>NW_022681454.1:62164603-62844749 GCF_009764315.1 Trachypithecus francoisi | reverse complement strand
CAAATACATGTTAACATAAACTATTTACATGAAAAATTACGTTTTCAAAACAAAACAAAATTACTTTACAAAAAAACACAAAAATTTTAGTAAGAATTGTAGCACTGTTTTTACGTATTTGTAACTCTCTTTACTGTCTGACTACCTAGAAGATAGGTAGATTCTCATATCTGCTTCTGCACTCATTCTCTTGCTGTGTCACACATCATGTAGCCTCTGGAAAACCGCTATGCAATCGTGATAGAACAAGAACAAAAAAAGCAAATAACTTCTTAGTACAATTAATCCTTATACAATGCAGGGTGCCAACCCTGAATAGTCAAAACTTCATGTGTAATTTTTAAATGCCCAAAAATTTAACTACTAATAGCCTACTGTTGACTGGAAGCTGTCCGCAGCCATGAGGCCCGGAGTTAGCCGACCTCTGTTGCTTGATCTCCGCAAAGCGGAGACAAGACGGCACATTTCCGGGTTCTTTATTGCGGACCCTTCCCGCGCGCGCCTAAACTGTTCCCGCGCGCGCCCAAAGCTTTTCCCGCGCGCGCCTAAACTGTTCCCGCGCGCGCCAACCTTTCCCGCGCGCGCGCAAACATTTTCCCGCCCAGGAAGATATGCAGCCTAGGGCGCAGGCGCGATCCCGCGCCCGGGAACAATTACAAACCCAGGGCGCATGCGCAATTGTAATTTGCGCCGACCCGGCCCCTCGTCACCGCCCTGGCCCAACCTCTTCCCCTGCCAGCCTATATAAGGCATGATCCTACATTCAATAAACGAGACTTGATCAGGCTATTTGTCTTGTCTCCATTTCTCGTGTTTTCTTGTCTCCTCCATTCCCACTCCCCCTTCCAGGGCCTGTTCGACTGTCCTGCAGGTCGGGACACCAAGCCTTATCAATAACATAATTAATCAAGTAACACATAAATAGAGTAGTATCTACATATATTTTGTGCATTCATGACACACCTAACTTTTTCTTAATTTTTTAATATGTCTAGGCTACATGATTCATCTGAAACTTTTTCAAAATATCACAAATCTCAAGAAAAATGTTTACTTTTATTTTAGGTTGAGGGGTACATGTGAAGTTTTGAAGTTTTGTTCCATAGGTAAACTCATGTCATGGGGATTTGTTGTACAGATTATTTCATCATCCAAGAATTAAGCCCAGTACCCAACAGTTATCTTTTTTGCTCCTCTCCCTCCTCACATCCCCCACCGTCAAGTAGACCCCAGTGTCTGTTGTTTCCTTCTTTGTGTTCATAAGTTCTCATCATTTAGCTCCTACTTATAAGTAAGAATGTGCGGTGTTTGCAGTATTTTCTGTTCCTGCATTAGTTTGCTGAGGATAGCCTCCGGCTCCTTCCATGTTCCCGCAAAAAACATGATCTCATTCTTTTTTATGGCTGCATAGTATTCTATGGTGTATATACCACATTTTCTTTATACATCTGTCATTGATGGGCATTTAGGTTGATTCCCTGTCTTTTCTATCATGGACAGTGCTGCAAGGGACATTTGCATGCATGTGTCTTTATGGTAGAATGATTTATATTCCTCTGGATATATACCCAGTAATGAGATTCTTGGGTCAAATGATAGTTCTCCTTTTAGTTCTTTGAGGAATCGCCATACTGCTTTCCACAATGGTTGAATTAATGTACCCTCCCACCAACCTTTTATAAGTGTTCCCTTTTCTCCACAACCTCACCAGCATCTGTTATTTTTTGACTTTTTAGTAATAGCCATTCTGACTGGTGTGACATAGTATCTCATTGTGTATTTTTCTAATGATCAGTGATATTGAGATTTTTTTCATATGCTTGTTGGCCATATATATGTCTTCTTTTGATAAGTGTCTGTTCATGTGCTTTGCCCACTTTTTTATGGGGTTTGTTTTTCTCTTGCAAATTTGTTTAAGTTCCTTATATATACTGGATATTAGACCTTCATCAGATGCATAATTTGCAAATATGTTCTCTCATTTTATTGGTTGTCTGTTTACTCTGTTGATAGTTTCTTGTGCTGTGCAGAAGCTCTTAAGTTTAACTAGATCCCACTTGTCAATTTTTGCTATTGTTGAATTGCTTTTAGTATCTTCATCATGAAATTCTTGCTTGTTCATGTGTCCAGGATGGTATTGCCTAGGTTGTCTTCCAGGATTTTTACAGTTTTGGAGTTTACATTTAAGTCTTTAATCTATCTTGAGTTGATTTTTGTATTGGGGAAAAGAAAGGGTCCAGCTTCAGTCTTCTGCGTATTGCTAGCCAGTTATCACAGCACCATTTATTGAATAGGGAGTCTTTTTCCCATTGCTTCTTGTTAGCCTTTTCAAGGATCAGGTAGTCATAAGTGTGCAGCCTTATTTCTGGGCTCTCTATTCTGTTCCATTGGTCTATGTGTCTCTGTACAAGTACCATGCTGTTTTGGTTACTGTAGCCTGTAACTTGAAGTCAGGTAGCATGATGCCTCCAGCTTTGTTCTTTTTACTTAGGATTGCCTTGGCTATTTGGGCTCCTTTTTGGTTCCGTATGAATTTTGAAATAGTGTTTTCTAGTTCTGTGAAGAATGTCAATGATAGTTTGATAGAAATGGCATTAAATCTGTAAATTGCTTTGGGCAGAATGGCCATTTCAATGATATTGATTCTTTCTATCCCACGAGCATGGGATGTTTTCCCATTTGTTTGTGTCTTCTCTCATTTCTTTGAGCAACGTTTTGCAATTCTCATTGCAGAGATCTTTCACCTTCCTTGTTAACTGTATTCATAAGTATTTTATTCTTTTCGTGGCAATTGTGAATGGAATTCCCTTTCTGATTTGGCTCTCAGCTTGGCTATTGTTAGTGTATAAGAATGCTACTGATTTTTGTACATTGATTCTGTATTCTGAAAGTTTGCTGAAGTTATCAGCTGAAGGAGCTTATGGGCCAAGACTATGGGGTTTTCTAGATATAGGATCATGTCATCTGCAAACAGAGATAGTTTGACTTCCTCTCTTCTTATTTCAATGCCCTTTGTTTCTTTCTCTTGCCTCACTGCTTTGGCCAGGAATTCCAATACTATGTTGAATAGAAGTGGTGACAGCAGGCATCTTGTGCTGGTTGTCAAGGGGAATGCTTCCAGCTTTTGCCCATTCAGAATAGTGTTGGCTGTGATTTGTCATAGATGGCTCTTATTGTTTTGAGGTATGTCCTTCAATACCTAGTTTATTAATAGTGTTTAACATGAAGGGGTGTTGAATTTTATTGAAAGCCTTTTCTGCACCTATTGAAATAATCATTTGTTTTTTTGTCTTTAGCTCTGTTCATGTGATGAATTACATTTATTGATTTGCATATGTCAAACCAACCTTGCATCCCCAGGATGAAACCTACTTGATTGTGGTGGATTCACTTTTTGATATGCTGCCAGATTCAGTTTGCAAGTATTTTGTTGAAGATTTTTTGCATCAATGTTCATCAAGGATATTGGCCCGCAGTTTTCTTTTCTTGCTGTGTCTCTGCCAAGTGTTGGTATCAGGATGATGCTGGCCTCATAGAATGAGTTGGGGAGGAGTCCCCCTCCTCAACTTTTTGGAAGAGTTTCTATGGGAATGGTACCAGCTCCTCTTTGTACATCTGGTAGAATTTAGCTGTGAATCCACCAGGTCCTGGGCTTCCGGGCTTTTCTTTTTTTTTTTTTTTTTTTTTTTGGCTGGTAGATTATTTATTACTGATTCAATTTTGGAGCTCGTTATTGGTCAGGTAATCAATTTCTTCCCGGTTCAGTCTTGGGAGTGTGTATGTGTCCCAGAATGTATCCATCTCTTCCATGTTTTCTAGTTTGTGTGCATAGGCGTGTTTGTAGTAGTTTCTGATGGCTATTTTTATTTCTGTGGGGTCAGTGGTAACATTCCCTTTGTAATTTATAATTGCCTTTATTTGGATCTTCCCTCTTTTCTTTTTCACTAGTCTAGTTAGCAGCCTATGTATCTTGTTAATTTTTTAACAAAACCAACTCCTAGATTTGTATATTTATATATATATATATATATATATATACTTTTTTTTTTTTTTGAGACAGAGTCTTGCTCAGTCACCCAGGCTGGAGTGCAGTGGCGCTATATCGGCTCACTACAAGCTCCGCCTCCCAGGTTCACACCATTCTCCTGCCTCAGCCTCCCAAGTAGCTGGGACTATAGGCGCCCACCACCATGCCTGGGCAATTTTTTTTGTATTTTTAGTAGAGACGAGATTTCACCATGTTAGCTAGAATGGTCTCAATCTCCTGACCTCATGATCCACCTGCCTTGGCCTCCCAAAGTGCTAGGATTACAGGCGTGAGCCACTGCACCTGGCCAGATTTGTTTATATTTTGAATGGTTTTCTGTGTCTTGATTTCCTTCATTTCAGCTCTGATTTTGGTTAGTTCTTGTCTTCTGCCAGCTTTGTGGTGGGTTTGCTCTTGCTTCTCCAATTCTTTCCATTGTGATGTTAGGTTGTTAATTTGAGATATTTCTAACTTTGGGATGTGGCCATTTAGTGCTATGAAATTCTCTCTTAACACTGCCTTAGTTGTGCCCCCAGAGATTCTGGTGTGTTGTATCTTTGTTCTCATTAGTTTCAAAGAACTTCTTTATTTCTGCCATAATTTCATTAATTACCCAGAAGCCATTCAGGAGCATGTTGTGTAATTTCCATGTAATTCCATGGTTTTGAGCAATTTTCTTAGTCTTGACATCTATTTTTATTGCACTGTGGTCTGAGAGTGGATTTGGTATGCTTTCAGTTTTTTACATTTGCTGAGGATTGTTTTGTACCCAATTATGTGGTCAATTTTAGAGTATGTGCCATTTAACAATGAGAAAAATGTATATTATGTTGTTTTTGGGTGGAAACTTCTGTAAATGTCTATCAAATCAATTTGGTCCAAGGTTGAGTTCAGGTTGAGTTCAGGTCCTGTGTATCTTTGTTTAATTTTCTGCCTCAATGAACTGTCTAATACTGTCAGTGGAATGTTGAAGTCTCCCACTATTATTGTGTGGGAGTCTAAGTGTCTGTAGGTCTCTAAGAACTTGCTTTATAAATCTGGGTGCTCCTGTGTTGGGTGCATATATATTTAGGATAGTTAGATCTTCTCGTTGAATTAAACCCTTTACTGTTATGTAATGCCCTTCTTTGTCTTTTTTGATCTTTGTTGGTTTGACATCTGTTTTGTCTGAAATTAAGATTGCATTCTCTGCTTTTTTCTGTTTTCCATTTGCTTTGTAGACTTTCCTGCATCCCTTTATTATGAGACTATGGGTGTCATTTCATGTGAAATGGATCTCCTGAAGACAACATACCTTTGGGTCTTGCTTTTTTATTCAGCTTGCCACTTTGTGCCTTTTAAGTGGGGCATTTAGCCCATTTACATTCAAGGTTAGTATTGATATGTGTGGATTTGATCCTGTCCTTGTGTTGTAAGGTGGTTATTATGTTGGCTTATTTATGTGCTTGCTCTCTAGTGACAATGGTCTGTGTGACTAAGTGTGTTTTTGTATTTGCTGGTAGCAGTCTTTCCCTTCTATATTTAGTGCTCCTTTCAAGATCTCTTGTAAGGCAGTTCTGATGGTAACAAACTCCCCCAACAGTTGCTTATCTGTAAAGGATCTTATTTCTGCTTTGCTTAGGAAGCTTAGTTTGGCTGGATATGAAATTCTAGGTTGAAGATTTTTTTTTCTTTAAGAATGTTGATTATAGTCCCCCAATCTCTTCTGGATTGTAGGATTTCAGCTGAGATGTCCACTGTTAGCCTGATAGTGTTCCCTTTGTAGGTGACCTGCCCTTTCTCTCTACCTGTCTTTAACATTCTTTCATGTCAACCTTGAAAAATTTGATGATTATGTGTCTTGGGAGTGCTCTTCTTGTATAGAATCCTGCAGGAGTTTTCTCTACTTTCTGAATTTGACTGTTGGTCTCTCTAGCAAAGTTGGGGAAGTTTTCATGATGGATGATATCCCAAAATATGTATTCCAATTTGTTTTCTTTCCCCCCTCCCTTTCATGGATGCCAGTGGTTCATAGATTTGTCCTCTTTACATAATCCCATACTTCTCAAAGTTTTCGTTCATTCCATTTTATGACTATCTTATTTCAGAGAACCAGTCCTCAACTTCTGGGATTCTTCTCTCAGCTTGGTTTATTCTGCTGTTAATACTTGTGATTGCACTGTGAAATTCTTGTATTGTGTTATTCAGCTCTGTCAGACCTGTTCGGTTATTTTTTATACCAGCTATTTTGTCCTTCAGTTCCTGTATTGATTTATTGTGATTCTTGTTTTCCTTGGATTGGGTTTTGCCATCCTACTGAATCTGTTCCTATCTATATTTCAAATTCTACTTCTGTCATTCCAACCAGTTCAGCCTGGTTAAGAACTCTTGTTGGAGAACTGGTGCAGTCATTTGGAGGACACAAGACACTCTAGCCATTTGAGTTACCAGAGTTCTTGCATTGGTTCTTTCTCATCCCTGCATATGGGAGTTCCTTTAACTGCAGTGTAGATTGAGTACAGTCAATAGACTTCTTTCCTAGATGTTTTCACCAGACTAAGGCTTTGTACAGGGTCTTTATATGAAACTGACTTCTTGTCTCTGGTTTCAGAGGTGGGTATGTTAGCAAGGTATTTTTAGTGTTGAAGCTTTGGGGTGTGATCCAGTAGGTGGTATATAGGCTTATTGGTCAGTTGGTAGACTCTAGCTCTGTTGTGTGGTTCCCCTATGTTTTCTTACAGCTGCAGCTGCGTTCCCTCTCAATGCTCTGAAAGTGTGAGTTCCTCTCTCCCTTGAGCGCTAGCTGTAGATCATGGTTTGGCACTCCTGGCTACCCACTACAGCTCTGGAGCAATCTCAGTGTTTATATTCCTTCCCCAACTTGGAGGCAGCAAAGGAAGAGACCTTAGTAGTGGTTGTGTCCAAGCATCTTTTTCTTGTCTCCTGGGGGCTCCACACTACAGAGATGCAGGTCAATAATCACTCAGTGTAATCAACCCAGGATGAAGGGTCTGTACTGTAGGCCTAAGCCAGGCGTTCCCTTTCTGGTGACAAGCAGTGGGGGGTGTGGAACCCATGGGAGATGGACTGACCTCCTCTCCTTGAGTCAATTGCATCTTGTTGGAGGTATGGATATGGCACTTAGGGTCTTTGTTTCCTAGCCAGTCCCAGGGCATCAAGGGCAGTTTCATTGCAGAGGCAGTGGCAGAGAGGCTTTCAGTTGTCCCAGAGGCTCGGTTCGGGGAGTTGCTGAGTTGTTTCCGGCTCAGTAGCTCTGGTGAGGGGTGTCTGGAGGCTCAGGCTTGGAAGACTTGCCTGGTGAAGAGATATGGGAACGGGGACCCATCTAACAGCCTGGCCACTTTTCCATAGAACTGCTGCTGCATACTGGGGGCTCTCTCCAGTCTCTAGTCACCTCGGATTTTCCAGTACCTGGAGTTATCACCAGTGGAAGCTGTCAAACAGCAAAATGGCAGCGTGCCCCTCCTTCTGGCATCTCTATCCCAGGTACAGAACTGTTGCCAGCCTGAGCACACCTGTAGGAGGTGGATGGAGACTCCAGTTGTGTGGTCCCACCCACAGATTAGGAATGGGATCAAGGACCTGCTTTAAAAAGCAGTCTGGCCACATTTTTGTAGAGCAGCTGTGCTGTGCTAGGGGTACACTTCAGCCCCTGGTCACCTCAGACACTCCAAAGCCTGAAGACCAGAATAGTTAAGTCACCCAAGCAGCAAAGATAGCAGCCCACCCTTTTCTCTGGGAGCTCCATCCCAGGGAGGTTTCAAATTTCTGTTGGCCAGAAAGCAGTGGCAGGGGTTGCTGGCAACCATAGTAGAGAGGTCTTGCCCAGTAAGGATGAATGAAATCAGAGACCCACTTTAAAAAGCAGTCTGGCCATGTTTTCACAGAGCATCTCTGCTGTGCTGGGGGCATCCCTTCCACCCCTGATCAGGTTGGATTCTCCAAAGCCAGAAGGCTGGAATGGCTAAGTTGCCCAAACAACAAAGATGACGATGGCCCACCCTTCCTCCTGGGAGCTCCGTCCCAGGGAGGTGCAACACTGCTACCAGTAGCTAACTGGAATTCCAAGCTAGTGGGTCTTAGCCTGTGAGGTGCTGTGGAAGTGGGGCCTAGAGACTGTTGCTGCTTAGCTCCCTGGATTCAGCCTCTTTCCTAGGGGTTTTACAGGGGTCTAACCTCCCACTTTGCCAATGTTGCAGCTTTTTTTGCTAGGAAGCCTGGAGAGACCAAGTCTCTAAGGCTCACAGGTCTCCACAAGTGCCTGAGCAGCTGCTATGCCAAAACTCCACGTAGCTCTGAAGGGCCTGGTGAAGTGGGTTCATGAGGGAATCTTCTGACCTGAGGGTTGCAAAGATCCATGGGAAAATTGTGGGTGGTCAGGGTGGCATATTCACCCACCACTTCCCTGAGTGAGGGGAGGTTCCCTTGGTTCCATGTTGCTGCTGGGTGGGCCGTCGTCCTGCCTTGCATTTTTCCATTCTCTGTAAGTCAAGTTGTTTCTTCCATTAGTCCCAATGTGAGTACCTGGATGGTTCAGTTGAAGGTGCTGTATTTACTCGCTGCTTCCACTCCTCTCCATGGAGCCACACACACTAGCTGCTTCTAGTCGGCCATCTTGGTCACCTCCCCTAAAAAAATTTTTTCAATATCTTTATTGAAAAGAATTCACTAATAAGTGGACCCACACTGTTCAAACCCATGTTGCTCAAAGATCAACTCTATCATTATAAAAGCAATTTTTACCTCAGGACCCACAAAAGAGTCTCAGGGAGCTCCGTGAGTTCAAAGACCGCACTTTGAGAACCACCACCCCACAGGATGGCATGTGGATGAGAAAATCTTAATAGACCTTTTCTTCAAATGCAGATTCTGGATTCTGCTTCATACACTGTAACCGCTCCATATTGGTCCTGCCATCCTGGGTAGACCCTGGAATGCTGGCCTTGGCTGTGGTTGTGTCACATTCCTGGGGGACAAAAATTTGCACATGCACTATACCTTGGGTCTCACAACCACAATGGCACTATAAACAACCAGAGACTCAGCTGGGCTGGTCTGGACAAAGGCTTGTGACTGGAAGTACTAAGGAAGGCCATATATTACTTTTATAATAAAAAAAGATATTTTTATTTTGAAAAAAATCAACATTTATTTAGCTATAAACTAAAACATTAAACACCATCTGTGATGGTTAATTTTGCATGTCAACTTGACTGGGCACCAGGGTCAGACATGATTCTGGGTGTGTCTGTGAGGGTGTTTCTGGATAAGATTAACATTCAGATCAGTTGATTGAGTAAAGCAAATTGCCCTCTCCAATGTGAGCGGGCCTCATTCAATCAATTGAAGGCCTAACTAGGACAAAAAGGCTGACACCTGAGAAGAAAGGAGAACTCCTCCTGCCTATTTTCTAGCTGGACATTAGATTTTTCCTGACTTTAGACTTCAACTGAGACATCAGCTCCCCTGGGTCTCAAGCCTGCCAGTTTGGAGACTAGGACTACACCATGGGCATTTCTGGGTCTCCAGATTGCAAACTGCAGAACTTGGAATTTGTCAGCCTCCATCATCAAGTGAGCCAATTCCTTTCTATATGTATTCAATGTCTTTCTATATATAACTATACCTTTATTGGTTTCTCTGGAAAACCCTGATTAATACACCATTCTTAGGCCGGGCACAGTGGCTCACACCTGTAATCCCAGCACTTTGGGAGGCTGAGGCGGGCAGATCACCTGAGGTCAGGAGTTCAATATCAGCCTGGCCAACATGGGGAAGCCCTATCTCTACTAAAAAATACAAAAGTTAGCTGGGTATGGTGCCGGGCACCTGTAATCCTAGCTACTCAGGAGGCTGAGGCAGGAGAATCACTTGAACCTGAGAAGCGGAGGTTGCAGTGAGCCAAGATTGCACCACTGCACTCCAGCATGGGTGAAAAAGAGAGACTCCATCTCAAAATATATATATAAAATAAAATAAAAAATAAAAAAACACTATTCTTGGGGGAAAAAAAATCATGGAGACCATCACTAGTAGTGTCTAGCCAAACATCACCCACTAAAGGAGCTGTTTTCAGTGAACCAAACCATCTCAAATGTGAGAAAGATGCAGGAGATTGTAGCCAAGGAACTCCACATATTCCAGGACCAGTGGCATATCCAGCCCTATCATGAGCTATATGATATGTCCCTGTCATGAGCCATGTGTTAGGTTTGGGTTTTTTTTGTTTTGTTTTGTTTTGTTTTGATGCCATCTAACACCTGTGTTTACACAAAACTATATGATTATGATTTTGATATTGATGTTGATCTTTCTATAGGGAGATACTAAAATGATTATGAATAGTCTGACTAGAGAGAGAACTCTGCTTATTATAAATTAATAAAATAGTCATCTAGTTTTAACTTTGTTTTTTAATACAACCATTGTGTCAGGAAGCTTATTCTGGACAGGTGTCTAACAATGGAAACCTATTTCTGGGAGTTGCAAAATGCCTTCCAGGCCCACGTCGCTTTTAGAAAGTTTTTAAATCATGCTTTATGCCATCCATCCTGCCCTCTTGCCACAACTGATTGGACTAGAGATGGATACTTTTCCTGGCCAACAGTCCATGAGATGCACTGACTCAAAAACTCTGCCAAATATGGGCTTCCTAAACAGAACAATCAGACTCAGGAAGAGGTAGTTACTAACAGCTGGATCACTTAAAACAGGGACAGAGAATAACTGTGTCTCCATAAGGGTGGCTGTCACTAAAGAAAGCTACAGTGCCCGTTAAGTCACTGAAGCTGCTGGCAGATACCAGAGCTATCACAAGGTCTTGGATCACATTCCATCTCCATGAGGCCTGAAAATGAATCTATTTTGCTTTAATTAATTAAGAAGCATATTTTGTTCTTATAGCTTATAATGGTCTAAACCACATACTGCTCTGTGAGTTGAAGACAATTTAGTCATATTTATCCTGCATGTTATGGTGAAATAAAAGCACTTAAGATTTAGGTCAGGTGTAAAAGAAACCAAAATGCCTACCCAGGCAAGGCAGGTAACATATATAAGTGAAGCCAGCCAGGTGTGAGATCAACAAGGAAGATACTTGCCCTGATAACTGGAGAAATTCCTCCCCAGCTTTGGTTATAATTACCATTCAGAAGAATATTTGCATTGTTTTACAGAACTTCCAAGTTTTAAATGAGATAATGCATGTCAAGTGATTATTGTATGCTCAGCACATTCTAACAGCTCATTAATATTAATTATTATTAGTTTTATATTCATTTACAGTCATCATTAGCAGTTGTATACATCTACAGGAATTATCTGGACAAATGATACCACTTGACAAATTTACATTTCCTAATTCTTTTACATATTTTTATCTCAAAAATATTTTTTGATCATGCTCTTTAAAATGCTTCTCTAGTTCTAATTGATCTCTTAATTGATTCATGAAGACCTTAAAATTTAAAGTATGCTGAGTCATCTGGTTTGCTTTCTGCTAATGATTCATTTCTCTGGTTTGGAGAAACTCATTTTTGTGTTTTTCCAGCCTATCTTTTCTGTGGGTAATTACCCCATACACACCTTCAGACATTGCCTGTCAAGCAAAAATGTACATTGAATACAGTATAATTTTCTCCAAGTTGGTTTAGGTCTTTAATCAGAGACTGCCATTTCTGACCAGCCCTTCTAAACCAAATCAGTAAGTTTTGTTGTTTTACAGGATTGGTACAGGTAATGAAGTTCAACTAAGAAAAGAACAAGGAGATTGTGTCTGAAAAAGCAGCATGGTAACACAACATACACACCTGCAGAGCACTTCCATATAACTTACAACTCCAGGCTTTAGAATGGTAGAAACAAATTTATCTTGTTTTGTTTAAAAAAAAAAAAAAGAAAGTAGAGCACCCACAACCAAAATGAAAGTAATTGAGTCATGCCTGTGGGCTTCCTTCTAACAATTATTACAAATTAATATCCACAATATATTTAAGGCACATCAAAGTCTCAAAATAAAAAATGTGTAATCCATTCAAATCCAGTTTCCTACCTAGGGGCAGGATATGATAGGGCAGAGCACACATGGATTTTGAAGTCAGACTGACCTGGATTCAAATTCTGACATGCTGGTTGGATATGTATCTTGGCTAGTTCCTTGGTTTCTCAGAGCGTGTGTTATCATCTCTAAAGATGGGACAACTAGACTTACATGTTAAGGCTGTGAGGAAGGTTAAATAAAATACCACAGAAAAGGTGCCTTCCCTTTTAGTAGAAGACATTTAGTAGACATTTAACAAATGGCTTTCTCGTTTCCATTCCCTCTTCCGAGCGCAAAGTGAGGATCGATCGAGTTTCCCATGTGCCTCACAAGATAAGTAGAGATGGTTTGCATAATCTTAAACACAATATATATTGAAGGATGAATGATCTTCCACCTTAGGCCTTAAGTAAGCACAGGTATGGGCTGTTCCTTCACCTCAGGTAGATCTGTCTGGAGTAGATGGAGTGAGCGATGTAATTAGTTTACATCACAAAGTTATTTATTTAACAAACATTGACCCCTATTCTGTGACAGGCACTGTAGATACTGAAAGTAGATGACACCACTGCCCTCAGAGAGCTGACATCCCAAGTTGTAATAGACTCATCCTAAATAGCACTTCCTAAGGTATGTTCCACAGAATACCAATTCCACAGGTTAAAAGTGCTAGAAGAAAACTAAGTTTGGGGGAAAGTGTTTAAAGTTTCTTTACTATGAGGTTTTTCGGAACCAGTAATGGGCTTGGAGACATAGAATGCAGTGTTTATATTTGATCACAGAACCTTTTTATCAAGGAACATCTCAAGAGGCTAGCAGTGTTGCTCAGGTCATGCTTTGGGAAGAGCAGACCTGTAGTATAGCTGTGAGCGTTCTCCCACACAGCTGTTCCTGCAAGCCTTCAGGGGAGGTTGGGGGGAAGCCAGCAGTCTCCCGGATAACAGATAAGGCTGTGCAGTGCTATATACTGGAGTAGTGGGAGAGCCATAAGCTTTGAACCCAGACTGGACTGGAAATTTGATTCTGCAGCTCATCTGCGTGGCCTGAAGCAAGTTGTAAAAGCTCTTTGATCCTAAGAGCTTGTTTCACTGCCTAAACAATGGGGATCATAATAACATCTTCTTTCTGGGGTTCTTGTGAGGAATAAATATAGTAACATAGGGAAAGTGTCAGGCATAGAGTAAAAGTAGAACCTCATAGATAGCCCCTTCTATTCCCTTTGCCCCCTTATTCTATGCTACATTTTATTATATCCTGGGAAGCACAGCGCAGTGAGTCAGAGATAAATACATCCTGCTGGTTTAAAGAGCAGATGCATGTGCTTCATCATCCGTGCTTCCTATATTATTTTGCTTGTAACTGAAGAGTTTTGTACCTCTTTGCACTTCTGTCTTCCAGCCAGAAATGCTGAGACAACAGAAGGAAAACGACAAGGTCTTCACCTTACCTTAATGAGAAATCTCCTGGTTGTCTTTTGAGAAAAGTTCTTACACTGGCAGATCAATTTACTTACTTATTTATTTGTGTGTGTGTGTGTGTGTGTGTGAGAGTGTGTGTGTGTGTGTGTGTGTCACCAGGCTGGAGTGCCGTGGCGCGATCTTGGCTCACTGCAACCTCTGCCTCCCGAGTTCAAGTGAACCTCCTGCCTCAACCTCTTGAGTAGCTGGGATTACAGGCGCCCACCACCACACCCAGCTAATTTTTGTGTTTTTAGTAGAGATGGGGTTTAACCGTATTGACCAGGCCAATCTTGAACTCCTGACCTCAAGTGATCCACCCGCTTTGGCCTCCCAAAATGCTGGGATTACAGGTGTGAGCCACCACGTGCAACTTTCAGCTGATTTTAGAGTCTTACATTTTTACAACATCAACCAAACATTACCTTATTTTATCTAAAATTCAGTAAAATCCTCTAATCTCTTCATCCCCAGGACTCTCACGGTCGGGAAATTCTTTAAGAAAAACAAAAGATGATATTTAACTCAACATTTCAAACACCCGGTGAAATGAAGCATCTGAGAATCACAATACAGATTCCCTGGTCACGACTGTAGTCCATGTTTGTCTAAAAATAGGTGAAATTTATTTTTGCTGATAAAACTAAATCTGAAAGAAATAATCAGGTGAAACATGTCTTCATATATTATCTATAACCAATAATACTCCACTCATTTATCTTGTCAGAAAATGGGCTATTCCACCGAAGTGAATTCTCTAGATAATGAAGGTTATAGTTGCCCTACTTCCTACTCCATTTATCTCACCTTGCTTAGAAAGAAGCATTAGAAAGCAGAGAAAAAAATGAAGAGGATTTGGAGAAAGGACAAAGTCCACATGCAGAATCCAGAGCAATGTAGACAGCCTGATTAACAATTAAGAGCGGGAGGTAGTGGGGGGTTGGGGGGTTGAGTGTGGTGGCTCATGCCTGTGATCCTAGCAATTTGGGAGGTCCAAAGCAGGTGGATCACTTCTTGAGGCCAGACATTCAAGACCAGCCTGGCCTATATGCCAAAACCCTGATTTTACTAAAAATACAAAAAAATTAGCTGGGCATGGTGCTGTGCACCTGTAATCCCAGCTACTCGGGAGGCCAAAGTGGGAGAATCGCTTGAACTTGGGAGGCACAGGTTGCAGTGAGCCAAGATTGCACCACTACACTGCAGCCTGGGCAAGAGAGCAAGGCTCTGAGAAAAGGAAAAAAAAAAAAGACAGGGGGGTATGGGGTATGGTCACTAGTAGGAGAGATGGAACCAGAAATAGGCAGCTAGAGAGGTTTAGAGGCAGAAGATTTGAAATTAGAGGTTTCTTGAATGAGAAAATAAGAATAAATTACCTAGGAATACAGCTAACTAGGGAGGTAAAAGATCCCTACAAGGAGAACTCCTAAACACTGCTCAAAGAAATCACAGTTAACACAAACAAATGGAAAAACATTTCATGCTTGTGGATAGGAAGAATCAATATCATTAAAATGGCCTTACTGCCCAAAGCAATTTATAGAATCAATGCTATTCCTATCAAACTACCATTGACATTCTTCTCAGAACTAGAGAAAACTCTTTTAAAATTCATATAGAACCAAAAAAGAGCCCAAGTAGCTAAGGCAATTCTAAACAAAAAGAACAAACCTGGAGGCATCACCTGACTTCGAACTATACAATAGGGCTACAGTAACCAAAACAGCATGGTACTGGTGCAAAAACAGACACATAGACCAATGGAACAGAATAGAGAACCCAGAAATAAGATCATACCCCTGCAACTATCTTATCTTTGACAAATCTGACAAAAGCAAGCAATGAGGAAAGGATTCCCTATTCAATAAATGGTGTTGGGATAACTGGCTAGCTATATGCAGAAGACTGAAGCTGGACCCCTTCCTTACATCATATATAAAAATTAACTCAAAATGGATCAAAGACTTAAATGTAAAACCCAAAACTATAAAAACTCTGGAAGACAACCTAGGCAATACTATCCAGGACATAGCACAGGCAAAGATTTCATGACAAAGACACCAGAAGCAATTGCAACAAAAGCAAAACTTGACAAATAAGATCTAATTAAACTAAAGAGTGTCTACCTAGCAAAAGAAACTATCAACAGGGTAAACACACAACCTTCAGAATGGGAGAAAATTTTTGCAAACTATGCATCCAACAAAGGCCTAATATTCAGCATCTATAAAGAACTTAAACAAATTTACAAGAAAAAAAAAAAACGTAAAAAAGAGGGCAAAGGACATGAACAGACGCTTTTCAAAAGAAGACATTTATGCAGCCAAAAAACATGAAAAAAAGCCCACATCACTGATCATTAGAGAAATGTGAATCAAAGCCACAATGAGATACCATCTCACACCAGTCAGAATGGCTATTACTAAAAAGTCAAAAAAATAAGAGATGCTGGCAAGGTTTTGCAGGAACTGGAACACTTATTCACTGTTGGTGGGAGTATAAATTAGTTCAACCATTGTGTAAGACATTGTGGCGATTCCTCAAAGACCTAGAGATAGAAATACCACTCAACCCAGCAATCCCACTACTGGGTATAAACTCAAAGGAAAACAAATCATTCTATTAAAGGACATATGCACACATATGTTCATTGCAGCACCATTCACAATAGCAAAGACATGGAATCAACCTAAATGCCCATCAATGGTAGACTAGATAAAGGCCTGGCCTGGTGGCTCACATCTATAATCCCAGCATTTTGGGAGGCTGAGGCAGGTGGATCACTTGAGGTTAGAAGTTCGAGAGCAGCCTGGACAACATGGTGAAATCCTGTCTCTACTAAAAATACAAAACTTAGCCATGTGTGGTGGCACACACCTGTAGTCCCAGCTGTTTGGGAGGCTGAGGCATAAGAATTGCTTGAACCCGGGAGGTGGAAGTTTTAGTGAGCCAAGACTGTACCACTGCACTCCAGCCTGGGAGACAGAGTGAGACTCAAAAATAAAAGATAGACAGGATAAAGAAAACGTGGTACATATACACCATGGAATAATATGCAGCCATAAAAGAGAATGAGATCATGTCCTTTGCAGGGGCATGGATGGAGTTGGAGGCCATTATTCTTAGCAAACTAACACAGGAACAGAAAGCCAAATACTGCATGTTCTCACTTATAAGTGGGAGTTAAATGATGAGAACACTTGGATACATAGTGAGGAACAACACTCACTGGGGCCTTTCAGAGGGTGGAGGGTGAGAGGAGGGAGAGGATCAGGAAAAATAACTAATGGGTACTAGGCTTAATAGCTGAGTGATAAAATAATCTGTACAACAAACTCCTATGGCACAAATTTACCTATGTAACAATCCTGCACTTGTACCCCTGAACTTAAAAGTTAAAAATAATAATAAATACTTGGATTAAAAAAAGTCATTGGAAAAATGACAAATTATTTAATAAATGGTATTGAAATATCTGACTAAAAAAAGAAAATATATGGCTTTTTAGTCTGCAGTATTGACTTAAAACAAAAATTTGAAGGAATTTGGTCTTAGGAGTCTTTGAAGCTTATTGAGAGCTTTGGGGGCATCTGTAGGCCTTTGGAATGTGTTAAGAAAGACTCCAGAAAAAAAGAAAACAGAATTCATTGATGGAGCTTGAGCTAAGTTTCCAATTTTAAAAGAAAATGAAGTGGAAAGGCCCTCTATACTTTCTTCTGGTTTGTAAGCCAGCTCTCTAGGGTAGAGAAGGAGATCATAATTCAGAATCAGACCTCTGTACATCTAGCAGAATATTGACTGTGCTTGCCCTAGAAATTGATGAGGGGAAGGAACTCCAACACATTTCATTATTTTAAAGGCAAAACATATACAATGTTACCTCTCTGCCTCTTCGACCAAAAAATTCATAACATAATCTACCCTGATTTTAATGGCACAATGACCATTACAAACACCCATTCCTATTTTAACAGAGGCTTCTAGGGTGGCGAGAAACGTTAGGTCCTGTACAGTGTGTCCTTGGGCTCTCTGCTTTTTATGTTTTTATTTTGTTTTAGTTGTTATTGTCTTTATTCTTGGCATCAGCTATTATTTCTGGTGACTAGAAGTTTTTCTAAATCTGGAAACATTTCTCTTTCCCTTCTGATTTACTGTTTCTAATATCTCATAAGAAAAGATAAAATGATGACATTAATTTGAACTGTAACTCAGATATGAATAAAGAGGAACCAAGTCTTTTATGAGTACATAATGTTAGTGCAATGTGCACTCTGTTTTGCTGGCTTTGAAGAGACTTGTTTTGCTTATTTCTAAGAGACTTATTTCTAAGTTGAATATGTTCCAGATAGCTGCATTTAAAAATAAATGACATCCATACTAGTGATGTATAAGCGCACTTGATAAACACTATGCCACCCTTGGGTTCTGTCTTTCCCTCACACCCTACATATAGTCCATCAATAAATTCTAGAAAAAATATCCAGAATGCAATCAATCATATTTCATTGCTCCCACTGCTACCACTCTAACCCAAACCATCATCATCTCTCAGCTGAATCACTGCAATCCCTCCTAACCCGTCTCTGTGCTTCCTCCTTTGACCTTCTTCAGTCTATCAAATGCAGCCAGAATGGTCCTTTTAAAATGCTAGGTCCAGTGGGGTGCAGTGGCTCACACCTGTGATCCCAGCACTTTGGGAGGCCAAGATAGGAGGATTGCCTGAGGTCAGGAGTTGGAGACCAGCCTGGCTAATGTGGTGAAACCCTGTCTCTACTAGAAATACAAAAAAAAAAAGAAAAAAAAATAGCTAGGTGTGGTGGTGCAGTGCCTGTAAACCTAGCTACTCAGGAGGCTGACACAGGAGAATCACTTGAACCAGGAGGTGGAGGTTGCAGTGAGCCGAGATCACACCACTCCACTCCAGCCTGGGCAACAGAGCGAGACTCCATCTCAAAATAAATAAATAAATGTAAGTAAATGAAACGTTAGGTCAGATAAATCATGTTCCTCCTCTGCTCACGACCCTCCAATGGCTTCCTCTCTCACTCAGAGTAAAAGCCAAAGCCATTACTGTGACCTCTGAGATTCTACATGATTCCATCTCCTATGGCTTTTTCTCATTCAGTCCTCTCCAACCACACTGGCCTCCATTACTGATCTTCTACTTCTCATTTAAGTTGCACCGAAATTCAAACATCCAATTAATTCCTTTTATACATTTAGCTTTTTCCCATAGAGAAATTTTAAACCATTTGGTACAGTCTGGTTCCATCATCAGACAGATCTGGGTTGAATCCAGACTGCTTACTGGCTGTATGATTTAACGATATTACTTGCCTTATGGGATTGTTGTAAGGATTAGGTGAAATAAATGCCCAGGGCCTAGAACATAGAAAAGACTTGATAAATACAATCTATTGTTTTTCATATAAATTACATATATATATACACACACATATATATATATATATCCAAATGTCAGATTTTTACATTATGGAAACAAAAAAATCCACAAGTTAGAATAAAACTTTTAATATTCATGGTACTATTATTTGTCTACGTGTAGCTTACATGCAAAAAAAAAAAAAAATAGGTAAAGATACTTTGCTTCATGTTCTCCTAGGCAGTTATTACCATATCCATCTTCCAAAAGGAAAAACTGAGGTTTCAGCATGTTTGACATTATAATCGTATCATGTCCTACCAATTAGATACATTTTTCACTAAATTCCTATTAGCACTTAAACTCAGCCAATTTGCTTTTCTGTCACCATTATGGATCCAGTTCATTTCTTTTCATGGATCATTCCTTCAATATGGAAGAGTCTTTTACCTTATACATATCAGTATATACTTTTCATCCCTGGCAATCCTGTATTAAAACACCTTCTACAAGAATACTTCTATAATTAAGCCTATTTCATTCTAGTAACCTCCTTATTTGACACCCTTCCAATATTTATACTAAATCAATAATCATTTGCATTAACTGTATGCTTCTAATGTATCAGGAACTGTTCTAAACACTTTAGTGTATTATTTCATTTATTCCTATGTAGGCTCCTTTATTAACACCCTTTTACAGATGAGGAAACTGAGGTACCACATGATAAAATAACTTGTCCAGGACACACAGCTAGAGAATCATGACACTCTATCTCAACTAAGCAGTCTGATCCCCAAAACTCATGCTCTTAGCAATTAAGCAATTCATACCCTATCTTCTTTTACACGTTTTTTTCATAATAAGTCTCATGACAGCTCATGTGTCAATGTCATGTATTGTTTCTCCAACTAGACTATAACATTTTTTTGTTAATGAGTCTGAATTTCTCTTTTTACCTCCATTAAACTTAATACAATGGTCTCTTCATAGCCTTTAGTAAATGCTCCTTTAACAAACTCAGCAGTTAAGTGACTAGCACAGGACATGTGCCTGACTTGGTTTTCAGTTATTTACACCAAAAACTTTTGAGCCGAGCAAACCCAAATACCACTTCTACTATAAAACTGATTCTGATGTAATCACGAAGGGTCCATGTGTGAAAAGCTGAAGTCATTTTGTGTTGGCTTGTGGTCAACTCTTTTCTTCCAAAAGTCCTGCTGCATGGGCTTACTACAGGTACAAACAGCAGATAATAATCCAGGACAGAAACAAATGAATCATCATTTTAACACACACAGCAAGTGGGTGTTTTATTTGACAAGCTGCCAAGAGCTACTGTATCAATGGCATATATTTCTGCTAAAAACTCCTTTGTTTGTAAAGGACCAATGCCAGATTTGTTCAGTGTCAGAGTTTCCAGGTATGCGACTTTGGAATCCACCATGAAAGAAAGGCAGCAGGGGCAAAAAATGACATCAGCCTGACTCCAAGAAGTATTTATGAAGTATACTACCTGAGAAGTTACTGCAAACTAGGAAACCTTCCAAGGAAGGTATTTTAACTTAAATTTTTATTTTAATGTCTATCAAAAAATTTACATCAAACATAATAAAAGATCCATTCATATGTTACATAAAATGTTGTATAATATATGCTCAATGATATAGAAAACACATACAAATTCTCTTGTGACTAATAAACAAAAACATTAACAGCTTACAAAAAAATTGAAATATACTTAGTAAATAAATATGTAAAGAAAATATTTAACCTTGGTGATGATCAAAGAAATATAAATTAAAACACCAATGAAATAGTACATAATGCCAATTAATTTATGAGGGGAAAAATTAATTAAATGAACAAATTCTGGCAAAGTTGTGGTAAAACTAGTATAGATGAATTATTAGTAGGCTATAAACTTAGATAATTCAGCAATACTTATCAAAAGTCATAAAAATACACATATTAACTAGAAATCATATTCATGGTAAATTACACCAAGAAAATAATTCAAAATGTAAAAATTGTTTTGAATCTTTACTAATTAAAATATTCATTGTAAAAAATTAGAAACAACCAAAGGTTGAAAAACAGAGGTCCTAAGCCACAGGATGGGGAACATCACACACCGGGGCCTGTCATGGGGTTGGGGGAGCGGGGAGGGATAGCATTAGGAGATATACCGAATGTAAATGACGAGATAATGGGTGCAGCACACCAACATGGCACATGTATACATATGTAACAAACCTGCACGTTGTGCACATGTACCCTAGAACTTAAAGTATAATAGTAATAATAAAAAAAAAACAGCAGTCCTAAGCATCGACTTGAAGATATATTATCCAGACAATTAAAAATATAATATTTATCTCTGTAGCAACATGTCAATATTTATGACATAATGGTAAGCACATAAAGACCAATACAAAATGATATTTACACTATAATCCTAACTATGTTAAACATGAATTTAACATGAGTAAGTACTGTAAGAAAAAATAATTTTTTAGGTTGATGAAGTAGTAAAATTCTGTCTAATTTGTCTTCTTTTATATTTGTATCATCATCACTATGTTGTTTTTTGGTTCTTGATCCTTATTACAAAATAAATGGAAACTAATTAAAAACAATGTCTTCTAACATTGTCTGCAGTTCTGATAAATTCTCTATAGACAGGTGTATGTGGTACTCTCCTTTGCATCTGTCAGTGGTTGATTGGTCCATGTCATCTGCCAGTGGGTAACTAATTTATGTTGACATAGTGCATAAAAGCCAGGACTCAGAGCCAGATACCTGAGTCTAAATGCTACTTCTAGCACTTACTGACTGTGTCACTTCGGGCAATTTACTTTACTTCTCTATAGTTTCGCTGTATTGTGGATAGAAAGGGGAAGAATCACCGTTTCCTGAAGTTCTTGTGAGGATGAAGTAAATTAATATATGTAAAACAGTCAAATTATCACCTATCCACAGTAAGTGCTACCCAAGTATCAGCTATTAATATTATGGTGCACATAGAACATTAAATGAAGCAAGTTAGAAGACTGGGTGGTTTCTACCTCACAGGAATGTTAGACATGAAAGCCATATCCAAAAAGTTAGAAGACCACATACAAAGTAAATGTTAAAGATCTTTAATGAGCAAGGTGTCACAGTGTAGTGTATGAATGACATATAGTTGGAATTCAGAGAAGGAAAAAAATCACAATGGAGTGGAAAGTGGGGGAAGGAGTCACAGAAGAGGTCAAATTTGACTACGACTTTGTAAAACAAGTTGTAAAGAGGCAAGAAAAAAATCTAGACAAAACCCTCCTGTTCATTGCAGCATTATTTACAAAAGCCAAGATATGGAAATGACTCAAATGACCACCGACAGATGAATGGATAAAGAAAATGGAAAATATATATACAATGAAATACTATTCAGCCTTAAAAAGAAGAAAGTCCTGCCATTTGTGACAACGTGGATGAACCTAGAAGACATTATGCCAGATGAAATAAGCCAGTCACAAAAAGACAGATACTGCATGATTCCACTTATATGAGGTATCTAAAACAGTCAGACTCACAGAAGCAAAGAATAGTGGTTGCCAGAGGCTGGGGGAAGGTAGAAATGGAGAATTGTTCTTCAATAAGTATAAAATTTCTGTTATGCAAGATGAATAAGTTCTAGAGATCTGCTGGACGACAATATGCCCATAGTTAACAATACTATATTGTGCACTTAAAAATCTGTTAAGAGGATAGATTTCTTGTTCAATGTTCTTACTACTTAATAAAAAAGCACACACACACAAAAGAGCACAAGGAAATTTTTGGAGGTAATGGATATGTTTATTACCTTAGTTGTAATGTTGGTATCAAGGGTATATGTATATGTTTAAACTCATCAAGATGTAAACATTAAATATGTGCAATTATTGTATATCAATTATACCTCAATAAAGCTGAGAAAATATTTTAACATGAAGCAGATTTTCAGCCTTCACATTTCATTTCCACAAGAATGATAATAACTCATGATCACTGAACATTTCTTGACTACCAGCTAGTGTGCTAAGCACTTTATATTTTGTATTTAAATTAAATTAATGCTGACCTACAGTAAACCACATTTCACAAATAAAAATATTATATGAGGCTGGGTGCAGTGGCTCATGCCTGTAATTCCAGCACTTTGAGAGGCCAAGGTGGGTGGATCACCTGAGATCAGGAGTTCGTGACCAGTCAGGTCAACATGGTGAAACCTCGTCTCTACTAAAAATACAAAAAATTAGCTGAGCGTGGTGGTGGACGCCTATAATCTCAGCTACTCGAGAGCCTGAGACAGGAAACTCACTTGAACCCGGGAGGCGAAGGTTGCAGTGATCCAAGATCGCGCCATTGCACTCCAGCTTGGGCAACAAGAGAGAAACTCCATCTCTCTCCTCTCTCTCTCTCTCTCTCCATATAAATATATATACACATGGAAAAAGGGAGGCCAGACACAGTGGCTAATGCCTGTAATCCCAACACTTTGGGAGGCCAAGGTGGACAGATCACTTGAGGCTAGGAGTTCCATACCAGCCTGCCCAACATGGTGAAACCCCACCTCTACTAAAAATACAAAAATTAGCTGGGTGTGGCGGCACGTGCCCATAGTCCCAGCTACTCAAGAGGCTGAGGCATGAGAATCGCAGGAATCTGGGAAGCGGAGGTTGCAGTGAGCCAAGATCGTGCCACTGCATTCCAGCCTGGATGACAGAGTGAGACTCTGTCTCAAAAAAATTTTAAAAAAAAGAACTACATGAAGATTATATAGTGGCTCATTCAATGTCATATGACCAGTGAGTATTACAGAGGGGATTTAAACAGCTGTGCTCTCAACCACTTTACTAACATATTCTGCCAAATCTTGTTGCTGTAAATTTTTCATTGTAACTTTTTCTACGGCCTATGTCTCTTCATGTGTCTCACATCTTTTGTCACCTCGAGTTTTTTTTTTTTTTATTTTGCTGTACTCCAGACACAAGCATTTTCTTAAGACTGACTCTTTGATTGTTCTTCATACAGGTATGGTCTTGGCCAACATAACATGGTTTCCATCAGCTATGGTAATTTCCTTAATACCTATAATCACTGTCAAAAACTCATTCATACATTCATCCTAATTTCCAGATTTCCTTGGAATAGAAAAATTTTTCATCGGATAAATTAGTACTATATTTACCAACTTTCCCAATAACATACATCCCATAAAATCAGACCAAAAAAACTGTTTATTAGCTGAAGAAATGAAACCAACTCCAACTGATTACAATCATTATTACAATATGAATGCACACTGTCTCATGCAAAGTGGGAAACAAGATTGGAAAGATGAACTGAAATGTTAAATTGACTGTCTAGTTACAGAGGGTGAACTTTATCTGATAGCTTTGGAGATCCTTACATAGTTTTTGAGTGGGGCAGTGAAATGCCAAAACCGGTATTTTAGGAAGATAAGTCTAGTGTTGGTGTGCAGGATATTGGAGAAGAAATAAACTACCAGATAAACACCTGGAAGTCAATAAGCCAGAATGGAGTGTGACATTTAACAAAGGAAGAAGCAACAGTGTATATGATATACTGGATATTTGACTTGAAAGCAAAGCAGAACATAGGAATCCTAACAAAACATCGTTATTAGTGTGTCACAATCATGTTTATAAACTTTAGAAGACATACACACACTGTTTCCCAGTTTTGTAGCCAACGAAGAAGCTCGTTCCTATGGATTCAGCATCAACTTCCACGCAGAGAAAATGTCCTCCATCAGGTCCCTTCTCTACCTCATTGGAGCTTATGAACCTAGCTGCCAGCACTCCTCCTCCTCCACCAACACACACACACACACACACACACACACACACACACAGTGTTCTTGCAGTCTCATATTTCATGTAGTTTCTCCTACCAAAAGGACTATCAACGCATTCATTCAGCACCCAATAAACGGCAGCTGCTGCATCTTCACCATCTCACCAATCTTTAAGACAAGCTCAGGCTGGGCGCAGTGGCTCACGCCTGTAGTCCCAGCACTTTGGGAGGCCGAGGCAGGCGGATTACCTGGGGTCAGTAGTTTCAGACCAGCCTGGTCAACATGGGGAAACCCTGTCTCTACTAAAAACACAAAAAAATTAGCCGGGCATGGTGGCGCGGGCCTGTAATCATAGCTGCTCAGGAGGCTGAGGCAGTAGAGTTGCTTGAACCCAGGAGGCAGAGGTTGTAGTGAGCTGAGATCATGCCACTGCACTCCAGCCTGGGCAACAGAACAATACTCCATCTCAAAAAAAAAGACAAGCTTCTGGTCATTAATTATTATCCTTACATAGCAGAAGAAGAAACTGGGGCTTGAAAGAAAGAGATTAAGGGACTGCATCAAGCACCGTAGAAAGCATGCAAAAATAATACTTTTCATTTCAATAACATTTTGCTGTTTGCAAAACACATTCACATTCTTCATTTCTTTTTATTCTAAAGATAATTCTGGCATCAGTGGAACACAGAGGTTTTCAGGAGCAGCTTCTAAGATAACATTATTTGAAGCTGTTAGGCCTACATTTGGGTATGGATACACCTTTCTCTCAAAATACCGGCTTCCTCCATGTTCCCTGTAATTGACAAGTTCCCTACTTCTCTAAAGAGTGTACTGACTCATCCCTTCTTCAGAAACTAATCTTAAATGCTTATCCCTACCATATCTGAAATCACAACTTTGGAAAGACAAGGATGGGCAGAGAAGTAACAAAAGCAGCTAATACACAATCCACATTCAAGATATTATCTGTTCATGGAGAAAAACCAGTCTGTGTTGATGTTAACTTTCTAAGTGATCGAAATATGTCTTATTAACCTGGCTTGATACTAATGCCTGGAAATGTGTCTATCTAAAGAGTGAACTGACGCTTGTGCCCATTGATTTGGTTCATAGAGAATGTTCTGATTTATGTCCCTGTCCCCACAAATTTTTTGTAAATGCACCAAAGGTTTACCTGAAGTAAACCTGATTCTTGCAGAGGGTTCAGTTGTAGTTTCTTACAAAAGCTTGGCTATCTCTAATCAGTTATCTCCAGAAATGAAAATATCTAGGAAATTCAAGAAAGAAATCACACACACTCATTATCCATTTAACATTTTAGTGTTTTCTTTCAGACTCTGTGTGTGCTGGGGGGGAAGGAGGGTAGTTACTTTTACTACAACAAACAGGAGGGTGAAAATCTGAATAATGCTAGCATTGGGTCACTAGCTTTATCTACAGATAAAACCAGCACAAAACAGATAATGGCTTGTTTTGCATCTATTTTACATATATTTCCCCCAGCTCACCAAAATCATTGTCTTCAGAGCCTATGTCCATTATTCCTTGACTGCCTTCCCTGCTATCAAGTTCTCTGAATAAGTACAGGGGCTGCAGTACAATTAAAAATAATGAGACCCTACTGGGCCAATGTCCCTGCATGCAATAAAAGGGTGTAGACTAATTGCAGGAGCAGAGATTCCCGCCCCCCCAACCTCCCCGCCCCCGCCCCCCAGCCATTTTGCTTCACTTTGATTGGTGGATTGGCACTTTAAATAAAGGTTTCTAATCTTCCCTGAATGAGAAGTACAGAGCAAGTCCCACGCACAGTCCTGAAAAAAATTTTAATCTTCTTTTCTTAGAACTATCTTGGTTGGCATCATCAGGCCCTGAGAGCACAGTGCATGTCAGCATCTAAGGTAAAATGGGATTTTATGATTTCCATGAGTTTCCTGTAAATTCTTTTTTTCCTATCTCCAGACAGCTTTTATAAAGAGGATTTATCTTTGTTTGTCACCAGTAGCTGAATTATTGCTTGTTGTAATCCATTAGCATGTTCCAGAGATGACATGCCTAACACTCATTCAACTAAGAAAAAAAAAAAAAAAAAAACTTTTATCTACAGACGTATTTTTTTAACTATTTTTTATTATACTGCCTAATTTTTTGTAATATTAGAAGATGAGTGAATTTCTTGGCTATTCAGATCTCTATTCATGTAAGAATAAAGAGCTTTTTGAATTTATAGAATAAATTTTAAAAGATAATTCATTTTAGGAAGAGGAAAGCTAAATTTGAAGCATATTTTCCACTAACATCAAAGGAAATTAAGATAGCCAATTTACTCTCATTTGAAAAGATAAGTTTTGGAATGGTTACATAGATTACCTAAACTAAACATGCAATGATATACCCTCTATTCCTGCAAATAAAGGTTTGTTATAAAATGACTGTTAGGTGCATTACGTTTCACATGCATTTCAAAATGTATCCCAAAGGGTAAGCAAAGTATAAACTTCTGTGAATAATACCTGATAGACCAATATTTTACTTAGTGGGAAGGATTTTTAAATTCATAATTCACTTTATGAAATGAAACATAGCACTTACAGAATATCGATGGAGGTTGTTCCTACATATTTATTCAGGCTGTAGATCCATTTAAAAAGTGCTTAGATTTTTTTAATTGCTTGTTAATTTATTTCAGAAACTACTACATACAAGTTAGTTTTTGATTTTGTTCTAACCTTTATCCTGGTTGTTTCTGGAAGAGCAGAGACTCAGGCTCATTTTCAAAAATTGTCTTTTAACCATTCTGAATAAAAATTAATCTGATTTAATTCTCCAACTTAATTATGTTTTAGATTCCACTTTTCAAAATGAAGGACCTGATACTGATCCTATGCCTCCTGGAAATGAGTTTTGCAGTGCCGGTAAGTCAGTCTTTAGAGTGTGTCCCAGAAGAGGTTCTTGATTGTTGGACTCCAGACAACACTGAAGGGATATGGACTGAGAGTCCACGCATAGACTCACTTGATTTAATCCAGTGGTGTAGTCCCATTGAGTCAAAAGCCATAGTCGCTCAGATGTCAGTCTTGCAATCCAAAAGCGGTAAGTGATAGCTGGACTTGGTGACTCACCCCCGTAATCCCAGCATTTTGGGAGGCTAAGGCAGGCGGATCACCTGAGGTGAGGAGCTCGAGATCAGCCTAGCCAACATGCGAAACCCCGTCTCTACTAAAAATACAAAAATTAGCCGGGCATAGTGGTGTGCGCCTGTAATCCCAGCTACTTGGGAGGCTGAGGCAGGAGAATTGCTTGAACCTGGGAGGTGGAGGTTGCAGTAAGCCAAGATTGCATCACTGCACTCCAGCCTGGGCGACACAGTGAGACTCCATCTCAAAAAAAAAAAAAAGCAGTAAGTGAAGCTTATGATATTTCTACTGAAAAGTTATTTAAAATAGTCCCAAAACAATTTCTAGATCTTATTCCACTCATTCAAAGTTAAAAGACTTAGTCTCCACAATGCACGGCGAAATTTTATTATCAACTTCTTGCTATCAGCATAAAGTTGAAATGGAAAGAGGAAATTTCTCTGAAAAAGAAAAGTACATTTTCTTCATTTCAAAAAGAACCATCTCCAAATTTCTATGGTTACGAAACTCAGCTAGAGAATTACATTTGAAGCTAGTAATTAACTAGCAAATTTACCTTGTAAGCAAAAATTGTGTGACTCTGAGAGCTGAAGTTTCATAAATCAAAACATATCATAGTGATGGGGCTAATTGTGCATTACAGTACCACACCTGATCCATTCTAGTATATATTGAAATGATCTCATACAAACACAATCTTTTGAACACTGAACTACTCCAGCCAACAGCATGCAATTCTGTTATCGCAAAAACTTCATTTGGCTGCTATATGCATTTAGCAAATATATACTGAGCAGCCGCCATGCATCCAGCAATGTGCCGGGCATTGCAAAAATGAAAGTAAATAAGACATGATCTCTTATCTCCAGGAGCTCATAGTTGGCCTCAAATGAACTTTAGAATAGTTTAATGCCATGAAAGAAAAGGTTAGCTATTTGGTTTCTTAAAGTGTTTTAGTGAAAGAGAATGGAAATGGAGAAAGAGGATGAAACCTGATTATAATGATGAAAACCTTAATTCCACAAATAAAAATAGAGTCTCTGTTTCATCACACAAGATGAAGTTTAAATGAAAGAAAAATTGAGGGTGCCACCCTAGCTTACCTTTGTATGATACTGACGTTGAGATCAGCCTCAGTCATTCACCATCAGTCTAACACATTGGCGTTCTTTGAACCTGTAATGATCCACACCTGAATCAACTGGGTCCGCTCTGAGGAATAGAACAATTGCTTATTATTGCCAACCAATTGCTTGTCAAATCAGATGTTCTTCTCCTATTAATTCTGCATGGGAAATGTATCCCCTGTCTGTATACATTCGTGTAAATATTCTTTAATTCATGACTTAGAGCAGATGGAAAGCAAAGTACACTTTGTTCTGTGGTTCAATCCAAGATGTGTTATTTATGCACTGGCAAATAGTGGGGAGGAAAGTCCCGCTCTCACAATTCCCCCAAATTCTCAACAAGCTACCCACCACATACACACATACATGCACAATCACCCTTCCTGTCTATACAGCTAACCTCTTTCCTACCCAGAGTATTTGCTACACATTTATAATGCCTTTCCCTCTATTCTTTTTCTTTTTTTTTTTTTTTTTTTTGAAACAATCTGGCTTTGTTGCCCAGGCTGGAGTTCAATGCTGAGATCTCAGCTCACTGCCACCTCCTCCTCCTGGGTTCAAGTGATTCTCCTGCCTCAGCCTCCCAAGTAGCTGGGATTACAGGCGCCCACCACCACACCCAGCTAATTTTTGTATGTTTGGTAGAGACAGGGTTTCACCATGTTGGCCAGGCTGTTCTCAAATTCCTGACCTCATGATCTGCCCACCTCGGCCTCCCAAAGTGCTGGGATTGCAGACGTGAGCCACCATGCCTGGCCCTTTCTCTCCATTCTTGTCCAAAACTGAATTATTTAAGGAAATTCTCACCATGACCCAGAAGGTGGGATTTTACTTATATGAAAAAGGTGAGGGGTGAAAAAGTAGAGGGTGTAATTCTTTAACTTCTTACTCATAAAGGAAAAATAATACCAATATATTTAGTAAACATTCCATAAATCCTTGTGGTATAATTGAAGGAAAGATGGCATTACAACCCCTTGGTCTTAGAAAGTGAGAGTATCCGAAGAACCAGAGACTCCAAAATCCAATTTACTCTAATTCCTATTCTTCCATTCTCCATGTTTTCTACTGGTATTTGTGTAAAGTAATAAGGATTGGTTTCGAAAGAAAAATATCTTTAACAACAAAAAAAAAAAAAAAGGGAAAAGGCTGGGCATGGTGACTCATGCTTATCATCCCATCACTTTTGGAGGCTAAGGCAGGAGGATTACTTGAGCTCAGGAGTTCAAGACAAGCCTGGGCAACATGGTGAGACCCCTATCTCCATTTTTTTAAAAAAGGAAGCCAGGTGCAGTGGCTCATGTCTGTAATCCCAGCACTTTGGGAGGCCAAGGTGGGCGGATCACTTGAGCTCAGGAGTTCAAGACCAGCCTGGCCAACATGGTGAAACTCCATCTCTACTAAAAACACAAAAATTAGCCGGACTTGGTGGCGCACACCTGTAATCCCAGCTACGTGGAAGGAGAATCGCTTGAACCCGGCAGGCAGAGGTAGCAGTGAGCTGAGATCGCGCTACTGCACTCCAGCCTGGGTGACAGAGTGAAACTTAGTCTTGGGGGAAAAAAAGGGAAAGGAAAATATCTTACATTTTAAAAAACTAATTGTATAGATAGGTATATTTTTGAACAACTTTTAAGTGAACACGTTAAGTATAATAGTATTTTATGCTAGAATGCTTTTTATTTAAGGAAAAATAATCTTTGATATGATCCCAAAATATAGTAGGTTTATACATAAAATAATCTTTCACTAAAAATCATAGAGAATTTGCTGAAGTCCTTTGAATGGGAATCAAGTTAGATTTTGCATATGATTTTTCTGAATGTCATGATCCCATGCCACATCTAGTAAACCAAAATCATGTAGATTTGTCAAAAGCACATGAAAATTCAGCTTGAGTTTGTCCCCTTTACTTTTTTCTATGGTAATTTTTTAAGAATGTAAAGTACTAGTAGTTTTCTATTTTGTTGCTTTATTCTACTTCTCCTTGTGTGTAACTTTAAATCATATTTTGCTTTTAAAGCAATGAAGCATTAAGATGCAGACAAAGGATAGATGATGCAGGTGGGAGCAAAATTTTCAAATACTGTGTTGATTCTCCCAAATAACTTATGCTCTTCTTCATTCTGCCCAAGCACTCAAGTTATTTGCATAATAAACCAAAATGGTGGCCCCTCCGGTAGCCCTTATGTACTGTAGCAATATCCTATGCCCAATGGGCATTGAAGGAAGTTTTGTACCAATGAGACTCAAAATTATTCTTATTTTCATTCAGTTCTTTCCTCAGCAAACTGGAACACCGGGTATGGCTAGTTTGAGCCTTGAGGTATGTATTGTCAGAGTTTTTTACATATTAACTTTACACTGGTATATTTGTGATACAGGAGAAATATGGTGGTGTGTTTCTCAGTTTTCCTAGCCAGAAGTTTGTGGCTGTTATCCTGAGGAGTGCTAGAAAAATTATGGCATTTACTAGAGCTTTGTCTTATAATTCTACTGCAATTTTAAACTCTCAGGTGTTTTACTTTTTAGAACATTATTTCTATGCAAACAAAAGCAATATTAATACTTAATGCCTTATATAGAATATACATATTAATAAAATTACTATATTAATTAAAATACATTGCTCTGTGCTCACAGTTTACTTTTAGTCCTGCTCCTTATACTATCTTACATGATAAAGTTCTCATGAAATAAATGTACCTGTACAAAATTTAATTTTTAATCAGTCTGGCAAATAGCATTAACATTGTACTATGATACTTCCTGTATAAGTTGTACAGGGTATTTGTCTCATTGCAGTTCTCATGTAATATATATTCTGTTTAGAAAACCCCAGCAAAACAGAAATTTTGGTGATGCCAATGAAAAATACTGACAGCTATATATAGAAAGATATTTATAAGATTAAGAATTTTTGGCCGGGCGCGGTGGCTCAAGCCTGTAATCCCAGCACTTTGGGAGGCCGAGACGGGCGGATCACGAGGTCAGCAGATCGAGACCATCCTGGCTAACACTGTGAAACCCCGTCTCTACTAAAAAAAAATACAAAAAACTAGCCGGGCGACGTGGCGGGCGCCTATAGTCCCAGCTACTCGGGAGGCTGAGGCAGGAGAATGGCGAGAACCCGGAAGGCGGAGCTTGCAGTGAGCTGAGATCCGGCCACTGCACTCCAGCCCGGGCGACAGAGCGAGACTCCACCTCAAAAAAAAAAAAAAAAAAAAGAATTTTTCACAAGGTCTTGTGAAATTCCCGTGTGTCATGGTAAGCTGGGGGCAATCAATACCTATTTGAGCTAGATGCTTACTTCACATGGAAGCTAATTTCACTGAGGGTTTTTTTTCTTTTTTAGCTTAAACTCAATCCAAAGCGTTCTGAATCTCTTCCCATGAAAAAAGTGAAATTGACTTTCTGTTGAAATGGTGGAATTCTCGATAATCTATCCAGATACTTAACATTTCTTTCAATAGTTTCTATATTTAATATTTTGAAAGATTTATTGTTTGAGAAAGAGGTAAAAGTTTTATTTATTTGTTTGTTTCAAATTCCTTTTCTGGCTGAACTTGTAAGGGGCAAAGTAAATTAAATGGGGAGAAAAGAGTCAATGAAGCAAATTCCTCACAATTACATTTATATTTCAGTGGAATGAGCTATTTTCCCATGTTTCAATGTAACCTCCACTTAAATAATACTTTTTCTCCTTTAATTAATGATAAAAGCAACTGCATTATTTTAATAGCAGTAATAATAACAATGGCAGAACCAAATTTAATATTTCCACCTTTCGATGATGATTTGTGTCCACTTTCATTTTGTTAAATTATCCACATCAAACTTTGTGTTGATAATGTCAAATATCATGAGAAATCAGTTGTGTCAAACACAGCATATGTGATAAACAGTAACCCACTTTTTTTCTTGATAGACAATGAGACAGCTGGGAAGTCTGCAGGGATTAAACACACTTTCTCAGGTAATCATATTTCTTATTGCAAGTATTCATGGTGATGCTAGTGTTAATATTAGCAGCAGCATTATAATTCATCAAATGTATTTATGAATAGACAATATACTAAATATTGGAAGAACCAAGAAGTGAATGAGAGCCTAAAACAAAATAAGATAGAGTGACAGGGAAAAATAAAAATAGTATTGAATTTTATTTAGTTAGAAAAAGAATATTTTTGTGCATTATTCATTATATTATATGGCACAAAACGTAAGTGCTTAAAAAATCTAAATCTCAAACAAGTTTATGGAAATATTGCAGACTAGCTCAAAATGAAATTTAAGTTCACTGAAAGGAAGAGTTTATCTATCCATTTGATTTATTTTTATTTATTATTTATTTATTTAGACAGAGTGTCGCCCTGTGGCCCAGGCTGAAGTACAGTGGTGCGATCTCGGCTCACTGCCACCTCCGCCTCCTGGGTTCAAGCTATTCTCCTGTCTCAGCCTCCCGAGTAGCTGGGATTACAGGCATCTGCCACCATGCCAGGCTAATTTTTGTGGTTTTTAGTAGAGATGGGATTTCGCCATGTTGCTAGGCTGATCTCGAACTCATGACCTCAGGTGATCCACCGACCTCGGCCTCCCAAAGTGCTGGGATTAGAGGCATGAGCCACCATGTCTAGCCATACCTATCCATTTTAAATTAAGCAATACCACTTTTGCTTTTGCTATATTTATGCTATCTGTTGATTTTTTAGAAAATGAAAACCAGGCTGGGCGCAGTGGCTCACGCCTGTAATTCCAGCACTTTGGGAGGCCGAGGCGGGCGGATCATGAGGTCAAGAGACCAAAACCATCCTGGCCAACATGGTGAAACCCCGTCTCTACTAAAAATACAAAAATTAGCTGGGCATGATGGTGCGTGCCTATAGTCCCACCTACACAGGAGGCTGAGGCAGGAGAATTGCTTGAACCCAGGAGGCAGATGCTGTGAGCCAAGATCTCCCACTGCACTCCAGCCTGGTGACAGAGAGAGATTCCATCTCAAAAAAAAAGAAAAGAAAAGAAAACCAAATATAACCAATGTTATATTTAACATTTAAATATAAGCATGCCTTTTTTTTATCCATGTCTTTAGTATTCTAGATTTGGCTTTGGGAAATCATTTAATTCTTTGTGGATGCACGGTCTCCTCCCACCACATTCCTCTCTTCCATGGATGAGGCCAAGGGAACATGAAACTCAACAGGTGAGTGAATAGCGTCAATATGTTTGAAACCTCAGGCTTTTAAAACCTCTTCTTACTTGCCTTCCTTGAGTTGTGATAAATTAGCAATAGCCAAGTCCTAGCATTAACAAAAAATTATTCTCATGCCAAATAAATCAAAGCCTATAACTGCTTTGAGTGCTTAAGAAATATTTTTAAATTTGAAACTATTTGCATATTTATTTAAAATAGGAAGATACAGCCACCAAAATATGAGACCTATGTTAAAGATAGCAGCAAACAGTCCTCAAAAATTGAAGCAGGCTACACCCTGGACAATTTTCATTTGAATCAAGATTTCCTAAATAATTACTCAAAGGCTAATTTCAAATGATGACAATAATCCTGGTTAAAATACCATAGCCAGGTGCGATGGCTCATGCCTGTAATCCCAGCACTTTGGGAGGCCAAGGTGGATGGATCACTTGAGGTGAGGAGTTCAAGACCAGCCTGACCAACATGGTGAAACCCCATCTCTACTAAAAATACAAAAATTAGCCGGGCATGGTGGCAGGCACCTGTAATCTCAGCTACTCCCGGGAGGCTGAGGCAGGAGAATCGCTTGAACCCAGGAGGCAGAGGCTGCAGTGAGCCGAGATTGTGCCACTGCACTCCAACCTGGGCAATAGAGTGAGACTCTGTCTCAAAAAAAAATTAAGAAATTTAAAAAAGTAAAACATCAAGAACCCTACAAAAGTCAATAAATATATCGATCTGTTAACCGTTATTGATTAGGTGCCTAATAAATACATAAACCAAATTGTGGTTTGGTAGTAAAAGTGAAGACATTTACGAATGGCTCTAAGGATTGTGAAATTTCGTATTTTATCTGATTCAGACAGGACAAGACAACATATTTCAAAGTGCTGAATTGTGAGGTGTGAGTTCAGAGAGGGGTGATGACTGGAGAGGCAAAGCAGAGCCCCGAATTGTTGTGAGACTTCCTTGCTGGTCTGAGGAGTTTGCAATCATTCTACAAACAATAGGGAGCCATTCGCCACAAGTAATTTCTAGAAAAAGCAACAAAACATGGTGATTTTAACAGGGAATTTTTTCATTTAATATATGGACTCAGAACCAAGATTAACAGGGAATTTTAGTTCCAGGTGGTCTTCCACAGCAGGAGCATTACCACGAGTTCCCATTTAGTAGAACAATAAATTATGTTAATGGTGACTGTTTCTTCATTTGTTTCCAAAGTGGACTCCATGATGCAAGAATTTGATTGGCATTTTAATTAATTATGCTTTATGTTTTCATTAATTTGAAAAATATAGTAGGTACTCACCATGGGCCAGGCACTTGTTAGGAGCTATGTTATGTACAGGGGCTATAAAGAAAAACAAGACATATCAGTCTCTCTCCATTGACTGGGGGACAAAGATTTATAACAAATAATTGCCATCCAATGAGAAAGTGGTAAAATAAAGATACAGATACATACAGACAGCTATGAGAAGTTAGAGAAGGACATGTCTCCTCCTACCAGGAGGTTCATGTAGCTTCACCTTCATGAGCAATGGTGGTCCCAAAGCAGGTAGGGGAGGCACACGCAAGACCTCCCCAAACAACATTAACTCTAACTGGTGCTTCCTATGTAAACTCAACTTCAAGACAAGTTCCCTAGCCTCCCTTCCAGATAGAAAGCGCCCCAAGCCCCTTTGTTTAGAAATTCTAGGCACCGTTGTTTAATGAGCCATCCCTTTCTGACACTCTTTTCAAATTTCTCTGCAGTATGAATATTCTTTGCCTGTGCATCCCCCACCTCTCCCATCACAGCCATCCTTGAAGCCTCAACAGCCAGGACTGAAACCTCTCCTCCAGGCCGCTGCTGCAACCGCCGACGAGGCCACAGCACAGAAAGAAGCATTTCAGCCTCCAATTCACCTGGGACAGCTGTTCTTGCAGGAAGAACTGCCTCTGGTTCAGCAGCAGGTGGCACCATCAGATAAGCCACCAAAGCCTGAGGTACTTCCTTTCTCTTGAAGTCAGATCAGAATCACCAGCTAACCTAATAGAAGAAAACTAATTTGCAGGGTCCTTTTAAATAATCGTAGCCTTCAGGCATAATACATGATATAAATATATTCTTAATCAGTCTTCCATATCTGAGATTTATTTTTTGAGTAAAACATAAATATCCATTCCTATCTTTTGCCATCAGAGACAGGGCATGGATTCTAAAAGATCCTGTGCCTATAAAACTGGGTTTCTTAGTTGCAAAAGATGAAAACTTCCATAGGAAATAGAATAAAACCCCAGAGAAGTCCAGGTTTCCTATCACTGGTCTTTTTTTGGTGTTGGAAAGACTGAGAAAAGTGATTGATCCCTCAGCATAACAAGTAGGATTTTCCATTATTATCTGTCTGACAGAAAGGTGACAACTATGCAAAAAGTGTCTTGTAATAATGTAGAGAAAAGTGTAATGGATAAAACAAAAGGAAGGTACCATGTAACCAGTATTATGTGGGCATGTATCATTCCCCCATATCATCCTGCCTATAATCCTATAAAAATACATGTTATCAGCCTTTTTAAAGAAAGGAAGACAGATTTTGAGAAGTTACAAAATTGGCCCAGGAGTACACAAAAACTAAGTGGCAGAGCCAGGGTTCAAACCAGCCAGGTATGTTCCCGTTCCAAAATTCATTACTTTCTAATCTGCAAGAGATAGCAAAGCCATGATAGATGTACCTCATCCCCCTGCAGGTATATTTGAATAATGTTAGTAAAAGACCATTGCAAACTCTCGGGTCATACCTCCCAAAACACTGAAAGAAAGTAAAATAATGAAACTCATTTTGTTTTACTGTAATTGCAAACAAGATAATTATGTGATCAGTTCACTTTGTCAATTTGTTATTTTTAATGTCACTTTGTCTATTTTTTTATTTTATTGTTATTTGTCTATTTTGTTAATTTTTTGACTGATAATTTTAATATTTATCTGTGATATAGCTCCCAGGAGTAGATGTTGCTGATCCACAAGGTCCATCAGTAAGTACAGATCTCAATGAGACACTTTCTGTATTTTTTTATTTGTTCACTTTGTCTATTTTTATTTGTATTTGTATTTATCTATTTTATTCATTTTTTATGATAATTTTAATATTTACCTATAATATAGCTCCCAAGAGTGGATTTTGCTGATCCACAAGGTCCATCAGTAAGTACAGATCTCAATGAGACACTTTCTGTATTTTACTTTTTTTATTTGTTCACTTTGTCTATTTTTTATTTGTATTTGTATTTATCTATTTTATTCATTTTTATGATAATTTTAATATTTACCTATAATATAGCACCCAAGAATGGATTTTGCTGATCCACAAGGTCCATCAGTAAGTACAGATCTCAATGAGACACTTTCTGTATTTTACTTTTTTTATTTGTTCACTTTGTCTATTTTTTATTTGTATTTGTATTTATCTATTTTATTCACTTTTATGATAATTTTAATATTTACCTATAATATAGCACCCAAGAATGGATTTTGCTGATCCACAAGGTCCATCAGTAAGTACAGATCTCAATGAGACACTTCTATTTTTTATTTTTATTTTATTTGTTCACTTTGTCTATCTTTTATTTGCTTTTATCTATTTTGTTCATTTTTTGACCGATAATTTTAATATTTATCTGTAATATAGCTCCCAGGATTGGATTTTCCTGATCCACAAGGTCCATCAGTAAGTACAGATCTCAATGAGACACTTTGTCGTAAAAACTGTCTCTACATTTCAAAAAAGAGGAGCGAATTTTTTCATTGTCCCATTAATCCATGAATATGAAGTATAATGGGTTCCTTTGTTTTCTTAAATATTAAATACTTATTTCTATACTAATCCATCTGAAAATGTGTTTCATATAACTCAAAAATTACTGTAATGGGGATTTGCCTATGTGAATTACTTATTCTGCTTTCCACCATTTAAAGATTTTCCAAATAGCCCGTTTGATTTCTCGGGGACCAATGCCACAAAATAAACAATCTCCAGTAAGTTTTTTTTTTTAATACCACATCTCTGTTTGCAATTTACTTAAAAGTTTTTCCATTGGAAAATGCATTTTGTGATAATGATTGTATTTTATTTAGCTTTATCCAGGAATGTTTTACATGCCTCTTGGAGCAAATCAATTGGTAAGTCCATATTCTATAAAAAGTATTGTTTTTAATTAAATTCTATCTTAGGAGCTAAAATTATAAAATCTAGGTCTCACACAAGAGATTCCAAATAAACATTCTCTGAACGCCTACATTAGTAACTGAAATATTAAGGAGGCAAGTTTCCTTTTTGGATAATCTTGGCCACACACACACACACACACACACAAGGATATTAAAGAAAAAATAAATTTTAGATCTGAATTATCCAAGTTGACTACATTTATTCCATAATGACTCACCTCTCCACTTTACCTCTGTACACAGCATTAATATTAAGGTTTCAGTGAAAACTATATAACTTTTAACTTTGTCTTGAGTAGATAAGAAGGTAGCTGGTTCGTATTTTGATGCAATATTTCTTTTTGAACAGAATGCCCCTGCCAGACTTGGCATCATGAGTTCAGAAGAAATGGCAGTGAGTAATGTCTTCTAACTCTTCTTAAAATAGTGGCCAGGGAAGAACAGTCACTTATGACTGGCTGCAAGAGACGTCTGCCATGAATGTCACCAAATGAGCATGGGACTCAGAATTTTCCACTCCAAAAACTAAGCTTAAGTCTGAAGCAGTATCCCAAGATTTCATCATGTCTCCTCTGTAATCTTTCATTTCTGGGTGATAACTATTCTTGAGCATAGAGTTTTGCCCATTGCTTGTAGATGAACAGAGGAGGAACCTCCACTTGAAAGGCCGTCATTGAACTATAAACACTTCAAACCAAAAAGATACATGTGGTTCATACAGAGTTCTTGTTCTTTCTCGGACCATTTGGCCCCTCAAAACATCAAATTCAACAGCATTACAAGTAATTCAGATCTCAAAATTGAAAGATCAAAAAGCAAAAGAAAACCAAGTTCAAAATGTGATTATTTTAATGTCAACGTGCATTGTCAATAAGCATATACTAGTATTATGTTATCATTATCCATGCAAGTTTAAGATTTGAGATCAATAAAGTCATACAACTCTTTTCCTAAGAAATTTTTTATCTGTTACATCTGTTAGAGCACAAGGCAAGACAAACAAAAGCTATATTGAATTAACAAATCATTGTCAACTACAGATTCTTTCGAGTTAACAAACACACATATTATCTGTGAAAGAAAAATTACATACATATCAGTGTTTTTGTGTGCCTTCCATGTGCCACACACATAGAAAAATACTATAAACAAAACAAGATAAAATTCTTGTTTTCGGCTGGGCTCTGTGGCTCACGCCTATAATCCCAGCACTTTGGGAGGCCAAGGCAGGTGGATCACCTGAGATCAGGAGTTTGAGACCAGCCTGGCCAACATGGTAAAACCCCGTCTCCACTAAAAATAGAAAAATCAGCCAGGTTTAGGAGCGCAAGCCTGTAGTTGCAGCTACTCAGGAGGCTGAGGCAGGAGAGTCACTCGAACCTGGGAGGCAGAGGTTTCAATGAGCCGAGATCACGCCGCTGCACTCCAGCCTAGGCAACAGAGCAAGACCCTGCCAAAAAAAAAAAAAAATCTTGTTTTCAAGGAACTTACAGTCTAATGAATGGAAAAGATAGGTAAAAGGGCAGATATCTAATGTCAAAATCATGGGATAAAAGCAATAACAGTTTTATTAGAGAGAAAGAGTCAGAGAGGAAGGGCAGTTAGCCCAGTCCAGGGATTCACAGTATCATCCCTGGAGGAGATGATGTGAAAGCTGAGAAAGAATGAAGAGTCAGGAGAAAGGAGAAGGAAAGAGTATTGTATCTATATAACACCAATACAAGTGACTGGAAGTTCAAAATTCAAGTAAGTGTTAATTGCCATCATATAATATTAATTATTTCTATTCTGCCTCATTCCCAAAAGATTTTGCAGAGCTTATGAAAAACACACAGGCCGGGCGCGGTGGCTCAAGCCTGTAATCCCAGTACTTTGGGAGGCCGAGATGGGCGGATCACGAGGTCAGGAGATCGAGACCATCCTGGCTAACATGGTGAAACCCCATCTCTACTAAAAATACAAAAAAAAAAAAAACTAGCCGCCGAGGTGGCGGGCGCCTGTAGTCCCAGCTACTCCGGAGGCTGAGGCAGGAGAATGGCGTGAACCCGGGAGGCGGAGCTTGCAGTGAGCAGAGATTGCGCCACTGCACTCCAGTCTGGGTGACAGAGCGAGACTCCGCCTCAAAAAAAAAAAAAAAAAAAAAAACACACAATAAATATAACCAAAAAATTGAAGGTAGGATATTAAATGAGTCATAATTTCAAGAAAATCAGAATACAGATATGCAAGTCACACAGTCCTGCTCAATTGCTACAAACAGCCTAAGATTTTGGACCCCATATTTCTGGCAGCAAAGGTAGAAAAAGAAACATGGTCAGTTCTGGAATTCTCTTTGTCCACAGGAAGAAAATATTTTAGTTACTCCATGGAAGCCAGATTTTTTTCTTAAACTTTGTGCTTTAAAAAAATTTAAGTCTTAGCTGGGTGCAGTGTCTCGCCCCTGTAATCCCAGCTACTAGAGAAGCTGAGGCAGGAAGATCACTTGAGCCTAGGAGTTCTAGACCAGTAGCCTGGGCCATATAATGAGGCCCCTAAAAGAAAAAAAAAAAAAAAAGTACATGGAACTTCATTTGGGGGACACTGAAAAATGCCATTGACAAGACTCTCCCTCAACAAATGCAGTTATGAGTTTCAGTTCTTACTTGTTTTGTGATGGTAGTACTCATTTCAACTACTCGTTTTCTTAAAATTAAATTCAAACTCACTTTGCCTCAAGTCTTGCTTCTGCCCTGTTATCTCCTTTTTGTGGAGATCACGCCAAGATCTACCCAGATAAGTGCAGAATCCTCTTCATTATGTTTCAAAGCCAGTTTAGTGAGAAATGAGCTTACACAAAGCTATCAGCCAACTTCCTATCCTCTACCAGTTTTTTAGAGATCCTTGGTGAATGTGACCAGGTATAGTTGCATGGTATAGTTAATAGCATGTGATAATGGCGTCTTTAACGAATGTCTTTTTTCCAGGGCGGGAGAGGAGACCCAATGGCCTATGGAGCCATATTTCCAGGATTTGGAGGCATGAGGTCCAGCTTGGGGGGAATGCCCCACAAGCCAGCTATGGGCGGTGACTTCACTCTGGAATTTGACTCCCCAGTGGCTGCGACCAAAGGCCCTGAGAACGGAGAAGGAGATGCACAAGGCTCCCCTATGCCGGAGGCCAACCCAGACAATCCAGAAAACCCAGCTTTCCTTCCAGAACTAGAACCTGTTGCCCATGCAGGGCTCCTTGCTCTCCCTAAGGATGATGTTCCCAGCCTGCCAAGGAGCCCTTCCGGGAAGATGAAGGGACTCCCCAGCGTCACCCCAGCAGCTGCTGACCCACTGATGACCCCTGAATTAGCTGATGTTTATAGGACCTACGATGCTGACATGACCACATCCGTGGATTTCCAGGACGAAGTAACCATGGATACCACAATGGCCCCAAACTCTCTGCAAACATCCATGCCAGGAAACAGAGCCCAGGAGCCGGAGATGATGTATGATGCGTGGCATTTCCAAGAGCCCTGACAGCTCTAAGATATTAGCTACTTTCTGTATGCACAAGCTTCCCAGCTTTGTCCCCACAGTGTACCTTTTTGCTAAAACACTTATTACCCTTCTGCAGCAAAGGCATTAAAAGCACTAAGCATTTATTAATAAATACAAGTGGCTAGAAATAGTGTAGGTCCCCTTCTTGCTTTTAATATCTTGTTGAAATAAAATCTGTCAATTGTCTCTGTGATTTAGAAACACTATTAATAACATCAGAGCAAGGGTTTAAGGGTCTCAGCATTTTGATCATCACTTTTTCTTAGCTGTCTAAAGCATTACAGAATTTCTCTTACTAGCATGACACTATTATATTCAGGAAATGTGGCACTGCTTTTTTCTCTAAGCAAAGGCAAATATCCTCATAATTCTAAGCTAATTCATTTAAACTTTATTAAATGGGGATTGGTGGAAAACTCCTGACTGGTATTACTGAGTTTGGTATAATTGAATTTAAAATTCTCATTTATAGAGTGTTTTATTTAATCTACTATAAAAAATCTAGCCTATTTTAAATAAAGAATTTTTCTCACTGAAATTTTCAGGAATTGTATGCTTATTATTTATATATATTTAAACGGTTCAAGAAAAGCATACTCATCCTATACCTTTGCTACTCTTTAACTCATTGTATTCAATTCATTCGTTCTTTCATCAGAACTTTACTGAATATTCATGTCCTGGGTGCAGTGCAAGGTATCAGAGATACAGTCCCTTCCTTCAAAGCTTACGATGAACATGACTGACAAGTAGACAATCACTATAACAAAACCCTAGGCCAAGCTCAATTACTTTACATTTATTATCCCACAACAATACTGTAAAATAGATACACTCAACCCCACAGCACACGTGAAAAGTGCTATGAAAAGGCCAAGCACAGGGTGCCCCTGGAGCCACAGAGAAGAGGTACCTAACCCAGCCTGAGGGGCATCGGAGGGTCTAGGAGGAATCAGACAAGTTGTCTCAGCACAGTTTCTAGAAACGGTTTCAAGAGTGAGAGGTCTCACTCTCCAAGAGGAATAAACAGAAAAAGAGCCGTATGGATGTCATGTGAGAATTAGCTCATTCCTGTGAAATATAATGTGGGAAAGAGCGATGCAGAAAATGACCCTTGCTTGTCACCAGGGCTAGGTGTGTATTGAGCAGAGCTATACACCTACATTAAAGGGCTCCCAGCCCAGATTTGGTCACTCCTACAAAGTAGCTCCTACCCCCTTCTCTTCACCTTCTCCTAAGTGGCTCAACCCAGGTCTTCAACTCCATGACACTCAGACTTCTCTCCATCCATTGATGGAGATTCTGTAGATGCAACCCAGGAAAAAGAGCCCTGAGATGCCTCCCAACCTGGGGTACTTCAGGAGCCTTACCAGGAGCATGTAGCTGCCACCAATTGCCTCCCTCTCTTCAGGCAGGGTTCTGCTCATCCTCACTCCATTGACTGCAGCTGAAAGAGAGATACAGAAGAAAAATTTCAGTTTGCCTCCCTGAGTGTCCCTGGCAAAGGTGCAAGGGTAGAATGACCTCCACAGTAACCAGCAGATACCCACTGAGATCTATCTTAGCATCGCAGACAGTTTCCTAAAAAGCAGTATGGTACAATACATATAAACAGATCTGAGTTCAAACTTCGGTATCACGTCTTATTATCCATGAGACTTTAGATGTGAAACTTAATCTCTCTGCGCCTGTGTTTTCATTTCTATAATGGGGCTATGACCTAGCATGGAGAGTTGTTATGAGAATGAAATGAGATAAAGCTCACAGATGAAATTGCTGAATCACAACAGTTTCTTTCCTTTCCAACTGATCCTTTTGGTAAAGAGATTTAAGCAAAACAGCAGCAGCAACAGTGGAAGAATGGAATTGTTCCCATTATCTGATGAGTTTGTGTTTTTCCATTAACACTCCAACCATCGCCCTGCTTGTCCTTCTTTGTAATTCAGAGCATGCTTTTGTGAGACACACATGCCGGTTTCCCCCCGTGAGACTTGCTGTAGCAGAGGCTCGAAGTTAGTCTCTCTTACTGACCATCTGGACACTTAACAATGGTAATAGCAGCTGGGCGTGGTGGCTCACGCCTGCAATCCCACACTTTGGGAGGCCGAGGTGGGCGGATCACCTGAGATGGGGAATTTGAGACCAGCCTGACCAATATGATGAAACCCTAGCTCTACTAAAAATACAAAAATTAGCCAGGAGTGGTGGCATGCCCCTATAATCCCAGCTACTCGGGAGATTGAGACAGGAGTATCGCTTGAACCCAGGAGGCAGAGGTTGCAGTGAGCCAAGATCGCACCATTGCACTCCAACCTGGGTAACAAGAGTAAAACTCCATCTCAAAAAATAACAATAATAATGGCAATAGCCAGGTCAGCTTTGCAGTGGAGACAACATGTTGTTGAGTCCTTGAATAACATCTATCCCTGCCACCATTGTCACTTCAAATACTGGACCATTGGGCAAACACCAAGGTGGCCAGGTAAAGAGGCTAAATATCACTCTCAGAAGAAGCCATATTGATTATTGAGAATTTCCTCTACTTTGGTTTTCTTCTACCAGGCATTTACATGAGAAAAAAAAAGTCTTCATACTATGTCCAATTCTAAGACTATCCAGATAACCTGTCTTCTAGACCCTCCTTATCACCAATCTTTCAGTTTTATTATTTCCAAGTCCCTGACAAGGTGACCCATCTGGTACCAACCCTGCGTCAGTGTAGATCTGTATCACAGGCCATTGTCTCCTTCCATACAAAATAGACAACCAGAAATTCCATTTAAAGTTCTCCTCATTGAGTGGGGTTGTAGTACATTGATTGTCTACTTTCTGCCAATGCTAGAATTCCATACAGAAATCCATGGGCCAGGCATATACTCATCAAGAGGAAGTACATGGAAGTCAAAACCACTTACTGGTACAATCTAACTAAGCCCTCCAGACCTGCTGGAGCCCGATATCATATATATTTCCATCTAAAATAAAATGTTGTTATGTTCCATTTTATGGTTCAGTTGATCATATATCACACAGTTCAAGATGGGCAACTCAAATAACATAAGCGTTTGGCATCCCATAGTCAGGCACATTGTGTCTACTGGAATCCAGTAGCAAGGCAAAAACTACTTTTCACAAAGAAATCCCTAAGGTTCTGTGCTATTATTCTCCTATCAGGGATTGCCACGAGTCTCATACGGCTGCAGATACTTCCAACACATTTGAGTCTTCTGGGTCATAATGCTCAAGTGACAAGGATGGACCCCTTTCATGCTCTGTTTACTCAAAATGTCCAGCCTTCTGAGTTATACAATATGTGGTATACTTTACCTTCAAAACACAAAGAAGTCCAACAAGAATTGTGCTTCTTTCTTTTTGTAAGGTGGTGCAAGATGCAATAACTTGCAAACAACTTTAGCTATCCCAATATGCCTTATGCTACTAGACCTCTAGAAATGTTGTTAGCACCATGAATGTTTTGGTGTTTATCTTCTACCCTCTGGCTTGCTACCTCATGGTAATCAAATCCTGTTGCATTGTATCTTCAATGTACTGGATGAGCATGGTGTTCTATGGAATATAAAGATGATCCAGGACCCTCAGGACTGTTAGGATAGATTGTAAGAGAGTTGACATAGTCCTAGGGCAAGAGAGTATAAATTTACATTGTTCCTGTTTTTTAAAAGCAAATTACTTCTGATGTTTCTTACTGATTAGAACAGAAAGAAACAGCTACCAGATCAATAGCTATATACTAGGTGCCATGGGCTATGCTGATTTGCTCCAATAAAGTTATCACGTCTGGAAATACATTTGCATCATCACCTGATTAAGTTTGCAACAATCCACTATAATTCCTCATGACCCATTTAGCTTTTCCACCAGTCAGACAGGTGAGTTAAATGGGGAGGTGGTAGGACACCTTTTCTATATCTTCCAATTTTTCTATGGTAATGCTAATCTCTGCAATTCTCCCTACAAGACTTGCTATCTTGTTGGGAGTGAAGAAGAAGGTATAGACTTCCAGGGGCTTCCTTACACTTGGCTCTTCCTACTATAGCTTTCATTCCATTGGTATAAGAATCATTGTGGGATTATTACACATATATCTATTCCTGGGCTGGATGTGGTGGCTCACACCTGTAATCACAGCACTTTGAGAGGCTGAGGCAGGCAGGTTGCTTAAGCCCAGGAATTAGAGACCAGCCTGGGCAACATAGTGAAACCCTTTCTCTGCAACAAAATACAAAAATTAGCCAGGCATGGTGGTGCCTATCTGTGGTCTCAGCTACTTGGGAGGCTGAGGCAGGAGGATAATTTGAGCCCAGGATGTGGAGGTTGAAGTGAGCTGGGATCACACCATTGCACTCCAGCTTGGGTGACAGAGTGAGACCTGTCTCAATTAAAAAAAAAAAAAAAAAGGCCAGGTGCAGTGGCTTACACCTGTAATCCCAGCACTTGGGGAGACTAAGGCGGGTGGATCACTTGAGGTGAGGAGTTTGAGACCAGCTTGGCCAACATAGTGAAACCCATCTCTACTAAAAATACAAAAATTAGTTGGGGTTGGTGGCACGTGCTTGTAATCTGAGCTACTCAGGAGGCTGAGGCAAGAGAATTGCCTGAACCCAGGAAGTGGAGGTTGCAGTGAGCCGAGATCACATCACTGCACTCCAGCCTGGGTGACAGAGCGAGATTCCATCTCAAAAAAAAAAATCTTACTTCTATAAGCTTTAACGAGTAAACTATGAAGGCTTTTAAGGTTCAGAACCACTTCCTAATAACCCCCCAGAAAGTCTGGGTGTTCCCCTTCCCCCACCCCACCTTACACATTCTCCCTACTTAATTGCTTCAGGTCCCTCTGGTTGTGGCTTAGGGAAACTGTCATGGCATACAATTTGGCCACGTTTCAGGTTCCTTCCTCATAGGAACCTGATGTCCCCTCAGTTGAGGGGCTTTAGGTCTGGAAACCAGGTAAGAAACTATAAATCCCACCACAGTGATTTGAGTTAGGCTCAGTGAAGATAGAATTTTTTTTTTTTTTTTTTGCCTTTTTGTGTCAAGCAGCACCTTTATGTCAAGCGGAAAGTGGACAATCAGTGTAGGATAGGATGTCCATCTATTTTTTCCTATAGACCTGTGATCAAGTAGCCATCATACAGAACCCTATTGGTCAAAACATGCGGCTTAGCATTCCATCCTGTGGCTTATTGGTCATTGCATCCTTGTCTCTGAAAGATAAGCACCACCCTCTGGCCTCTGTCTACTATTTCAGGCTCCTATTTTTCCCATTGAAATTCAGAAGCAGCATCCCTCATTGTCATATCTGGCCCACAGAGAAAAACTACAGTCTTCATTTCTTAATGCCTTAGTGAAGAAAGTGTTGTCTGGGCTCTTCTGAGTAGAAAAAGGTGAAGAGTGAATCTAGAGGGTTAAGTGCAATACAGTCAGCCCTCCATATCCGGGTGTTTTTCATCTGTGGATTCAACCAACTGCAAATGAAAAATGTCATTGGACCTACAATGAATAGTACAGACTGTTTTTCTTGTCATTATTCTCTAAACAATACAGTGCTACAACTATTCACAGAGCATTTACATTGTATTATTACAAGAAATCTAGAGTCGACTTAAAGTATTTGGGAGTACATACATGGGATATATGCAAATACTATTTCATTTTATATAAAGGACTTGAACATCCTCAGATTTTGGTATCCTCAGAGGGGTCCTGGAACCAATCCCCCACAGATACCAAGGTATGACTGTACATCTATTATGCCAATGTGTCAGGTGTGGCACACCTACCACTGGTGTAAAGACAATAATCTTTGTGTAGTAAATTAATAACCTTTTTAAAATTTACATCATATGATGCTGGTTTTCCACTTATAGATGCACAAAACAGATTTCTTTTCAAATAGATTTTTTTTAAGTGATGAGATGCAAGAAAAAATATTAAGTAAATAGAAGAGGTTGTGATTGGATATGGCAATAATCATAAAGACAGTCCATAAATGACTATGTACATGAATGAACTTTGGGAAAACATTGATTGATTTAATTCAACCTCCTCATTTATGGGTGAGGAGACTAAAAGTCCAGAAGAGTAATGTCTTTTTTGAAGTTTTGGCTGCTATTGGAGGCGGAAGAACCCAAGTCTCTGGATTTCCCATTTGTCACTCATCCACACAGATCCTCCACGGCACTGAAGTATTCTTTTGAGAACCTAATGAAAGCTGTGAGTTATTATTCCCAAAAACGTAAATGGAAACAACACGTAAAATTCTGCCTACAATGTCAGTGATTACTCAGACGGCCTAAAGTTCATTCACGGACCTAAAGTTAACAACCCCTCATCTAATCATTTAAATACCCACCAGCGTGGAGTGTTATACAAAATGAAGCAAATATTTAAACTGACCCAGGCTGTGTCTGAATGTTTCTAGAACTCAATAACCTTGTCTTTGGGCAAATGAGTCTCAAATACATAAAAGCTTTGAGCTTCTAAGTGTGTTTCTCTTCCTTCCAAAACTGCTCAGTACTAAAAATGTTGACTTCTGTAGACAGTATGCGGCTACTAGTCAAGTGACATCAACAGACAGACTGCTGCATTTCACAAAGAGAAAGACCAAACCAGAAGTTTAGATGATTTCTTTCTTCCATAAACATTAGAGACTGGGGGTAAAGTAGAAACAGCAGCAACCACACTTCACAGAAGCCAGACATTAGAAACACACATTCCCAGCTTTGAGGAATGATTATTATAAAGCTGTTTGTCATAATAACTTTTGCTGATGCCTTCAGCTGTCTCCCTTTCATCTTTCATCTTTCCCCTGGGTTCAGCAGCTTTCCACCCGGAGACCCGCCTAACAACCGGTTTGATAATCACTTAAAGATAAGCTCTAGCGAGCACAGAGAAGGAAATGACTGTGGGTTTTTGGGAGTGGATGTGGATTTGCATTCTAATTTATTCACAAACTAGAAACGTATGGGTGTTATTTAAAGATGTGTTTTGGAAAAACTGACACAAAAAAGATCAACCCTGAAGTTATATGTCTAGCACGCTTTGGATATCATTTCAATGTGACTGTCTAGGGCTGTGCTCCCTCCAAGAAGCAAGGAGGACGGTTTCCCAGAAGACAGAAGCTTCAGCACTTCCATGGGTGGCTGCTGTTATTCCTCCTCCTCAGGAAACCTCCTCCTCAGGAAAAATGAAAGAAAGAAATCCTGGTAGAGACTATCTCACTGTCTTGGATCTCTAGGGCTTTCTTTCATATCCACCCAATGCCCAACTATGCCAAGTCAGCTACTTTCAAGCCAAGTTTATGAAATGTAACTTTCCCTTTTAACAGCAGATTCTAGAAGACATAGCTTTTGCTTCCGTTTGGCAGTTTTGGAATTGTCAGTGCCAAGTGTATATATTGTTGTGATAGATCCCATCCTGGTTCTAAGAGTTGTTACCTATCCCAGTTTCCCAGAGAATACATTTGTTCAGTAACGATTGACGTGAACACGCGTACCACGCACTGTTTCTGGCATCAGGAAAACAGTAAAAAAACATCAGATCTAGTGTTCCATGTCAGGTCATAATAAGCCGTATAAAGAAACTAAAGTGAATGAAGTAAGAGAGGGAGAAGGGATGTTGGGAGGGTCAAGGAAAGCGCTCTGGGGAAGTGACATTTGAATGCAAAGATTTCGAAACTGAGGAGTTGAGAACTGCCAAACACACACATTTAAAAAAAAAAAAAAAAAAACTGCGTGCTGAATAAACTAAATAACTTACTCGTTTGCTCAGAGGGGAATATGCGACCCATAATTAGAAGAAAGCCTGATGCCTCCCTGACTGAAACATTTCCAGTCTGGTATTCCGTACTGCTTTCTGCCACATTCTGAAGCACCTCCTAGTCATGGTGTTAAACAGGTGGGGGTGTCAGTTCAGAGCCAGGATCAACGAAATAAAAATAAACCAAAATTAATTAATTAAACAGGTGGGTGGGGGAAACATGTAAATTAATGTAAATTAACCTGCACTCCATGCCTGGTTTCATTAGAACTTGAAAAGTGCCAAACAGTAATATAGGATGGCAGTTTAAATCCCAATTCTGCCCTTTCTTGCTTGTGACCCTGTTACTTAATCTCTCTGTGCCACAGCTTCTTTATCTGGAAACAAGACAAAAAAATAATAACCCCAGCACTCGGGGTTAAGAGAAGTAATAAAATTCAACATGTAAAACTTACAACAGTGACTCGCACAATTTAAGAGCTCAGTAAATACTAGGCATTGTTGTGCTTTTTAGGCTACTGATGTATATAACATCAGCTGTCATTATAATTATTAAAAAATTAATTATTTGTGTAATATTTGTTTAAAATCTGCCTTCCTGCTAGCCTATAAGCTCTGTGATGGCGTGGATGACATTTGTCTTACTTCAGTATCTCTAGACCCCAGAACAGTGCCTGACACAGAATACGAGCTAATAAATATTTACTAAATCAGTTAATGAACTAAAAATGGTTAATTTCCATAGTCATGGAAAAGAAAGCAAAGATGATGAAAATTTTGCCTATGAAAACCTCCAACGTGCACTGACTTAATGAGGCTTTAATCTAGAATTTAGTGCTTGTTGTCATAAGAGAGGGCTTTACGTAAGCAGTAGCCTAACTTTACTTTGTATAACCAGTAAATGCTCTCCTACTACTGATTGTCCATAATCACTTATCATAAGAACCAAAGTTAGTTAAGTTGTTGTGATTGATCTTCATTCATTCAGCTAACACATTTTGGGTACCCACCAGGCCCTGGCACTGTATGGCACTGTACTAGCCACTAGAGACAAACTGATACCATAATGATGAGGAAACGTAGACACTGTGGTAAATGTTACCACCAGAAAAAGGACATGCAGAGGACAGAAAAGTTGACTCTGCTGGGAAAGAAGGGGGAAGTTTCACAAGAGGAGCGGATTTTTGAGCTGGTTCATAAAAAATACAGGGGAGTATTCCAAGTGGAAGAAGTAAAGAGGGAATTCTAGGCTCAATAAATCACAAATGCCGACGGACAAATATGTAGAAAGATTCAGAGAATTTGGAGAGGGGAAACAGAACACTATGACAAGAGTATCAGCGTATCAGGAAAAAATATGTGGTGTTATTTTGAGGAAAATAGGAGGAGGCCGATGGTGACTTGCATGCCAAGCTAAGAAGGTTGCATTTTGTTCTATAGCTCCCAGGGAACCACCAAGGGTGTTACAGGATTACTACTGGTTTGGGGAAAATTAATCCTGATGGTACATGGAGGACTGGAGGGTGTACTTGGATGAGCCACAGCTAGAGTTATGAATCCAGTTAGGGCTGTCTCTATCCTCTGTGTCTTTGTTCTTGTCTCTGTCTTCTCTATCTCCCTGACTCTGTGTGTGTGTGTGTGTGGTGTGTGTGTGTGTGTGTGTGTGTGTGTGTCACACTCTTATTCTCGCTATCTCACTCTCCTTCTCTCTCTCTCTTTCTCTCTCTCTCTCTCTGTTTCTCCCTCTATTATCACCTAGTGTACTGAGTCTCAAACATAGAATGTGGTATTTCTTAGGAATTTCTCAAAACAAGATATCATGTGGTGAAATGAACAATAAATTGAAAGTCAATATCCCCACTAACCCTGATCAGTGGTGCATACCCTAGAGAAATTAATCTCTCTAGGCCTTCACTTCCTTATCTACACAATAAAAGGGCTGAGTTACCAGGTTTTATTTAATTCCACAAATATTTACTGAGCACCTACTGTGCTCTAGGTGCTAGGGATACTGTAGTGAACAAAATAGACAAAACTCCCTGCCTTTATGGAGCTTATGTTGCAGTGGAAAAGACAGACAACAAAATTTAAGCTAGGAAAATATGTGTTAATTGATGGTGAGTGCAATGGAGAAAAATAAAGTAGGAAAAGAGATTTAAAAAGACGATGAAGCTATAATTTTCATGAGGTAAGCCCTCGCTGAAAAGGTAAATTTGAGTGAAGACATGGAGGAGGCAAGGTAATGAGCCATACAGATTTTGAGAAAAAGTATTCCAGACAAAGGGCACAGCCAGTGCAAGCATCTTGAAGCAGTTGCATGCCTAGTATGATCCAAAGTAACAAGGCCCGTGTGGCTGTAGCAGAGGAGGGATGGAGAGAAGTAGGAGCTGGACATCAGAGAGGCGAGATCAGATTCCACAGGGTCTTGTGGGTACTGTAAGGACTGGCTCTAACACAGGCTGAGACAAGGAGCCACCAGAGAAGAGTCATGATCTGACTTATGTTTTTAGAATATCACTGGCTGGGGATTTGAGAATAAACTGAAGAGAGGCAAGAAGCAGAAGCAATCTTACCAGGAAGGTGGTAAGATTGAACTACAATGCACGGAGATGTGCAAAACGAGCTGATCTTGAAGGCAGAGCTAACAGGATTGCCCAGGAATGACAGAAGAAAGAAGTCAAGGATGGCCTCGAGGTTTGAAGTCTGTGGAACTGAAAGGACAGACACGGCTCTTTAGATGACCTTTACATTTTCTTCTGACTCTGAGATTCTACAATTTGGAGAAGCTTTTTCTCTTTCTTTTTGGTGGAATCCTCCACTCATTTAGATACTAGTTCTTAAAAAAAGAAATGTAGCTGGGTTCAGTGGCTCACGCCTGTAATCCCAGTACTTTGGGAGGCTGAGACAGGTGGATCACTTGAGGTCAAGAGTTCAAGACCAGTCTGCGCAACATGGTGAAACCCTGTCTCTACTAAAAATACAAAAATTAGCCAGGCTTGGTGGTGTGTGCCTGTAATCCCAGCTACTTAGTAGACTGAGGTGGGAGAATTGCTTGAACCTGGGAGGCAGAGATTGCAGGGAGTCGAGATAAAAGAAAAAAAATTAAAAGTATATGTTACCTCTTTTAAATATTTTTCTCTCCTCAGATAGCTTTACAATAAGGGAAAAATCTATGACAAAAACCTTAAGAAAAACCACTGAAAAAATGTGCATTTGTTTAAAAACCTAATCTTTTCCAGTTACTTATCTTTTGAATACTAAATTGTGTTCCATTCCCACATTTCTTGTGGATAAGGCAGTTATCGAATTTTTGGTGAGCTCAGAATGGTCCCATCACCAGAGAAGGCAGATGAACTGAGAGGGGCCCAAGCCCAGAAACAGGGAAACTGTCAGCCAGCTGCAGCACTCTGTGGTCAAGCAATGATCCTTGTGCTGGTGCTTGCCTAGCCCTGTGCTGAAGGTATTGTATAACAAGTAGAAAGCAGAGGTAGACAGATTTTGGTACAAACCCATGCTCCATGGATCCTAAGCCCACGTTTGTTACGTCATCACCCTGAGCCTCAGTTTCCACATGTGTTAAATATCTATTATGAGGAAAAAGACAACATATCTGAAGTATGAAACCTTGGAGTCTAAGAATACATTCATCTAACATCATGAGAGGGACCTTATGAGGTCCATTCCCTGTGAATGGATTAACTAAGGTGATTACTAGTGGCTCGTATAGTTTGGCTCTATGTCCCCACCCAATTCTCATCTTGAATTGTACTCCCACAATTCCCACGTATTGTGGAAGGGACCTGGTGGGAGATAATTGAATCAGGGGGGCAGTTTCCCCCATACTGTTCTGGTGGTAGTGAATAAGTCTCACCACGTCTGATGGTTTTACCAGAGGTTTTTGCTTTTGTGTCTTCCTTATTCTCTATTTGCCTCTTGCCATCCATGAAAGATGAGACTTGCTCCTCCTTGCCTTCCACCATGATTGTGAGGCTTCCCCAGCCCCATGGAACTGTAAGTCCAATTAAACCTCTTTCTTTTGTAAATTGCCCAGTCTTAGGTATGTCTTTATCAGCAGCGTGAAAATGGAATAATACGGTGGCGAAAGGACCCACATGATGTGAAAGCCATAAACTGAGGGCTGCTCCCACTATAAATGGGCCTGTTTAAGAAGAGGGGCTTGAAATGTATGCATTGTTTGAATGTAGATGTGTCAGTATAGGTGCTAACGGTTCTGGAAAAAATGATTAGATGATGTCTGGTAAGAGATGATGCAATTAACTCAACAAGCTTCAACTTACTCAATTATCTAGTCTGCTGTAACTATTTATTTAAAAGTTGATTCATCTGGCCCAGCATGCACTTCATTTCCAATACCAAGAGAGTACTTTCTTGACTTCAAGACAAGCAAGGCTTTTTTTTTCTACTTTCCATGCAACTGGACTTTCAAAAAATCATAATTTATGTCAGTCTTCAGACCTGAAATTTCTCAAACCCATTTCATTTAAGTTCATACCACACTTGATTTTTACAAAAAAGAACTTTATAGAATATTGGTCCTGGTCCTGACACCTGGAAAAACATAGATATTGTATATGTCTACACTATTGATAGTGAAGAATGCACATGCGGATCTGAGTTCAAATTCCCATTATACCTCTTAGCCTTGAACAAGTTATTTAACTTCATTAAGATTCTATTTTTTCAATGGCAAAATGTTGGTGGGGGATCACAGTACCTATCCCACAGGGTTTCTGTGAATTTTAAATAACTCTTCTAAGCACTGAGCACAGTGCCTACCACATAGTGAATGAAGTTATTCTTGTTATGCATTCCAAGGTGCTTTTCTATAGGACAATAGTAATTAGGAAGGGTTTATTGTCACAGCTTTATTAATTAAATTATATTATACATGTATATACACATATGCATGTACCTAATATAAGTTATATTATTAATAATATAACTTATTAATAATAATAGAAAGTTGAGATGGGGAGACATTTAGTTTGGGTTTAGTGGGATATATTTATGCAATTCACAGTCAACTTCTGTATATAGTTAAAATATTGCTGGCCCTCCTCATCTAGGAACAGCTTCCAGAAATATTTCTACCTCCCATGCCTAACTTTCAGTGCCTACTCATTCAACATGCATCCCGAAGGTGCAGGATCAGGGCTCATATTTCCCTACGAATGTGTCCGTTGTAGCTGGCACTAAAAACGTGAGGTAGAGGGAAAATAAGACTTGAAATGTGTACAATCAGATGTTATTATAGAGGTGCATCACACAGTTAGAAAAAATATTAGCTGCTTTTCTGGATTTTGTGATATTTGTACTATTTGTCACCTTTTTAAAATCTGAAATTTGTTACAATTTATTGTCGTATGAAAACAAATATTAAGACTGTACTTTCAGGGATCATTTCTACAGTTCATCAGAACAAATATTTACACTTGTACCTAATTTTGTGTTCATTTTCTTAAAGAGATCCCTTAAAATCTAATTAGCTTTGGCTCATATAACCTGGATCCACTGTTAATTAGGCATCAAATTTAGCTCTGAGTTTCCTAGTAACCAGAGTGACAGGAAAACACAGAATGTCACGTACTTCTTTTTATGGCAAAGGAAGAAATAAACCATAAAATTGTTGTAAGAAATGTAATGAGATATAATGTATTATTTCCATGATGAGATGACACCTAACCCATCTGAAACACTTACTGGGTCAGGCACTGTTGTAAGCACAGTGTATACATTATTGAGTATTTCCAACCCCAACGCCTGTTTTCTTAACCATAGGGTTTTATTTTCTCCTCAAGGTGAAGAGAGAAAGAAGCTGATCTTGAGTACATATAAGAGAGTTCTTATTGCTAGAAGCCCAGGAAATAAACACCACCTCTAAGGATGATCCAAATATTAATAATCACCACCCAACAATAGTTACTCACTGACTTCACTGAGCAACTTTCTTATTCGTAGACAAAAAGTAGAATTTAAATTAAATAAAATCTGATAAACACTGTGATCTAGTTTCCTTTTTTATTTTCCTTTTTCTTTTTTTTTGAGATGGAGTTTTACTCTTGATGCCCAGGCAACCTCAGCTCACTGCAACCTCCACCTCCCAGGTTCAAGTGATTCTCCTGCCTCAGCCTCCAGAGTAGCTGGGATTACAGGTGCCTGCCACCATGCCTGACTAATTGTTTTGTGTTTTTAGTAGAGATGGGGTTCCACCATGTTGGCCAAGCTGGTCTCAAACTCCTGACTTCAGGTAATCCACCCGCCTCGGCCTCCCAAAGTGCTGGCATTACAGGTGTGAGCCACCATGCCCAACCTAGTTTCCTTTTTTCTATACTCTATGGAGATGCTCAGTTTTTCCTTGGGAGGCTTTTTGTTTGCTGTCTTTTTTTAATGAATAAGTAAGTACAATGATGAGAAACATTCTTCAGAAATCTTTAGGAAATGTGACAGTGGGCAGTAATAAAACAACTATTGAGAAAGCTCTAATGATAATAATAGTGAACATTTATCAATTTATTTATAATATTTAGTTGAAGTATATATTAAGAACTTTAAATAAGTTATCCCACTAAATTCCTTTTTTTTTTTTTTTTTTTTTTTTTTGAGACGGCGTCTTGCTCTGTTGCCCAGGCTGGAGTGCAATGGCGCCATCTTGGCTCACTGCAACCTCTGACTCCCTGGTTCAAGCAATTCTGCCTCAGCCTCCCAAGTAGCTGGGATTACAGGCACCCACCACCATGCCCAGCTGATTTTGATATTTTTAGTAGAGACAGTGTTTCACCATGTGGGCCAGGATGGTCTTGATCTCCTGACCTCATGATCTGCCTAACAAACCCATGAAGAGAATGTTATCTCCCATTTACAAATGAGGAACTGAGATTTAAAGAGATTAAGTTGTTTGACCAAGATTCTAAAACAAGTAAGTTGTAGGAGCCAGAATTTGAACCCACCACTGTGTTCTGACTCAGAAAATTTGCTATCCTAATATTCTATGCAGGCTGGGTGGGCACCCAAGTCAGGGCTTTGCATGAAGAGAAAGCTCAGGAAATGTTTGTGGAATAAAGCATTATTAACCCTTTAATTTGTGAGGGATTAAACTGCACCTCCTCTTCTCTTCTAATAGAAGGATCTCTCACATTTACAGCCTGAGAACAGGCTATAGGAATGAATGATTTCAGAAAGAATTCAAGGTTGTGGATGCTTAGACACTATTTGGCACCAGTAATGGATCCCTAAGACACTACTTTATCTCAGGTGCTTCATTCAGTGATCCTGCAGTGTTGGAGTGCTCTGCTAATAATAATCCACAGAACTTTACCTTCATAGTTGTTCTTAGAAGAGGATCTATTTGCTCTGAGAGCTATGAGAACTATGGCTGCATTTATTGTTCTTAAATCCTTAGTAAATAATTATAAGGTGTAATGTGGAACAATAAAGTACCTTTGTGTATTGATCAGTCACTGATAGTCAGCTACTAGGAGCTAGGCATTTCACTTTTTTTTTTTTTTTTTGAGACAAGGTGTCTCTCTGTCTCACCCAGGCTGGAGGGCAGCGGTGCGATCATGGCTCACTGCAACCTTGACCTCCTGGGCTCCTTGAGGAGCCCTCTCAGCCTCCCGAGTAGCTGGGACTACAGGCACACACCACTGTGCCTGGTTAATATCTTTTTTTGTAGAGATGGAGTCCCACTTTGTTGCCCAAGCTATATTTATTACTTCATTCATTTCTTAGAGGAAACTTATGAGGAAGGTAATACTACCCTCATTTTACTGAACAGGAAATTGAACAGCTGGATAATTTGTGGAAGGTTTAAACTTAGATCTGGCAATTCCAAAGCCCAGCCTCTTTCCCTCACATCTAGAGTATGAAATTAAAAGACTTTTCTGCTCCTGCTGGCTTAAAATCTAGAGCAATGAGAGGATCTTAAAAAGTGGAGGCAAAGAGAAGTAAGAAGTTCACAGGCCCCCTGGAGATACGGGTTCTTTTTCAGGGGGAGAAAAAAAGGAACATTTACACACAAATGCACAAATTCTTATATGCAATTTCTTAGGTTTCAGCTCCCAGGTTAACACGTCTTATTTTAAGACTGAGAAGGGTAATGTAGAGAAAAAATCAAAGAGATACATTTTTTAAAAATTTAAGCCAAATCATAAACACGTTTCACAAACAGTTATAATTGTCTGAAGGGAAAAATAATTTACAGAGTAAATAGAGATAAAGTAAAGGGGAAAAAAGTCATAAAGGACTGATTTCAAAACATTTTATATGTCGGTCATGGTGGCTCATGTCTGTAATCTCAGTTACATGAGAGGCTGAGGCGAATCGCTCAAACCCAGGAGGCAGAGGTTGCAGTGAGCCAAGATCGCGCCACTGCACTCCAGCCTGGGTGACAGAGCCAGACTCTGTCTCAAAAAAAAAAAAAAAAAAAAAAAAATGTATAAAGTTTGAGCACTTCTTTTTTTTTTTTTTTCTTTTAATGAAAGAAAATTTGGTAATTCTCCCAATCCAATCCAACACTACTAAGAATTCACTCATTGAATGGCTTGGCTGGATTTTAGAAACATGAATTATTTCATGACAACTAATCACTCTTGTGGCCAAGAGAACAAGGATAAATAGAGGAAAGTTATCAAAAGTGAGGTTTAGTGGCAACTCCCAATAACCTATATGGGTAAGGCCAAAATCAAAAATTACCCTCTACATGAATGGGCACAGGATAGGCCAGGTCATCCAGCATCAGAACTTCCAAGGACACACTGTAGGCCACTGTCCCATAAGTGTCCTACCATTTGCAAATTCATCTCAATGTGCACACAGTGTGATAAATACTACTCAGTTTCTACAAAATCTGACGAAGGCAAGCAGGTACTTGAAGCACCTTTAACTTTGTACGTCTTGGATACACGTAGAGTTAAAAGATAGTCCTAGCTTCATTTAAAGTCAAATATTCTAGTACATTTTTATTATTTGTGGCACTAAATACGTGGAGCAGGGAGGCACTAAGAAATACAATGTTATTTGGCCCAAAACGAATGACACAGCACTTCTCTATACTTGGAAGAACAGCACCATGGGCAACCACTGGATTAACATACGTACACAATCATACCAGGTAGGAACCAAGTTTCACCATCAAATTCAATCATTCTTGGTTTTTAAATCCCAACATTAAAATAAGCAAACATCACCACAACAAATGTTTTCTCTTGTAAAGCCATAACAGAACAGGAGAATCCAAGTTAAGCAAAGATAGCAAAGCTTGCTCTTGTCAATTAAAAGTGTAATTGGCACATTTATTTGAAAGTGAAATCTTTGTTATGGAAAGTCAGATTTCAGGAAAAAAATCCATAATATGACCACTTCAGTGAATTTCTCAAGTCCTGTTTTCATTAGGTTGTATTATCATGATAGCCGAGAGTTCATTTGCCATTGTACCCAACTGATCTAAAATTCTTAATCCCCAGTGACTGGATTATATTTGACTTCAAAAAGAACACTATGTCCTGCTAGCCTTATGTAATACAAATTAAATCAAGTCGCTGAGTTGCCATTCATGGGTATAACATTCCAGTTCATTTTAATTACATAAAAAATGTATATTAAGTAAATATATATATTAGTCTGCCTTTTGATGAAGGCAACTGACTTATGTAAATAGCATACAGATAATAGTCGCCTTTGTTCCCAAAATATCTTTGTTATAAACAAAGTTTCTATCCCTCAAAGCCCAAATTCACCAAGGGAAGCATCTTCTAAATCTCACTGCTGTAAGCTCATTTTCCTGGACTGTTATTATACATAATAAGAGACTTGACTTGATAGCTCCTATAATAACACATTCTAAATTTTAAATTTGATGTGTGTTTTTTACTTTAAACTCTTGTGATGGCAAAACCATTTTCCTCAAAGCTGATTGGTTATGCAGGTCTACAACAGTGCTTAAATGGAACCTTGCTGGGCCAAGCTTTCTGACAAGGAGGAATCTTTTTATTTTGAGCCTTTTTGATGCTGCACATGATATCTGACTGAAGAATTTTTGTTTTATCATTAAGAAATAAATGTGTCTTGCTTCTTGAGATCTCCCTGGCTTCAGCAATTTGTAGTCATTTCCACTATAGACCATTAAGAATATATTTCAAAGGAAAGCTAACAAAGTTCCAGTAAAAATTATTTTTTATATATTACAGCTTCTAATTGGCATTTGGGTAAGTATTAGAGATTATCAACATAAATTACATATAGTGCTAAATAATGAATTTAATTCATAGATGTTGGTTAATTCTCCTTATTTATTCATTGTTGTTGGTTGTGTAGTCATTGTATGCAGACTAATCTTCTGATAAAACTTTAAACTCCTCGGTTTATTTGGTGCATTTATTTTTCTTATAAGTTTTTTCCAGCCTTCTTAGACCTCCTTTAATACTGTGACTTTGTACATTTCCCCATAGTGAAGTCTAGTTTTGTCAACACTGCCCTAGAAGTATCTCAAAATACAGTGTCATTTCCTCTCTGATTTAGCTTTCATCCTACTTTTAAAGGAACAGAAGATTAAACTTGATTTTGTGGCCCCTAATACAGGTATGACTGGGTAAAATAATGAACATGACATGTGCTGCCTTAGAACTGACGCTTTGCTATTCATTTCATTTATTTGTCCCATTTCTATAATTTAGTTTCTTTTCACGCTAAAGCTGTATTTTTCTTAAAGGCTTATAAAAAATTTGCTGAAAAAAAATGTTGGTGCTTCGGTGCAGGCATGGAACCTCTTTTCCTAAACTAGACAACTTGGTGAGTACTTTCATTTATTTTTGCCAATACATACAGGTTCTCAAACTAGATACTGTCAGAAATACACTTGAGAGGGCCAAACACTACTGAAATATATCAGAAGAATTAAAGAATATCTGCTTTCACAGATGGAATGGAATGAAGAACTTACCAAGTCATTGTACTTTGTGGCAATCATTATGAGTGTTACTTTCAACTCAAAAAATAACTAATTATAGATTTTAATCATGAACTTTTAGAGATGGAAGGGATCTCAGTCATCCAACATAATAAATTAATTTTACAAAAGAGAAAATGAGTTTTCTATTTGACAATATAAAGGCTATATATATTATGAAGAATCACTGTGGCAGCTACTAGAGAGATGAGATGAATGATTAAGCAAGGCAGAAATTAACCATCCAAAAGCACCCTTAAACCTTGGGCCATAATCTTAGAAACATTTAGCAAAGAAAACTTTCACCAGTATTCTCTTTATTAGTTTCCACATATTGTTGTAGCCTATACTAAACACACTAGTTCCAGCTGTTGTTTTTCATTCTCTATGATGTTCTAACTCTGAAAATCTTTAAACAGTAGGAAAGGTATTTACATACTACTGCTTCCTTTGTTTAATTACATTCTACCACTTTTTCTAATATATGGAAGAAAACTCATTACACCCACAATTTAGGAAAATGTCCATTATAAAAATGCTAAAGCATCATTTATGTTGCTCCTATAGGAAGTAAACAGAAGGGTAAGCATCGGCTCCAGTTATGCTAGATGCATTTTATGTCCAGAAAAGGAAGAAAGAACGAAAGGAATGAACAACAACTGGGTTGGTTGTTGGTTACTATGCTAGGAAATGGGCTACATCTGATATACAATGAAAATGAATCATTCTGATTAAAATCTTTTATTTTCCTCTATTGTATATGCAAATAGAAAGTTTTCTTAAGAAATTACTCAAGTAAGTGTTTCAGAATAAACCTTGTTCAAAGATAGATGTAAATACAAGACTTAATTTTACAAGTCTTTCATAATTAACTAGAGTGGGATAAGTGAATGAACCCCGTTAAAAACAATCTCCAAACTTCATACATAAGTCTATATGTTTAATTAAGGTATCTAATAAAGAGATAAATTTACTATTCTACTTATTTCCTATTTCTTCCTATTTTCCTAACCACCTTAGAACACAAGTGATTTTTTTTTTTTTTTTGAGATAGAGTCTCGCTCTGTTGCTCAGGCTGGAGTGCAATGACACGATCTCGGCTCACTGCAACCTCCGCCTCCCGGGTTCAAGTGATTCTCCTGCCTCAGCCTCCCGTGTGGCTAGTATTGCAGGTGTGAGACACCACGCCTGGCTAATTTTTGTATTTTTAGTAGAGACAAGGTTTCACCATGATGGCTGGGCTGGTCTCGGGCTCCTGACCTCAGGTGATCCGCCCCCCTCAGCCTCCCAAAGTACTGGGATTAAGGTGTGAGCCACCGTACCTGGTCACATAAGTGATTTTTAAAGGAAGTGATGATGATGATGATAATAATAACAACAGGAACAATAGAGGAAACCAGGAAAAAAAAAATTCTGAATATTCCAGTTTACTTAGTCTCTATGTAACAGAATATTATCTACAACGTCTTAGAAAGTAGCACAAAGTTTTGATTTTGTAGTGCGCCCTCCTTGAAACTAAGATTATTCGGTACAATGAATGTAGTTGGACATCACTATTCCTTTACAAATCAACTAGTAACTAGAAACTCAACCCCATCAATATTCCTATTTTGGGGATAACCTCCTAATTTCTAATTTTCACATTCTGGTGCTATGAAATCTCTCTCTCTTTCTCTCTCTCTCTCTCTCTCTGTCTCTCTCTGTTTCCCTGTCTCTCTGTCTCTCTCTCTCTCACACACACACTTTTATATTTCCTTTTAATCTGACTCTTTTGGCAGCTTGAAAAGTACCAGGTGATAACTACCTAATAGTTTCTTGACATAAAATAAAAATGGCAGCAGGGACCTTACCTATTTCCATACTCTCCTTGACAGACAAGTAGGCTAGTAGCTAGATAAGTGCAGAGTGCCCTAAGCATGCTTATTTCACAGACCAAAAATAAAAATCAGTTTTTTATTCTAGGTGCCAAAAGGAAAAATGAAGATTCTCCTGGTCTTTCTAGGGCTTCTTGGTAATTCTGTTGCTATGCCAGTGAGTATTTTTTAAATGTTAGCTCTTCTCTTTGTGTTCTATCATTGCATAGCTTAGGAACAATTGTTGAGCTTATTTCAGCTGATGTTCTGCATTTGTCACTGACATTCTCTTACTTCCAGATGCACATGCCCCGAATGCCTGGATTTAGCAGTAAAAGTGAGGAGGTATGTGTGGTCAGTCTGAGGGGAGAAGTTATCCAGAGTCCTATCTCACAAGTTCAGTAAAAAGGAGAATATTGGAAAATTGTCTGATATATAATATTTCTTATGAAAGAGGTAAAAAGAGGGAGAGGTGAAAGTCTTAAACTCTCAAATAGAGGCAAAGTAGTAATTTCCCCAGCCATCAGCCTACCTATGTACTTCAATGTTCCTTTTCAAGGTAAATGTGGATTTGTGTTAAAATCTAGTTGATGTTACCTTATTTGCTAAGTTTTTTAGCTAGCAAAAGTGACCAATAGTATCAAGGGTTATTAGAAGGTAGATGCTTAAAAATATAAATATCCCTTACATGACTCATAGCCCGATCATTAATCAAATTCAATACATATCAGAAAGATGAATCATCTTGTCACATAATTCTCATGTTCTCAAATCCTGAACTCTCAAAGAACAGAACATTCAAAAACTTTAGAGTAGACCAGATTTTTATTTTCTGTGATTCTTTATTGATTCTTCTCAAAATAAAATTCTGACTTAAAAGTTAAAGTGCCTGAGAAGCTTCTTAAAATTTAATTGTACACTTACTTAAAATTCAAGCATAAGTAGTAAAAGATAATATGACTGTTGTGCATTAAAATCAGAAATTTTTACACTGGGAAGTTCTCAGGTTGAAAAAGAAATTTTACTTATTTTTTTATGATTTGTGCATTGATTTAATAAAAGTTTCACTTTGTATCATATTAATGGATTCCTTTGGTTGCAGATGATGCGGTATAATCAATTCAACTTTATGACCCTCCCACATGTAAGTTTTTCTTTATGTTATTTCTGATGATTTCTTGTTTATCTAGATAACTCCATTATAAAGTTTGCCTTAGCCAATAGAGACACCAATCCACATGTTTTAAGTATAATGTAATCATTACAGAAGTTTCAAGATGGAAAAATTATTGCTCCATCCTCTCACACCAAATTTTCTTCTTATTCATTACTATTGTTCTTTCATGTAAATCCAAATAATTATTAATTAGAAATGTTATTTATTTGAGACTGAGTCTCAAATGTATAGTCAAGAAAAAATGGTTCTGTGAAAATATCACATAAGATGTCACAAATAGTGACAATAAAAATAACAGAGTAAGTACTGGTAGGGGGTAAATTTTACTTGGATTATCTTGAAAGATAACACTACAGTTACAAAGCAAGTTTAATGTTCTTTAAATAAATATAGGTTATTCTTGTCACTGTATGCTAATTATCAGAACAAACTAATAAATCAAGTATCAGGTGGTTCTTTGGCACAATTTTTCTGATAAAATTCTATGTTAGCACAATAACACCACACATCACACACATCACTTTTGATTTCTGTGAAATGATCATGAGGGCCATTTTGAGGGGAAAATCAAGGACTACATCCATTTTTTTGTAATCCTTTTTATTCAAGTCATTCTCTTTTAAAACTCTTTGATTAAAATAATCATTGTAAATTTCCTCTTCCTCAGCTTTTGATTGGCTCTACTTTTTCATACCTTTGTTTTTAGTTTTAGTGACTTTGCCTGTGATTTGAAATTTTTACCAACTTAGTTGTTGCAATTTTGAATTTCATCAATCCACAAAGCATGGGTACATCATCCAAGAGATAGCAATAAACTAATTAATGAAGACTGGGGATAGAGACAGGTGTTAAACCAGGGAGGAAATATTTGGATGAGAACTGATGTCGCAAGACTGACCATTCATAAATTATCATAAATTTAGAAATTAGCATTTTTATAAATTATCATAAATTTATAAATTAACATTTTTAGATTATAACTACTTTTGCTTCCCTGCCCAGCCTTGTAATTGTGGCGATTTTGATAACAAAAATGGATTTAATGAGGCTCCACCTGTAACCAAGAAACATAGACACCATATAAATGTGTTTACACAGACTGAATTTTTATCGTCTCTTTTCCTATTTTTCTTGTTTTTTATTTTTTGCTTTACAATCTCACTTACTTTATCTTATTTTTGCTTTTTCTCTTCTTCATCCAGCCTTATAACAAATCACATGGGTTCTGAATACAACATTAAATTTTCTGTAACCTGACTTGTATACTTCTGACCTGAGTTAGAGTTTCAGAATCAGAAAATCATCAGTCAAATTCTTAAGCTGAGATTTCTCACCTAGTTGTGCCTTTTAGTTTGTTTTGGTTGTTTGGCTTTCTAGAAGACTGAAGTTAATTCTGTAAGACTGTGTGTAAGGAAAATCTAACTAAAGATCTTGAAGCTTCCATAGTTAAGTCAAGTTCCATAGGACTTTTAAGCTCTTTGAGTTTTGGACGATGACATTAGAGGATGGAGAGAGCCTGAACCTCAACTCTATTACGATTTCACTATTATTTGCTACCCTTTCAGTTGGCACACCTGGGGCCCTTCTTTGGAAACAGTCTCCCTCAGCAATTTCCACAGTACCAGATGCCCATGTGGCCTCAGCCACCACCATGGCACCCACAGAAACCCTCAGCACAAAAACGTCATAACAAGACTGATCAGACCCAAGAAACCCAGAAACCCAACCAGACTCAGTCAAAAAAGTCACCACAAAAGCGGCCTTTGAAGCAGCCATCGCATACTCCAGCCCAGCCCGAAGAGGAAGCTCAGCCACCTCAGGTGAGACTTGCACAGAAAAATTCCATATCTGTAAATGGCCTCGGAGAGATTTGGAGGGCCATGCCACCCCCATATACACACTTTAGTACAGGTGCTATGTTGCAGTACCATCTTTTGTTTTGACATGCATCCAAAACTGCATGGCAAGTCAACTCCAATCTTGTTTGGTTCAAATTACCCAAATACTGTTGCCTTTTAAAAGCTCCTTTTAAATTACAGAGACAACATGGTGTAATAACATGAGCACTAATCTAACAGTCGAGAATCAAATGTTCAAGTCCTATACCTGGTCCTTATTAGTCGTATGATATTGAACAAGTTACTTCACCTTTCTAGGTTTCAGTTTCCCCGTGAGTAAACTAAATGGTTTCCAAGTTTCATCCAGATCTATGCTTTGATGCTCTAAAATATTGCTCTTAAATTAACATTGCTTCCAGTACTAGTATGATATAAGGTAAGATGTGCAAATGGTTTCTCAAGATCTCATCCAGTGTTGGGGGAGCTTCAAAAATACTGGCTTTTATAGGCCAGGCACAGTGGCTCACACCTGTAATCCCAACACTTTGGGAGGCCAAGGTAGGCGGATCACCTGAGGTCAGGAGTTCGAGACCAGCCTGGCCAACATGGTGAAACCCTGTCTCTACTAAAAATACAAAAAGTAGCTGGGCTTGGTGGCACACGCCTGTAATCCCAGCGATTCAGGAGGCTAAGGCAGGAGAATTGCTTGAACCCGGGAGGCGGAGGTTGCAGTGAGGCAAGATCATGCCACTGCACTCCAGCCTGGGCAGCAGAGAAAGACTCTGTCTCAAAAACTAAAAAGAAAACACTGGCTTTTGGTCAGTTAACACTTATTATCAGACACTATTACAGACGTAGGGAATACAAAATTGAATGAAAAGACAATCCTGGATTGGAATCCTGGCTTCAATCATTTACATGCTACGAGATTTTGGGCAACTGACCAAACTTCTCTGAACTTCATGTTCTTAAGTCAAATGGGAATAGTAATAGTTTATATCTTCTATGGTTATATGAGAATGAAATGAGTTTAACAATATAAAATGCTCAGCACAGAGCCTGGAACGTGTGTCCAATAATACTAATTGTTATTATCATTGTCATCTTTGCCCTGTAAAAAACTCACAGTTTAATGCAAAGTGAAATGTAGACTCCCAAGTTTCAATTGTATTTAGTTGGTTTGCTTCATTTTTTTTATGTATTCTTCTCAATACCACATCACTCTGATTCTTTCTTTCTCTCTAGGCATTCCCACCATTTGGAAATGGGCTATTCCTCTATCAACCACCACCATGGCAAATTCCACAGGTGATAAATTGTTTTTTTCTTTACACTATAAGTGAAAAATAATATTAGTATGTTATAGTTTAAATTAATATAAATTCATACATTCTAATGGAATACCATATACCAAACAGTAGATGGTATGAAACAAAACCAGTGCATCAGTAATCATGCAGAAAAAGAACAGAGAATTTTTTGAATTTCATACTCAGACAAATTGGTGACATAAATACAACCTAAATCACCAAGCAGATACAAATAACTTAGCTAATAAATTAATATTAAAAGGTTGTGCTACTTCATTACTATTTCCCCACATCCTTAAGAAATTTTTTTAAAAAATTATCTTCATTTAATGTAATGGGGAAATTGGGACACAGGACAAAATGGAGTTTGAAAACCATAGGGTGAGCTATAATTAGACTAAGACATTTTCATCCTATCTTACTGTTTCTAGACACAGATATATCATTATAAAGAATCTCAGGGCTGGTCACGGTGGCTCACGCCTGTAATCCCAGCACTCTGGGAGGCCAAGGTGGGTGATCACTTGAGGTCAGGAGTTCAAAACCAGCCTGGCCAACATGGTGAAACCCCGTCTCTACTAAAAATACAAAAATTTGCCAGGCATGGTGGTGCATGCTTGTAATCCCAGCACTTTGGGAAGCCCAGGCAGGCGGATCACCTGAGGTCAGGAGTTCAAGACCAGCCTGACCAACAAGGTGAAATCCCATCTCTACTAAAAATACAAAAATTAACTGGGTGTGATGGCAGGTACCTGTAATCCCAGATATTTGGAGGCTGAGGGAGGAGGCTCACTTGAACCCAGGAAGCAGAGGTTTCAGTGAGCTGAGATCGTGCTACTGCACTCCAGCCTAGGTGACAGAGCAAGACTCCGTCTCAAAAAAAAAAAAAAAAAAAATTGCAAAATATTATTTACAAGAAGCCTCAAAGAATCTTAAACGTTTAAAATCATTAAAATAAAAGATAATACTGAAATTGCATCATAGGTGTTAAAAATATGAATGGCAAAAATATATATATATATATATGAATGGCAAAATAAACTTTTCGAACTAAAGAAATATTAACGACCAGTTGCTGCTAAACAAACAAAACAACAGGAAATATTTGTTAACTGTTCATTCAGCTATGACATAGGTTTTCCTTGTCTACAACTCTATAACTAGGAAGGCTTTTTATCAGTGAGGAACAATTCATTTTAAAGAATAAGAGTTCCTTACATTTTTCCTCCTTGAAAGAGTGACTTTCTTTTTTTTTTTTTTGAGACGGAGTCTTGCTCTGCCACCCAGGCTGGAGTGCAGTGGCCGGATCTCAGCTCACTGCAAGCTCCGCCTCCCGGGTTTACGCCATTCTCCTGCCTCAGCCTCCCGAGTAGCTGGGACTACAGGCGCCCACCTCGTCGCCCGGCTAGTTTTTTGTATTTTTAAGTAGAGACAGGGTTTCACCGTATTAGCCAGGATGGTCTCGATCTCCTGACCTCGTGATCCGCCCGTCTCGGCCTCCCAAAGTGCTGGGATTACAGGCTTGAGCCACCGCGCCCGGCCAGGAGTGACTTTCTTTTACTACCTATGCTGAACTAAGGAAATTAAGGCAGTATAAGGTAAAGATTTTAAAAACAGATAACCATGATTCTAATGCTGAAGTAACTATTAATCTCATCTACATAAAAAAACTTGAGAGGCAGAAACTCGGCCTCCAAGTTTGATTAGGAGAATTAACTTTAGTCAAATAAAAATATCATAGTAATAATCCAAGGATTGTCAGTTTGCAGTTTGTCTCCCTAAACATGGAGTCACATTCTAAAAATAACATTGTTACTTAATCTCTATTATTAGATGTTCTAATATGGATGCTTGGATTCTAACAGCACTCAAATTTCTCTCTCTCACCCTTTCTCTGTATGTGTGTGCATGGTGTGTGTTTGTTGGGGGTTGTGGAGGGTATGTTTTGAGTGTTAGAGGTGGTAAGGAGGATTGCCAGGAGATGCAGCCATACAGAGTATTTTAAGTAGGATAATCTGGGATCCAGCTGAAGTCTTTGTATTTACCAGTGTTCACTGTTAGATCATAATTCTTAGCAGCTGGACTGTGAGAGCTAATAATTCAAAAGCTAAAAGCTCAGAGTACTAACTGAGCTCGATCACTGACTTGAGCTATTTTTAGACACCCTGAGTCTTACAAATGGCAGCATCGAAAGTGGTTTTCTCCTGTGTTCACTGTGTTTTTCACTTCTCAGAGGTTACCGCCACCAGGTTATGGACGCCCACCAGCCAGCAATGAAGAAGGCGGGGTAAGTACAAGTAAAACTATATCCTCCACTAGAAATTACAATATATTCGCCACTGCTTTTTTATCCACATCTAATAAAAAAGTTAAAATCCAACACATGAACCTGTAGCTCAAGCTTCCATGATTTTTAGAAAATAAAAAAGTGAAACAAATCAAGCTAGTGGTCCAAAGATTGATGCTGGACTCCAGACAGTGATAAAAAGAGAAAAAAAGTAAGAGTTTCTTAGAATGTTATCCTCAAGAGGAAATTAAGTGATGTCTAACTTCCTGATTATATTAATACAAATAAATTGAAGCCAAGAAAAGATCAATTACTACTCAATTTCACTTTTAAGTTATGGATAAACTGAACCCAGCACCCAAGTCTTCTGTTACTCTGTTCAATGGCCTTTTTACTATACCACACTAGGAGAAGAACCAAATGTATATCACAGAGTGATATACTCTTAATATTCCAGCACTATGTCATCTAAAAAGTCATTTTAGTGATTGTGAGATAGCACCCCACCCCCCTGGAACTTACTGTTTTTTTCCCTGAATATGTGATATGTCCTCAGTGAACTGTGGTAACTTAATAGCTTTACTGGGGGGTGGGGGACAGATTGTTCCTTTCTTTTTTTTTTTTTTGAGACAGGTGGGACATCACTTGAGCCTGGGGGGTGGAGGTTGCAGTGAGCCATAGCACCACTGCACTCCAGCCTGGGTGACAGAGCGAGACTGTCTCAAACAAAAGAGAGGTTGGCATTACTTGCTCTAAGAGGTCCCTTTCAGCTTTAAGATTATGTGTATGTACATTTTGTAAGTAAGTCTCTTCATCTCTCACAATCTATTGTTAGCATAGCAGCCAGAGTGACCCTGTGAAAACAATAGTCTAATCTTGTCGCTCCTCTGCTCAGTCCCTGCAATGACTGCCACTTTCTTTTCTTTCTTTCTTTTTTTTTTTTTTTTTTTGTAAGACAGAGTCTCGCTCTGTCACTCAGGCTGGAGTGCAGTGGCACGATCTCGGTTCACTGCAACCTCCACCTTCTGGGTTCAAGCAATTCAATTCTCATACCTCAGCCTCCCGAGTAGCTGAGATTACAGGTGTATGCCATCACACCTGGCTAATTTTTGTATTTTTGTAAAGATGGGATTTCATCATGTTGACCAGACTGGTATCGATCTCCTGGCCTCAAGTGATCCAGCCACCTCAGCCTCCCAAAGTGCTGGGATTACAGGCATGAGCCACGGCACCTGGCAGAGATTGTTCTTAAAATAACATTGAAGATGACTGTGTCAGTAATGGTATAAGGCTCTTGTTCATAAAATAACATTGAAGATGACTGTGTCAGTAATGGTATAAGGCGCTCTCAAATGTATCATGAAATAACCCCAAATAAAAATGATTCAGATAATTGTATGCAACCTAGAAACTGGCACTTCAAATTTGCATATGCGTAAGATAAGAAAGGAAGCAGAAAGATCCAGGCAGTTATCATAGGCTTTAAGAAGCCTGTATTTAGGCCAGGCACAGGTGGCTCACACCTGTAATCCCAGCACTTTGGGAGGCTGAGGCGGGTGGATCACTTGAGGTAAGGAGTTTGAGACCAGCCTGGCCAACATGGTGAAATCCCATCTCTACTAAGAATACAAAAATTAGCCGGGTGTGGTGGTGCTGGCCTGTAATCCCAGCTACTGTGGAGCCTGAGGCAGAAGAATCGCTTGAACGCAGGAGGGGGAGGTTGCAGTGAGCTGAGATCTCAGCGTTGCACTCTAGCTTGGGTGACAGAGTGAGACTCAGTCTCAAAAAACAAAAAAGGAAAGAAATCTGAATTTAGATAGGCACAATGGCTCACACCTGTAATCCCAACACTTTGGGAGGTTGAGACAGGAGGATCGCTTAAGCCCAGGATTTCAAGACCAGCCTGGGCAACATAGGGAGACTAAAATAAATGTTAGGCGAACGTGGTGGCATGCACCTGTGGTCCCAGCTATTCAGGAGGCTGAAGTGGAAGGATCACTTTAGCCTGGGAAGTCAAGGCTGCAGTGAGCCCTGATCTTGCCACTACACTCCAGCCTGGGCAACAAAGAGAAACCCTGTCTCAAAAACTAAGATGCTGTAGTCTACCTCTGGAGGGCACTACCTGATTTCCTGCATGATCTTGTTACTTCCTCACCTGTCTGTCTCATCTCCATCAACAAATGGGGATTAAAATACTTTTTCTTTATATTTCATTTGTTTTAAAAGAAAAATCAAATGATCTAAATGCCACACAAATGTTTAACAAACATACTGACTGCCAGCATTCATGATGATTAAATCATTCATTAAATGAAAATTTATTAAGAACATTACCCACTCCTCAGTACTGGAAAACAAGGATGAGAAACATAATGTTTTCATTCCAAATCTTCACATGAGAGAATTAAATGGAAGAATCCCAGGAAAATAGGCAACTGAAATTCAGTGGGATGATTGTGATGACAGAAATCTGTACTGCTGTGGACTCCTAGGAAAAGGACCTAATTCTGCCCATGGAAGTCAAGACACAGAAGGTAGAAGTCAAACTGAGCTCTGAAGGATGAGTCAAGTTTGCCAGGGGAATAAATGTGTCGGTGGAAGAAGTTTCAATATGAATAAGCTGTGTGCAAAGGCATTGAAACATAAAAAGAATAGAGAACCCAGAGAATTCAGAGTAGTTGTGATTTGCAACTGCATAAAGTGCAAGGGGGAGGAAATGAGGCTGAATGTACTCATTTTGTCTCATTTGACCCTCATGACAACCTGTGAGGTAGACGTTATTTTATTATCATCTCCGTATTACAAACAAATAAACCAAGGTTAATCCAGAGTCATACTACTAATACTGGTGGAATGGGGATTTTAATGCACATCTGCCTAGAGCCCCACTCTTTAGCAGCATGTTGTACTGCTTTGTATGTTATGCTAAGGAATTTAGAGTTTATTTTGTAAAGGAGAACTTTAAATACAAATTTAAAGAGGAAAGGGGCCAAATTTCCATATACCCACTCTCAGCCTCTACTACTCTGATGGCAATGTAGAAGCAAGATTAAAGGAAAGTAAGACTGCATCCAGAGTAGCCAGTAAGAAAACTATTCTAACAGTTCAGGGGTACTGTGGATTAAGGAAGTGGGAACAAGGATGAAAACTTCGATTTTATAGGATCTGGTTATTAATAGTCTGGAGTACTAAAAGCAGAAACTTGAGAAACTGTACAGATAGTGGTGAATGTTGCTCAAATATAGAACATTGGAGGAGGAGATTTCGCAGGAGATGAGCCCAGTTCTGGGTGCATTCAGTTGGAGGTACTCGTGAAACCTTTAGTGGAGATGTTTTGCTGCCTCAACCTTGGGTGGGAGTGTTGTGGGTTAGAATTATGCCTTTGGGAGTTGTTCGCATGTATGCCTATTGAAAGCATGGGCTGATGCAACAGAATTCTCCTTGTTTTTTTTGTTTTTTTTGTTTGTTTTTGTTTTTGAGACAGAGTCTTGCTCTGTCACCAGGCTGGAAGGCAGTGGCACTATCTGGGCTCATTGCAACCTCCACCTCCTGGGTTCAGGTGATTATCCTGCCTCACCCTCCTGAGTAACTGGGACCTCAGGCGAGCACACCACCACACCCAGCTAATTTTTGTATTTTTAGTAGAGATGGGGTTTCACCATGTTGGCCAGGATGGTCTTGATCTCTTGACCTCGTGATCCGCCTGCCTCGGCCTTCCAAAGTGCTGGCATTACAGGAGCGATAGAAATCTTAAAAGAGATATGTAGAAAGAAAACAGAAAAATTAGGAGGATGGAGGATGAAATCATTAAAAACAAAACAAAAACCCTCAGATGTATAAGGCCTAAAAAGAGAAAGCTGAGCAGTGGTCAGAAAAAAATACCAGAAGAGAGAACCAGAAAAAGTATGGTCATGGAAACCAAGGAGGAATCAAATTTCAAGAAAGAAAGTAAAGCTAATGATGTTAAAAGAAACATGTGACCGATAAGATTTCCCTGTTATACTAAAAAATTCCAAGCAACACCATGGTGGGAAACAAAGGGTAATACTGATTTCCATTTTCTTTCCTACAGAATCCTTACTTTGGATATTTTGGCTATCATGGCTTTGGGGGTCGCCCTCCTTATTATTCAGAAGAAATGTTTGAACAAGATTTTGAAAAACCCAAAGAAGAAGATCCTCCTAAAGCAGAAAGTCCAGGCACAGAACCCACAGCTAATTCAACAGTTACTGAGACAAATTCTACCCAACCAAATCCTAAAGGGAGTCAGGGCGGAAATGACACCAGCCCCACAGGAAACAGTATCCCAGGACCGAACACTGGGAACAACCCTCCAGCTCAAAATGGGATTGTCCCACTCCCTGCAGTCAACGCTTCAGGCCAGGGAGGGCCAGGAAGTCAAATCCCATGGAGACCAAGTCAGCCAAATATTCGTGAAAATCATCCAAATCCTAATATAAGAAATTTTCCTTCAGGAAGACGGTGGTATCCCACTGGTACTGCCATGGGGCACAGACAGAATGGGCCTTTTTACAGAAATCAACAAGTTCAAAGGGGTCCTTGGTGGAACTCCTTCGCTTGGGAAGGTAAACAAGTAGTTCGTCCAGGAAATCCAGTTTATCACAAAGCTTACCCTTCTACTTCAAGAGGCAATTATCCCAATTATGCAGGAAATCCAGCAAATCTCAGAAGAAAGCCTCAGGGACCAAATAAACACCCTATGGGAACTAATGTTGCCCCAATTGGTCCCAAACAAGGCCCTGTTGTTCGCAATGAAAAAATCCAAAATCCAAGGGAGAAGCACCTGGGTCCAAAAGAACAAATAATAGTTCCTACAAAGAATCCAACCAGCCCCGGGAGAAACTCTCAACAGTATGAAGTTAATAAATCAAATTATAAACTGCCTCACTCTGAGGGTTATACGCCAGTCCCAAATTTTAATTCTGTTGATCAACATGAAAACTCCTATTACCCAAGAGAAGATTCCAGAAAAGTACCAAATTCTGATGGACAAACCCAAAGCCAGGTTTTGCCCAAAGGGATGGCTTTAGCGCCAAGAAGGATCCCATATGAATCAGAAACTAATAAGCCAGATTTAAAGCACAGTGCATATCAGCCTGCTGTATACCCTGAGGAAATCCCTTCTCCTGCAAAAGAACATTTTCCTGCTGGAAGAAATACTTGGGACCACCAAGAAATCTCTCCACCTTTTAAGGAACATCCTGGGAGGCAAGAAGAACATTTACCCCATCCTTCCCATGGTTCTAGAGGAAGTGTTTTCTACCCTGAATATAACCCCTATGATCCCAGGGAAAACTCACCATACCTTAGAAGGAATACATGGGATGAGAGAGATGATTCTCCCAATACTATGAGGCAAAAAGAAAGTCCACTCTACCCCGTAAATACCCCAGACCACAAGGAGACAGTCCCTTATAATGAAGAGGACCCAATTGATCCAACTGGAGATGAAGTCCTTCCTGGACAAAATAGATGGGGTGGACAAAATAGATGGGGTGAAGAGTTGAGCTTCAAAGGGGGCCCAACAGTTAGGCACTATGAAGGTGAACAACATACCTCAAATCAGCCAAAGGAATATCCTCCCTATTCTTTAGACAATGCATCAAAACCAAGGGAAGATTTTTATTATAGTGAATTCTACCCATGGAGCCCGGATGAGAATTTTCCATCATATAATACAGCTCCTACTATGTCACCACCTACAGAGAGCAGGGGTTACTATGTTAATAATGCCGTTGGACCAGAAGAAAGCAATCTATTTCCTTCATGGAATTCCTGGGACCACAGGATACAAGCCCAAGGTCAGAAAGAAAGAAGGCCATATTTTAACAGAAATATCTGGGATCAGGCAACACATTTACAAAAAGCCCTAGCTAGGCCACCAGACCAGAAAGGTAACCAGCCCTATTCCAGTAACACCCCAGCTGGGCTTCAGAAAAATCCAATGTGGCATGAAGGTGAGAATTTGAACTATGGCATGCAAATGACTAGGATGAATTCTCCAGAGAGAGAACATTCATCTTTCCCTGACTTCATCCCACAAAGTTACCCATCAGGTCCAAAAGAGACACATTTATTTCACCTAAGCCAGAGAGGCTCTTGCTGTACTGGTAGCTCCACAGGGCCCAAGGACAATCCACTAGCTCTACAAGACTACACTCCATCCTATGGTCTTGCACCTGGGGAGAACCAAGACACCAGTCCTCTGTATACAGAAGGTAGTCATAGCAAGCACACAAGACATATCATCTCCCCAACAAGCACCCTACCAGGCCAAAGAAACAGCTCAGAGAAGAGGGAAAGTGAAAACCCTTTTAGAGATGATGTGTCCACTCTGAGGAGGAACACACCATGTTCTATAAATAATCAACTGGGCCAAAAGGGAATTATGCCATTTCCTGAAGTCGGTTCCCTTCAAGCAAAGAATACACCTTGTCTCAAAAATGATCTTGGAGGAGATGGGAACAACATTCTGGAACAAATATTTGAAGACAACCAGCTCAATGAAAGAACCGTTGACCTTACTCCTGAGCAGCTTGTTATTGGTACACCTGATGAAGGCTCCAATCCAGAAGGCATCCAAAGTCAAGTCCAAGAAAATGAGAGTGAGAGACAGCAACAAAGACCATCTAACATCCTGCATTTGCCATGCTTTGGTTCCAAATTAGCAAAGCATCACTCTTCCAGCACTGGAACTCCATCTAGCAATGGAAGGCAAAGCCCATTTGATGGGGATTCAATTATGCCTACTGAAAATCCTAACACATTGGTTGAGTTAGCTACTGGGGAACAATTTAAGAGTACAAATGCAGACCCACTTGATGCAGGTGAACACAGTCCATTTGAATTCCTTCAAAGAGGGACCAATGCAGAGGACCAGGTACAAGACTGCTTACTACTTCAGGCCTAGGGGTTATCTCAACCAAGCATTCTTGGGGGGAAGAGAAATCACTGACATTCTATACCAATGGTTCCCAAAATTTTTTCCCCAAGACTTAATTAAGTTTCTGACTGTCTTGGTGATCCTTAAGTTTTCTCCCCTCTCAGCAATAGGAGTAGCAACCCAAGTGGAGCTGAGATTGGGCCTCTGGGGATCACCAGATCTAGCACTTTCACAAATTAGTGCAGACCTTAAAAAAGCAAGAAGGTCATGACCATCCCTGCCTCAAAACTTGGAAGTCACTTGTCTGAGTTAGTTTCCTTTTGCTTGATGACTTCTCCTTTTGCTCTCAAAGTTCCATTCTTGCAAAATTGGTTTTTCAAGACTGAAAGGCAGATTAACTTTCCATTCTACACATGGAGATCCACAAATCAGTATAGTCCTAATGCACTGTACATTTTTTTCTTGTGTTGATCTTGTCAGGTTTTTTCCTACTCAATATTCTCTTCAAGCATTTTTTTCTTCCACTGCCACTCTCTTTACCTTTATCATTTCCTTTTCTTAGCTTTCTTCCTTCTTTTCTCTCTCCCTCAAACTTTCTGTATTTAGCTTTCTATTCCTCATCTTTTGCTCTCTATGTGGCACTTCTTACATATTAAGCTCACTATTTTAACCATTACTTGTCTTTTCTTTATGTCTACCTCCTCCATTATGTCTTCCTCTCTTCTCACCTGTTTTGTCTCCCAATGTACCATTTGTCAACTAATCCCTCTCCTCTCTGACTCCTTTCTTCCCTTCAGTTTATCTTTTTCCCTACACCATTTTCATCTTAAGACTGCATGTCACTCTCTTCCTTTTTGTATCCACTCTCTAAATCGTACCCTAATTTTTTATTGACCCAACTTAACCGTCATTATAGAATTTATTTTGGAAATGGTAGACACTGATAGCTACTTTGTTTTTAGTTATCTTAGGGTCTCTACCAAGTACACACAGTTCAGTTAGAGAGACGTATTTAAGGAGAAGGGAAGATAGGATACCCAGGACTAGCAGCCTAGAGAAAAGGCTTAGGAAGGTGGAGAATGAGGAACTGAAGAAACTGCTGCTCTGAGACTGCACATCCAGGAAAAAAGACTAGGACTTGTCACACACCGCCAAGTTATAATCCACAGGATCTGTAGAAGACATTTTGGGAAACACTGTCTTAAATAAAAACTCAAGGTTTAGTTGTGGTTTTTTTGTTTTGTTTTGTTTTGTTTTACTAGTTCAACATAAGCGATTCTACCAGTATGTGCTACTACTAAACCTTCTTCAAGTCCATGCAGAATTATTTACAGATACTCTTTCTTGGTATCTTGAATAAATTGTGTAAATTATTTTGAAAACTGGGTATTTCTATATACCTTGCTTATAATACATCAGTGATTATTATTCTTATTAATAACATGTTGGCCTATTATCTGGATATCCCTTGCCTAGAGCAGGAAACATTCTCAGAATTGCCTAAAAACATACCTTATAACTTTAAGAGATTTCTTAGGATAAATGTTCAGGGGCAGATTTCATAAGAAGATCTCAAACATTTGGGGAAATACAATGTTGAAAACTTCCTGAGAAAAGGAATCTTGCCCTTGAAGCTTCTAAAGCACCTAGCACAGTGTCTTGAACACAGAAGGTACCCAATAAATATATATCAATTGATTTTTTAATGACTTTCAACACTCCCATGAAAACACCATAGTCTGCTTTTCCTGAAAGGCGACCATCTGGGATGCTGAATGAGCCACCATTCTGTAGCTTTATATATTCAGCAACATTTCCATCCTAGAATTTCAGCTTAAGAAGGGACCTTAGAGGTACATTATCCAGGCCATCCCCTAGTGCTTACATTCCCCTCCCCCGGCCAGTTTCATATTTTAATCACACATTGAAAAATTCATTAACTTATTCTGTATAAAACTGTCTTTTAAGAATTATCCTTTCAAAATAAAAATGTTATTGTTTCACTAGTTTATTTTTCCAAATGATTTTTTTGAAATCTCAATATGAGTACTTTCATTACAAGATACTCACTTCATATTTCACCAAAATATATGGGTTCACATAATTGTTTTGGCAGATATGTTGACATATCTGAATTTATGAGACACTGCTGCTTAAACTGCCATCTGAGATCGCTGCAATGTAAAATGTAAAAAGTATAGTATGACACTTCCAAGCTGTCTTGAGCATAGGTAAATATTTTTTTCTAAAAAAGTGTAGTGTGACCAAAAGAACACATATTTTGAATTTGAAAACACACAGTAAAAAGAAGGGAAAATGTCTCTCCAGAAAATAACTGTTTTCTTTTTTTTTCTTTTTTTTTTTTTTTGAGATGGAGTCTTGCTCTGTTGCCCAGGCTGGAGTGCAGTGGCACGATCTCAGCTCACTGCAAACTCTGCCTCCCGAGTTGAAACAATTCTCGTGCCTCAGCCTCCTGAGTAGCTGAGATTACAAATGTGTGCCACCACGCGTGGCTAAGTTTTGTATTTTTAATAGAGACAGAGTTTCACCATGTTGGTCAGGCTAGTCTCAAACCCCTGACCTCAAGTGATCCATCCACCTTGGCCTCCCAAAGTTCTGGGATTATAGGCATGAGCCACTGTGCCCGGCCCAGAAAACTCTTGATGTCATCAGCACAGGTGTGCTTTTGCAAGCCTGGATACCAGATATGAGTTCCTTACAACCAAGCTTCCCTGAAGGTTCCCAGTACATGATCTTTAATATTTATTTATTTATTTATTTATTTATTTATTTATTTATTTGAGACAGTTGTACTCTGTTGCCCAGGCTGGAGTGCAGTGATGCAATCTTAGCTCACTGCAACTTCCGCCTCCCGGATTCAAGTGATTCTCATGCCTCAACCTCCTGAGTAGCTGGGATTACAGACAAGGGACACTACACCCAACTAATTTTTGTATTTTTAGTAGAGCAGGGGTTTTGTCATGTGGGCCAGGTTGTTCTCGAATTCCTGGCCTCAAGTGATCCACACAGCTCAGCCTCCACATGTGCTGGGATTACAGGTGTAAGCCACCATGCCCAGCCGATCTTTAATATTTAATCACAAATGTGTCTTATACTGCGTGCTAATTTTTTCCTGTGTTAGTTTTGCCTATAGAAGAAATAGGAAAATTGAAAAAGTGAGACCCAGTTCTTATTCTTCTTATGTGGCCCTCATAGCACTGTGCTGAGTACAGAGTAGAGTGGTAAATACCACTCTCTTTATCTTATGTAAATGAATAAAAATTTAGAATTTCACCAAAATTAGTATTAATTTATTAATTAATATTAAAAGTTTAATAATGATTAACACTTTTCTAATTATAAAATATACAGTCTTTGTAGAATATTTGGAACATTCTATACTAAAATGTAAAAGGAAACAAAAAAATAACATTTTGGCCTATTTCCCTCAAGTCTTTTCCTATGTATGTGTAGGGAATTTTCTTTTTTTTTTTTTCTTTTTTGAGAGGGAGTCTGGCTCTGTCCACCAGGCTGGAGTGCAGTGGCAAGATCTTGGCTCACTGCAAGCTCCGCCTCCCAGGTTCTGGCCATTCTTCTGCCTCAGCCTCCCAAGTAGCTGGGACTACAGGCACCCGCCACCACGCCTGGCTAATTTTTTGTATTTTTAGTAGAGACGGGGTTTCACTGTGTTAGCCAGGATGGTCTCGATCTCCTGACCTTGTGATCTGCCCGCCTCAGCCTCCCAAAGTGCTGGGATTACAGGCTTGAACAACCGCGCCCGGCCGGGAATTTTCTTAGTCATTCCTTTATGCAAAATCCTACATTTTCCTCTTCACATTGTATATCAATTTCCATAAATTTTAAAACATATGATACTTCACTTCAGTTGTCTATAAAATATTTTGAAGTATACCTATATTACCAATCCCTTGATGATGGACTTCAAGTTTCCTATGAGTTTTCACTATTATAAATCATATCGTAATAGATATCTCGATCTCTGTTCGTATTTCTGGTTATTTCCTCAGAAGTGGAATTACCGAGGAAAGACAGTTTGAAGGATATTTAGACAGGATAACATACTGACTGAGAGCTTTGACTTTGGAGTCTGACAGCCTTGGAGCTAATCATCAGTTCTCCAGATACCTGAAAAACATTAGGCAGGTTACTTCATCACCCTCACAGCTCAGTTTTACCATTTGTAAAGTGAAGACAGTACTTACTTCACGGAATGTTAGGAGAATTCAACAAAACAATGCGTGTTAAAAATGTATATTCATTGTATTTTGTAACTCAACCACTAGATGGAAGTGGAGGTTTATGATTATAAAGTAGTGGCTCTCCTGCAATTCCCAGCCTCAGTAGCACCTGAGGAATTTGTGAGCCCTGCAATGTCTCCAGCTGCATCTCTGAGCTACTTGATCAGTATTTCTGAGGTGGGGCTCAGCAATCTACTTTCATGAGTCCTCCAGGTAATTCTCATATACTCTAAAGTTTGAAAATCACTGATCCTGCCGGGCGCAGTGGCTCACACCAGTAATCCCAGCACTTTGGGAGGCCGAGGTGAGGGCAGATCACTCGAGGTCGGGAGTTTGAGACCAGCCTGACCAACATGGAGAAACCCCATCTTCTACTAAAAATACAAAAAATTAGCCAGGCGTTGTGGCGCATGCCTGTAATCCCAGCTACTCGAGAGGCTGAGGCAGGAGAATCACTTGAACCCAGGAGGCAGAGGTTGCGGCGAGCCAAGATCGTGTCATTGCACTTCCGCCTGGGCAACAAGCGCGAAACTTCGTCTGAAAAAAAAAAACAGAAAATCACTGATCCAATATATATTCACATATATTTACATTCTTTTCTTATTTGTGGCTTAGGCAGGGAGAAGAGCCAAAGAAAATTAACACATAATAACTGTAATTTATGGATTGTTGCTAATTGCTACCACAGTGGTAATAAGTGATATACACAGCATGCATCCTTATTTTTACAAAAATCTATGTAGTTATTTTTGCTCCCATTTTTCAAATGAGGAAGCAATCTTTGAATTAACTTGCCCAATGTTACTTAGAGTATATATTTCAATATAGACCATGGATTTATTCACTAGACCATACTGCTACCCCAAAGCCAAGACCTGGAAATCCCATTAAAGAACTTTACTTTTAATGCTAATTAATATAATTTTAATCTGGCTGGTGCTGAGTGTGCTTACCTGAGCAAATGGCTAACTTGTCAAGAACTATGCAGAACAAAAACATTTCTTACCGATTGTACCTATTTATGCCTGTCTTTTTTTTTTTTTTTTTTTTTTTTGAGACGGAGTCTCGCTCTGTCGCCCAGGCTGGAGTGCAGTGGCCGGATCTCAGCTCACTGCAAGCTCCACCTCCCGGGTTCTCGCCATTCTCCTGCCTCAGCCTCCCGAGTAGCTGGGACTACAGGCGCCCGCCATCTCGCCCGGCTAATTTTTTTTTTGTATTTTTTAAGTGGAGACGGGGTTTCACTGTGTTAGCCAGGATGGTCTCGACCTCCTGACCTCGTGATCCGCCCGCCTCGGCCTCCCAAAGTGCTGGGATTACAGGCTTGATCCACCGCGCCCGGCCTATGCCTGTCTTTTTTAAATGTCATCCATTTAATTCAAATTTAAAAAGCGGGCAAAAAGTATGAAAATTATAATAGACTTATGACAGGTCAATGAATTGGTCACATTAACCTCAAAATATCTCATGAGGTTTAAGAAAATGTTACAGTGAACATGATTCTCTAAGAACCTCAACTGATATTTGTTAAGACTATCGCAGAGTGATTCAGACTTTTGATTGCCATTTACTAGATAAATGAACCACTCAAATGGCTAATTATCCACTTAGTTGGTTTTCTCATTTATAATATGAAATACCCAAAAACTTATTGTAAGGATAAAATGAGATGACATAGATAAGTCATTTGGTACTTGAAGAATGCTATCATCATTATCATCACTAAATCAGATACGTCATAATTAGTATTGTGTTAATTTGGACCCTGCGGAATTGCAAGATGAGATTAGTGGGTGCAAGAGATTTATTAGGAAAACATCTGTGAGGGAAAATGGGAAGGGAGCTGAAGAAGGTTGAGTCATCGGATCCTGATGCAGGTCTTACCCATGTGGAGCAAAGAGGATAGGAAGGATGATTGGACAGATAATGTCTAGAGGTGCAGTGCTAAGAAATTTTCAGCAAAGATAATGAGCCCCCAAGTCAGTGCCCCATCAGAAGAGTCCTGTGTCTCCCAGGAACTGACCTTAGTGTCCCTTGTGCAAACACAGTGGATCTCAGAACTATAGGTCAGTCACATTCCTTGCAGAGAACTGAGAGGCTCCTTTCATGGCCACCACATCTTACATTGATTCCTTAGTGTGTGTCCCTCTAAATGTTCCACTAATACCAGCAAATGTTTGAATACAACTTAACAAAAGGCTTTAATGTTTCCTCAATAACTCTCATTTAAGGATCACCAGCTACTCCGGATTTATATTGAATGAGTTAATATTTATAAAGCACTTACATTGGTACCTAGCACATAGTAAGTACTAAATTGTTACTAATATGGTAGTATCAGAGTTTAACTGAACTTCTGAAAGAAGGAAGACTTGTGGGACTACAAATTGCAGCCTTCTTCCAGCTAGCATTTAATGAGGTAATAATGCTGGAATAGGGGTCTCTCCTATAAGGATCTGCGATGTGGATCTACAATACTTTTTCTACTGGGTACACCGAGAAACTAAGGCAAAGATGAGGAGAAAGTAAGGGGTCTCTTCAGAAGCAGTCTCCCACGAATTATCATAGCTCTTTGGAAGCTATTTCTTTGCCTTCAGCAGGCTCTGCCAAATAATAATTCTTTATGTGTATGTCTTATCTCTTCATCTAAGCTATACTCATGTTCATTCATTCAACAAATATCTATTGAGTATCTCCATGTGCCAGACACTGTTCTAGATGGTGAGGACACATCTATGGGCAAAAGTGCATGCCTTTGTGGAGATTACACTCTAGTGAGGGAAGACAGACCATAAACATGACACATAACTAAATTACATAGTCTGCTAGAGGGAGGTAAGTACACGGGGGAAGTAGACTAAGAAAAAGAAATCGGGTTTAAAATATTTAAAAAGTAGTCAGGGTGGGTCTCACAAAGATGACACCTAAGCACAGTTCTGGGGAGTGAGCAGTGATAGTGACTTTCTCGAGGGTGCTTACCATAACTTCACCACCACAGACCAATCCTGTGCATTTGGTTAATATTTAATGAATGTTTACTGACTAAATGAAATTCAAAGACGTGGCTAAAACCGCACTCTAGATTAAAGATCAGTCAAGAATGGATGTATCTTTAATACGCCAAAACTGGGGTTTCTACTGAAGCACCAGAGTGTCCTATGCATATCCCTAAAGAAACACTGCATAATCGGTGGAAGTCACTAAAAATGACTATTACCATTTTTTTAAAAGAAGGAAACAGAACAATTCCTTTTCAAGAAACCAACTCTTACTAATCATTCTCCCACTGTTTTAAATTCAGAGTTAGCATTTACTTTCCATAGTACCCTTAAATATATATGTCAATTGGCCTTGGCTTTCTGCCATAAAGAAGTTTTATGTACCATGATAAACATGGTACTTATCAGGAGGGATTTTTGCCCTTTTATTTAATTATGGGTATAAAATGGCAAAGCCACCTCAAATATGTACATGTATGAGTTCTGTAATTAATGCATCGTTATATCATACTTACAAACCGTTCATCAATAGCAAGTTAACTTACATAAAGTTAACATGAGCAAAATTTGTCCAACAAATTATTTCACACAGGTATATGCTTATGAATCTATTTAATTGCTCAGACTGTGCTAGAGAATATGTACCAAGAAATACATATATTTCATAAGATTCAGTTACAAAACGGATGGTTTCAAATGGGAATTTCTTACACTAACCTGATTATGAAAAAAAGAAGTCTGTATCATCTGCTTCCAAGTCTGTTATGTCCAAATATATTTTTAATTATGCATTTATTTAGCTAGTTTTATAAATATTAGAGATTTCACCTTAAATTATTTTTGTAAATAGTTTTAGAACATGTTTTCCGATTATTATTTTCCTAATGAAGACATATATTTGACCTATGTTTATACACATATATTCTCTACACAGTGAAACATTTTTCAAAGAGAATAGTAAAGAAAATGCGGAAGCTCTGACTCTCCAAGGCAAAGGCAAAAAAAAAAAAGAAGGGGGGGGAAATGTGAGGAACATTTTATTACACCTCCTGATTTTTACTCCTTGAGTTTTATTTTCTCCCCTTGTTTATTTGTTTAATGCTAGAAACTGTATTCCTAAGGAAGCATACCTCTTTCAGGTAAGCATGATAATTGGCAGATTTTGATACTTAGAGTGTGAACATATAATTAAGAAGTGATTACCTAATAAAGATAACAATGTGACTATTTTAATTATTTTGGTGGCAGGGAGTTGGTTTTACATCATCCAAAAAAAAAAACCCTGGTTTCAAATTCATTGGTAATCAATATGCAAACTTTCTGAATCAAAATGGAGAGCCTCTCAAGAAAAAGAGCTATGCAGTCAGCAATGACTTAAATTAGTCAGGATAGCAGGAATCTGGGGTTAAGGCTGTTTTCACCATTTTGGTCTCACCACCATATGTGAATGGGACCACAGCTGTGTAGCACTTGTTTCTGTCATAAGTGTAGCAGGTCTCTGTAGCACTGTCTTCATCACAGATATTGCTCTGGGTAGCAGTAACTATCTGATTATCCAGCTCCACTTCTGTAGGATCACATTTTTTACAGCTGAAAAGCAAACATATGCATTAGACAATCCCCTCAAATGCTGTCTCAAAATGCGACTACACATTTCAATCGAAAATCAATTAGTTCTTGCAGCTCTGACGTGACAGCAAAGGACGACTCCTTTCAGACATAAGAAGCTCTACAATACAGAAGAGCTTATGGGATTTTCCAATCTTTAATATATATTAGTTGAAAATAAGCAATATGATTAATGATGTGATAATATGATTATTTTATCTATACCACACAGCAATTTCTACCGTGTTAGGCTTATTCCCAACTGTATACCTGTTTAAACAAGTTATTTATAGTGACAAGAAAGGGAGAATTTTTCTAAAAAAATTGATGTTGGAGTCTGTCATTTCCAAAGAAACACCTGCCTGTTCATAAGATCAAATCTACTTATTGAACTATTAAGAGAAATTGGCCTTTCTATGAATGCCAATATGTTTTTCTTTAGAAAAAATGTATAGCTAAATTTTATCTGTGACAAAGTTTTATGAATTTATGATACCTAATAATTAACATAGGAATTAATGTATTCAAAAGTTCAGATTATATTTGTAAATGTTTATACTCCAACATATTTTGAAAAACATTCTTACAAGGTTAAAATTAAAAGCTATTAACTTCCACATCTATATTACTATGGAAAAAAATATATCTTACAGGTCAGACAAATGGTACACAAATTTGGTTCTCAATGGTGAGGTGGGATCAGAGATATTCTCCCTGTTGTTCAGAGGAACACTAAAAGAAAATAAAGAAAACAAAGTTAAAACAATGAAATACAGATATTGTTGTTTTTGGTAATAGGTATACTGCCACTATTTCATCAGAACAGTACTTATCATTGTATTTAGTACTCTATAAGCACTCTAGAGTAATACCATTATTCAGATGTTTTTGGTAACTTGCTATGTTTTAAATATGTCTCATTCAAAATAAACCTCACAGCAACTCTGCTGTCAACTATCTTTGCTGACTTGGCAAATTTTTGCTTTTCCTTTAAAACTCAACTCAGGTTTTACCTCTGTAATAATTATATTGATGTTATCCTCACCCTTCAACAAACTTCTTCCTCTGCAGTCTCATTAATGCTCATATATATTTATTATATTGAATACCATATCATAGTTGCTTGTCTACAGAGTGGTTGCTTCCCTGGGCTATGTAAGTTCCTTGAGGTAAAAACATTTATGTATTCCCAGTGCCTAGCTAGGTATGTGGCATATGGAATATGTTCAATATTTGTGAAATGGACAGACAGATATTATTATCCAGATTTTAGAGGAGAGGAAGTCATAAATAGGAGAGGTTAGTGGTCCACCCAAGTTCACACAAAAATTAAGTAGCAAAGCTGGAACTTTTTCATTGTGATGTCCTGTGAAAAATTAGATAATGATTGTCAACAAGTTGAGGTGATTTCATTAACTTTAAAATTTTTTTCATGTAAGTCATCATTCCTTCTCATATGCACCCCTCCCTACCAAAAGGAACAACAAAAAACTTGTTTCCTAACTCAGTATTTAGCAATATTATCCAAGCCAGAAACCTGATTATCATACCTGAATCCTCCCCCGTCACACATCTACTCAATCTCACAGTCCAGTTGATTCTAATTATTTTCATGTGTGAAATCCATCCACTTGCCTCTCTTCTCATTATTACTGCCTTAATTCAGGACACCACTATCCTCTCCTAGATTATAACACTGTCTTCCTTTTGTCTTGACCCTTTCAAAGCACTGGTCACATTATGGCCGAACGTCCTTTCTAAAATGCAAACTTAATTTCCTTCTCTGCTTAAAACTTCTAGCGTCTCTCCACAGATAACAGGGTATCCTCAAAATAGCATAGAAGGCACATCCTAATATGCCCCTAACTCTCCAGCTTCATCTCTCACAATGTCACGCTCCAAAATGCATGCCAGCTGTAAACAATCACTTGCAGTTCCACAAATGTACCATGCTTTTCTCATCTCCCATCTTAACAATAACAGTTCTAACATATAATAAAGGTTACAGTGTGCCTGGTACTATGCTAAGCATATTACGTGATGATCTCATCTAATCCTCACAGCAATCTATTTCCTTTTCCTGGAATGACCTGCCCCACCTATTAATTCTCTCACTCCCCACACACATTTAGCCAGCAAACTCCTATTGAGCTAACAGCCATCATCCATCCCACCACTTATTCCAAACACCCTTTCCTGCCTCCCACTGCCACCCTTCTCCTCTCCCTGAGGATTGGACTGGGTACCCCTCCTCAGTGCTCCTATAACAACCCATGCCCGTTCCTATCATAGCACTTACAATACAGAATTGTAATTGCCTTTTTAATTGTTTAAGGTTTCCCGTTAGACTATAAATTCTCTTAAGAAATGGACTGTATTTTAAATAAACTGTTTTATCCCCACCGCCAACCCTTAATATTTGGCAGTTACTAAATAAACATTCGTTGAATGAATGAATGAATCTATTCTTAATAAGACTGTAAAGACTCTAGTAATATCAGAAAAAGCTTTAAATAATGAGAAAGACAAGGTAATAAACATTTTTGAGAGGCTACTATAAGCCAAACACTGTTCTTTTATGAATTATTGTATTTAACCCTCACAATCCTATAAAGTATATGTGTATATATTCACACATACATACATAATTATCCCTTTTTTTAAAGTTTAAGAAAAAGACTTAGTTAAGTAACTTGCCCAAAGTCACATCATTTTAATAAGTAATGGAGTTGGGAATAATACCATAATGGCAGGTATTATTGTTACCTGCATGATGGCTCATGCCTGTAATCCCAGCACTTCGGGACGCTGAGGTGGGTGGATTGCTTGAAGTCAGGAATTCAAGCCCAGCCTGGCCAACATGGTGAAATCCTATCTCTACTAAAAATACAAAAATTAGCCGGGAGATGTGGCACGCACATGTAGTCCCAGCTACTCAGGAGGCTGAGGCAGGAGAATTGCTTGAACCTGGGAGGCTGAGGCAGGAGAATTGCTTGAACCCGGGAGGCAGATGTTGCAGTGAGCCAAGATCATGCTACTACACTCCAGCCTGGGCAACACAGTGAGACTCTGTCTCAAAAAAAAAATAGCTGCGCATGGTGGCTCATGTCTGTGCTTTGGGAGGCCAAGGTGGGCAGATCACCTGAGGTCAAGAGTTTGAGACTAGCCTGGCCAATATGGTGAAACTTTGTCTCTACTAAAAATACAAAAATATTAGCTGGGCATGGTGGTACGTGCCTTTAGTCCCAGCTACTCGGGGAGGCTGAGGCAGGCGAATTGCTTGAACCCAGGAGGCAGAGGTTGCAGTGAGCCAAGATCGCAGCACTGCATTCCAGCCTGGGTGACAGAGGGAGATTCCATCTCAAAATAATAATTAATAATAATAATAATAATAATAATACCATAATGGCACAGCAATGGTAACATACTTTCAGAAATCAGAACAGGGAAGATCAACACATCAGGTAAAGTGTCATGAAGCATCTAAATTATCTGATTTCAGTAAACAATATAATATAAAAAGAGTCATTTCATAAAATAAAAAGATGAATTAGAAGATCATGGAGAGCCATTTAAAAAAAATCTCCTCCTGGAGGTTTAAACATAAGATAGACACTCTTCAACATGGCTTAAGTGCCAATGTTATGTATGCCATTCTTTCCAATTACCCACTACTCCAGCTGTTCTATCCCTAACATGAAGCTATGTGGGCAGGATCTCAGTGGTCAAAGAAAACCTGCCAGAGGAAGTGATGGCTGAACTAAGACATGCACATTGAGAAGGAGTTAACTAGGCTAAGAGGGGTGGGACAGAGTTCTTCAAACAGAGGAACTAACAGGTATAAAAGCACTGTGAATGTGGGGAAATAGAGACATTACAGCAGTCCTGAATTTATTTATTTATTTTTATTTTTTACTTTTTAAGGAAGTCTTGCTCTTGTCCCCCAGGCTGGAGTGCAGCAATGATGTGATCTCGGCTCACCGCAAACTCCGCGTCCCGGGTTCAAGCAATTCTCCTGCCTCAGCCTTCCGAGTAGCTGGGATTACAGGCACCTGCCACTATGCCCGGCTAATTTTTGTATTTTCAGTAGAGACGGGGTTTCACCATGTTGGCCAGACTGGTCTCAAACTCCTGACCTCAGGTGATCTGCCCACCTTGGCCTCCCAAAGTGCTGCGATTACAGGCGTGAGTCATCACGCCCAGCCCCAGTAGTGCTGAATTTTTAAACATAAAGTAAAAGAAAAGTGGCAATGGATGATCTTGAGAGTTATGCTAAGCTTTGTAGGTCAGGCCGAGGCATTTGTAATATATCCTAAGATCAATGTTGGGGAAACCATCACAAGGCTTTTAAGCAGGATAGTGACAATAATTGGCACATAGATTAGGTGAATAAATAATAGTAAATATTTTTTAATATGTCCCAGAAATATATAAGCTCTAAAAGGAATATTCTCTATTTATTTTTACAATAATCCTATGAGTTAAGCATGACTTTTTTCCTCATTTAAAGATGAAAAACTTGAAGTTCAAAGTAGATAAGTAACTTGCATACAAGAACACACAGCTATTAAGTGTCCCAGACAGAACTTAAAACAAAATTCTTAAACACATTATACTTTTCCCATTGATTGAAAGGAATGGAATGCCCTGTTCTCTTTCTATAGGAGATTTGATTGGGGAAAAACTATTAAGGTAGGAGTGGTTTACAAGGAAAACTTACAACTGATTGGATCCAATAGAAATCCAATTTCTCAAACAGTATCAGCATTCTTGCTATTGAAAAAGAGCTATATAGCATATAACTCTGGACTGTGTGTGAAACGAAATGAATATCTGAAATCCAATCTAAAAGTGAGATCGAATCAAATTAGTTAATGTGATCAGTCTGCCTTATCTCGATGCAGACATCTGATTACAGTGTAAAAGACTCAGTTATCTATATATGGTACAAAATAAGACTTTAGTGTTATCTGCAGTTTCAGTTTGAACTGATCAAGGGCAACTGAAAGTTCTGATTCAAATTGAAATAACTTGGCCAGGCGTGGTGGCCCAGGCCTATAATCCTATCACTCTGGGAGGCCAAGGCAGGAGGATCGCTTGAGCTCAGAAGTTCGAGAACAGCCTGGGCAACATAGTGAGACCCTGTCTCTAGAGAAAAATAAAAAATTATCCAGATGTGGTGGTGCATGCCTGTAGTTCCATCTACTGAGGAGGATCACTTAAGCCTGGGAGTTCGAGGCTGCAGTAAGCAGTGATCTTGCCACTGCACTCTAGCCTGGGTGACAGAGTGAGACCCTGTCTCAAAAACAAGCAATCAAAAATAAATAAATAGAAATAACTTCATATAACAGTGCATGTTGATGACTAGATAACAGCCTTTGTTTATAATTTGATGTAGCCCACTGATTTTAGATTGCCTGTAATCTTTCATTCTTACCTCTAATTTCAATAAAATTGCCTCAAGTTCATTCACAAGATTCAATTCTTTACTCATGTAAAGTGCTACACAGCAAAAAGGGGAGTAAAGATGTAGGTACTACATTCAAACAATGCTTAGTGTCAGAAAGTATCTCTGCTTAGAACAGGAAAAAAAGGAATATGGAATGCCACATACATAATTCGGATGTTTCTCTCCACAATGTCCTCATTAGGATCTTCGGAAGAACGGATGATCCTAGAAGTAATCCGGGCACACTTACATTTGTTGTCAACAAGAACAATCCTTTCACCTTCTTGAGCTTGAAAGGTAAACGTATTACAAAGAAAGGAAAACAAATGTCAATTTATATATTTTGCATTGAGTTATTTTATCTTTCTTGCCTGCAGAAAAATAGTTTTACGGTTGGTTTTTCTCAACTTTATCCATTTGTTCTCTAAGCAGAATCTTACATCACAGTGAAGGAAATCCAAAAGTACTCTAAAAGGAATTTTCACTTTTTTCTTGAACCAGTGTATGGGAATATGGGATGAAATAATTCTGATTTTCACATCCTTCCTGAACTCTCATTTGTACTTAAATTTTTTTTTGTATAAATTGTATTATAGTTAAGAACAGGCATGTTTTCCTCCAAGATAACCTTATTTTGTATGACTTTTAAATATTCTCTACCACAATTATCTGCCTTTTCATAACAGATTATCATAGTACATAATTCAATAAAAAATAATAAAGACTATATTTCTTATAAGAATTATTTTTAGCAGGGTGCAGTGGCTCATGCCTGTAATCCCAGGACTTTGGGAGGCCGAGGCAGGCAGATCACAAGGTCAGGAGTTCAAGACCAGCCTGGTCAACATAGTGAAACCCCGTCTCTACTAAAAATACAAAAATTAGCCGGGCATAGTGGTGAATACCTGTAGTCCCAGCTACTCGAGAGGCTGAGGCAGGAGAATCACTTGAACCTGGGAGGTGGAGGTGGCAGTGAGCCAAGATCATGCTACTGCACTCCAGCTTGGGCAACAGAGTGAGAGTTCATCTCAAAAAAAAGGAAAAAAAAAGAATTATTTAAAAAGAGTATGTATGACATAAAGTGCTATAAATTTGCAAAAGCAATTTAGAAATATTATGAGGTACAATCTCAATTGAATATGCCTGTATACAGAAAAAAATGAATAAATGAATAAATACACATATGACCATTAAAGCCTTAACTTTGAATATCAAAATTTATTGTCTCATCTGAATATTACACAAAAAGGTCTGATAAGTTGTTTGTTTGTTTGTTTGACATAGTGTCTCACTCTGTCACCCAGGCTGGAGTGCACTGGCAAGATCTCAGCTCACTGCAACCTCTGCCTCCCGGGTTCAAGCGATTTTCCTGACTCGGCCTCCCAAGTAGCTGGGACTACAGGTGTGCACCATCACGCCTGGCTAGATCTTTGTGGTTTTTTTTAGCACAGATGGAGTTTCACCATGTTGCCCAGGCTGGTCTTAAACTCCTGACCTCAAGTGATCCATCTGCCTCGAGCCTCCCAAAGTGCTGGGATTACAGAGCCACCGCACCCAACCTTGATAAGTATTGCAAGGAATAAACAAAGGAAATTTTGTATCATCTGGATTTGGACTAACAGGTTTTATTTTAATTTTCTATTTTTGAGACAGAGTTTCACTCTTGTTGCCCAGGCTGCAGTGCAATGGCGCAATCTCAGCTCACTGCAACCTCCGCCTCCCAGGTTCAAGCAATTCTCCTGCCTCAACCTCCCAAGTAGCTGGGATTACAGGCATGTACCACCATGCCCATCTAATTTTTGTATTTTTAGTAGAGACCAAGTTTCACCATGTTGGTCAGGCTGGTCTCGAACTCCTGACCTCAGCTGATCCACCAGCCTCGGCCTCCCAAAGTGCTGGGATCATGGGCGTGAGCCACTGTGCCCAGCAAATTACCTGATTCTAAAAATTCAATAATAGCTTTACATAAGTAATGCTATTAAATAAGAGTGCTAATTAATAATAAGGATGATGCTGGCCGGGTGCAGTGGCTCACACCTGTAATCCCAGCACTTTGGGAGGCCGAGGTGGGTGGATAATGAGTTCAGGAGTTCCAGACCAGCCTGTCAATATGGCGAAACCCTGTCTCTACTAATAACACAAAAATTAGCCAGGCATGGTGGTGCACACCTGTAGTCCCAGCTACCAGGGAGGCTGAGGCAGAAGAATTGCTTGAACCTCAGAGGTGGAGGTTGCAGTGAGCTGAGATTGTACCACTGCACTCCAGTCTGGGCGACAGCGAGACTCCATCTCAAAAAAAAAATAATAATAATGATGATGATGTTAAATATGCTGTATTCGTATAATTTTAGCTAAGTGACCTTTAACAATTCCTCTCATTAAGCCTCAACTAAAAAAAACACAGATTTAGCACATGAATTCAAGTTATAAAGTTTAAATGATCAGATAGTTATAATTTTAACTGGAAGTCTGTTCCTGAGACGATTCCCAGAGCAGAGAGAACCTAATGCAGTATTTCAGTCTTAATGATAAGAGCCACTACAAAAACATTTTAAGACCATTGTTATTGTACTTGTAATTGTTTGAAGCACTTTATAATGCATTATTACACCATTATTCATAAGTTCCTAATGAATCTTCTGACACAGTCTGTGTAATATTGGAAAGAAACATTATGGAGTCAATTCAAGGTAATGAAATAACTCATTAACATCTGAAAAAGGTAAAATGACCTAAATGATGTCCTCTTTTCTACTTGTGTATCCATGACTCTTAAATGTTTTTTCTCAGTGAAACATAAATAAGCACATAACGCCTGACCAAAAATACAGATTGTTGAGGAGTGACTTAACTATTGAGTCTTAAATAGAAAATGTCTATATTCTATTATAGCATATAATTATTTCCTTACCAGAAACCTTGGAAGTTAATATATAAAAATATTAGGCAGCCTAACATCTATCAGAAATACATAGCTGTCAGAAAATTTACAAATACTTTCAATTCACTAAGACTTAGAGTCTAACATTTGATCTCACCAATAGGCAGTATTTTTCCTAACAAACCTGATATTAGGGACTGTGCTTTACTTTATTCCAAGAGCATCTGACACATAGTAGCTGTTCAATGAATATGTGTTAAATGTAATTCAGTTCAAACAAATAAGAAAATAGATTTAACAACATATGCTAGATATGACCATAATGAGTTTACTAAAAAGTGATTGCCTTACACAAGGCAGAATAGGATAGTAGGAGTGTGGGCTATAGGGTCAGATTGCCTGGGTTCTACTTACTCTCTTGCTTGATGTATGACTTTGGTAAGTTATTTCACCTCTGTAAGACTCAACTGGCTCAACTGTATGTCAGAAGTAATAATAGTATTTATCTTCACGTGGTTACTGAGAGAATTAAACGGAATATTATATGTAAAGGAATTAGCATGACACCTAGAATATCATATTCAGTAAGTGATAGCTATTTTATATACAGATGGTCCCCAGCTTACCATGGTTCTACTTACAATTTTCCTACTTTATGATGCTGTGAAAGTGATATGCATTCAGTATGCTCCTCAGCTACAATGGGGCTACCTCCCTATAAAGTCATTGTAAGTTGAAAGTTGAAAATATCATACTTTTGATATTTTCAACTTTCAACTTTGTAGGGTTTATAGGGAAATAGCCCCATTATATATATCATATATTTTTAGATATGTACATATACTTATGTTGTACATCCTTTAGTAATATTTTATATTTTAAATCATTAGAAAGTTATTCTTGATGCTAAATTAGTATTATATATATATATAATGTCTATTCCTAATCACATTTCTGTCATTATTTGTCTTGAAATAAGAACCACAGACTCAGTGATAGGAACAATCCAGACAAATTTTAATGTGCCCTTCTAAATGAAAATTATTTAATATTGTACCTCTAAATTCAGAATGTATTCCATTTTCTGAAGTTGTTTGAAAGATCAATAAACAAAATAACAAAAGTTCAGTCATCAATTTATAGGCAACCTGTATAACATTAAACATTGTTAAAGGGTCATAATAAATCTGTGGGCTCAGATCCAGGAAAGCTGTTAAAACCAATACCAGCCTCTTTGGGGAAACAAAATCCCAATGCATTCCATGTTGTATTTACAGTAATTATTATTTCACTTCTCCAGAATATTAATTTAAGAGACTCAAGGGAAGGATTATAGATTTTTAAGATTCAATGTGGACATTCATATAAGTAGGACTATCTGTAGTTAGCTAATTTCTTATTCTCTAGTTTGTAGTAGGCAAATAACTAAGAGAAAAAATAATTAAAAGATTCTTATCTGTGTAAAGTCAACTGCCATAGAAAGATGAAAGCATGTTAGAAACAGTAGCTGGCCTGCTGGCCAACCAAAGCATAGGCATAAATGTTTAAAACTGAAAAACAGATCTGTCCTATATTTTTCCTTTGATTTTCTAAATATCACATACCTTTTACATGAACAGCCTTAACAAAAATGGCCAGGACTCCCCAGAAAAGCAAATGGTTCTTCATCTTGACTTCACTTCTTCTGAAAAACTGGAGCAAAAAAAGTCAGGGTTAAGGTGTGTGATCTATAAGGAGTGTGCAAATGATGGTGCTTCTGCTTTCTTAAAATAACACTCCAGGCAGCTAACAAACTAAAAACAATCACAACTGTGGTTGAAGTCTGCAGTTTAAATGCCGAACTGGAAAAATGTATGACTCACATTTAAGTATTTTCTTGCAAAGCATCAAAAAACAAAAAAAACCGTAATTTGATGCAATCATTTTTATTTTGCATTTACACTATATAAATGTTTAAACCAGAAGACTAATAATAATTTCCCAAAGAAGGATTCCATTAAGAATGTTGAAATAGAGACTTTCCATTTTATTACCTAGATATGTTCATATCAGTCTTCAAATCAGATATCTGACATCTGCCATGCCTAGAATAATAAATGAGGTGAAGTGAAGGAGGAGAGATGAAGGAAGGGGAGAGAAATGAAAGTCCTTTAAGGTCCCAAGTGTATCTTATGTTAATTTTTTATACTAGTCCTTAATTAACCAAGCTACCAGATTTAAATATATATTTTGTATATACCTTACAAAATATGTATGTTGTATATTCCTTACAAAATATATACATTGTATATTCCTTACAAAATATATGCATTGTATATTCCTTACAAAATATATACATTGTATATACCTTACAAAATATATATTTTGTATATATTTTGATTACTTTTAGTTATTTTATAAGCTGAAACATGGAACTGGAATCAGAAACTGGTAGATACTCAGCTGGGCACAGTGCCTCACACCTGTAATCCCTGCACTCAGGGAGGCCCAGTCAGGTGGATCACTTGAGGTCAGGAATTGGAGACCAGCCTGGCCAACATGGTGAAACCCTGTCTCTACTAAAAATACAAAAATGAGCTGCACATGGTGGCGAGCGCCTGTAATCCCAGCTATGCAGGAGGCTGGGGCAGGAGAATCACTTGAATCTGGGAGGCAGAGGCTGCAGTAAGCCGAGATGGCATCACTGCATTCTAGCCTGGATGACAGAGGGAGACTCTGTCTCGAAAAAAAAAAGAAGCTGGTAGATACTAGATAAATAAGTTGCCATATTTTAATTTGATAACATTAAGACAGACCTTGTGTCTAGTTACAGCTTTCAGAATTGTAAACCCGTAAGATGATTTGTATTTGAGATGCCTCAACAGAAAACTGAATCCCTGCAGCATTTTGTGTAAAAATTTTTTCACTTAATTAGTGTCATTTTTTTCTAACTGAGCTTTTGGGGAGCACCCCCTGCACTCCCACTCCAACATGCTAGAATTTCCTCTCTCTTAGGCAAGGTTGGTTCCAAGAATATGCTGGTTACACAACAGCATCAAATCTGTGTTACTTTTGGTTCTCAGCTCTAATTTTTGAAGTGACTCCTAGAATTTTAAGAGGTAATTAGGAGTACTTCAGAATCATAAGTAAGCCAAGCTGACTTCAAAGCTAGAAGTACGAAATGACAGGATGAAAGAGACATTAAAGGCTAGCCCATGATTGCACTTCTTCAAAGAGTATGTATTGAAAGTCTGTAAGAACAAAGTGCCAGGCACTATCACATGCAATATTACTATACTGTCAAAGTTTATCCTTATGTTAATTTCTACTATCAGTAGGACTTAGGAACTACTTGAGTTTAGGGAAAATATACTGGCATCACATGAAGAGTTTATTAAAAAAAGAAACAGACCTGAAAGCACATTATTTTAGTTTGTGGTCAGGATGTCAAAACAACTATCAACCACCCTAAAAGATCCTCACCCCCAACTGAAGTTTCTAAATAAATGACTTATTCAATTACTCAAAAAAAAAAAAAAGGGTAATTAATAGTGAGCTAGATACCTTTTTAATTCTTGAAAAATAAACTCAAGGCTAGACTGCCTTCCCAAAGCAAGTTGGACAAATCCTTGGGAACAAATTAAAGCTTCTCCAAAAGTTTCTTTTCTTATAACAGCAAAGATTGTTTAACTCATAATTACTAACCTAAGAAAAGCTCTGTATTTGATATTTTCATTCTTCCATCCTTGCTTTTTTTTCTTTTCTTTTTTTTTTTTTTTGAGACAGAGTTTCGCTCTTGTTGCCTAGGCTGGAGTGCAATGGTGCGATCTCAGCTCACTGCAACCTCTGCCTCCTGGGTTCAAGCGATTCTCCTGTCTCAGCCTCCCAAGTAGCTGGGATTATAGGCATGTGCCACCACGCCCGACTAATTTTGTATCTTTAGTAGAGACAGGGTTTCTCCATGTTGTTCACGCTGGTTTTGAACTCCTAACCTCAGGTAATTTGTCTGCCTCGGCCTCCCAGAGTATTAGGATTACAGACATGAGCCACTGCACCCAGCCAATCTTGCATTTTTATATTTTGATTATGTAAACTATAAATCTAAAATAAATTGTGTTAATAAAAATAAGGTGTGACACATTTGTTATTAGAAGAGAATTGCCTATGATGGCAACATGGGATCTGGTCTAGTGTTTTGCCTTGTGTGCTCTAGGGATCATCTGACTAGAACCACTTGTAGTACTGGTTAAAATATAGATTTCCTGGCAACACTCAGAATTTCTGGAGATGTGTCCTTGGAATATATATTTTCAAAAAGTATCCCAGTTGATTCTGATGTGCATTGAAGTTTGCAAACTAATGGAAAAAAAGGCTGGCCTGGAGCAGGAGGTAAGGGGGTGCAGAATAACTAGCAGCATTAACTATTTATGGAAGAACAAAAGGTTAATAAAGGTAATTTTTAAATAAATAGTCATACTGAAAAGTTAGCTGTAGTTTGTATTTGCTTATAATTCTGTGCCATAGGTAAGCTGTTACATATTCTTTTTATAATTAACCTACTATATACAAATGCAAGTTCCAGTTTAATTTTTAAACCATTTCTTTACCAGTTTTAGTTATGTTTTTGCCACTAAAAAAAATGTAAAATGTGAATAGTAGAACTCTTTACATGTGTGTTAAGTGATTGAGAACTTAACCATGTGTTCTAAATTCTTAGCAAAAAAAAAAAAAAAGGCTTCTTTTTCTATGCTTACATTTAAGATTTGTGTAGTAAGATATTCAGTGATAGACTCAGCTGGATGAAAGAGATCTTAAAGGTAATTTAGTCTCACCTTCATGACTCAAATTTTTTTTCAATATTCTATACAACTAAATTCAGCATTTATTTGAAAATCATCCAAAATAGTTGGGTGCTTCACTCCCTGTGGACACAGCTCATTGTATTTTGGGATATTCAAACTGTGACAAGACTTTATTCTCATGGAACACAGAGAATATTACTCCCTGTTTTCCCCTTGTCACAGAAGGTGACTCCTTCTGGGTCTCTTGCTAAATTTTCCTCTGAATATTGAGGGCATCAAGGCTTAATTCTCATCTTTTCTATTCTCTTAGCCTCTCCCTAATTAATTTTAACTTATTCCATGCCTTTAAACATAGGGCACACTGAGGACTCTCAAATGTATTACTTTAACTTTGACCTTCCCATTGAGTTCTAAATGCCTATGTCCAACTTTGTATTTTATATCTCTATGTAGCTATCTAAATGAGTATCTAAAACTTAACCAGGTAAAACGGTACTCTTGATGACCAATCCACCCTCACACTCACATACCAATCTCTTTCTGTCTCAAGTTTTCCCCCATCTCAGTAAATGGCACCTCCATCAGTTACTCAAGCCAAAATCCTCTTCTTCGGTTCCTTTCTTCTCCTCTCCCCTACATCCAATTTACCAGCATGACCTGTCCGCTTTCTCTCCAAAACATGTCCCAAATTCATCTGATTCTCTCCATTTTCACTACCAACCTAGTCCAAGCCTCCATCCTCTTTCCTAGACTACCATAATAGCTTCTATAATTAAAAAGTAACTTTTCCTTTCCCTCAGCATTGGTGACTAAGGCACACAGATCATAAACAAAAATGACTAAGTACCACAAATCTAAAGCAAGCCAAATACTTCCTCCAAGGTTTGTTAAGAGGCAACAAAGCCAAACACAGTGGTGCATGCCTGTAGTCGCAGCTACTCAGGAGGCTGAGGCAGGAGGATCACTTGAGGCCAGGAATTGAAGGCCAGGCTAAGGAAGATAACAGTAGTTTTCAATGTGTAACTATTATGTACCCATAAAAATTTTTTCTAAAAAGAGGCAACAAAACTCAATCTACTTCCATCAACCATCACTCCACCACTCCCATACACTCCCATCTTGTCTTTAGAAGACCAGAGAGGGAAGAGGGGGAATAGCAGCAGCTGTTACCTTGTTGAAATCATAGTGTTTGTAATAAGAGACTCCCACACACATATCCCACCTCGCTTCACCCTTGGGGCGATTTCCTCTACCCAGATTCAAGTGACGGAGAGTTTCAAGAAAATCCCTCAAGAGATCAGGGACCTTAAAAGAAGGGGAGATTGAGAAGCAATATAGCATAATAGTTAAGAGAAAGGGCTCTGAGCCTGACTGATTGGGTTTATTCCCCAATTCCACCACTCTGTAGCTAGGTAACACTGGACAAACCTTGAACACATCACTTAATCTCTCTTAATTTCCTCTATCTGTAAAAGGGGGAAAATAACAATATATGCTTCATAGGATTGTTGTCAGGGTTAATATTTATTACATCTATTACATCATGTGAAGAAGTTAGATCTTGGCACACAGTGTTATATAAGTACTAGTTACTTATTATTATCATCACTGTCATCATTATGTCTTAACTCCTTGTGGAGTTACAGAAAATGCAGCTACCAACTGCAATGAAGTTTGGGGAAAGCATTCCTAGGAGAACTTGACATGGTCCCTTGGGTTGTGGATGTGTAGGAACATCAAAAATGATACATGATCATGCTGTATAAAGTATATATGAAAATATCCAGTTTCCAACTTAGGATGGGTGAGGAGGAAGTACACTTGGAAGATATGTTAGCTTTATTTGTAATAGCCTTAAGCTGGAAGCAGTCTAAATGTCCAACAACAAATTGGATAAACAAATTGTGGCATATCCATTACCCAATAATAAAAATGAATAAGCTACTAATAGATACAATATGGATGAATCTCAAAATAATTATTCTCAGGGAAAGAAGCCAGATAAAAATTGTTTTAAGAAAGTACAGGCCGGGCGCAGTGGCTCACGCCTGTAATCCCAGCACTTTGGGAGGCCGAATTGGACAGAACACAAGGTCAGGAGTTCTGCCCAATTTGTTTCCAGTCTCTCCGAAATCACTGTCCTGCATTGCCTAATGTCTTGAAAACCAGTGTTTCTTCCACATTTTCTCACTCATAGGTGGGAATTGAACAATGAGAACACTTGGACACAGGATGGGGAACATCACAGACCAGGGCCTGTCGTGGGGTGGGGGAAGGGGGAGGGATAGCATTAGGATATATACCTAATGTAAATGACGAGTTAATGGGTGCAGCACACCAACAAGGTACATGTATACATATGTAACAAACCTGCATGTTGTGCACATGTACCGTAGAACCTAAAGTATAATAATAATAATAAAAAGAAAACCAGTGTTTCTTAAATTTTGTCATTTTTTTCTAGTTGGTTCAAATGGCAGGGAAAATCTCCACTGTTAATTCCATCTTGTTTAGCATTGGACACTTGAAATTAAGAGTGAGTTTGAGATACAAGCTTTTAGACTGAACTAGACTTTTAAAAAATGAGCATTAATATTTATAGTAGTTTTACAATCACAGCAAATAAACTAGATTTTTTAATAATGAAAAATATTTTAAAATTATGGAATCTTCTTAAAACATTGTCCAGGCCGGGCGCGGTGGCTCAAGCCTGTAATCCCAGCACTTTGGGAGGCCCAGACGGGCGGATCACGAGGTCAGCAGATCGAGACTATCCTGGCTAACACGGTGAAACCCCGTCTCTACTAAAAAATACAAAAAACTAGCCGGGCGAGGTGGCGGGTGCCTATAGTCCCAGCTACTCGGGAGGCTGAGGCAGGAGAATGGCGTGAACCCGGGAGGCGGAGCTTGCAGTGAGCTGAGATCCAGCCACTGCACTCCAGCCTGGGCGACAGAGCGAGACTCCGTCTCAAAAAAAAAAAAAAATACATTGTCCAAAGGGCAAAGAAAAATTCAATTACAGTAACTGAGAGGCAATAATTGGACAAAAATATGGTTTCATGTTATAACTTATTAAACTGTTCACTATTCCAAACTCTTCTCTAGTCTTACCTGCCACAATTCCTTGTCCACTTACCATGAAAAATGATCTTTTCAAAAGGTAAATCAGATCATATCTGATTTAAAACCCTCCAGTGGCTTCTCATTACACTTAGAATAAATTCAGAGTCATTAGCCTTCCTGATTTTCTGCAACTCCCCCTTCAACTCAACACTCTCCAGCTACTCTGCTCAAAGCCTTCGTATTGTCTTAGTCCCTCTGCCTGCAACAGTTTCCATAGCCTTGCATGGCTGACCCCTTACCACCAAGTCTCAACTCCAATGTCATCGCCTCAGAGAGAACTTTTCTGGCTGATAATCATCCTGACCAATCACCAATCACTATCATATTGCTCTGTTTTATTTTCTTACAGTTTTTATTAGTTTGAAATTCTTTAGTTTACTTAGTTGTAACTGTCTCCTCCTCGTTAGAATAAAAGCTCCTTAAGAGCGGCACTGTCTTGTTGCTTACTTCTGTTTCCAAGAACAAGCGCAGGATTGCCTCAAGTATATTGATTGAATGAAGGATGAATGGAGAATGTTTTTACAAGGAGTTGAAAACTGCCTCTGAGTTTCTGTCTTCCAACAATATTAGTCTCTTTTGTGGATAGGCTCCATATTGTCAATGTCCTATTTTAAGAGTAGTATCTAGATACATATTCAATAGTCAAGTGTTATCTGGCCAGTACAAACAACAGCCGAACTTAAAATTTTTCAATAAATGCCACTTAAGATGATAATATCTCTTTTTTGGCAGCTATGTTACACTATTGGCTTCAATTAAAGTATACAATCTCATTTAAAAAAAAATAAGTGTTTCTATAAAGTAATGACTTTCCCATATTTGATATTTAAACAAGTTAGGATTTTGGCATGAGATTTAGCATTGATCCCTAAGTTTTATCTTGCTAAACTCAGACCAACATTACAATGTCTTAGATTCTTTTTTAATCCAGAATCAGAAACCTAGCACATTAGTTATTTCTCTCAGCTTTACAGTATCTGCAAACTTGACACATGCCATCAGATCCTTATTGAAGTCATTAAGAAAAATGTTTAATGGGATAGTGCTTAAGACAGACTTTTGCAGCATATATCTGAAGTCCTATCTCCATCAGTACCAGTCCATTAATAAGCACATTTTGGGTACAGCAATTCATCTCAAGTTAACTCATACATCTGTACTATCACACAGACTCAAAGTCTGAGTTTCATCCATAAGGTACGTGAATACTTATCATAAAAGGCCAATCTCTCCTTTGTTCTCTATTTTAATATCATCTCATTTCTCCCCTTGAAAGCCTTCCCTAATATAAAAGGAGTCTTGATAGTAGCCTGGCATTTTGCCACTTAAACTCTTAAAAGAGACAATGATATTTTTCAATAGCCTTCTTGGCCTTAAATCTGAGATGCAGCTGAAATCTCTTGATTTTCCTTTTAGTGGATTAATTTCTACATTTAGTGTAATAATTCACATTTCCCATTTGTTCTTGAACTTTATATGAAAAACAAATTTTATGAATAAACAATATTGCTTAATCAGCTCTAAAAATTAGGAGGAAAAATATGAAGTCTACACGAAACCTGTAAATGTCAATCTGTAAATTCTAAGTAACCCCAAAATCTTTTAAATTTAGAAATAACTTATCAGTGTTCCCAAATGTGCTAGAAAAAGGAAATCTTTTGTGTGTGTGTGATACCCTAAATATATCTGACAGAATCTTTAGTGTTATCATAAGTGTTAAATGAATTGAAAGAGCATCATCAGTCCTGGATTTCCCTAAAAAGTATCATCTTTCATTTCCTTAGCACTCTCATGGATATATTCCAGAATCTATTTATTTCAGAGGGCATAAAAAGAAATAATTTTAAAAGAATACTGTAAAATGTATACTTGAGATAAGCATTTTATATCTGACAAATTTACAAAGTCTATTACAGAGGAACTCCATGACTACTTTTACAACCAGGTATATATAACAACCCCAGAAACCCAGAATTAAATGACACACTTGCAAGGAATACAGGGAGGAAATGGAGATATTTATTTCCCTAAAACATAGCTTCTAAAATATGTTAAAGGGCCATCAAAAGCACAGCCTTTAAATCTTCTCCATATATACCATCTCTCTAACTTCTATACATTTGAGACACTGAACAATACAAAAGTAACTTTTGAATCAACCCAGAGAAATAAACTGAGGAAAGATTCTATTAGCACTGGAGGAAAGATCTGCTGCCAAGAGAAGCTAACAGCAAAAATCATCTGCAAGAGAAGTGAAGCAAGACAAAGCATTCAGAGTGGAAAATTTATCATGTGTGTGTGTGTATATACTTATCATGAATATATAACTGCTATTAATTTAATACCACAAAACTAAAAGTCCCCAAATATCCCAGAATTTCACAAGTCATGCATAAAGTTACTAACGAAAGACAACGAGAAAGAGGTTTTTTTTTTGTTTTTTGTTTTTTATGAGATGGAGTCTCTGTCCCCCAGGCTGGAGTGCAGTGGCACAACCTCGGCTCACTGCGACCTCAGCCCCCAGGTTCAGGCAATTCTTGTGCCTCAGCCCCGCAAGTAGCTGGGACTACAGACATGTGCCAACACGCCTGGCTAATTTTTGTATTTTCAGTAGAGACGGGGCTTTACCATGTTGGCCAGACTGATCTTGAACTCCTGACCTCAAGTGATCCGCCGGCCTCAGCCTCCCAAAGTGCTGGGATTACCGGTGAGAGCCACTGCGCCCAGCCTGGTTGTTTTACTATGACAAAACTGAGGTATAGCCCTTGATCTGACAATCGGTCCTCCTACCAAGATCCTTGCTGGGTTGCTCTGAACTTCCTAAAACTCCTGTAGGGCGCTCTCTGTCCAAATTCACAAGAGCAGACATGACTTATCCAGAATCATTATAAATAAAAGTTTTAAAATATATTTAATAATATTAAGGAGTACAGAAGCAATTGCAACTATATTTGCAGTGTTTGGAAGTGACATTCTGCCTGACCTAGAGTCAGGCAAACATTATTCCAAGAAAGGAAACAGCAAGTAAAAAGCACAAAATAAGAAAGAGCTTGGCCCACACAGGATGAGGAGCAGGAAGGAAGGCCCTTGTAGCTGCAGCAGAGTGAGGGGAAGAATCGTAGTAGATAAACAACACCATGCACTTTATAAGATTAACTTTCTTCCCCCATTTCTTTTTTCCTTTTGAGATAGAGGCTTGCTCTGTCACCCAAGATGGAGTGCAGTGACATGATCTCGGCTCATCGCAACCTCCGCCTCCTGGGTTCAAGCGACTCTCCTGCCTCAGCCTCCTCAGTAGCTGGAACTACAGGCGTAAACCACTACGCCTGGCTAATTTTCATCTTTTTCAGTAGAGACGGGGTTTCGCCATGTTGGTCAGGCTCGTCTCAAACTCCTGACCTCAAGTCATCTACCCCGCTTTGGCCTCCCAAAGTGCTGGGATTACAGGCGTGAGCCACCATTCCCAGCCTTTCCCCCCATTTCAATTGTATAAGCTTAGAATCTATTTTGAACTTCAGAATCAATCTTAGTTATTCTAAAGCTAAAGGTAGAGAGCCTAAGCCTCTTAACTTCCAGTCCATTTTACCTCTCACAATACCAAGAGCCATTAATACTATTTTTTCACATCTATATGGAGAAATTTCTTCTAATTGGCATTTTTTGGGGGTGGGGGAATTGAAACATTAGACTTAATCATTTCACAAGGTATGCATACATCAAAACATCACATTGTAACCCGTAAATATATACAATAAAAACTTAGATATCCATAACTTAAATAAGTAAATACATAACTTAAATAATAAAAAATGATTTTGTCTAACAAAAATGCTTTAGCTGGCTGAACAAGGCGGCTCACGCCTGTAATTCCAGAACTTTGGGAGGCTGAGGCTGATGGATCACCTGAGGTCAGAAGTTTGAGACCAGCCTGACCAACGTAGTAAAACCCCAGCTCTACTAAAAATACAAAAATTAGCCAGGTGTGGTGAAGTACATCTGTAGTCCCAGCTACTTGGGAAGCTGAGGCAGGAGAATCGCTTGAACCCAGAAGGAGGAGGCTACAGTGACCCAGGATCACACCGCTGCACTCCAGTCTGGGCAACAAAGCAAGACTCTGTCTCAAAAAAAAAAAAAAAAAAAAAAACTTTGGCTTATTTTTGCAGAGATATACACTGAATGATTTTTTTCTGATATTATATAAGCATTAAATGATTAAAAGTCAAACGGAGCATTTTTACTCAACTTTGATACCCTTTGATACCCTCCTTCCTAATCTTTGTGACTTCCTACCTCATTAAATGTCTGATAATACTAACTGGCATTTTTTAACCCTAAACATTTTTGTTCTTATATGCAGAGTTTCTTCAAATATTGATCTCTATCCAAGTACAGTATATGTAAAATTTATATTTAGGTATCAGGAGGCAAAAGCTGGTCAGCTGGGTGCAGTGGCTCACACCTGTAATTCCCACACTTTGGGAGGCCAAGGCAAGCGGATCATTTGGGGTCAGGAGTTCAAAACCAGCCTGGCCAACATGGTGAAACCCCATCTCTACTAAAAATACAAAAACTAGCTGGGAATGATGGCGCATGCCTGTAATCCCAGATACTCAGGAGCTGAGGCAGGAGAATTGCTTGAACCTGGGACACAGAGGTTGCAGTGAGCCAAGATCATGCCATTGCACTCTAGCCTGGGCGACAGAGTGAGACTCCATCTCAAAAAACAAAAAAAAAGGCAAAAGCTGAATTTTTTTAAAAATCCCAAAATATGAGGAAGAAACTTCATTCCAAATTCTTACTAAAAATTTAAAAATACAAACAAAAAAATTGACTTCTTTTTTTCAAACAGCTTTCCATATAGACTTTTAGGGTAGTCTTCTGTGGTTAAATGTTTATGAGGAGAATTGCACCTGTGTTGTGGTCGGCTTTTAAATAAACTTGCACCTGCAGTGGCTTTTCATAGAATTGCTGTTTGAGATATTACATGTCAGTGGTTTGACCATCACACAGAGCTATTTCCCGTCACCATATCACCTGCAGGGCAGGTCCTAATTTTAAAAGGGCCTACTTCCAAAAATTCATGTGAAAAAAGTCTGGTTAGATTTCATGGTAATCTGTCTAGGGACACAATAATAAGTAAGGTTTCCAGGACACCCCTCAAACAAAAAGAATATGCTCCCTTCGATTCATCCATTCCAGTGGTCTAGTCCTTTTCTGCTTTAAGAAAACTTCTAACTGATTTCTGGGAGAGGCTTCTGCTCTAGTCAAATATATCTGCTTTCCTTCTCCTGAATATGATCTGCTAATTCCTGTTTCAGAATCTTTTTTATTATATCATTTTCCTTCCCATAAATTTATTTCTCTTTCTTTTCTGCTCATCCTCATCAAAATCCTAAAATCTTTCAAACGAATTCAAGTAGGTCTAAATGTCATTCTATTCTGTTCACTCCTTTACTTTGTTTCTTCTTTGCTAATAAATTCATCTTGTATCTTGTATACCATTTTACTCAGCTGGCATATTACTTTATGGCACTTTTCTTCGTATGTGTATAATTTTGTATATTAATGTTTTCCAGATGCAGAAAGGTGTTCATAAAGAGCAATATCAGATGGCACCCAAAAAAAGGATATGAAAGAACACCAAAAGGGAACTCTAAAGATTTAGTTGGGAAAGTAGGTAAGAAAATACAATTTTCTTGTTCTAACAGAGTGTTCTATTCAGAGTGTTCAATCATACATAAGTGCCATACTAAGTTCATTTTCCCTAATAAGGAGAAAGCATAAATCTGTGGTGAGGAATATCCAGCCAGTTATTTTTAAAATATCAGATGCAACTATAAAGATGTGTCTAAAGAAACACTTCTACTCACTCTTCCTACTGAACAAAAGAGCAAGGCCTCTGGAGTCAGTTATAGCCCGGGTGCAAATGGGACTCTGACAAGTTATCAAATCTTGTTTTCTCTGTTTCATCTATAAAATGGGCATCACTGTCGTACATACTTCACAAGATTGATGAGAATTAAATTGATAAGTGTAAAGCATGGAACATGCTAGAACATGGTTACAACATATAAACAATTACTTTAGCATAATGCTTAGCTCTTAATCTGCCTACGTTTCATATCCATATTCCCAGGACCCTGATTTAGACACAAAAACTCATTACTTTGATGACTATTACTATCTTGCATTAACTTCCTTCTGTCAATTTTCCAATCCTTCCCTGTTTAAAACCCTCTAATGATTCCCTTTTGCTCATAGCATAAATAATATATCTCTACCCAAAATAGATATAGATCAAGATCACATTTGCAAATAGCTTATTAAATTCTTAGGTCATTTTTAATAATTTCTAATACCTTATTGAAATTTAACAGAGCTCACTTTTTTTGGTGGTTGTTGTTTTTGTTTGTTTGTTTGTTTGTTTGAGATGGAGTCTCACTCTGCTGCCCAGGCTAGAATGCAGTGGTGCAGTCTTGGCTCACTGCAACCTCCGAGACCTCCTGGGTTCAAATGATTCTCCTGCCTCAGCCTCCCAAGTAGGTGGGAGTACAGGTGTGGGCCACCACACCCAGCTTATTTTTATATTTTTAGTAGAGATGGGGTTTCACCATGTGGGCCAGGCTGGTCTCGAATTCTTGGTCTTAAACAATGCGCCTCCCTCGGCTTCCCAAAGTGCTGGGATTACAGGCATGAGTCACTGTGCCCAGTCAATCCAAGCCTTTTTAATTTGACACCTGGAGATAGGTAGTCCTGTAACTCTAGTAGCAGGTAGATAGTATAACACTTTTGGTCTACTAGTTCACGTGTGCTAGTTACTTAAGTCAGAACAATCCAAAATTGTATTTTATTTGCTTTTAGTTAAATATCAAATATGGTCCCATGTTTCAACTGAATTTGAAAGATATCAAAAATTTCTTTCTCTAAAGAGATCCATATATCAAACTGTCTAGAAGACATCTAGGCACTTAAATGGCTTCACAGACACCTCAAATCAAATACATACAAAACTTAACTTCCCATTTCTTGGCCCCTGCTTAAATCTTTTTTTTTTTTTTGAGATGGAGTCTCGTTCTATTGCCCAGGCTGCAGAGCAGTGGCGCGATCTCGGCTCACTCCAACCTCTGCCTCTTAGGTTCAAGCAATTCTCCTGTTTCAGCCTCCCAAGTAGCTGGGACACAGGCATGCATCACCACACCAGGCTAATTTTTGTAACTCCTGTCCTCCAACAATCCACCCGCCTTGGCCTCCAAAGTGCTGGGATTACAGGCATGAGCCACCACGCCCGGCCAAGACAAGTACATAACTAGTCTTAACACAATGGAGAAAATATTTAGAAATCCCTAAGAAAGGAAGAGTTAGGGACTATTAGATGTTAATAGAAGGAAGTATATCAGAGAAGACAGCCTAGAGAAGACACAATCTTAGCTGGGCCTTGAAGGCCATGTAAGTATTGAAATATGAGACAACCCAAAGAGAGGCCAAGATAATAAAAATCTTGAAAAGAGAAAAAAAAATGAGTATCTAGTTTGGCTAGAACATATAATTCATGAAAGTGGGAAAGCAGCTAGAAAAATAAGTTGGGGCCAGATAAAGGCAGGCCCTGAATATTGGCTTAGAGATAAGAACTTGATTCTATAGAGAATGAGGGGTGACTAAAGAAAAAATTTTAACATGGGCTGTGTTTCAAAAGACCTTCACCACCAAAGCTATAATTATCACTGGGTCAATATTTAATATCAACATAATTGTATCTACAAGTTTTCTCATGCAAAGAAAAAATTAAAAGTGATTAAATAATCTTTAGAAAGTAATTGCCAGGTTTTTAGTTGAATGAGAGATTGGAAGGGAAAGCAGTGTCATAATTTCACTAAATTCTTCATTTTTTAATGAAGGCTACCAAACCAAGTCCTTTTAAATTAAAGCTTAAAAGCTAAAATATTTACCACATATTTCAGTAGAAGCTCTGTATTTTACTTCCAAGTCACTTTTAGGACTTTTGTGACTTAAAATAGATACAGACCTTATTTGCAAAAAGAATCTATGACACACTTGTTTCAGAGTAAGTGGTTTCTGACAGATGAAACTAGATGAAATGAAAGCAGATGGCAACTGAACTTCATCCATTTTCTTTCTTATAACTAAATATAATCTTTCTTTCTTTTTTGAGTCCAAAAATAGTTCAGCATGTTTCTGAGGTTATATTAAATTACCTAAATATATTGATAGGTATTAACACCAAGAATACATTTTCCCACTGTAAGTCTTATATCAAATTATTATTTTTACTATTACTACCTTTATGCACATTTTTAAGAAAAGCTACTTCTTTTGATAACTTCAGTCATACCAGCCTAGTCGGTGATGCTGGGAAAAAACGTAATATGCTGCTTATTGCCGCACTATTCACAATAGCAAAGACTTGGTACCAACCCAAATGTCCATCAATGACAGACTGGATTAAGAAAATGTGGCACATATACACTATGGAATACTATGCAGCCATAAAAAAGGATGAGTTCATGTCCTTTGCAGGGACATGGATAAAGCTGGAAACCATCATTCTCAGCAAACTATCACAAGGACAGAAAACCAAACACTGCATGTTCTCACTCATAGGTGGGAACTGAACAATGAGAACACTTGGTCACAGGATGGGGAACATCACACACCGGGGCCTGTCGTGCAGTGGAGGGTAGGGGGAGGCATAACATTGGGAGAGATATCTAATGTAAATGACGGGTTGATGGGTGCAATGGGCCAGCACGGCACATGTAATGAGCCTGCACGTTGTGCACATGTACCCTAGAACTTGAAGTATAATAATAAAAATTTTTTTAAAAAGTAATATGTATTCAACTATTGTCTGTTTTTTTTTTTTTTTTTTTTGGTGATGGAGTCTTGCTCTGTCACCCAGGCTGGAGTGCAGTGGCACGATCTCAGCTCACTGCAACCTCTGCCTCCCAGGTTCAAGCAATTTTCCTGCCTCAGCCTCCCAAGTAGCTGGGACTACAGGCATGCGCCACCACACTCAACTAATTTTTGCATTTTTAGTAGAGATAGGGTTTCACCATGTTAGCCAGGCTGGTCTCAAACTCCTGACCTCAGACAATCCGCCCACCTTGGCCTCCCAAAGTGCTGGGATTACAGGTGTGAGCCACCATGCCAAGCCTCAACTATTAAGTTCATGAAAGCTGTATATTAAATATTTCACCTTGTTAATTACTTTTAAATGTGAAGACCTGTTCTGATAACTATGGAAGCTCAAAAGACACAATGCTGTTAAAGGTTACTGCTTTGAAGTGCTGACGGAGTATAGAAACGTACATACCTGGACTGACTGACTGCATTTCCACTGCCTTCTCACACCCCAAAAGTGTTACACTATCTGCCTGCTACTACTCCTGCCAAGAAAGATTACTATATAATCTAGTATCTATCTAGGAAACCATAACCTTCGGAGGCTGAGTCTGAACTTGGCTATGGACGCTAAAGGAAAAAGTTACTGTCCACCTAACAACACAAATCAGGCACAATTACACATAATTGATAGAGAGGAAGTTTGAGATTTATGCAGGATTGTGGCGATGAAGCATATGAATTTGATCCTGTAGATCAAGCTTGTCCAACCCACAGTCTGCAGGCCATATGCAGCCCAGGACAGTTTTGAACGTACCCCAACACAAATTTGTAAACTTTCTTAAAAGATTGTAAGTTCTTTTGCAATTTTTTTATTTTTTTTTATTTTTTTTGAGATAGAGTCTAGCTCTGTCACCGAGGCTGGGGTGCAGTGCCGCAATCTTGGCTCACTGCAACCTCTGAGTTCCAGGTTCAAGCGATTCTTCTGCCTTAGCCCCGAGTAGTTGGGATTACAGGCGTGCACCACCACGCTTGGCTAATTTTTGTATTTTTAGTAGAGACAGAGTTTCGCCACATTGGCCAGGCTGCTCTCGAACTCCTGACCTCAGGCGATCTGCCCACTTCAGCCTCCCAAAGTGCTGGGATTATAGGTGTGAGCTTCCGTGCCTGGTGACCTATTGTTAGTGTTACTATATTTTATGTGTGGCCCAATACAATTATTCTTCCAGTGTGGCCCAGGGAAGCCAAAGATTAGACACCCCTGCTATAGACATTGGGAACCTAAAAGATTAGACACCCCTGCTATAGAAATTGGGAAGCTAAAAGATGGGACGCCACTGCTATAGACAGTGGGAAGCTAAAAGATTAGACACCCCTGCTATAGAAATTGGGAAGCTAAAAGATGGGACGCCACTGCTATAGACAGTGGGAAGCTAAAAGATTAGACACCCCTGCTATAGACATTGGGAACCTAAAAGATTAGACACCCCTGCTATAGACAGTGGGAAGCTAAAAGATGGGACGCCACTGCTATAGACAGTGGGAAGCTAAAAGATGGGACGCCACTGCTATAGACAGTGGGAAGCTAAAAGATGGGACGCCACTGCTATAGACAGTGGGAAGCTAAAAGATGGGACGCCACTGCTATAGAGAGTGGGAAGTTAAAAGATTGGACACCCCTGCTATAGACATTGGGAAGCTCCTGCAGGATTTTAAGTTATGAATTGATATAGTCCTTTTATGTTTGCTCATTTGTTTTTTAATGAAATCTCAGGTGCAGTTAATTATTCTCCTCAGTTCCTGGCACTTTATTATGGGTCTGTGGAAATGTCCTCTTCTATTCCTTTTAATATTCAACCCTTATCCCATTCTTCATTTTCCATAAGCAGCTATTCTTTTGTGTTTAATGTATATTATTTTGTTTGATTATATTCCTACAAAGTATATTGTTATATTATTGTGCCGCATTTTTAATTTTTGTGAATAGTATATTATTTATTACATTCTGTTTTTTACTTTTTTCCCTTAACACATTGTTTTAAAGATCCATTCATGTTACCATATGGATATATAATCTACTTCCAATTACTATATAGTTTAAATGTCTATAAAATGTATCATCTTGGCCAAGCGTGGTGGCTCAAGTATGTAATCCCAGCACTTTGGGAGGATGACGGCTAGATCATCTGAGGTCAGGAGTTCGAGACCAGCCTGGCCAACATGGTGAAACCCCATCTCTACTAAAAATACCAAAATTAGCCAGGCTTGGTGTCAGGTGCCTGTAACCCCAGCTACTTGGGAGGCTGAGGTAGAATTGCTTGAATCTGGGAGGTGGAGGTTGCAGTGAGCTGAGATTGTGCCATTGCACTCCAGCCTGGGTGACAAGAGTGAAACTCTGTCTCAAAAAAAAATTATCATCTTAATCATGAGAGTGAAAGGAGGTGCTATGAATAATTACACTAGGATAACAGGTTAAACAGGGTCATCCTAGGGCAAGCCAGAATATATGATCACTCTATGCTCTTAAATTCCGTGCTATTCTTCTACAACATTTTATTGATCCGCTGTTCCAGTGATGGATATCCAGGTTGTCTCTAACTCGCTGCTACCAAAAATAACTTTTCAAATAGCCTGGTACAGGTCCTCTTACAGATGGGCTTACGTGAGAATTTCTTAACCAAAAAGATATCTGCAATGATTTGTAAATTTCTGATACAGGTAATTCTGAGCACCCAGAAGATTAGTAAAGTTACAAATGAGAATAAAGCATAGTAGAGTACTTAGGTTAGCATTGAAGGTTTTTGTAGTAATGAAAGGTATGGCTGGAAAGGTTGTTTTGGGGTAAAACTTCAGGCAGCCATGTATGCTGTTAATAAACAAGTTTTTACTATCTTGATAGGAAATGAACGTTTCTGAACCAGGATATGGGGTGACAGAAATGCTATTCTAGGAAGATATTGATGTACCAGATCAAATGTACCAGAGACTAAAAGGAGACCTATTAAAGGAAAAGTTGAAAGCCAGTATAGTGTAGTACTTAGTTATAGCACAGCATGGATTCTGAAGCCGGACTGCTCTGGTTTAAATCTGGTTTAAACACTTACCAGCTTTATGACCTCACTTAAGCTATATGTGCCTAATTTTCTCATCTCCAATTACAGATTATTATAGTAACTTTTCACAGGGTTATAATGGTTTCAAGAGCTTATAACAGTATCTAGTACATAATAACCACTCTCAGTGTTAGCTATGATTAATTATAATTGCTTCAATAGTCCAGGAATAAAGATTAGTTTAAGCTAATGTGATCATACAATACCTCCAACACCCAGAACAAATGCCCTGAAAGAAGTATCCTAATGTGTCATCACCTAATGTGTCATTCACAGACTCCCTAATTTCCATAGTAAGAAAATCCCATAAAGGGCTTAGAGTAAGGCAAAAAGAATATTTTTTTAAAAAAAAAAAAAACCTGCTGGCTCTTATTAGTGTAGCTGGCTAACTCCTGAGTCAGACATTGCAATGACATAATAAAGATTCAAAGTGGCTGGCCGCAATGGCCCACATCTGTAATCCCAGCACTTTGGTAGGCTGAGGTGGACAGATCACCTGAAGTCAGGAGTTTGAGACCAGCCTGGCTAACATGGTGAAACTCCATCTCTACTAAAAACACAGAAATTACCCAGGTGTGGTGGCAGGTGCTTGTAATCTCAGCTACGTGGGAGGCTGAGGCAGGAGAATCAATTGTTCTTTATCAAAAGGATCTGAAAAACTGGGTGAAGCAGCTTGTACCTTTAGTCCCAGCTACTCACGAGGCTGAGGCAGGAGATCACTTAAGCCCAGGAGTTTTATCCAGCCTGGGGAACATAGCAAGAACCTGTCTCTAAAAACAAAGGATCTGAGAATGTTAGAATACAATACTCTCTGAATATGCATTGAATACTGCAACTCTGTTCTGATATGAAATTTAATATTTAGTATAAACTAAATAATATGAATGTGATCATTCCCATTTAAAATATCCAAAATATTTTTCTAACTTATCTATAATAAAATATGCATTTTAGTCTTGAAGCCTGACTAAATTCTCAAATAATTTGCAATAAAAATGAACAGTTAGTATTTGTTTTATGTGTCCAAATAAAACTTAATGTTTAAATAATGAAAATTTAACATTTAAAGCAAGGAAATAACTACAGTCCTAGCACAGATGTCATATTCTTTAAGCAATATTCCCAAAACAGCAATCTAAAGGTTATCTCTTACCCCTCCGTTCTCTTACAGCACTGGGTTTACATCATACACTGCCTTGTATTCCGGTAATCTGTATGAGTGTCTTATTTTCTACCTGATTATGAAGTCCTTAACTAGCTGATTCATCTTTGGATCCACTACTGTCTGTGGCATTCTGCAACAAACAGTAAGCAGTTATTATCTGCTAAATGACAAAATGTACTAAAATTTACATTAAGAAATAAATTCATGCTTACCATCAGAACATAACTTTTGTCCACATCTTTCTAAATTTTATTTTCTAAAATCTTGTAAAAATTTCAAAATGTTTCAGACACCTTTAGGCACTTGGAAAATGTTTAAAGTATCACTTTTCTAAAAATTTGCATTATTTTTATTAACCTAATGACACTATACTTTCTGCAAAGAAATTGTCACCTTTGGCCGGATGCGGTGGCTCACGCCTGTAATCCCGGCACTTTGGGAGGCCGAGGCGGGCGGATCACGAGGTCAGGAGATCGAGACCATCCTGGCCAACATGGTGAAACCCCGTCTCTACTGAAAATACAAAAATTACCTGGGGGTGGTGGCATGTGCCTGTAATCCCAGCTACTCCGGAGGCTGAGGGAGGAGAATCACTTGAACCAGGGGGTCGGAGGTGGCAGTGAGCCGAGATCGCCACTGCACTCCAGCCTGGCAACAGAGCGAGCCTCTATCTCAAAAAAAAAAAAGAAAGAAAAAGAAAACAGAAATTGTCACCATTAATTTTATTTTATTTTTTTTTTGAGAGAGAGTCTCCGTCTGTCGCCCAGGCTAGAGTGCTGTGGTGCGATATCGCCTCACTGCCACCTCCGCCTCCCAGGTTCAAGTGATTCTCCTGCCTCAGCCTTCCGAGTAGCTGGGATTACAGGTACCCGCCCCCGAGCCCCGCTAATTTTTTTGTATTTTTAGTAGAGACTGGGTTTCACCATGTTGGCTAGGCTGGTTTTGCACTCCTGACCTCAAGTGATCCATCCACCTCGGCCTCCCAAAGTGCTTAGGATTAAGGGCGTGATCCACCGCGCCCAGCCATGTCACCATTAATTTTAGGAACACATCAAAAGTTCAGCTTCCAACTACCTACATTAAAAGGTATCATAATACTAACCCCGAACCTTGCATATGTAATGCCTAAAAACTTACACCCTGAATTACTCTAACATTCAGGGCAGACCTCCTTGAGAAGAGTCAGACCCTGCAGTGGAGCTCTGCCTTCCCACCATCAGCCTCGGGGTCATCTAGGTTTATTGATCCCCATGGAGCGGGTCCCCGAGCTCTGTGAGCAGGGAGAGGGCGATGGGGATGAGTAAACCCGAGCCGGAGGTCCGGCCTGCGCTCTCGCCCGGAAACCTCCCGAGGGATTCTGGAGGCCAGCGGCGCTGTCTGAGACTGTGGTGCCCAGAAATGTGGTGGTGGGCGCGGGGGGATATGAGAGAAAAACAATCTGATTAATTTCCAGCCTGATAAGCAGAAAAGAGAAAACAAGGGAGCAGGAAAACTACACTAGCACACGCCTGCCGGTCGCAAACGCCGGGTACACACGCAGTTAAATCTCAATGGAATGCCCCCGGGACTTCTCCAGGGCGTAAAGCGCAGCGCCCTCTATTGGCTGTCTGGACCTCGCCTGGAGGTGCCGTCAAGGTTCCGTCCGCCAGCCACGCTCAGGCACTACAGAATAAGCGCATGAGCCCCAGAAAGGGTTCTGTGGAACGGACTTCCTTATCCTATCGTTTCCACACGGAAAGATTTTAATTCACCGGAATCGACTGGCGTCAAAGGGCACAGCGAAAAGGAAGTTGGTATCAACGTGACCTCGCCTCCGGGACCGAGCGGAAGTCCTGAATCGTACGCCACGCGGAGAGCATGCTGGGGGCCGGAAGGTAAAAGAAATTCCTGTAGCCGATCCCGAGTCTGCAAACTCTGGTGGCAGGGGAGCGCGCGGCTGTTTAAAGCCACGACTTATCGGAGCGTCTGATTCCTGCACCGAAGTCAGAGGTGGCCGAAAGTCCGGAGTCACTGTAAAACCTGAGATTGTGAGCCATGGTGGGGAGATCCCGGCGGCGCGGAGCAGCTAAGTGGGCAGCTGTGCGAGCCAAGGCAGGTCCCACGCTCACCGACGATAATGAAGATGATTTAGGATTGCCACCCTCACCAGGGGACACCAGCTACTACCAAGATCAGGTAGATGACTTCCATGAGGCACGATCCCGGGCCGCCTTAGCTAAGGGCTGGAATGAAGTACAGAGTGGAGACGAGGAGGATGGCGAGGAGGAGGAGGAGGAGGAGGTGCTAGCCCTAGATATGGACGATGAGGACGACGAAGATGGGGGCAGTGCGGGGGAGGAGGAGGAGAATGCCGATGATGATGGTGGGAGCTCCGTGCAGAGTGATGCTGAGGCCTCTGTGGATCCCAGTTTGTCGTGGGGTCAGAGGAAAAAACTTTACTATGACACGGACTATGGTTCCAAGTCCCGAGGCCGGCAGGGTCAACAGGAGGCCGAGGAGGAGGAAAGAGAGGAGGAGGAGGAGGCACAGATCATTCAGCGGCGCCTAGCCCAAGCGCTGCAAGAGGATGATTTTGGTGTCGCCTGGGTTGAGGCCTTTGCAAAACCAGTGCCTCAGGTAGATGAGGCTGAGACACGGGTCGTGAAGGATTTGGCTAAAGTTTCAGTGAAGGAGAAGCTGAAAATGGTGCGAAAGGAATCACCAGAACTCTTGGAGCTGATAGAAGACCTGAAAGTCAAGTTGACAGAGGTGAAGGATGAGCTGGAGCCATTGTTACAGTTGGTGGAACAAGGGATCATTCCACCTGGAAAAGGAAGCCAATATTTGAGGACCAAGTACAACCTCTACTTGAATTATTGTTCGAACATCAGTTTTTATTTGATCCTGAAAGCTAGGAGAGTCCCAGCACATGGACATCCTGTCATAGAAAGGCTTGTTACCTACCGAAATTTGATCAACAAGCTGTCAGTTGTGGATCAGAAGCTGGCCTCAGAAATTCGTCATCTGTTGACACTTAAGGATGATGCTGTAAAGAAAGAACTGATTCCGAAAGCAAAATCCACCAAACCCAAACCAAAGTCTGTTTCAAAGACTTCTGCAGCTGCCTGTGCTGTTACAGATCTTGCTGATGATTCTGATTTTGATGAAGAAGCTAAACTGAAGTATTATAAAGAAATAGAAGACAGGCAAAAGCTAAAGAGAAAGAAAGAAGAAAATAGCACTGAAGAACAGGCTGTTGAAGATCAAAATGCAAAGAGAGCCATTACCTATCAAATTGCTAAAAATAGGGGACTTACTCCTAGGAGAAAGAAGATTGACCGCAATCCCAGAGTGAAACACAGGGAGAAGTTCAGAAGAGCCAAAATTCGAAGAAGAGGCCAGGTTCGTGAAGTTCGTAAAGAAGAGCAACGTTATAGTGGTGAATTATCTGGCATTCGTGCAGGAGTTAAAAAGAGCATTAAGCTTAAATGAAGTTTTTGCTTAGCATAAGGTTTTTGGCAATTTTGGATCAATAAATTTTTACTTTTAACTAAAGTGATTGTATTAATATATAATACTTTAAATTTTAAAAATTCTTGTCCACAGGGAAATTTGTCTGGGTTATTGGACAATTTATATTAAGATTATAAGAACTGTGGGAGCAATATGAAGGTGCTTGAGAAAAGAGATGATGTTGAAGTTTTTCAGTATTCTGTTAAACAAGTATTAGCTTAGGCAAATTTCACAGTTCATTGTGCAGTGTTAAACTCAGAACATGTGTAACTTTTCATGTAAAGAGAATGCACCTTTGACAGTTATTTGTAAGGCAGCCTATAAAATAGTTCTGAAATATTTTATTTACCTAACTGTAATTATTGGGCTACTTGTTAATAAATGGGCTTAATGTTAACATGGATTTCATATGTTCTGTGTGGTTTAAAAGCATAGGAATGAAACTTTGGTTAAAAGTAGAAAAAGGAAGAGATATGCCTTAATTACATCAATTGTCAATATTTTCTCATAGTTCTTCATGTGCAAATAAGGTAAAAATCCCATTTCCCCTTCTTTACTGGTGATTTGCAACAGTTGCTGCTTGTGCTTGCGCTCCATTTGCTAAAATTTTGATATGATTACTACTAGGTAAGTGGTAACTACGTGGCAACAAAGTTCCATTTTTTTTTTTTTTTTTCCTTTTTTGAGATTGAGTCTTGCTCTGTAGCCCAGGCTGGAGTGCAGTGGCAGGATCTCTCTGCTCACTGCAACCTCCACCTCCCGGGTTCAAGTGATTCTCCTGCCTCAGTCTCCTGAGTAGCTGGGATTACAGGTGCTCACCACCACGCCCAGCTAATTTTTGTATCTCTAGTTGAGACAGGGTTTTGGCTAGGCTGGTCTTGAACTCCTGACCTCAAGTGATCAGCCCGCCTTGGCCTCCCAAAGTGCTGGGATTACAGGCATGAGCCATCGCGCCCAGCTCAATGGTCCATTTTTCTTTGCTGCTACACTGCTCTTTTAAGTAGAGGGAAGATGTCGAGGTGGTGAATGTAAACATAGGATGTTGCCAGGGAAGAAAATGAGAGGACTAGTGAAGGAAACCCACAAAAAAAAAAAGCCGTAATTTCCTCATTGTGTCACTGTGTATTCAGTAAACATTGTGCTAGCGGCTAGAGATGCAGAGACGATGCATGGTTAATATTTATTGAACACTTGCCATGTGCTAGTTGTACATCACCTCATTTAATCTTCACAATAACTTTGCAAGGTGATACTGTGCTCTTACAGATGAGGATGCTGAAATTTTGGAAGGTTGACCTTCTGAGGGACACCTTCTGGAAATCTGAACCCAAACTGACTTGAGCATTCATTCTCTTAACCTCTGGCTTACAGCTCCTTCCTCAGAGTAGCACACAGGACAAATTATTTTGTTTCCTTATAAATAAAAGAGGTAGGTTGGAAATAAAAATTAACAGTGCTTACTAAGGTAACTTTTCAGAGCACTTTGTGCTTATTTCTCATAACTTTATGTGGTAAATTCTGTTATCCATATTTTGAAGATGAGGAAACTGGCAAAAAGAAGTAACTTTCTCAAGGTCACACAGCTATTAAGTGGCAGAGCCAGGATTTCAACCCAGCCTTTATGGCTTCAGAACCCAATTCTATACTTTTTATTTTTATTTTTGATATAATAGAAAAAATACAGGTTTTGGAGTTAACAGGATGATTTTCAGTTAATTGATCTCTGAGTTTCATTTTCTTCATCTGTATGAGTCTCTATTATTATACCTACCTCAGAGAAGCCATAAGTCAGTGGTTAAGAGCAGACTGTAGTTAGACTGCTGGGTTGGGTCTTTTGTAGGGGGAGTTGTTTGTTTTGTTTTGTTTTGTTTGCAACAGAGTCTCACTCTGTCACCCAGGCTTGAGTGCAGTGGTGTGATCTCAGCTCACTGCAACCTAAACCTCCCAGATTCAAGCAGTTCTCCTGCCTCAGCCTCTGGAGTAGCTGGGAGTACAGTACCAGTCGAACTCCTGGCCTCAAGCGATCCACCTGCCTCGGCCTCCCAAAGTGCTGGGATTACAAGCCTGAGCCACCACACCTGGCCAGAATACTGGATTTCTAACCCAGCTCCATCACTTAATACCTGGGATTTGGACAAATTACTTGATCTCTCTGTTACTCAGTTATCTCATCTAAAATGGGGATGATAGTACCTACTTTGTAAAGTTATGAGGATTAAGTGAATTAATGTATGTAAAGCACATAGAACAGTGTCTTTTGAGTGTTGGCTTATAAATGATAAATTAATATCTTAAATTAGGGAGGAAAGGGTAGCACTGGATAAACACATGAGCTATAGAAAATCTAGGACAGGGCAAAAAGAGAGGACATGAAGTTAGAGGTTGAAAGTATTTGGGCTGGGCATGGTGGCTCACACCTGTAATCCCAGCACTTTGGAAGGCTGAGGCAGGTGGATCACCTGAGGTCAGGAGTTCGAGACCAGCCTGGCCAACATGGTGAAACCCCGTCTCTACTTAAAATACAAAAGCTAGCTGGGCATGGTGGCATGCACCTGTAATCTCAGTTACCTGAGAAGCTGAGGCAGGACAATCACTTGAGCCCAGGAGGCAGAGGTTGTAGTGAGCTGAGATTGCACCACTGCACTCTAGCCTGGGTGACCAAAAGACTTAGTCTCAAAAAAAAAAAAAGTTTTTGGTGTTCAACTGGGCATGGCAGGTACCTGTAGTCACAGCTGTCGGGAGGCTGAAGCAGAGAATTGCTTGAGCCCAGGAGTTCAAGGCCAGCCTGGGCAATATAGTGAGAGTCTACAAAATAAATTTTTAAAAATTTTCAAAGAAAGTATCTGGTGTTTTATATCAAATCCCTGCCATACTCGGAGATTATATGGGGGTAGGGAGAGATAATAGATTGACAGATGGATTTGGTAAGAAAAGAATTATGTTTTGAAGGAAGAAAAATCTTCCATTTAGAAAAGTGGAAAAAAATATGTTATATATTCCTTTAGAGACATCACAATACTTTATAAATATTATTCATTTTGGAGTAGCTAGGATGTAGATGGTGCTATCCTATATTATAAACATAAAACATGACTTTGATGTGAGTTAATAGGAAAATAAGTTGTTTGATATAATATTTACATCTTGCAAAAATTTGTTGTTTTTATTTTTTGAGATGGAATTTTGCTATGTCGCCCAGGCTGGAGTGCAGTGGCGCAATCTCGGCTCACCTCAACCTCCGCCTCCTGGTCTCAAGTGATTGTCCCGCCTCAGCCTCCCGGGTAGCTGAGATTACAGGTGCAAGCCACCGTGCCCAGCTAGTTTTTGTAGGTTCAAGCGATTCTCCTGCCTCAGCCTCCTGAGTAGCTGGGATTACAGGCTAGCAATGGGGTTTCTCCATGTTGGTTAGGCTGGTCTTGAACTCCCGACCTTAGGTGATCCACCCGCCCTAGCCTCCCAAAGTGCTGGGATTACAGGTGTGAGCCACCGCACCTGGCTGTTTTTTGTTTTTTTTTTGTTTTTGTTTTTGTTTTTGTTTTTAGACAGAGTCTTGCTCTGTCACCCAGGCTAGAGTGCAATGGAATAATCTAGGCTCACTGCAACCTCCACCTCCCAGGTTCAAGTGATTCTCCTACCTCAGCCTCCAGAGTAGCTGGGATTATAGGTATACACCACCACACCCAGGTAATTTTTGTATTTTTAGTAGAGATGGGGTTTCACCATGTTGGCCAGGCTGGTCTTGGACTCCTGACCTCAGGTGATCCGCCCACCTTGGCCTCCCAAAGTGCTGGGATTACAGGCGAGAGCCACTACGCCCAGCCTCATCTTTCAAAATTTGTATGTATATTTAACAAACATTTAAAGAGCACTGAGATGTGCTGGGTACTGTCATTGGTGCATGAATAAGTTGTTAACCAATGTGATAATCTTTTTTTGTAAAAATTCACTTTGTGAAGTCTGGAGAGCTTCATGGGTAAGAGTTCCAATAAAGTAGATTACTGGTAGCAGGCATCAGTGGAAAGCAACAACAACCTGTTAGTTTTATGGCAGTATATTAAACTATAGGCAGCTATGAAAAATACAAAATATTAAAAATTAAAGTAGAAGAAAACATCAAATTAGTGATCCACTAAATAGCTAGTGATGCACTTAGTCTGCCACTAATCAGCTGACTGGCTTTGGGCCAGTCAATTTCTCTAAGCCACAGTTTCTTTCCTATATTCTTATCTATGAAGAAGTCAAATAAGATCAACATGCCACTTTAATTTTTGTGTAGAAATAGATTTTATTCACTTCTCAGACCTCTAAGAACTACCTAATGGTCAAAGCTTTTGGCAAACTGGAAAATTACTTTTTGTGATCTAAAAGATAAAATCTGGCTTACATAATTTGAATAATTAATTTTATTCACATATCTTACACAAAGTATTTAATATATCTGAGGAATGGATGGAGTTGCCATGAAATAGAAGAACTTTAAGTTAACATGTTAAATTATACAAGTTAACATTACCAGAATAATTCAGGAAAAGTGGAACTTAGTATGCTTTACATCTCGGAGATCACAATGATGAACAGGTATTGAACAGGAACACCGAATTATAGATGTTACCCAAAAAAATCATGTCTCTAACTAGAATTTGAAATCACACTGGGCCGGGTGCGGTGGCTCACGCCTGTAATCCCAGCACTTTGGGAGGCTGAGGCGGGTGGATCACAAGGTCAGGAGTTCGAGACCAGCGTGGCCAACATGGTGAAACCCCATCTCAACTAAAAATAAAAAGTTAGCCGCGTGTGATGGCCCATGCCTGTAGTCCCAGCTTCTCAGGAGACTGAGGCAGGAGAATCGCTTGAACCCGGGGAGGCAGAGGTTGCGGTGAGCTGAGATCGCACCACTGCACTCCAGCCTGGGTGACAGAGCAAGACTCTATCTCAAAACAACAACAACAACAAAAATCACACTGAAAATAAAAAGTTGCTTCAGCTAATCAGATTTTTTTTTTATTCTTAAAAACAAAATCGTAATTTGCCTTTGAAAGTTTAAAAAACAGAAACAGGCAGAGTGCAGTGACTCATGCCTGTAATCCCAGCACAGCAGGAGGCCGGGGCAGGCAGATCACTTGAGGTCAGGAGTTCGAGACCAGCCTGGTCAACATGGCAAAACCCCATCTCTACTGAAACAAACAAAATCAGCCGGGCATGGTGGTGCACTCCTGTAGTCCCAGCTACTCGGGAGGCTGAAGCAGGAGAATCACTTGAAACTGGGAGGCAGAGGTTGTAGTGAGCACTCCAGCCTGGGCAACAGAGAAAGACTCAGTCTCAACAATAAAAAAGAAAAAAACAGTATGGAAACTTAATACCCCCCATCAACAAATATTAGTCTGTATTTTAAAATTTTGTTTAAGATATAGTTTCTCATAGCTGAGTTTTTAATTGGTAGTTACTTTAGCTATGTATTCTAGATGATATATTTTGATTCTTTCAGCTATTCTTAAAAAATAACAGTGATTTTACATTTGCTTCAAAGCAGTTTTAAATGACAGCAAGTATCAAGAATCAACATTTGTTAAACTGCAAAACAAAAAGACATGGAGGAAACTAGTAAAATGTTCTGCTTTAAGAAAGCCAATAGGGCTGGGCATGGTGGCTCACGCCTGTAATCCCAGCACTTTGGGAGGCCAAGGTGGGTGGATCACCTAAGGTCGGGAGTTAGAGGTCAGCCTGACCAACATGGAGAAACCCTGTCTCTACTAAAAATACAAAATTAGCCGAGTGTGGTGGTGCATGCCTGTAATCTCAGCTACTCGAGAAGCTGAGGCAGGAGAATGGCTTAAACCCGGGAGACAAAGGTTGCAGTGAGCTGAGATTGCTCCATTGCACGCCAGTCTGGGCAACAAGAGGGAAACGCCATCTCAAAAAAAGAAAAGGGCCGGGCGCGGTGGCTCAAGCCTGTAATCCCAGCACTTTGGGAGGCCGAGACGGGCGGATCACGAGGTCAGGAGATCGAGACCATCCTGGCTAACACGGTGAAACCCCGTCTCTACTAAAAAATACAAAAAAACTAGCAGGGCGACGTGGCGGGCGCCTGTAGTCCCAGCTACCTGGGAGGCTGAGGCAGGAGAATGGCGTAAACTCGGGAGACGGGGCTTGCAGTGAGCTGAGATCTGGCCATTGCACTCCAGCCTGGGCGGCAGAGCGAGACTCCGTCTCAAAAAAAAAAAAAAAAAGAAAAGAAAAGAAAAGAAAAGCAGTAAATTGAAGTGATCGGGAAAAGTTTGGCCTCCAGAGCCAGATTGAGTTCAAAGCCCTGTTTCACCCACGTACCATGTGTCTTTGGTCTACTTAACCTCTCTGTACCCCAATTTCCTCACATTGAATAATATATAATAGTCAATAGTTTAAACAGTTAATCATGTAACATCAGTTTAGAACACTTGACAGGTAGTAAGTGCTTCATGTTCGTTACTATTTTTTTTAATCCAGTTTTAAAAAACTGGCCGGGTGCGGTGGCTCACGCCTGTAATCCCAGCACTTTGGGAGGCCGAGGTGGGTGACTTATCTGAGATCGGGAGTTCGAGACCAGCCTGACCAACATGGAGAAACCCTGTCTTTACTAAAAATACAAAATTAGCCAGGTATGGTGGCGCATGCCTGTAATCCTAGCTACTCTGGAGGCTGAGGCAAGAGAATCGCTTGAACCCGGGAGGCAGAGGTTGTAGTGAGCCAAGATCGTGCCATTGCACTCCAGCCTGGGCAACAGGAGCAAAACTCGTCTCAAAAAAAAAAAAAGAAAGAAAGAAAAGAAAAACAGCCAGGTGTGGTAGCTCACACCTATAATCCCAGCACTTTGAGGCTCAGATAAGAGAACTGCTTGAACCCAGGTATTCAAGCCAACCTGGGCAACATAAAACATTTAAAAAATTAGCTGGGCATGATAGCACATGTGCCTGTAGTACCAACTTCTTGGGAGGCTGAGGTGGGAGGACCGCCTGTGCCTGGGGAGGTTGAGGCTGCAGTGAGGCATGATGGCCCCACTACACTCTAGCCTGGGCTGCAGAGTGAGACCCTGTCTTAAAAAGCAAATTTACTCCACTTGAATGAGTTAATTTTTCTTTGGTTCTACCATAATGGTTCTTTTGTTTGTTTGTTTGTTTTTGTTTTTGAGATGGAGTCTAGCTCTGTTGCCCAGGCTGGAGTGCAGTGGCCCAGTCTCCGCTCACTGCAACCTCCGCCTCCTGTGTTCAAGTGATTCTCCTGCCTCAGCCTCCTGAGTGGCTGGGACTAGAGGCGCCTGCCACCACACCTAGCTGATTTTTGTATTTTTAGTAGACAGGGTTTCACCGGAAGGTCTCGATTTCCTGACCTCATGATCTGCCTCGGCCTCCCAAAGTGCTGGGATTACAGGCGTGAGCCACCACGCCCGGCCAATCATAATGGTTCTTAAACCAGAATCTCCAGGGATCAGTTAATAAGTGTCAAGTACAGATTCCTGTGCCCTACCTGCAGAGATTCTGATTCAACTGTCCTGGTGTTGGGTCCAGTCATCTCTATTTTAACAGGTATGCAACATGATTCTGATCCAAATCGTCTACAGAACGTTTTGGGAAACATTGCTCTGGGTTTTTCTCAGCTAATAACATTAGGCATATGAATGAAGTTAATTACAGGAGTGAAATATGATGTGGCATTACCGTGGGACTACTTCTTGAGAATCTTAAAAACAATAGGCTTCCCCACACCCCACCCCAGAACCATAGCATAGTCCTAATCACATTTTGCATATGACAGTGGGTTCCTAGACTCCCTGAAGCCAGGAGTCCATGGACCTCAGTTAGAAAACTTTATGCTAGCCTGGGCGCGGTGGCTCACGCCTGTAATCCTAGCACTTTGGGAGGCCGAGGAGGGCAGATCACGAAATCAGGAGATCAAGACCATCCTGGCAAACATAGTGAAACCCCGCCTCTACTAAAAATACAGAAATTAGCTGGGTGTGGTGGTGCACTCCTGTAATCCCAGCTACTCAGGAGGTTGAGGCAGGAGAATCACTTGAACCCGGGAGGTGGAAGTTGCAGTGAGCCGAGATCGTGCTACTGCACACCAGCCTGGCGACAGAGCGAGACTCCATCTGAAAAAAAAAGAAAACTTTATGCTAGAAGGGCTGTACCTTTTACCCTTGTGCATTGTTTTATATGGCCTGCTTTAATATATATAATAGGCAATTTTGCCATGGTGGGGTGAGGATTATTGAAATTAAGTAGCTGGCAGAATTTAATTAGCACCTAAAATTTTTTCCCATTTATTAAATGACCTCTTTTAGACATACTTACAGTTTTATTCACACCACACTTGAGCATACATAAAAAGAGAAATATAAATGTAAGCTAAATAAGTTATTCCTTAAGCTTCTTATTCAGTCCAGTTTTTCTAAATTGCTTTTATTCAGATACCCGATGGTCACAGAAAAAAATAATTTTGATGTGATCTTAAGAAGAGTCTTACAAATAAATGAGGCTGGGTGTGGTAGCTCACGCCTGTAATCTCAGAAATTTAGGAGGCCAAGGTGGGCAAATCACTTGAGCACAGGAGTTCGAGACCAGCTTGGGCAACAGGGCGAAACTCTATCTCTACTAAAACTACATAAATTAGCTGGGTATGATTGCATGTGCCTGTGGTCCCAGCTACCAGTGAGGTTGAGGTGGGAGGATCACTTGAGCCTGGGAGGTCAAGGCTGCAGTGAGCTGTGATTGTGCCACTACAGTCCAGCCTGGGGGACAGTGAGGCCGTGTCTCAAAAAAATAAAAAATAAAGTGAGGGGGGCTGAGAACTACTTAGGAATAGTACAAGGAATAAATAGTACAAAAAATAAATCTTTTATGCATTGGAAAAAGAAAAAATGATACTAACTTTGGGAAGAGGCATAAATTCATTACAATTAAAGCAATTAACTGCTTAAATAGGATGCTATGGGACCTCAAAAATGGTATGTACCTTTCTACATGGGGAGAGCAGAGAAAATATCACAGGTTTGTTTGAGCAGAGTTTGGGAGAGGTAGAGTAGGTACCACAATATGAATAAGGCCAGACATGTTAAGCTTAGCCAAAGGCAACAAGGGGTAAGACAAGATAGGAGGATAATATGGAAAGATAGGAAGGGGTTAGATCGTGAAAGACCTTACTAGGTAGTTAATGCACTTAGATTGTATACCAGACATAAAGAAGTGAACCCAGGTTTTTAAGAAATGATGTCGCATAATTAGGTGAATGTTCAGAAAAGTAAATTACTCATTCTAACTGCTGTAGAGGAGGGCAACTGGAATAGATTAAAACCAGCGGCAGGAAAACCAGTGAGGAGTCCTTTGCAATAATACTGGCAAGAAAAGAGGAAGCTTTAAAGCAGAGGACAGGCCAGGCACAGTGACTCACACCTGTAATCCCAGCAAATTGGGAGGCCATGGCAGGTGGATCATTTGAGGTCAGGAGTTCGAGACCAGCCTGATCAAAATGGTGAAACCCCGTCTCCACTAAAAATACAAAAATTAGCCAGGCATGGTGGTGCACACCTGTAATCCCAGCTACTCTGGAGGCTGAGGCAGGAGAATCGCTTGAACCCAGGAGGCAGAGGTTGTGGTGAGCCGAAATTGCACTACTGCACTCCAGCCTGGTCAACAAGAGCAAAGCTCTGTCTAAAAAAAAAAAGAAGAAGAAGAAGAACCTGAAAGAGCATGAGAATTACTGGATACATTCATAGAAATCTTCAGCAACATTATTATTATTATTATTTTGAGATGAAGTCTCTCTCTGTTGCCCAGGCTGGAGTTCAGTGGCGTGACCTTGGCTCACTGCAACCTTCGCCTCCTGGGTTAAAGTGATACTCCTGCCTCAGCCTCCCAAGTATCTGGGACTACAGGCACGTGCCACCATGCACGGCTAATTTTTTTTTTTTTTTTTAGTAGAGATGGGGTTTCACCATGTTGGCCAGGCTAGTCTCGAACTCTTGACCTCAGGCGATCTGCCCACCTTGGCTTCCCAAAGTGCTGAGATTACAGGCATGAGCCACTGTGCCTGGCCTTTTTTTTTTTTTTTTTGAAACAGAGTCTCACTCTGTTGCCCAGGCTGGAGTGCAGTAGCATGATCTTGGCTCACTGCAACCTCTGCCTCCCGGGTTCAAGCAATTCTCCTGCCTCAGCCTCCCGAGTAGCTGGGACTACATGTGCATGCCACATCGCCTGGCTAATTTTTGTATTTTTAGTAGAGACAGGATTTCACCATGTTGGCCAGGCTGGGCTTGAACTCCTGACCTCAAGCAATCCACCCGCCTCAATCCTCCCAAAATTCTGGGATTACAGGCCTGAGTCACCACGCCCGGCCAGCAACATTGTTACGATAAACACTAGCTGAGCCTGGTGGCTGGCACCTGTAATCTCAGCTATGCTGTAGGCTGAAGAGTCTCTGGAGTCTCTTTAGACCTGTGGAAACAATGTATTGTCAGTGATACAGAACTAGGAGAAGTCTTCTTTCTTCAATTCTCTGATTTGTAATACTCAAGATAATTGACCTATAAGTATGATATTATCACAAACTAAATGTTTCTATTTATGTCCAAGGACATTATTTTAATTAGAAATCTGATAGTAAGAATAATCTCAAATTTTGGCAAAGGAAATTGTAGTAGGAACTTGACTAGAGTTTCCATCAATGATTAGGCTATTTGAATATTGTTCTTGAATACTGTTTTTGAATATCTTGACTAACTCTGGAGGCTGAGGTGGGAGGATTGCTTGAAGCCAGGAGTATAACTGCCACCTGGGCAACAGAGTGAAACCCTCCATCTCTAAAATAATAATAATAAACCCTCAAAAAAGACACAAATATGATCAGCTCCTCTTGAACTCTATTTCTCCACAGTATATACAAGGAACACAACTTTGCTGTTAGGTCTTCATAAAAAATATATAATTATGAAACTATGAATCAAAATAACCCCTCAGTGTGTTTTATTTTCTATTTAAAAGCAACACATCCATTACAGACTACTTACAAATACAGAAAGGTAGAAAAACAGAAAAATGTATCCATATGTCTGCACCCAAAGAAAACTATCATGGATTGACCTAAACGTATTATTTATTTTTTTCTTCATCCCACTCAAGGTAGATAAATATATTGTTTTTACTTCTTAAGAGTATCTATAATAAATATAGAGAGGAGATATAAATTGACTAGGTATATATATGTGTGTGTGTGTATATATTTATTATTTTTTTTTTTGAGATGGAGTCTCACTCTGTTGCCTAGGCTGGAGTGCAGTGGCACAGTCTCAGCTCACTGCAACCTCCGCCTCCTGGGTTCAAGTGATTCTCCTGCCTCAGCCTCCTGAGTAGCTGGGATTACAGGCACCCGCCACCATGACAGGCTAATTTTTTTGTATTTTTAGTAGAGATGGAGTTGCACCATGTACCCAGGCTGGTCTCGAACTTCTGACCTAAGGTGATCCACCTCAGCCTCCCAAAGTGCTGGGATTACAGGTGTGAGCCACCGCACCTAGCCTTAAACACATGTATTTTAAATTTTTATTATTTTATTGCCACACTACAGTGTTGTAACTAGGTGTTTTATAATGTTTTGAAAAAATAAGTAATTAAGTCACAGTCATCAAAATTTAGTAATTCAGAAGAACAATGGACTCAGAGCTTTCACAATAACGCATTATATTAATTAGTATCAATACATTTCTACATTTATTAAAATAAGTTTAACACAAAGGCTTAAATTGATTGTTTTCAAATATGACATTTTCCAAGTGCCATACAATGTAAAATAAAACCTCAAGAAAACCATTATTTTAAAATCATAATAAATCTATATACTATACTGAAAAAGAATATCAACACTTCTCAAGTGGTATCTTCCTTTTTTTTTTTTTTTTTTCTTTTCTTTGAAATGGTTTCTTGCTCTGTTGCCCAGGCTGGAGTGCAGTGGTGCGATTTCAGCTCACTGCAACCTCCACCTCCTGGGTTCAAGCAATTCTCCTGCCTCAACCTCCTGAGTAGCTGGGACTACAGGTGCGTGCCAACACACTCGGCTAATTGTTGTATTTTTAGTGGAGATGGGGTTTCACCATGTTGACCAGGCTAGTTTTGAACTCCTGGCCTCAAATGATCTGTCCACCTTAGCCTCCCAAAGTGCTGGGATTATAGGCGCGAGCCACCACACCTGGCCTGATTCACAGCTCTTAAGAAGCTTATACTGTACTAAAAATATATTCTTGTCCATAACATTGATCTTTAAAAAGTTTTAAAATATATTTTTAAGCATCCTTAAGATCACCAAAGGATTTTTTTTTCTTTTTTGAGATGGAGTCTCGCACTGTCACCCGATTGGAGTGTAGTGGCGCGATCTCAGCTCACTGCAACCTCCGCCTCCCCAGGTTCAAGCGATTCTCCTGCCTCAGTCTTACAGGCGTGAGCCACTGCGCACGGCCCACCAAGGGATTTTTTAAAAAACCAAACATGGATAACTAAAAATAAAATGCAGATAAAGTTGAAAAGCACCTCCTGCTTTATTTCACAAGAAAATTAATAGAGCTTGATTCTTAATTATAGTGCTTGGATGTTGTCACTTTAAAACAGTATAGGAAGATGCTCTGTGCATTCTCAAGAAGGAGCAACATGTTTAGGCTTGTTTTTATAATCTTGGCTTCCTTAAATGTGTATAGCAGCTGAATCAGCCCTTTATGTCACTAAAGCTAATGCAGAACTGTGATTATATTATTGATTCAAAAGCTAAAAGCATTAAGAAACTAGGAACTTGGAGTACCATCCACCTTTAAAGAAAAAGTTCATAAATAGCCTTCTCTATCAATTTTAAGAACTCATATTTCAGTTGATTTTCTGTATTAATTTTACTGCCAGTTAATTAATTACATAAAACATAAATAGAACTCTTTTTAAAAATAGAGGCACAGTAATCTCTTCAGCAGTACATATACTAAAATTGGAATGATACAGAGATTAACATGGTTCCTATACTAGGATGATACACAAATTCGAAAAGCGTTCTATATTTTTACAAAAAACTTTTTAAAAATAGAGGCACAAAAATCCAACGCACTGAATGATGTAACAGCATGTCATTGTTTCTGTACCTGTAGGTATCTTGACTAATAAGAAAGGAGAAAGCTGGCAATTCAGACTAGATAATATTTCATATTTTAACTTGGTGACTTCCTTGGTTGATTATTGGCCTTTCTCAAGAATGATCTGTGAGGACTCTGCTCTCATTTCTTCTACCTGCAGTGGTTAAGTGTAGATTCTTGTCAAATTCTTTACCGAAACATTGCAAAACATCTCTGTGAAGGAACCTGATGAGAATATAATGTTATTTTGGAATTTCTGCATGTAAAAACAAGATAAAGGATCCAGTTAAGGGTGAATGTTAAAACCATATAATACATCCAATCTTTCAGTTTTTTTTTTTTTTTTAATTATACTTTAAGTTCTGGGATACATATGCAGAACGTGCAGGTTTGTTACATAGGTATACATGTTCCATGGTGGTTTACTGCACTCATTAACCCATCAGCTACATTAGGTATTTCTTGTAATGCTTCCCCTCCCCTTAACCCCACCTCCCAACAGGCCCCGGTGTGTGATGTTCCCCTCCTTGTGTCCATGTGTTCTCATTGTTCAACTCCCACTTAAGAGAACATGCGGTGTTTGCTTTTTCCGTTCCTGTGTTAGTTTGCTGAGAATGATGGCTTCCAGCCATCCATGTACCTGCAAAGGACATAAACTCACTCTTTTTTATGGCTGCATAATTCCAAGGTGTATATGTGACACATTTTCTTTATCCAGTCTATCATTGACGGGCATTTGGGTTGGTTCCAAGTCTTTGCTATTGTAAATAGTGCTGCAATAAACATACGTGTGTATGTATCTTTGTAGCAGAATGATTTATAGTCCTTTGGGTATATACCGTTAATGGGACTGCCAGGTCAAATGCTTTCAGTTTTTCTTATGAAGGTATCATACAGTTAGCAATTCCTAAAAGACAAATATGTCTTCCTATTGAGATTCTCACCTGCACCAAGAGTTAAGGCCCAAACCACCTTAAAAATGCTAAAGATATAATGAAAAGGCTTTTTCCCCCAACTCAGTATGTTTTATTATTGTAACTTAAATGCTATTTTGCCAAAATGATAAAATATCCCTAGTAATAACTATTTTTTAATATGGAACGCTTCACAAATTTGCAGGTCATCCTCGTGCAGGGAAATGTTAACCTTTTCTGTATCGTTCCAATTTTAGTTTATGTGCTGCTGAAGTATTACTACTAATAATAATTATTATTACTTATTTATTTTTGAGACGAAGTTTTTCTCTTATTGCCCAGAGTGCAGTGGCACAATCTCAGCTCACTGCTACCTCCTCCTTCCGGTTTCAAGCGATTCTCCTGCCTCAGCCTCCCAAGTAGCTGGGATTACAGGTGCCCGCCACCACGCCCAGCTAATTTTTAAAATTTTAAGTAGAGACGGGTTTCACCATGTTGGGCTGGCTGGTCTCGAACTGCTGACCTCGTGATCCACCCACCTCGGCCTCCCAAAGTGCTGGGATTACAGGCGTGAGCCACCGCGCCCGGCCTTAACAATTATTATTTACCCCAATGTTAAGTTGTATTTTAAAGGCTTTATTTCTATTTCTTATTTAGCCCTCATAGTATCTATGAATAATATAATCATTTTACAGAGCTAGACAAATAACTTATTCAAGTAGGTAGTAGGACTGGGATCAACAGGTCAGGGAAATGCCAGAAACCGAAAAGCTAAGACATTTTCTTTCTTTTTTTTTTTTTTTTTTGAGACGTAGTCTTGCTCTGTCACCCAGGCTGGAGTGCAGTGGCCAGATCTCAGCTCACTGCAAGCTCCACCTCCCGGGTTTACGCCATTCTCCTGCCTCAGCCTCTCGAGTAGCTGGGACTACAGGCGCCCGCCACCTCACCCGGCTAGTTTTTTGTATTTTTTTTAGTAGAGACGGGGTTTCACCGTGTTAGCCAGGATGGTCTCGATCTCCTGACCTCGTGATCCGCCCCTCTCGGCCTCCCAAAGTGCTGGGATTACAGGCTTGAGCCACCGCACCCGGCCTTGCTAAGACATTTTCTAAGACTGTTGAAGTTATCCTGTAAACGTTTCCTTTTTAAATGCTTCGAAAAGACTCAGCGAAAAGTAGTATTGCAAGTCTCACGGTAATTGAGAGTAGTAATTTCAAGAGTGATTTACAGAGAATAACAACAGTAATAAAAATGTTTACTTTTCCTTTCAAAGAAGTACAACTTCCTCTACACAGGGAAGGGCTGAACAGAGAAGAGGAAAAAGCAGGTGGGCAAAATGTTACACAACAGTGATTTTTAATTATGAGTCAATATGGCTTCTATGCCAGCATTAAACACAAGGCTAATCAGCTAGAAATTCAGGATAAAGAACCATGAGAGTAACTGGAAATTGTCTTTATTGCCGAAAGAAATGTTTACTTAAGGGAATTACTGGATCAGTAATCATTGATTCGAATACTCAAAGCAACGGTGGCTAATTACTAGCGAGACACGGGCACTGTGAAAGACAGAACTGTCGACCTGTAATTGACATTTGTCGTATAAATTCTAAGCTGTGTGATTTAAAATGCACTCATGCGCACCCGCGGCACTAGAAAACCAGGGAGTTAAAGTCAAAGCAAATACAGGATTTCAGTATAGCGCACAAGACGGGAACAAAAGAGGTGGTGAAAAGAAGACACCCACCTTTGGTTTCTCACATAAAGAGCTCATTAATCAAAACAGTGAATCAACGGTTGAAGTTCCAGTGTGTGAAAGGCAAATGGTACAGTTTAATACCCGGGGGCAGGGAGGTGCTTTTTAAAAATTAGCTTTCGCCTCTTCTTCAACCCAGATCTTTGTGCCTTCGTGTTACCGATAAAGTTGGCGGTTACACGACACAACGCCGCCAGGTATTTCGCCAGGTCTTCCACCTTTCAACCACCAGACACACCTGACCGCCTCAGAGGGCCGAGCGGGGGCGGGTAAGGACGAAGCCTAGGGCGGGAGGGTCGGGAGGGAGTCAGCCCCGCTGGAGGGAAGAGGAAGGTGGGGAGTGGGAGGAGTAGGACGCTGCCCCCTAGGGGAGCCGAGTCACAGGCTGGGGGCCGGGACGGGAGGGGCTGGAGGAGGCGGCCGGTAGCCAGGCCGCGCCGTCGGGCGGGGCGGTCCCTCCAGCTAGCTCGGACCCTGGCGGGGCGGGCTGTGGGCCGAGCGGCGGAGCCCAGGCGCCAGCCCGTGGCCGAGGAGAAAGGTGGCGGTGGCGCGGACGGGACGGGGCGGCGGCTCCTCGCCCTGACCCTCTGCTCCCCTGCCCAGGCCCGGGCGCGAATCGGAGGCGGCGGCGAAGGAAGGAGTGAGCATGGCTGAGACCCCGCCGCCGCCCACCGCTGGTGCCGAAAGTTGCAGCGAGGAGCCGGCGAGGGGCGGGGAGTGGCGGCCCGAGGAGCCGCGGCCCGAGGAGCCGCGTCGCGCTCCCGCCGGGGGCACGGACCGAGAGGGCGAGGTGGGGCCGCAGCCGGCCTCCCCCGCCGGGCAGTCGGAGCCCGACTCGCCGGTGGCCGCCCCCTTCTTCCTGCTCTACCCCGGCGATGGAGGCGCTGGCTTCGGAGTGCGCCCGCCGCCGCAGCAGCAGCGCTCCTGGAGGACCCCGCCGTCCCCCGGCTCCCCGCTGCCCTTCCTGCTGCTGAGCTACCCGAGCGGCGGCGGCAGCGGCAAGCACCGTGAGTGGTGGAGGGGCATGGGGACGCCCGCGGGGAAGGGGGCATTCGGCTGGGGAGGGCAGTCCCGGCCTCCGCGGAGCTCCGCCTCCGGCGGGTTGACGGGAGCCGGGCGGCCGGGAGGCAGGGGCTCTAGGGGCGGCCCTCAGGAAGCTGTTGTCCTGAGGCGCCCGGTGAGGAGGCAGCGGGACGACCGCGATTCGGCCGCCGGATTCTACCTCCGCGTCTCCCCAGGCCGCGACTCCTGCCTGGCCTGGTCTCTCTCCCCTCTCCGGCTGGGCGCTGGTCTTCGCCAGCCTCCCACGTGCTTGGGCGGGGGCAAGAAGCGGCCCGCTTGCCCCTCTCCACCCGGGGCGCCCTGGCCCTGGCCCTGCCCCGGGTCCCGGGCTGGGAACCTTCCCCGAAGGAGTCGAGGAGGGGGCGGTGCCCGGAGACCCGGTGGCCCCTCTGACCCGCCTTCTTCGGGCTCGTGGCGCCGCGGCAGCTGAGTAGGTGTGGTTGCTGCGCCGCCGCCGCCAGTGCGGCCTTAGTAATACTAGTAACTAATTTTTTACGAGCGTTCCTTCCTTGCCGGTAAATATGACAGATCCGTACCCCGGAGTGGAAAGAGAAATCGGAGCGATGCACGAGAAGACAGGAAGGGAGTGTGTGGCTTTGGAAGGATACCTCCCAGGTTATTTCGGTAGTCGGGAAGAGGCCTCCACTTTTAAAGCCCCTGGCATATGGCGAGCGCTCTGAATACAGCTGACCCACACTCCGTGCTGTATTTTTTTTATTAGTAAACTGTTTACTGCTACTGGCAAATGAGTAGGTCTCTAGAGTAGTCAATGAATATAAGGACTCTTAGAGGAGTGTTAAATCTAATTTTAAAATACAAGCTCTTGCAGTATGAAAATGTAGCTGACGATACAAAACATGCTGTAAATGCCAAATACTTTGCTGTATGAGTTCTGAAAAGGGAGAGAGAAACTTGCCTGAAGTGATAGGGAAGGATCCTTCTCTCCCACCCTACACCCTATCTTTTTAACGCACAAGTACAAATCTTTTAGCTGCTCTGCACTGCCAAGAAACCTTGACTCACCTTTTCTGCCCCGATCAGTCCCCTAGGAAAATAAAACACTTATTGATTATTTCCTATGTGCATGTGCTGTGATAATCATGGTTAATAAGTTTGTGTGAGCCAAATTTAAAGCCACTTTTTCAGATGAGGAATCTCGATTTATCCCAAGTAACAGCTTAAGAGAAGGAATGCAGTTGACCCAGATTCCTTTTCTGCTAAACCCATGCTTTTTAATTTGACAAGAGATCCAAAACTGTGATGGTGGATGACAGGTTAACAGTAAGGGTCCATGAGATTCAGCTGGAGGTTGTCCAGTGTTCATGTCTCCTTATTACGTAGTGCGTAATAAGTCAGTGGGCAGACGCTGACCATTGACTGTCTCAGTGTAGCCATCGTTCGTATGTTGGAGTGGTACACTAATATGCAGATGGATTGTCAGCTCATGGCAGAAGTGAGTTTTCCTATACAGAGGAGGCAACGATAAGGATCTTCTCAAGGAGGCTTTGCTTTTGTTTTCTGAGGAATCCTTCTGCTTTGTACTTTAAGCACCGCCTCTTTTTTTGTTTGTACTAAAAATGTTCTCTTTCTGTGTAATCTACATATTAAGCATGCTACTATAGAAAGAAGACTGTCATTTCTCTAACAGTTATGGTACAAAGTTTGATGTACAGGAACTCTTCAACTATTGAACAGTATCAGTTGTGGGAATTACCTGAATTTCAGTTGATTGGACTCCCTCATTGTTAAAGGTTATCTTTATGTTCTTAATTATTGTAGAAAATAACAATATTTTGTTACTATTATCAGTTAATACTGTTGCTTAAGCTTGATCAAGATCGGGACCAGAGGACTTAAAGCTAAAGTTTCATGAGCATGATCTCAGTCTCTACCTTATGATACTAGCGAATGTATGGTGTTTGTTTTTTTGTTTTTGAGAGGGAGTCTTGCTCTGTGGCCCAGGAGAAGTGCAGTGGCCTGACCTCGGCTCACTGCAACCTCCTCCTTCCGGATTTAGGCGATTCTTCTGCCTCAGTCTCCTGAGTAACTGGGATTACAGGCACCCACAACCATGCCCAGCTAAGTTTTGTATTTTTAGTAGAGACGAGGTTTCACCGTGTTGGCCAGGCTGTTATCGAACTCCTGACCTCAAATGATCCACTTGCTTCGGCCTCCCAAAGTGCTGGGATTACAGGGGTGAGCCACCATGCCCAGCCAGTATGGTGTTTTTTGTTAGCATGTAAGTTCTAATATTTCCTCATGGTGTTTATTTTTGAAATAGTTTGTTGATGTGTATGTGTTCAGAAAAGTTACTGGGAATGTATACGTGTCCTACTTCTTCTGCTTTTAAAGATTAGTCACTGAGAACATTTCATATTAGCGAAAAAAAAATCACTGTTACATGTTTTATTTAAATATAAAATTGATTCAAAATAGTTTTTGCTTTGGACTGAGTTTTTGTTTTTACCTGTTATTTTTATATGTACTTTAGACTGTAAGCATACTTACAGAAAGGAACACTCTAGATATTAATAAAAAGTTCCTTGTTACCCTGCAAAGTCCATGGAATATTGCTTTCTATAATGTAACTGGATACCAGAACTTTTATTCTCTTGACTACTCATTTAAGAAATTGGAGACCAGGCAAGGTGCTGGTGGCTCACACCTGTATTCCCAGCCCTTTGGGAGATTAAGGCAGAGGATCACTTGAGTCCAGAAGTTCAGGGCTGCAGTAAGCTATGATTGCACCATTGCATTCCTGCCTGAGCAACAGAACGAAACCCTGTTTTTAAAAAAATAAAAATAAAATACATGAAAACTAGAGACCAAACAGTTTTTGTTTTTTAGTTTGTGTTTTTGAGACAGTCTCACTCTGTGCTCAGGCTGGAGTGGCTAGAATGCAGTGGTGCAATCTGGGCTGACTGCCACCTCTTCCTCCCAGGTTCAAGAGATTCTCCTGCCTCAGCCTCCCAAGTAGTTGGGATTACAGGTGCGCACCACCACTCCAGCTATTTTTTTGTATTTTAGTAGAGACCATGTTGGCCAGGCTGCTCTCAAACTCCTAGACTCAAGTGATCCACCCTCCTCGGCCTCACAAGCGATGGGATTACAGGTGTAAGCCACCACACCTGGCCCCAAACAGTTTTTTTAAAAGACTTCTTAATTACGAGAATGGTATATGTACTCAACCTCAGTGCCTAGTGAATATTACAATAACTGGGATCTGCCTCTTTAGCAACCCAATTTTTAACTCTCAGTAATGTGTTTGCCAAAAGTGTGTAAAATATAATAGCTTTGAAAGACTGTGTATTAAGGTAGTATTATCTTTTTATTTTAGAAATATTGAGTGTACTTAGAGGTTTTAAAAATTAAATTTTACATATGAGTTCAGAAGTTCTGTTTTTAAATAACAGTGCTGAAGAATAGCAAAAATGTGTGCGACTTGAACAGTGGCTCATGCCTGCAATCCCAGCACTTTGGGAGGCCTAGGCAGGAGTATCACTTGAGCCCAGGAGTTGGAGACCAGCCTGTACAACATAAGCAGACTCCGTCTCTACCAAAAAAAAAAAAGTTTTTAATTAAAAATAGCTGGGCATGGTGGCACATGCCTCTGGTGCCAACTACTGAGGAGTCTGAGGTGGGAGGATGGCATGAGCCTGGGAAGTTGAGGATGCAGTAAGCCATGATCACACCACTGTATTCCAGTCATGGTAATAGAGCGAGACTCTGTTTCAAAAAAAAGTTTGTAAATAGAAGGTAGCCTAAACTTTTCAGGGTTTGTCACATGAATTGTTTTGTTGGAAAATCTTGCAGGATATAATATCCATGAAATCAGTATGCTTCAATGCAGTGTGAAAGGAGACTTCTGATGTGCCTTGTTGGGGATTATGTCTCTTTCTGAGTCTTTGAGTGCTGGTAATCTGCTAGGTTTTTATATTTCTAACTTTAAATCTCAAAAAACTCTCTACCATGCCTTTTAAACTTTGATTTTATAAAAAGTACAAGTAGCACATGAATGTATTCTTATTGTTTAAATGTTTCATGGTACAAAAGTACAGTTACAAAGTGAACTTTCCTCTTTGTGGCCCTCCAGCACCCTCCCCCCAGTTCCTTATTGGAGGATGCCCACTTTTGAGTTTGGGGAGTTTTCATCCAGAACTTTTTCAGGCATTTACAGACATGTATGTTTTTATATTTCATGGTGGCTTTATCCTCTTCGTGTATGTATGACCTTCCATGCCAGTTTCTCAGCAACTACAGTACGTCAGGAGGATCTGCTTGCATGCCATGGTGTAATACTTTCAATGCTTTCCTTTTCCGTCCTGCGATTAGAGATCATCTTGTGAACAGACAGGATAGACAAAAGATGGCTTCTCTTTAGTGTTGGATGGAAAAGGCACCCTGCTGTTTGCACAGTTACCAGCTTCTATTTAATTATTCTTTTCTCCTTCCAACTCCCACAACTACGGCAAACACTGTTCAAGGCAATGCTGTGCAAATAGCCCACATCCTTGCCCTTATCTTTTCTCTCCCAGTTAAGGCAGTGTCCAAAAAAGTGTCCCACTCACCAAGTAGCACCTTTCTGTATTTTTAAGTGCTGGTTTGAGATAGGAGGAAGGCTAGAAGAGGAATAGAAAAAGAATCTTGAAAAGGACTGGCAGCGTTACTATGACTACCCACTTCAAAGTTTAGTATACTTAACAGTGAATGCCATGATTGAGCCCTGGATAGTGAAGAGAATGAGGTACCTAGAAGCCTTTGTCTCTGACAGATGCACTTGAAAAATCCATTGTGTGGGGAAGGAGGTTTGAAATATACATATAAACCCAGGCATTAGTATTTAAGCGGAGAAAATTTATGCTTGCAGTTTCATTAACATATATACACACACAAGTATACAATTCTGTATATATTATATATATTGCATGCATGCATATATGTATATGTAGATTGTATATGTGTGTAAAATACATTTTTTTTTAGTTTATCCTCTGCGGCCATTTCTGTTATCTCTCTTCTTTTTTCATTGTTTAATAGTACTCTAGAAAACAGTAAAGGCGGGAGGCAGTGACTCATGCCTGTAATCCCATCACTTTGGGAGGCCAAGGCAGGCGAATCACCTGAGGTCGGGAGTTCGAGATCAGCCTGACCAACATGGAGAAACCCCGTCTCTACTAAAAATACAAAACTAGGCGGGCGTGTTGCCGCACACCTGTGATCCCAGCTACTCAGGAGGTTAAGGCAGGAGAGTCGCCTGAACCCGGGAGGCGGAGGTTGTGGTGAGCCGAGATCGCGCTATTGCACTCCAGCCTGGGCAACAAGAGTGAAACTCTGTCTCAAAAAAAAATAAAATAAAATAAAAAAGAAGACAATATACCAGGTCAGGAGTTGAACATGTTTTTTTTTTTTGTTTTATTTATTTAAAAAAAAATTTTTTTTTTTTTTTTTGAGACAGAGTCTCGCTCTGTCGCCCAGGCTGGAGTGCAGTGGCCGGATCTCAGCTCACTGCAAGCTCCGCCTCCCGGGTTTACGCCATTCTCCTGCCTCAGCCTCCCGAGTAGCTGGGACTACAGGTGCCCGCCACCTCGCCCGGCTAGCTTTTTGTATTTTTTAGTAGAGACGGGGTTTCACCGTGTTAGCCAGGATGGTCTCGATCTCCTGACCTCGTGATCCGCCCGTCTCGGCCTCCCAAAGTGCTGGGATTACAGGCTTGAGCCACCGCGCCCGGCCCAAAAAAAAATTTTTATGTAAAGAGATATGTCAATGGGCCGGTCATGGTGGCTCACGCCTGTAATCCCAGCACTTTGGGAGGCCAAGACAGGCGGATAACTTAAGGTCAGGAGTTCAAGACCAGCCTGACCAACATGGTAAAACCCCATCTCTACTAAAAATACAAAAAAATTAGCCAGGTGTGGTAGTGCACGCCCATAATCCCAGCTACTGGGGAAGCTGAGGCAGGAGAACCACTTGAACCCGGGAGGCAGAGGCTACAGTGAGCCAAGATCTGCCACTGCACTCTAGCCTGGGCCACAGAGCGAGACTCCGTCTCAAAAAAAATAAAAAATAAAAAATAAAAGGTATGTCAAAGAAGAGCCCAAGTGAAAATAAACAATTTTTTAAAAAAAGAAACGAGGTCTCACTGTGTTGCCCAGGCTGGTCTTGGACTCCTGGGCTCAGGCGATCTTCCTGCCTCGGCCTTCCACAGTGCTGTGATTACAGACATGAACCACCATGCCTGGCCTCAGATACATGTTAACCAGTTCACCTGCTGGATGCTTCTTTAAACTTTGAAAAGGCAGAAGTACTTTATTGTGTTTTGTAAACATTGAGGCATCTGCCCACGCTGGAACATATGAGGGAAATGGTCAAACTTTCAGAACCCCAAAAGATTGGGCATGGTTACCTTCATACTAGTAGTTTTGGAAACAGCAGAGTGATGTGTGACTTTTTAAAACACAGATTTTCGGTATTTTCAATGTAGATCAGTGTCCTCATTTACCTTTCTGTGATTCATAAATCTGTTAGCCCTCTGCTCTTTTCCAACTGTGTTAAGAAAGCAAAGAGCCATTTTCTGATCCATTAAGTGCCTTTTGTCAAATAGTAGATAAAAAGCACCCACCCACACACAAACCTCAGAAATGTAGCATCTTTCCGAGGATGTGTAACTACCAGAGATCTGGAGTTTAGGTGTTCAGTGTTTCGATGTAACTGGCTCCTTCCACGCACAGCTGACATGACCTCAGACCTCCTGCGCTACTGAGAGACAGGTAGCTGGGTCATGCCCCCATTTCCTTCCCCATGACTAAACTCTCTGCATGCCTTCCTGATTCTGCCTTTGTGAGCAGGGCTGCCTGAACTCTCACAGTTTTTCTTCCCAGCCAATTCTCCCCTTCTCTTCTGCCGCCATCTTTTTGTTGCACCTGTTCTTCTGGCCTGGCATTATCAAAAAGTCAAATCACCCTTTTTATTGACAGAGCAACAATTTCAGAATATTAGATGTAATCTTTGAGTCTTTCTTTAGTTGCTACTGTTCTGACAGTCATAGACTTATTCTTTGTAGACAGAGTTTTCTTTTTTCTTCTCATCTTAGTTTCATTCTGGACACTAGAGGGTCCTAAAAGGCTCTTCATTATATAATAATTTTTTTTTGTAGTTCTGAAACCCAAACAATTACCAATAAAGGATGTGATTGTGAGATAATAATAATACTAGTGGCCACCATTTGTGGGATATTTTTGTGTGCCGTGCAGAGCTAGAAACTTCACATGTAATAGTACTTAGCAGTTTTTTGAACTGAAGCCAGGGGATGAATTCATATTCCTCAATAACCTTCAAAGCGCATGTTCTTAATCACTGTACATTCCCTCACCATCAGGGTCTTAAATAAGCTGGTTTGAGGGGAGAGCAGTAAAGGTTGCTGGGTAGGAGGGATAGCAGAGGAAAGGTGGCAAAGAAAGCAACTTTGGGGAATAAAAGACAAGTATTGGCCTCAAAACATATTCACCTGACTATATTCTGTCTTGTATCTTTTCTCTTTTTTAAAAAATTTTTCATAGAAATCTACATGTTAAAGAGGTAGGATTTTATCAGGAAGCTAAGAGGACATATTTTTCTAGTATGTCCTAGTAGTATATACTATACTAGTATGTCTAGTATAGTATGGGCTATAGATAGTAAAAAGTCTAGATGTATGATGATGGAAGTGTAGCAGAATAAACTGGATGAAATAATTTTTTTGTTGACAATATTTTTCAAAATTCCTTAAATAGTTAAAAGAACTAACTAAAAAATGGGCTGCCCTTTTATCATTGCACAATAGGCAACCTGTAGGCAACATAAATAAAAGTAGAATCCCGTTTTTAATGAATTGTACAGGACATCACACCTATTACATGTCTACCCAAGCCTTACTAATATTGAAACACACTCCCTACTGTGTGAAGTGGCTCAGGTTATGAGCTGTAAAATTTGTTGTGGGAAGTCAGTAGCACACCGTAAGCATTAAACAATTGGTTTGAAGTTGTGTGAGAGGAAATTTTGTTTTGTTTTGCTTTTTTGAGACGGAGTTTCACTTTTGTTGCCCAGTCTGGAGTGCGACGGGGCAATGTTGCTTCACAGCAACCTCTGCTTCCCAGGTTTAGCCGATTCTCCTGCCTCAGCCTCCTGAGTAGCAGGGACTACAGGCGTGCACCACCACACCCACCTAATATTTGTATTTTAGTAGAGATGGGGTTTTGCCATGTTGGCCAGGCTGGTCTTGAATTCCTGACCTCAACCTCCCAACCTCCCGCCCGCCCCAACCTCCCAAAGTGTTGGGATTACAGGTGTGAGCCACCATGCCCGGCCAGGAAATGTTTTTAGAGTTACAAAGCAGTGGTGGTACTTGAGAAGGTAAGTAGCAATATGGCCATGCCCCCTACTGTATTTGAATAATTGTGAAAAGGTTCATAGTCCCCCTAAACCGTCTCAGGGCTGCTGGCCAAGGTGGTGTTCCTCTCTTTGCAAAGCCTTTTTTATCTGACATGCTCCCTACCAAGCGGACAAGACACTCAGCTATGTCAGGGGGAGTGGTGGGGCAGAGGTGGGAAAGTTTGGAAGAAAGGTGTGGGAACCTTGTGATCTGTAGGAAAGGAGAGTCTGCAGGTCAAGACAGCAAAAAGCAGGTAGAAAGCTGAAGTTGTTGCAGCATGTCGCCTCTGAGAGTGTGATTCTTCTAACTTGAGAATCTGTTTAGGGACTCTCCATAGGCAGTTATCTACTTCTGCTATCTTTTTCATGAACTTAGAAAATCTGATCACTTGAGGTGAATGCTTGGTAAAATTCTGACCTATCTCTCTTCCTCAAAATCTGAGAGACCACTGTAACCCTCTGCTCACATGTCCTTTTTACTTTCCTCTGCCTTTGTCCCATAAACATTTATCCTTACTGATTTTCATTTTATGTGTTCATAGGGTCTTTCCAGAACTCTCAAAGCAGAAGCACTTATTATAGTGCAGTTATGGTGACATTTACTTACTGTTTACTTTGTGCCAAGTGCCGTGCTAAGCATTTAACTCCGAAATAGTTAATATTATTATCCACATTTTGTCAGTGTAGAAATGGGTACAGAGAAGTAATTTGCCAAGGTTACTCAGCAGCTAAGTGGTAGACCTAGGATTCACTGTGAGCATGCTGACTCCAGAGTCCACATGCTCTGTCACACTCTTTAATTGCCTCCCATAACTGGAATCAGGTCCTAGATTGGAGGCACCTCTTCAGGCAACAGCCCTCTAGTTCCATATTCTACTCACTGATGCTCTGTTTACTAAAAATGAGTAAATTAATGAAACCCAAGAGTCACCAATCTGATAGAAAAAATAGTTGTATATGTAAAAAACGCTGAATAGGTCAATTTATGACAGACATTATGACTTTCCTGAACACCTAAAATTGTCTGTTTCTTGTCTATTGCCTTGTGCTTTCTTCTGCAACCCTAGCATATGGGAGGTGCCCTGTACATGTTGAATGAATGAATCTGTTATGTACACATGAATGAAGCCAGTGTTAGAATGACCTGTTTGTTGAGGCATAAATATAGTTTGATTTTATAGAATTTGGGGGTTTTCACAATTGAAGTAAAACATGAGAGTGGAAAAATACCATTGCAAGGCTATATACATATCTATACCAGCAAGTGTCTATTGAGAGTCCAGTATTTGGTAGGTACTATTTTGAGTAGATATGTAAGAGGTGTGCAAAATGCATATTTCTTTGGTGGAGCTTCTGGTCTTTGTGGAGCTAGTTATTTAGTTTCATTTTACAACTGAGTAAATTAGGGCAAGAGGAGGATAAATTTCCCAAGGTCACCTACGAAGTTTTTGATAGCTTTACATCTGTAAATTATTATCTACAGCCACTGAACCATGAAATCAGTTTTGCTTTTCAGGGTAGAGGTTATTCTTAATCTTATGCTGGTTAATTTTAACAAGTGAAAAGATGATGCATTATAATACTCCTGGTGGTGTTTGTTTCTAACAAAGTAATGATAGCTCAACTTTTCGGGTGTATCATTTTATAGTTATTGTCAACCTTGGTTAATATCTATAAAGTGACACTGAGCCTACCAAGTGTGTAAACTTAAAATTGAAGAAATCTTGAAATCAGAGGTAGACATAATAGATTGTGGTTCTGGGAAAGGAGGTGGGAGGGTGTACTGGAGCATGTGAAATAATCGTGATCATTGAGTTGAATAATCATATAATTTAACAGAAACATCTGGGCTTTCCACCAATGTCATCATGATGATGATTCATCAAAGATACCCTTTCATGGCTGGGTGCGGTGGCTCATGCCTGTAATCCCAGTACTTTGGGAGGCCGAGGCACATGGATCTCTTGAGGTCAGGAGTTTGAGACCAGCCTGGCCAACATGGTGAAACCCCGTCTCTACTAAAAATACAAAAATTAGCCAGGCCTGGTGGTATGTGCCCATAATCCTAGCTACTCGGGAGACTGAGGCAGTGAGGCAGGAGAATCGCTTGAACCCAGGAGGCAGAGGTTGCAATGAGCTGAGATCGTGCCACTGCACCCTAACCCAGGCAAGAGTAAGACTCTGTCTCAAAAAAAAAAAAAAAAAAAAAAAAAAAAAAAATTCCCTTTCATGCTAACAGCAACTAGTGAAATAGGGGGGAAATGAGATTTTTCTTCTTAAATTATGAAACCGTGATTCAGGAAGCTGCCAATCAGAACTTTGTGAGCTTTACAAATTTAGTTGCTCAACTTGACAAATTTTAGGAAGTTTCTATTCTGCATTATGAAAATCAGAAATAACCCAGATGCCCACCAACATGAAAATGAATCAGAAAGCCGGGCGCGGTGGCTAAGCCTGTAATCCCAGCACTTTGGGAGGCCAAGGCGGGTGGATCACGAGGTCAGGAGATCGAGACCATCCTGGCTAACACGGTGAAACCCCGTCTCTATTAAAAATATAAAAAATTAGCCGGGCATGATGGCTCGTGCCTATAGTCCCAGCTACTTGGGAGGCTGAGGCAGGAGAATTGCTTGAACCCGGGAGGCGGAGGTTGCAGTGAGCCAAGATTGCGTCACTGCACTCCAGCCTGGGCAACAGAGCGAGACTCCATCTCAAAAAAAAAGAAAATAAATCGGAATGTGTGTACGTTTTTTTGTTTTGGAGTTTTTTGTTTTGTTTTGTTTTGTTTTGTTTTTTGAGATGGAGTCTGTCTCTGTTGCCCAGGCTGGAGTGCAGTGGCATGACCTCTGCCTCCCGGGTTCAAGCGATTCTCCTGCCTCAGTTTCCCGAGTAACTGGGATTACAGGCATGTGCCACTATGCCCGGATAATTTTTGTATTTTTAGTAGAGACGGGGTTTCACCACGTTGACCAGGGGGGTCTCTATCTCCTGACCTTAAGTGATCCACCCGCCTAAGCCTCCCAAAGTGCTGGGATTACAGATGTGAGCCACCGCGCCTGGCCAAATCAGAAATTTTTTGTACATACATTGGAACACTACCTTATAATACAGCAGCCAAAAGGATAAACTACATATACATACTACAGTTTGGATCAGCCTTAGAAAATACAGCATTGAAATCCAGGTGCAGTGGCTCATGCATATAATCCCAGCACTTTGGGAGGCTGAGGTGGGCAGATCACCTGAGTTCAGGAGTTCGAGACCAGCTGGCCAACATGGTGAAACCCCGTCTCGACTAAAAATACAAAAGTTATCTGGGCATGGTGGTGGATGCCTGTAATCCCAGCTACTCGGGAGGCTGAGACAGGAGGATCGCTTGAACCTGGGAGAGGACGGGTTGCAGTGAGCCAAGATCACACCACTGCACTCTAGTCTGGATGACAAGAGCAAAACTCCGTCTCAAAAAAAAAAAAAATACAGCATTGAATGAAAGGCTTAGAAAGTTTTATAGAGCATGAAACACTTTCTATAAGAAAGTTGAAAAAGACTGAAAATATATTGCTTAGACCTTCATATATTTGTAACAATATTTTTGAAATAAGATAATGATTTACACTAAATTCAGAAGGGTTGCCTTGAAATGAGAGGTGGGAGTTTAGAAACTAGAAGGAGCACATAAGTACATGTGTTGGTCCATTTCTCCAGTTGAGCGAGGGTTTCAGGGATATTGGTTATATTCTGTAAGGATTTAAAATTATACATTGAGTTTGCTATTCTTAAAAAATGCACAATGCGTCATTTTAGAAAATGATTCCCCCCATCATTTATCTTTTCCTATTTCAGAATGTATCAAGTGTTCTTAATTTGTCCAACTAGTATGTAAATGTGGAGGGAATTAGTGACAGAGTAGTAGTAGGATGAACCAAGTACATAGTGGAAGCATTTGGTCTACCCTTCATGAGCACGTGACAGAAAAAAATCCATACTGGGTTCTCAGTTTGTCAGAATGTGCCCACTTACTAAAAGGCTGAACTAAATACATAAGTTGGGGGGTCTGGAGGAAGGGTTGTGCAGCATTAAGGTGTAAAGTATGAAAGCTGATAAAAAATTTCTTCAAATCTTAAATTTGTTGAAACTCACGTTTAGGAAATTTCATGAGGAGACTTTGCCTGCGTATGTGTGTGTGCGTGTTTTAAATGTCTTTTTACTTTTTCTGAGTAAAATTTAACGTTCGGGGAGGAAGAAGAGTTAGAATAGAATGCTGAAGTTGCAGAGTGTAGAAGGAACACGGACTTTGAGGCATCTAGACAGAAGTAGCTTGGAATAACAGATCTGCTACTTGCTAATTGTGTGATCCTGGGCCAGTTACGTGGCTGAACTTTGATTTCATTGTGTATAAAGAGAAGGTATCAGTCTCTACTTTGCGGTGATTTTGTGAAGACTTGACGTGGTATTTGTAAAGCACCTAACAGAAAATAGAAATTTAATAAATCATAGCTACTTTAAGTAATTTTTCCACAATATGTAACAGAGACATTGAGGCTGTCAAGTTAATCTTTGTCTTATAGCAGCAACCGAGTACAAATATCCTTTAAGAGGAATGTAACTTCTGACTTTGAAGTGTGAATTTTATTTGCTTTGAATCAATCATAATGTGGAAAATACAGACTGTTTAAGCAGCTAGAACGTAGTATTTTTTGGATCTTCATTTTGGATTTGAACTTCACATAGGCCTATTAATTCTTTTAGGGCCACAGACTGAACTCCCACCTGCCTCACAACCATCTTACAAATAGGTGCCATTACTCACAAATAGGATCAAATGAGAAAATAGTTCAGTACAGCTCATACAGTAATTACTCTGTATATGAGAAAAAAAATCAAGGTTTGAATATCTTACTGATGGCTTAACTTTATCTTTATATTCAAAGCTAAGATGTTTACTTAGTAAAGACCGAAATGTAAAAACAGTACTAAACAATATCTAGAATTTTTTTTTTTTTGAAATGGAGTTTCGCAGGCTGGAGTGCAATGGCATGAGCTCAGCTCATCGCAACCTCCGCCTCCCAGGTTCAAGTGATTCTGCTGCCTCAGCCTCCAGAGTAGCTGGGATTACAGGCATGCGCCACCACGCCCAGCTAATTTTGTATTTTTAATAGAGATAGAGTTTCTCCATTTTGGTCAGGCTGGTCTTGAACTCCCGACCTCAGGTGACCCACCCACCTCAGCCTCCCAAAGTGCTGGGATTGCAGGTGTGAGCCACTGTGCCTGGCTATAGAATTGTTTTTATAAGTTTCTACAAATAGTACTGTTTTCATAGTAACTTCATTGCCTATAAACAACGAATACCTGTTCGTGCTGAAGACTCAATGGTGTTTTACCTAAAGAACAGCGTAGAAGTACAGGTTTTCTTGTCCACCCCTGGGTCTTATTTCTGAAATGGCTGCTAACAACTCAAACTGGTAGATCTGGGAAATTGAAGGATACCAACACAGGCATGTTTTTCTTTCCTTGCCAAAAACTTTAGTTGTTTTGGGCTTGCCTCTCTGTGTCCTCTATCTGGAGAGAGGCAGGGTGGGATGGATCTTCCAAAGGAATGTTAATCAAGTTTGTTGCTTACTAACCTTGATGTTCCTGTAGTGTTGGTATGTTGCAATCAGTGGAGATCTGTTCAAGTTAGTAAATCCTTACTGGGGTGAAGAGATTGTCATGGTTTGTGACAAGGCCGAATTCAGGTTTTGGACCCCAGGCAATCACATGGCATTCAGATTTATTCATGTATTCCTTGTTCTAAGAACATATCAGTGATCTAGAGTTTTGATATCACACATAGAGATAGCTAGCTAGGGCTGTTTGGAGTTGTGGTTCCAGGAATGTCCCATGTAATTTGAAGGTTTTAATGACTACTTACTATGTTTTGAAGTATTGCATGATATAAAGTGAATCTATAAACTGTTCCCTTTATTAATATATAATATGGGAATATTTTTAGCTAGAAAGGAATTGAACTGAATTAAATGAGAATGTGTTAAATGAAGGCTTGTGTTCAGTATTTGGATATGAAAACTGTTTCCTGGAAAAGGTGTTCCTGTCTTACTGCTGCATGCCTAGTGCCTGGATCACTACCTGCCATGTGGAGCATCTCTTAGTGAATATCTGTTGAATGAATGAATGAATGAATGAATGGCTCTGAGTCTAGATGTAGGGTGATGATGAGAGAGAATGAGATAGATATAAAACCAGAAGTATTTTGCTTTCCTTAGTAACTTACTGATTTTTCCCAATTATAAATAAGCCTATATGTATGCCTTCTTACATTGTGCCAGTATACCCTCCTTTTTTTTTTTTTTTTTTATTTTGAGACGGGGTCTTACTGTGTCTCCCAGGCTAGACTGCAGTGGTGCAATCTCGGCTCACTGCGGCCTCTGCCTCCTGGCCTCATGTGAGTCTCCCACCTCAGTCTCCCAAGTAGCTAGGCCCACATGTGTGTGCCACCATACCCTGCTAATTTTTGTTTTTGTAGAGACGGGGTTTTGCCATGTTGCCCAGGCTGGTTTCAAACTCCTGAGCTCAAGCCATTCACCCGACTCAGCCTCCCAGAGTGCTGGGATTATAGGCACATGCCACCATATCTGACTAATTTTTGTATTTTTAGTAGAGACAAGGTTTCACCATGTTGGCCAGGCTGGTCTCGAACTCCTGACCTCAGGTGATCTGCCCGCCTATGCCTCCCAAAGTGCTGGTATTACAGGCATGAGCCACTGTGCCCAGCCATCCGGCCCCTCTTCCTAACAATGTGAAAATGCCAGTTTCTCTACAGAATTTGATTATTACCATTTTTTTTTTCTTTCAGTTCAGTCTCAAATTAGGATGAAGCATTTGAGATTTTAAGAATATTCAAGCAGAAGTTTTTTAGTTTTCAGAAATTAGCTAAATTAGGATGTCCCTCTGATAACAATCCCTAGAAAGGAATAAATAGTCTCAGGTCATATTTCTTGAATTTGTATGTTCCTCCTTAAAATTGAAACCCTTAAAGACAAAAACAAACACTTTCTTTCAATTGTCCAGAACATTTTCAAAGAAAATTGTTATTCTTCTCCTTGTAATTTATGTAGTTCATAAAGCAAGTACCTGCCCTTTTGCTACCAAGGTATAAATGCCTCATTGAATAATATAGGGCGTGTGTGTGTGTGTTGATTTAAGAAAGTATAATTGTCTTCAGTATGTTATTGAATGGGAGGATTTTTAAAATATAGCATGGTTTAATCTTCTGCTTAGAAACATATTTCATGCTTAAGGCTGGGCACAGTGACTCTTGCCAGTAGTCCCAGCACTTTGGGAGGCATAGGCAGGTAGATCACGAGGTCAGGAGTTCAAGACCAGCCTGGCCAAGATGGTGAAACCCTGTCTCTACTAAAAATATAAAAATTAGCTGGGCGTGGTGGTGGGCACCTGTAATCTCAGCTAGTCGGGAGGCTGAGGCGGAGAATTGCTTGAACTCGAGAGGTGGAGGTTGCAGTGAGCCAAGATCATGCCACTGCACTCCAACCTGGGCTACAGAGTAAGACTCCAACTCAAAAAAAAAAAAAATAAAGAAAAAAAAGAAAAAGAAAGAAACCTATTTTATGCTTGGCATAAATTTGGTAAATACAACAAAATAAAAAAGGGGGGAATTGCCATTCCTTGGCAAAGATTTTACTTTTTTAACTTCAAGATTTTTTTTGCATTTCTGCCTAACCTAAAAGGTCAGGTTTTTGTTCCTTGGAGAAGGAAGTTATAAATGCCCAAGAATAAGATATATAAATTGAAAATCTGCTTTAGCTTTTCTTTTTATCTTTTTGTTTTTTTTCCTTCTGAGAGCCTCAATTTTTTATGCTTTTCTTAAAACATAACGTTTAGCATAATAATTTTAATAGCTATGTAGATAAGAATAAAAGAGATGAATTATGTGCTTGTTAAATTAATCTAACTGCCTCTTTCACTGTCTTTACTATAGATTATTATCCAGTATTGATTGTCCTCCTTTTATTCAGTCCTTGATCCCAAAGTAAGAGGAATTGATGAGGCTATGTGCATTGTGTTATGTCTGATCACAGTTTGACTAGCAGAGTCTGGAAGTGGGTTGTACAGGATGAGAGAGAGAAGCCTAATTGCTCTCTCAGCATCAGCAGCATCTATAAAGCATCCTGGGAATTGCTTGCCCTACGTTCAGAGCAGCTGGTCACATGAGCCTGAATTTTCAGTTCAGTTCATTAGTCAGCCATTTTGGTCAACACCCTGCTTACTGCGCACGGCCAATCCTATGAGAACTCAGCATCCCATCTCATCTGAGCAGATCCTGGAAGTGATTTCTGCAGCTCAGAATTTTTTTTTTTAAGCTACACTGAAAATATAGGTTTATTTTTTGTTCAGGTTTTTCTTTTATATTTTTTTCTGCACAAAGGAGGAGGATTTTTCACTTATTCATATCGAGGCCAGATTTTTAAAGCCAGCTAAGGCAGCATCGGCTGTGCAGGATTTAAAGCCCATAGGTCTGCTGAAAAAAAAGGTGGGGGGCAGGGAAAGGAAGATAAAAGGAGAGGAAGCTGGGAGAAGACAAGCATCATCTTATTTTGCTATGTGGTAGGAACTGTCTATAAGATAGTGTAGAATTGTTTATCTTGAGCAGTTTGTTCTTAAACTATAAGGTGTTTTTCCTTTTTTTTTTTTTAAACCTCCCCCACCCTTTTCCTGAAAGCTTTGTTTCAGAGCTTTGTATTGGGTTTTTTTGGTGAGGAGGTTGTATTTATTTTTGTGGTGTGTGTGTGTGTGTGTGTGTGTGTCTGTGTGTGTGTTGTGGTCCCAGCTGAGTCATCATGTCTGCTCTGACGCCTCCGACCGATATGCCAACCCCCACCACTGACAAGATCACACAGGCTGCCATGGAGACCATCTACCTTTGCAAATTCCGAGTGTCCATGGATGGAGAATGGCTCTGCCTGCGAGAGCTGGATGACATCTCACTTACACCTGACCCAGAGCCTACCCATGAAGGTATGGTCAGATCCTGCCCGCTAATGCCTCACCAGCATCTTCATTGTTATGGGGGAGGGCTGGGAGGATCAGGGAGAGGTAGAAAAAGCCTACACTCTCAACTGTTAACAGTCCTGAAAACCTTGCATCCTTACTTACCACCCAGCTCCCCTCCTCTTGCTCATGGGGGAAAAATAATTTTTTTCCTGCCCCTTGAGATATCCTTTCAAAAGACGCTGGATACTTGTTTAGAGTTCTTTGTCTTAAGCCTCTAAAGAAGAATTTGAGGTCACTTATCACATCTGATTCTAATCAATAAAGCTATTTTGTTCATATATGAAAATGTTCATATATGAAATTGTAGTGAGTTATAACACTAACTTAAGACAACATGACTATAATTATAGGATTGTACATGATGAATACAGTAGAAACACCAGGGTATCCTCACCATTATATGAGGATATAATGTTAAGCAGGTTATGACATCTAGGAAAGATTTGATAAAATATTATCTTTTTTAACAATATGGATTATTAGGTTAGATGAGAAAATAACTTTCAGCATAATGCCTTGGAAAGGTTAAATATGATTAATATGGGATCCCTATATATTACAATAGAATGGTAATATTGGAATCTATTGGCCATTGCTTTTTATAAATTATTTGTGGTAACTCTTATGATCCATTTGAGATTTCCACTGTCAGTACCTCTGAGATCTTTGTGGTCTCTTGACTTGTGACTTTTTTCCTGGACTTTTCCTAATTTATGAGCGGTTTTCTGCTTCTACCCTTTAATTCTCTTAATGCCACAGAAAGATTTATTTGAGTCATAGCTACAAATTATTTTGTTTTCAATACAGTGGCTTCTTAGCTAGGGTTTATTCTCTGTCCTTATACTGATGAAAACAAAAACGCTTGCATGTGAGGAGAAATTCTTTATAAACATCTGCCTGATAGTTAGGCACATCGACAAGACAAAGAAGACCATAGGTGAATTGTACCTAGCAGATGGGGTTAGGAAAGGTGATTCTCTGCCTTTGACCTTGAGTTGAAATCTTATCATGACTCAGAGTTTGCCCATTGTGTTTGATAAGGATTTTATCTTCCCAGTCAGCCTTAGCCTTGATAAAGTTTTAGGGATGGTTAGTATCACAGAACACAAAGCAGTCATTTTGGGTGTGTCTTTAAGAACAATGTTTAAGTGGTTTTTAAGACTTTTTGCATCTTGTAACAATTGGTTTGTTAATTGGACAGCTTTCTTTGGCTGTAAGTTTCGTTATGTGCACAAGTTATGAGACATCAGCTGAAATTCCATGCCAGTACTATTTATTTTTTATTATTATTTTATTCTGTGTTTTCATCAAAACATCGTTACATCCAACAATTCCAGTACTACTTAAAACAGCCTCCAAAGCTTTAAAAGTCTTGACAGAAGAAAAATACAGTTTTAGAAGGCTACCAAGAAGTCTTCTGGCAACTGCCTCAGTTTACATATTTTGTTTGAAAAAAATGTGTTCCCGTCCATTTTGAGAGTCATACAATATGAAATATTCCCTTTATTATGAAATCTAGTTTATCAGTGTCTCAAAAATAATTGTTAACAATTTAGCACTTCGAATATATGTTTTTGGAGCAATATTCCTATGGATAAGTGAAAGTGAGCTGTTTGGTTCATGTAAGCGTTTGTAGCAGTGTCATTTGAATTCTTCATAGAGAAATCTGTAGCAACACATTTCTCAGTATGGAAAATGTGTGAGAGCTATAACCTAAGCAATAAATTGTGTGTCTGCTGATTAAAGAAATAATAAATACAGAGTTTCCAAGACCTTTAATCAACTATAGAGGATTTGGAAGAAAATAGAGAAATGCTAATAGTGCATTTTAGAATTTTGCCTTAAATTGGTCAAGAAAGCCATTATTTTAAATAATTAGAAATGAAAATAAAGAAAGTATAGGCCCATGAAAACCTATGAGTATTATTTTCTTGTTCCATTACCAAACTCTGAATATTTAAACAGTCATTTGGTCCCAAGAAATAATCCACTTTTATGTTAATACCATTGACAGTTATTATATTTAATTTATAAGCATTTAAGTGGTGGTCACCAGGCCTATGATTATGTGCATCTCACCTTGTTGACAAAATGAAACTCCTGATGTCTGGACGCAGAAGTATTCAGACTGCTTTCCGGGCTGATTCATAGAGGGAAAAATATGTGACCACCCAAATCCTAGAGTGAAGTCTCCTTACTCCTACAAAAGAAAATAAGCAAAAAGCATAATGTTCCCTCTTAAAATGATGTAGACCGACCGTATATACTCAGCAATAGAGGCTCTGTGGCTTCCACATTTTATTTTTTTAAAACCAGAGTTCCTGGCCCTTCACTGAGCAGTCCACAGTACAGGCCTGGACCTAGAGTTTCTGCCTACTTTAACCCTTAAATAAATGAGAATAAAAGTATTCACTTCATTATCTCAATGCTTATTGGTGGTCAATGAGGTTATCTCTTTTGTGTTATATACTTTTTTTTTTTTGAGACAGAATTTTGTTCTTGTTGCCCAGGCTGGAGTGCAATGGCACGATCTCGGCTCACTGCAACCTCCGCCCACTGGGTTCAAGCGATTCTCCTGCCTCAGCCTTCCAAGTAGCTGGGATTACAGGCATGCGGCACCACACCCAGCTAATTTTTGTATTTTTTGTATTTTTAGTGGAGACGGAGTTTCTCCATGTTGGTCAGTTTGGTTTCGAACTCCCGACCTCAGGTGATCCACCCGCCTCCGCCTCCCAGCGTGCTGGGATTACAGGTGTGAGCCACCACACCCGCCTTATATACTCTATTTTTAAAAGCCAAAAGCAAATCTACAGCAAGTTTAATTGCAAACAGATTTCCCCTAAAGGGAAATCACAGTCCTGTGATTGATTCCACTGGAGAGGCTTCGTTAAGTGAGACCTTAAGAGGTAACGAGGTGATCACCGGACCAACATAGGGAGGACATTTCAAACAGTACATAGTGAGCTGGCCCAGCCAGGGAATAGCAAACAGGAGCACAGTGGACTTCTGTTTGGCACAACAGGGAGCAAGGCTGGAAAGATAAGCAGGGGCTTGACTGTAGAAATCTTCTTATTCATACTGAAAAGCCTGCATTTGATTCTGTAGTGAAAAGCTACTGGTGCTTTATGTCTGGGAGTAACATGAAATAAGATTTGTATTTGGAATGATCACTCTGGCAACAGTCTAGTGGATGGATCAGAAGAACATAAGCTCTCAGGGACCCCTAACTATAACTATTAAAATGGTCTGGGTAAGAGATGACAATCTCAAATTAAGGCAGCGAGAGTGAACACAAAAGGAACAATCCTTGGAAAAGTAGAATGTCCCCGATGACTGAAGGGCTGGGTGGCTAGAGAATGAAGGTGAGGCGGTGCCTGGGATGACTCTCCAACTTCTGGCTACAGAAGCTGGGTTCCCTTTACCAGTACAGAATGGAGAGGGAAGATAACATTTGAGTTCTTGATGCTTAATACATTGTGACTAACAAAAGCACTACCATTATTCTTTTTTTTTTTTTTTGAGACGGAGTCTGGCTCTGTCACCCAGGCTGGAGTGCAGTGGCCAGATCTCAGCTCACTGCAAGCTCCGCCTTCCGGGTTTACGCCATTCTCCTGCCTCAGCCTCCCGAGTAGCTGGGACCACAGGCGCCCGCCACCTCGCCCAGCTAGTTTTTTTTGTGTGTGTTCTTTAGTGGAGATAGGATTTCACCGTGTTAGCCAGGATGGTCTCGATCTCCTGACCTCGTGATCCGCCCGTCTCGGCCTCCCAAAGTGTTGGGATTACAGGCTTGAGCCACCGCGCCCGCCCTCTTTTTTTTTTTTTTTTTTTTTGAGACAGAGTTTCGCTATTAATGCCCAGGCTGGAGTATAATGGCGCTATCTCGGCTTACTGCAACCTCCACCACCCACGTTCAAGCGATTCTCCTGCCTCAGACTCCCTGAGTAGCTGGGATTACAGTCATGCGCCACCATGCCCAGTTAATTTTGTATCTTTAGCAGAGACAAGGTTTCTCCATGTTGGTCAGGCTGGTCTCAAACTCCTGACCTCAAGTGATCGCCCGCCTAAACCTCCCAAAGTGCTGGGATTACAGTCGTGAGCCACCGCGCCCCGCCCATCACTCTTTCAATTAAGCCTTCTACCCGCTCCACAGAAGCATTAATCAGATTTACACTTTTCCAGATTACATATCCTGGCTTAAGTCTGTACCCTAATTTCCATTAAGAGTTGGAATCCTCACATGGAAAGGCGGGGATGAGGATAAAAGGAGTGAGACTAAATGGACATTCAGAGATGTGAGAATGTGGCTTACTTTCTTACTTTGCTTGTGCCATGTCAGCACTAGAGGAGCAGCCTTGTTTATAGAAAATTCATTGTGCATTTTCTTAATTTAGAGAAACATGGCCGGGCGCGGTGGCTCAAGCCTGTAATCCCAGCACTTTGGGAGGCCGAGACGGGCGGATCACGAGGTCAGGAGATCGAGACCATCCTGGCTAATACGGTGAAACCCCGTCTCTACTAAAAAAATACAAAAAACTAGCCGGGCGCGGTGGCGGGCGCCTGTAGTCTACTCCGGAGGCTGAGGCAGGAGAATGGCGTAAACCCGGGAGGCGGAGCTTGCAGTGAGCTGAGATCCGGCCACTGCACTCCAGCCTGGGCGACAGAGCGAGACTCCGTCTCAAAAAAAAAAGAAACGTGCCACCATTGAAATGATCTCTCAGAGACTTTTTTTTTTTTAGTTTGTGAAAGCGTAGTGGGATTTCTTTTCTTTTCTTCTTCTTCTTTTTTTTTTGAAAGCAATGTTGGAAGTAAGTAGAATTTCAAAGTAAAAAAACTTTTAAAGCACCATGAAAATTTTAGAGAACATGTATTCTCTGTTTTTCTCAAGAATGGAAGCAGAACACTTCAGTTAGACCTTTAAGCATCATTATATGAATTTCAGAAGTGGTATTATTACTGAGATGAAGTGATATGTTTTATTTTTGCCATTTTTTTTAAAGTCACATGCTCATATGTTTCTGAATTTCTTGGAGTAACATTCTCAAAACAAGTTACATATAATTCTAGGATCAGAAAAATAACAACTTTTTTGTTTGTCTGTTTTTTGAGACAGAGTCTCATTCTGTTGCCCAGGCTGGAGTGCAGGGGCAAGTTCCCAGCTTGCTGAAACCTCCGCCTCCCAGGTTCAAGCAGATCTCCTGCCTCAGCCTCCCTAGTAACTGGGATTATAGGCAGACGCCACCGCGCCTGGGTAATTTTTGTATTTTTAGTAGAGACAGGATTTCATCATGTTGTCCAGGCTGGTCTTGAACTCCTGACCTCAGGCGATCCACCCACCTTGGCCTCCCAAAGTGCTGGGATTACAAAAAATTAGCCGGGCATGGTGGCAGGTGCCTGTAATCCCTGCTACTCGGGAGGCTGAGGCAGGAGAATCACTTGAACCCAGGAGGCAGAGGTTGCGGTGAGCCGAGATTGTGCCACTGCACCCCAGCCTGGGCAACAAGAGTGAAACTCTGTCTCAAAAAAAAAAAAAAAAAAGATTTTTTTAAAGAAATTCACCAATACATGTTATGTATACACATGCCCACATACATGAGGGGCAGGCTATAGTATTGCCTTCAATATTATTGAATGTTTAACAACAAAACCAACTATAGCTATGACTCAGTTTATAACACATTTACCCTTAAAAAGTTTACCTAATTAGAAATGTATATGTTAGTAAAAATTTTGACACTTTAAAGAGAATTTTTAAAGAATGAAATCCTGACTCATTTGTTGTCTCAAGTGATTACAGATTTCCTTTGAGTTAAGTTGGGGTTATGTCCTGAGAAACCCATCCTAAGTTGAAAATACCATAAAATGAAAATGCATTTAATACACCTACTGTACCGAACTTAATAGCTTAAATAGCTTAGGCTAGGCGGCCTTAAACATGCTTAGAAGACTTAAGTTAGCCAACAGTTGCGTAAAAGCATCTGGCAGCACAGTACCCTGTAGCGTATTGGTTGTTTACCCTGATCTGAGGCTGATCGTGTGGCTGAGTAGGATGATGTGGCTGACCGGAGCTGCGGCTTGCTGCTGCTGAGAGAGGGTCATGAGAGAGGATCACCTGGCATAGTGCTAGCTCGGGAAGAGATCAAAATTCAGAATTTGAAGTAGGGTTTCTACTGAACTCATATCACTTTCTCACCGTTGTAAAGTTGAAATATCGTAAGTTGAATCCTCATAAGCCGGGGACTGTCTGTAAATTGAAATTAGCCTAAAAGACAGCAGTAGTATCGTATTTCAAAAGAGAAAATGTTATTTTGCATATATTGCCTTTACTCTGTAAAGTGTTTCAGACAGATTTTTTTTTTAATAGAATTTATGATCTAAGTACCATTCCTTGTTCTTAAACTAAATGTCCAGCTTTTGGTCTATTTTCTTTTTTATTCCACATCCCTACTGTCTGTTATCATATTTTTGATATTTATATGGTTTGAGTAGCAGGCAAAGTTAAAAATTGCAATTTAAAATAATTTTTATGTGCTTTTTAAAGTGAAGCTAAGTTGGATTTTTAAAATAAGACTTTTTTCTGATTACAAAAGGATATTTGTTGTGGAGATTTGGAAATTTCTTCTTTTTTTTTTAATGAGGCCTTGAGATTTGGAAATTTCTAAGTAGAATTTTGACACAGAATTCAAAATGACTGAAGAAATCTGCTGAATACCTAATGAGTCTCTTTAGAGTTGGGTGGATATTAATTAGACTATGGAAAACTTGATTGCTCTCAATATGGGGTATATTTGAGAACAATAAAGGAATTAGTACAATAATGGGGTTGATTGGACAATTGGTGTTTTAGCTACTGTGATGGTCATTAATTTAGAGATAATATAGGATAGTGGTTAAAAGTATGGATTTTGTGGCTTGGACCTGGACCTGGATCCAGTTCCTTTACCCCACTATTCAGTAGTCATGTGACGTTGCACGAGTTATCCCTTCATGCTTGAGTTTTTTTTTTGTTTTAAGACAGTCTCACACTGTCACCTGGACTGGAGTGCAATGGCGTGATCTCGGCTCACTGCAACCTCCACCTCCCGGGTTCACACAGTTCTCCTGCCTTAGCCTCCTGAGTAGCTGGGATTACAGGCGCACACCACCACACCCAGCTAATTTTTTTGTATTTTTAGTAGAGATGAGGTTTCCACATATTGGCCAGTCTGGTCTCCAACTCCTGACCTCAAGTGATCTGCCCACTTCAGTCTCCCAAAGTGCTAGGATTACAGATGTGAACCACCATGCTTGAGTTTTTCTCTCCTCTTAACTGGGAATATTAATGGTAACTACTTGAGAGTTTAGGAGGATTAAATGAGATAATTAATGTAAAGCACTCTGTAAATGGTAGCTATTTTTATTAGTAGTTGTTCATGAATCAGTAGCTGGAGCCACAGCAGTTTAAGCCATATTCTTAAATACATTGCCATTTTATTTTATATTTATATTTTTATATCTAACTTTATAGAGTAGTCTAAACAAGTTATTTATCAGACAGACTAAAGATGAACATTAGTAGTAGCTTAAACTCAAGTTTTAGCATTGTCCTTTCTTGAACCTCTATAAATAAGAAAATAATTGATTAAAAATCAATGAGTTATCAGTTATCAAGAAATATGTGTTTTTCTTTTCCTTTTTTTTTTTTTTTTTGAGACGGAGTCTTGCTCTTGTCACCCAGGCTGGAACGCAGTGGTGCAATCTTGGCTCACTGCAACCCCTGCCTCCCCGGTTCAAGTGATTCTCTTGCCTCAGCCTCCCAAGTTGCCGGGATTACAGGCACCCACCACCATTTCCGGCTCATTTCTGTATTTTTAGTAGAGATAGGGTTTCACCATGTTGGCCAGGCTGGTCTTGAACTCCTTGAACCTGCCTTGGCCTCCCAAAGTGCTGGGATTACATACGTGAGCCACCTCACCCTGCCAAAATATGTGCTTTTTAACCTTCTTTTAGGGATGAGGAATCTGACATTGAGAGGTGATGCACAGATGATCAGTTGCATGCAATAAAATATACGTCTGGCCCGATTAGTTACTTTCTGCCAGGAATTATTTACTCCAAGTGTTAAAAATGTATTATCTCATTTAATTTTTACAACAATCTTTTGAGCCTAGATATAGTTATTAACCCCAGTTTACAAATAAACTGACATTTGGCCAGGCGCGGTAGCTCACACTTGTAATCCCAGCACTTTGGGAGGCTGAGGCGGGTGGATCACCTGAGGTCAGGAGTTCAAGACTAGCCTGGCCAACATGGTGAAACCCCATCTCTACTAAAAATACCAAAAAAAAAAATGATTAGCTGGGCATGGGGGCAGGTACCTATAATCCCAACTACTTGAGATGCTGAGGCAGGAGAATTGCTTGAACCCGGGAGGCAGAGGTTGCAGTGAGCCGAGATCACACCACTGTACTCACTCCAGCCTGGGTGACAAGAGTGAAACTCCAACTCAAAAATTTAAAAAAGTAAAATAAACTGACATTCAAGGATGTAATAACTGGTAGAGGCAGGATTCAAACTCAGACAACCAATGGCTCAACTCATACACAATACTCCTGTCTCAGAATTCTAGAGTGCAAGTCCAACAATAGGCCTGCATTTAATAGGGGGAGTCTTCTTCCCAGTCTCTGATGATATATTTCCAGAAGTTTTATACACAATTGAACACAGCATTGGCAACTTAAGTACAGTGAGCATCCAGATAAGGCCAAAAGCATCCCAGCTGGGACAGGCTTGGTGATTGCCATCTTGTTTTGTTTTGTTTTTTTTTTTTGAGAGGGAATCTCGCTCTTGTTGCCCAGGCTGGAGTGCAGTTGCGCGATCGTGGCTCACTGCAACCTCTGCCTCCTGGGTTCAAGCAATTCTCCTGCCTCAGCCTCCTAAGTAGCTGGGATTAGAGGTGCCTGCCACCACGCCTGGCTAATTTTTGTACTTTTAGTAGAGAAGGGGTTTCGTCATGTTGGCCTAGGCTTGTCTCGAACTCCTGACCTCAGGTGATCTGCCCGCCTTGGCCTCCCGAAGTGCTGGGATTACAGGCATGAACCACCACGACCGGCCAGGGATTGCCGTCTGTTAAAGTGGAGATTGAGCTTTTTGTCCACTTGTTTTCTTTTTCCTCTTTTCACTCACTTTTATAAAGTAAATGGAAATATTTACATAATTGTGCATATACTACCAAACAGCAAAAATAGTACACTGCTGAAACTGACCTGGCTGGCAAGTGACATCTCTGTATGCTAAATTTAGCTTTCTGAAGCAGATGTACAAAAGCAATAAGAAAAGCAGTTTTGTTTTGTTTTTGTTTTGAGACAGAGTTTCGCTCTGTTGCCCAGTCTGAAGTGCAGTGGCGTAATCTCGGCTCACTGCAACCTCCGCCTCCCAGGTTTAAGCGATTCTCCTGCCTCAGCCTCTCGAGTAGCTGGGACTACAGATGCGCACCACCATGCCTGGCTAATTTTTGTATTTTTAATGGAGACAGGGTTTTGCCATGTTGGCCGGGCTGGTCTTGAACTCTTGGGCTCAAGCAATCACCCGCCTCAGCCTCCCAAAGTACTGGGATTACAGGAATGAGCCACCACGCTTAGCCTGAAAAGCATTTGGGATAGCAGTAATGTTTGTGATTACGGATTGTTTGAAATAGTAGCTACTATTTTGTTACATTGTAATACATAACCATTACTCTTTTAGCCAAGCATTCTCATGCCCTTCTTTGGATGATTTTTTTTTATTCAATGTTTTTTCAAACTCCTTTTCAACATACTTACCTGCTCTAGTCAGACTGTGCTTCAGTAAAACCCTGATTATTCTTTTTGTTTTACTATTCCAACTTGTGATTCTTCATGCCAGTGTTATATCAGGAAGGGTGATGGACCCCGATTCCCTTCATCTACAAGTCCTTCTGTAACAGATCTCACACCTTTCATGTCCAGAATCACTGGGTAGCATCTGGGACATTTGTTTGAATATGCTGGGAATCATTCTCCAGTTATTTAATTTATGGGATTCCTTATTTCTGAAGTTATATAGAAAGTTCTTCAGGACAAACCTTTTCTTTGGCATTCTTCAGAAGGCCACATAGTACTGTGTACTATTTATGGTAGATATCCAACAAACTTCTGGTGAACTCAGTGATTCCCTATTACTCCATAAAACCATTTTAAAAGAAAGAATTTTCATGCTACTATAAAGACACATTCACATGTATGTTTATTGCGGCACTATTCACAATAGCAAAGACTTGGAACCAACCCAGATATCCATCAATAATAGACTGGATAAAGAAAATGTGGCACATAAACACCATGAAATACTATGCAGCCTTAAAACAGGATGTGTTCATGTCCTTTGCAGGGGCATGGATGAAGCTGGAAACCATCATTCTGAGCAAACTATCACAAGGACAGAAAACCAAACACCGCATATTCTCACTCATAAGTGGGAGTCGAACAATGAAAACACATGGACACAGGGAAGGGAACATCACACGCCGGGGGGCAGGGGGCTGGGGGAGGGATGGCATTAGGAGAAATACCTAATGTAAATGATGAGTTGATGGGTGCAGCAAACCAACATGGCACATGTATACCTATGTAACAAACTTGCACGTTGTGCACATGTACTCCAGAACTTAAAGTATTAGGGAAAAAAAAAAAAAAAGCTGGGAGCAGTGGTGGGCGCCTGTAATCCCAACTACTCGGGAGGCTGAGGCAGAAGAATCACTTGAACCCGGGAGGCAGAGGTCGCAGTGAGCCAAGATCACGCCACTGCACTCTAACCTGGGCAACAGAGCGAGACTCCATTTCTAAATAAATAAATAATAAAAGATTTTGTCTTCCTCCATTACAATTTAATTTATGGTTTCTAATGTTTTCTTTATTTTCAATTTTTTAATCTCATATTCTGGACCAACTATATATTATTTGGAAAATATAAGTTTAGAATAATGTAATAATTTATTGTTTTAAATATATTAATATATAGTATTGATGACAATATGGGACAACTTGGGGCCTCTGCTAGTGAGAATGTACATTAGTACATCCTTTATAGAAATCATTTTATCATTGTGAATCAAGGACCCTAAAAAAATTAATTCTCAGTAATTGTACCAGACACGTATCCTAAGGAAATAATAAGAGATACAAACAAAAAGTTTATGTATGTACTGTGTATTTATCACAGTATTCTGACTTCCTGTAGCACAATCTTGAGAGCAACTTAAATAGCCTAAGAGGTAAATTATTCAATAAGTTGTAGAACATCTTACACTAAAAATTATTGTGGAACGATATTTGATGTATAGGGTAATGTTTGGATATAACTTTAAAAGCTGCCTCTTAAGCTGCATATTTACTATAGTCACAAATTTTTTAAGCATAGGTATACATAAACACAAGTGAAAGGAAATATATCAAAAATATAAAAATTGATTATCTCTGGATAGTGGAATTACAGGTGATTTTTATAATATTCTTTATGTTTCTTTATATCTCCCAAATATTCTACAAGAGGACATATTACTCTAATAGGAAAACAAATGCTCCTTTTTCAAGGGAAAAAACTTTATGAAAATGTACGGGTGTGCAATCATCCATCCAACAGATATTTGTATTATATATCAGTACCTTCTATGACAGTTTCACCATCTGTGAGTGGGAATGTTTGCCTCACAGCAGGGCTACTGCTTTAGATTCAATTTCCAATATAATTTTTTAAGATTTCTATTAGGCATTTTATTTTGAGCTTTTTCACAGACCTGTGTTTATTTACTGGCATGCTTTGTTTTCTTAGCTGTGTAAATGCTATTTGCAGTGTATGGGGGGGCCCACAGTGTCTAGATTTAGAAGCATGTACAGCATTTGATTGATTCCTTTCCTAAGTGTTTGGAAAATAAAACCTGAGTCATTGGGATTCTCTTTTTCACAGAATTGTGTTATTGTTCTTTGCTTTCACTGTGGCACACCCCGTTTTGTAATTGGCCCTTGGTGAGATTACAGAAACATTTGTTGCCACCAGTGCAGTCCGCCTTAGATTTACACTGTCAGGTTCTCTGAGCTGTGATTATGTGTTCAGAAGGCAGTCTCAGTGAACTTCTCGAAGTGAGAAGGTTGTAGCTTTTAATACAGTCTCAGAAGCCTATGGGACAAAGTTCTTGGACAAGGTTCATCCCTTCTTGTTGCTCTGTCCTGAAAATAACCTGGCTAGTCACCCTTTCAAGGTAAGTTTTACCCACTTAGCTTCTAGGATTTTGTAAAATTCTAAATCTGGGTGAGAAATATCAGTAGCTCTGTACTTGTATGCCAGCTCCTATCTAAACCACGAAAGAGCTGCATGTTGCCTCTGACCTGACCGTAATATACTCTGTATAAAATCAGTTTTTCCTTCCTGTTTCAGGGCTACTTTCAGTTTCTTCCTATCTCCTTGATACATCTGCACTGGCGTTGGCTTCAGTGCACTGTCAGTAACCGTAGTGCCTTACAGTCTTTTCTTCTATTGGTGAGCGAGCCTTTTCTGAATTTTCGTGGAACGGAGCTTCTACTTTAATCTTTAATTTGTGCCCTTCATAACAGAACTCACATTAATTCTTCTTTGGGTTATCAGCTTCTAACACCCAAAAGTCGTTTGTCCTAAACTAATCACTGAAATATGAATCATTTTCCAAAAGGAAATGCTGTGCCAGATAAGATAACTGCCGCTCAGTGATAGAACTCAGAACATGGCCCTGCGCGGTGGCTCAAGCCTGTAATCCCAGCACTTTGGGAGGCCGAGACGGGCGGATCACGAGGTCAGGAGATCGAGACCATCCTGGCTAACATGGTGAAACCCCGTCTCTACTAAAAAATACAAAAAACTAGCCGGGCGAGGTGGCGGGCGCCTGTAGTCCCAGCTACTTGGGAGGCTGAGGCAGGAGAATGGCGTAAACCCGGTAGGCGGAGCTTGCAGTGAGCTGAGATCCGGCCACTGCACTCCAGCCTGGGCGACAGAGCGAGACTCCGTCTCAAAAAAAAAAAAAAGAAAGACACTTTGGGAGGCCGAGGCGGGCGGATCACGAGGTCAGGAGATCGAGACCATCCTGGCTAACATGGTGAAACCCCGTCTCTACTAAAAAAAAAAAAAAAAAAAAAAAAATACAAAAAAACTAGCCGGGCGAGGTGGCGGGCGCCTGTAGTCCCAGCTACTCGGGAGGCTGAAGCAGGAGAATGGCGTAAACCCGGGAGGCGGAGCTTGCAGTGAGCTGAGATCCGGCCACTGCACTCCAGCCCGGGCGACAGAGGGAGACTCCGTCTCAAAAAAAAAAAAAAGAAAGAAAGAACTCAGAACAGAATTCACGTTGTCAGATTCCCAAGCCTGGGTACCAACCACGATCTGGTTGGAAAGAGCAAGTGCTGTCGTTTGAGAGCATCCACAATACTCTGTACTCTTGAGTAGCTGGTTCTGCATTTTGCTTTTCTGGTGGTGCCCCTCTTGAGGGGGAGGTGGAGAGTGTACAATTTGGCATGTTTTTTCATTGTGGTTCCTCTAGTCCCCACCAGTCAACTGTGACTACTATGAAGTGCTTTTGAGTACAGGGCTATAAATACTAAAATCTGTTCCTTTGCAATTTTTGGTATTTGAGCTTTTCCAGAGAACAAATAGAAGTATTTGATGAGCTTAGAAGCACATGTGTAGAGGAACAGTGAAAAAGACTTCTCCCCAAATGGCTGCTAAGTAATTATATATTTTTCATCATAATTAAATATTCTCAAAATTGTATGTCAGTGTGTTGAAAACAATGTTTTTAAAGAAAATATTGGCTGGGTGTGGTGGCTCACACCTGTAATCCCAACATTTTGGGAGGCCAAGGCAGGCGGATTGCTTGAGCTCAGGAGTTCAACGCCAGCCTGGACATCATGGCAAAACCCTGTATCTACAAAAAAATTAAAAATTAGCTGGGTGTGACTGGGTGCTGTGGCTCATGCCTGTAATCCCAGCACTTTGAGAGGTCAAGGTGGGTGGATCACCCGAGGTCAGGAGTTCAAGACCAGCCTGGCCAACATGGTGAAACCCTGTCTCTACTAAAAATACAAAATATTAGCCAGGCGTGGTGGCGGACGCCTGTAATCCCAGCTACTTGGGAGGCTGAGGCAGGAAAAGTGCTTGAACCCAGGAGGTGGAGGTTGCAGTGAAATGAGATCACATCACTGCACTCCAGCCTGGGCAACAAGAGCAAAACTTCGTCTCAAAAAAAAAATTAGCTGGATGTGGTGGTGCATGCCTGTGGTCCCAGCTAGTCAGGAGGCTGACAGGGGAGGATGGTGAGATTACTTGAGCCCGGGAGGTCGAGGCTGCTGTGAGCTGTGATCCTGGGTGACAGAGTTGAGACCCTGTCTCAAAGAAAAAGAAAGAAAGAAAAGAAAAAAATGTCTTTAGCATTATTATGTATGGATATTTTTAATGAAAACAACTTTAGTTATAGAGCTGATATATTTGCATTGTAAGTCACAAGATACAGAAAAGTATAAAATACGAAATAATAGAATGCACCTACATTTCTAATACTGCTAGGGACAACCACTGTTAAGATTTAGTATCAGATGCTCTTTTTCAATATATGCACTGAAGGTTCACTTGCAAACTCACAAAATTGTATATATGTATGATCATACCACACCTGTGCTGTGACCTGCCTTTTTTCCTCTGCAATATCTTTCCATGTGGGTAAATTGAAATTTGTATCATTTTGTTTAATGTCTTCAGTTGTTGGATGTGCCATAATTTCTTTTCTTTTTCTTTCTTTCTTTTTTTTTTTGAGACGGAGTTTTGCTCTTGTTGCCCAGGCTGGAGTGCAATGGCGTGGTCTCAGCTCACTGCAACCTCCGCCTCCTGGGTTCAAGTGATTCTCTTGCCTGAGCCTCCCGAGTAGCTGGGATTACAGGCGCCCGCGACCATACCCAGCTAATTTTTGTATTTTTAGTAGAGACGGGGTTTCATCATGTTGGCCACGCTGGTCTCAGACTCCTGACCTCAGGTGATCCACCCACCCTCACCTCCCAAAGTGCTGGGATTACAGGCGTGAGCCACTGCACCTGGCCTGGATGTGCCATAATTTCTTTGACTATTTCTTTATTACAGGCATTTAGGTTGTTTCTAAATTTTTCTACCCAAGACAGTTTTGGAAAAATTGTTATGTGTATAACTTGAATATTTTACCAATTTTTAGTTTTTAATTTTTATACACATTGCCAAGCTACTTTAAACAACTAAAACAAATGTTGACTAGCATGGTATCATAAACTTTCATATTAGCTACTTATAAAAGCTTGGTTTTGTCTTTCCTGCTGCAGTTGGTTGCATTTTTCTCATGCTGTATTAACATCTGAACTTTCCAAAGGATACAGTTGTGGTTTTCAAGACAGTTGGTTCAGCAGCTGAAAACCTCATGATACTACTTTCTCTACTTTTTTTTTAAGCTAACAGTACTGTTCTAAGCAGAAGAGAGTTTTTATTCTTAATTGTGCAATGAGAAACTGCATGCTTTTCTAAGATTGCTAGAATTTGCTTTTTGGGATGAAAAGGCTGCATGCGGGGATTTCCTTTTTATTTTTTATATTTTTTATTTTATTTTTATTTTTTTGAGACGGAGTCTTGCTCTGTCACCCAGGCTGGAGTGCAGTGGCCGGATCTCAGCTCACTGCATGCTCTGCCTCCCGGGTTTACGCCATTCTCCTGTCTCAGCCTCCGGCGTAGCTGGGACTACAGGCGCCTGCCACCTCGCCCGGCTAGTTTTTTTTTTGTATTTTTTAGTAGAGACGGGGTTTCACCGTGTTAGCCAGGATAGTCTCGATCTCCTGACCTCGTGATCCGCCTGTCTCGGCCTCCCAAAGTGCTGGGATTACAGGCTTGAGCCACCGCGCCCGGCCGGATTTCCTTTTTTATTTCTTATAGAGATATAAAGCTAGGGTATATATGAGATATACTACATTTTGTCTGAGAATCCCACAGTGTCCAGTCCTGTGGACAGCAGCTTCCCAACTAAAGTATCTTAGAGACGTTACCTCTGCCAGCATAGCCATTCCAGCATGAGAGCAAAGGGTCTACTGGTCAGGGCTTCCTTTCCTCATCCCCTCACTCCCCATCAGGCCTGGTCCTCCTTAGCCTTCTAATGTCACCTAGCTGCTCACCTAAGAATCTGTTTTATCTTCACTTATGTGACTAATATTAATTCCTCTTTTTTTTTTTTTTTGAGATAGGGTCTTGCTCTGTCAACCAGGCTGGAGTGCAGTGGTACCATCTCAGCTCACTGCAATCTCCACCTCCTGGGTTCAAGCAGTTCTCCTGCCTCAGCCTCCTGAATAGCTGGGATTACAGGCACACACCACCACATCCGGCTAAATTTTGTATTTTTAATAGAGACAAGGTTACACCGTGTTGGCCAGGCTGGTCTTAAAACGCCTGACTTCAAGTGATCTGCCTGCTTAGGCATCCCAGAATGCTGGGATTACAGGCAGGAGCCACCACCATGCCCAGCCTATTAATTCCTTTTTTTTTTTTTTGAGATAGGGTTTCACTCTGTCACCCAGGCTGGAGTGCAAGTGGTACAATCTCAGCTCATTGCAGCCTCTTCCTCCCAGGCTCAAGCAATCCTCCTGCCTTGGCTTCCTCAATAGCTGGGATTAGAGGCATGCACTACCACACCTGGCTAATTGTTTTTGTATTTTTGGCAGAGACAGGGTTTCGCCATGTTGTCTAGGCTAGTCTCCGCCTCCTGGACTTAAGCGATCTGCCTGTCTTGGCCTCCCAAAGTGCTGAGATTATAAGCGTGAGCTACCACGCCCAGCCTTAATTCCTTTTAAACCTTGTGTCATAGTTATTTAGATCTCAAGGGCATTGTCTATGGGTGTTTCATTTTTTTTTTTTTGAGATGGAATTTTGCTCTGTCACCCAGGCTGGAGTGCAATGGTGCGATCTCGGCTCACTGCAGCCTCTGCCTCCCGGGTTCAAGCAATTATCCTGCCTCAGCCTCCTGAGTAGCTGGTAGCATGCACCACCATGCCTGGCTAATTTTTTGTATTTTTAATAGAGACAGGGTTTCACCATGTTGGCCAGGATGGTCTTGATCTCCTGACCTCATGATCCGCCCGCCTCGGCCTCCCAAAGTGCTGGGATTACAAGCGTGAGCTACCATGCCCAGCCGGATGTTTCATCTTTTTAACTTCTATTGCCTTAGTAAAGTCTTTTGCTCACCATAAATGCTCAATAAATTTTATTTTATTTTTATTATTTATATTATTTTATTTTTATTATTTATAGTATTTTATTTTATTTGTTTTTATTTTATATTACTTTATTTTTGAATCTCACTCTGTCAGCCAGGCTGGAGTGCCATGGCATGATCATAGCTTCTTGCAGCCTCAAACTACTGGCCTCAAGTGATCCTCCTGTTTCGATCTCTCAAATAGCTTGGTCTCCCTATATTGAGCAGGCTGTTCTTACACTCACCGGCTAGGCGGTGTTCCCACCTCTGCCTTCCAAAGTGCTGGGATTATAGGCATGAACCACCACACCCAGCCTCAGTAAAATTTAAATGGCTCAAGTGTTGATGACTTAATGTGTTACCTTTTCTAGGGCTATTTGTTGTTTTTGTTGTTGTTGTTGTTGTTGATTTTTGCTGATATTTTGGGGGAGAAAGTAGGCCTTGGCCTAAATTACTAGATTATTAGAACAAAACCTCAAAGCATTTATGAAAATTAATATATGACAATTGCTTTGTTATCAAGCTAATAATACTGTGGTTAGTTTAATAGCACCTCAGCTGTTAACTTGTCGTTTGGTTTATTTAGGTCGACTTATTTTTTTTCCTTTTTAATATTTAGCTTAGCTGGCTTTTTAAAATTCCATTCACTCTATTGTCTTTGAATAATTATGTTAAATATACTTAGAGAAATCCAGTTGTAAGTGTAAAGTTGACATTGAGTACCTATGATTTGCTAAGTACTTTAAATTTATTAGATTTTATTGTCACAATAGCCCTTCAAAGATGTATGTGATGTATCTGTGTTTGGGGCTTCAGAAAGGTGTTCCCTTAAGAAACTAATACAGTTCTAAAAATTAACACTGTAAATCGAAGACACTTTGTCTCAAGGGGACAAAATAACCCCCAGGCCTTGTAAAATCTGTCACTTGGTTGCCTATAGCAATACTGCTAGAGAAAGGCTACCTCAAGAAGAGATTTCACAACCATGGATACATAAACAAAGGGGAAACATTTTTTGAGTCCATTCAAGCACTTCTTTGTAGAAAAGGAGCTTCATTCAGCCAGTTGCCTCATCCAGAGAAAAAAGAAGTACAAGAGGGGCAAGGGTCCCGTTCTACCAGACAAGACTGTTGCCATCATTGAGTCACTATGTACCTTAAGGGTAGATGTTTACAGTGCCACCTGCTTAAGTCTTTTCAGAGCTACATAATTAGTCTATTGATTTTTTCATTCTTAGACCTGAAACAGAATGATAGTCAAGAAATTAGTTAAGTAAATCTTAAATAAGCTATGCTTCCTAATTCAGTGCCCTTGTACAATTCCAGCCTTGTGTCCATCTATATCTCTCTCGCCCCCTCTCCTCCCTTAAAGAGATGAAGTCTCAGCCAGGCGAAGTGGCTTGCGCCTGTAATCCCAGCACTTTGGGAAGCCAAGGTGGGCGGATTACCTGATGTCGGGAGTTCAAGACCAGCCTGGCCAACATGGTGAAACCCTGTCTCTACTAAAATTACAAAAAATGAGCCGGGTTCAGTGGCGTGCACCTGTAGTCCCAGTTACTCTAGAGGCTGAGGCAGGAGAATTGGTTGAACCTGGAAGGTGGAGGTTGCGGTGAGCTGAGATCATGCCACGGTACTCCAGCCTGGGCTACAGAGCGAGACTTCTTCTCAAAAAAAAAAAGAGAGAGACAAAAATCTCGCTATGTTGTTCATGCCAGCTATGAAACTCCTGGGCTCAGATGATCCTCTTGCCTCAGCCCACCAGGACTGGTTTTGTCTCTCTTAACTCTTGACTGAAAAAAAAAAAAAAGCTATGTTCATATGCATCTTAAAAATACGGTTACCAAATTTTGTTGGGTGCAGCATTTTAAACCATTTAATCCAGGCTTTTGGAATGAAGTAATGGTCGCAATCTTTCATGACCAGTTGCTTGGCACTATACATGCTACAGTCCACTCAGCATTTCTAAACTATGTTGTTTTAATAATATAAATATTCTAGAAGGCACAATTTTTAAAAATCTTTCACAAATCTTTCTTTGAGGTATAAAAGAATGGCATGATACCTATTGTAGTAAAGTCCTGACCATGGCAAGGTAAAGTGGAGAGCACCTTACATGGTAAAGATAGACCTTTTACTTTCTAGGGGAGAAAAGTTCGCTTAAATCAATTACATCACTCTGATACTTAAAACTTTAATCTCTGTTTTAAGAAGAAAACAGAAAATATGTCTGGTTGTAACAGAAAAATGCTCTAGATGCGACATGCCCAAGGAAAAATCAGAGATCCCTGGTATCTACCACACATTCCTACCTAGAAATTCACTTTCCAGAGCATTTTTCTATACAAATCTTGGAGGCTCTTTATATATATATATTTTGCTTTAATAAGGTAGGCTTTTATCTTAGTAGGTGACAAATAGAGTTTCTAATTAAATACAATAAAGAACTAAATGAGAATATTCCCTCTGTTGACTTTTGGTCACAGCAAGTCTGTAAAGTAATAATGTGAATGGTAAGAGTCCATTCTCATGAATCTGTAATCCTACATAATATAGATTTGTGGCACATTATATTGTCAAAGGATTGTACCTGAAAATGACTTGTGCAAATATGTCTATATATAATGTATTTCAGCACTAATTTACTATAAAATAATAGTAGCCAACTCACAGTATTTTTTTTTCCTGTATGAGACACTTGCCATTTGGTTTACATATATAGATACCTAATTCCAAAAAAAAAGAAAAACTCTGGAAATGAAAAGCATTTTTCATAAATTTGTCTGAACTTATTTGGTGATAAAACATGATGTGAATTTACTTGAGGCTATTTATAGACTTTATTTTACTTAATCTGAATATTTATTTCCTGCAGAAATATTAATGTGCTTGATTGTAGGTCACTGCCTCAGATCCTGCTAGTTCTGTATGTTGAATAAACATCTGACTTTATTGAATTATATGTGATTTATTTTATGTATCTTCAAAGCAACCTCCTTTATTTTTGTTTTGGGGAAGGAGAATTGGGGGAGGGGGAGTTGGAAAAAGTATTTGGTTTTTTTTTTTTAAGAAAAGTCACTAGTTTGCATCATAATATTTGTCCTGAATCTAAAAGAAATATATTGCACATACGTTTCGGTTCCCTGAAGTGATCAAAATAAATATTGAATTAGATTAATGTTGCCTACACTTAGAATACAAAGAGCCTTTGGTTTTCAATAGAAAAAAAAATCTGTGTTGCTTTTTAATAGGATATGCATCTTTGTTTCCCTTTATTTGAAACCTTGAAATTACTAATCTTAGCTTTGAAACATATTTAATAACCATAGTTGCTATCTCTGCTTATTTGGTTGTAGTCCCAGCCCTTGTCACTGTTAATCGCTGTGATAAGTAGAAAGAATTCTAGGAACCTCCCTTTCAGTTATCCCTATGGAAATCTTGTTTTTAATAGCACTTTTCTTTCTGGGCTTGCATGACATTTTATCTTTCTTTTCCTTTCTTTTTGCCGTTTGCAAAGACTCTTGGGAGGATTTGACAGATTTGGTGGAGCAAATGCGCGATGATACAGAAGGTGCGTGCCACACCAACATCTTTCAGCTTTTTTTTTCTTTGCTTTTTAAAATTTTCTAACCACCTTTTAATTGTTTTCCGTAAGAGGAAATGTCAGTTTTAGGTTTTATTTCCCATGGCAATAAGTGGGAAATCTTTATGTTTTGGTTCCAAGTAAAATAGTGTCAATGTATGTTTATGTTGCTTTTTAAAGATATTTGCTGATAACGTGTTTAAAAGAGACATTATTTCAAGATTACATCGAGCTTTTGCTATGGCTGTTTTTTCGCTTGTTGAGACAGTGTAAATTTTATTACTCATATAAATATATGTATGTGTGTTTCTGTGAATTTCACAGCAGCCAAAAGCCAACAGATCCCATGAATCTAGTGTTTAGCCTGGAATGTTGCTCTGATTTGTAGATTTCCATAACATTACACACTTTCAGCTTTGTCGTGTAATAGCATTCCTTTCTGGTATAATTATTTTTTGTTAATTTTTTCTTCTTCATGCAAGAGACTGAAACATGGAATGGTGTGATTATCTTTTTAAAGTAGCATGTATGTTCTAATGTGGAAAGGTTCCCCAAACCAATCAGTGTTTCTTCTGTATAAAGGCAGCTAACTATAGGGAGCTCAGGGTGATTTAAACATTTTGTACTAAAAATAGAAAAATTGAGATTTGGCTCTACTTTATCATTTTACATGTTCCCCCTTTGCTTTAGCACACACACCCCTGACACATACACATCCACCACTCTGCCCAGACTGACCTTTTTCTGCCCACATCCTCCTCTCCTACTTTGTTCCTGTGACATCTCATGTATTTACACCCTTCCCCCTCCTGTGCCTATGGCAGGTGTGCCACCTGCCAACCCTTCAGGCCTTATAGGATTTCCACAATTTACTCTTTGACAGCTTTGGCCCACATTCTTTTCTCCATTCACTTGCTCCTGCAGAACTTGGAGCTTAATGAAGACTTTTTACTTATTCTCTAATTCTTGTGTGTTTATCAAGCTAGTTAAAGGGTAAACTCCTTGAGAACAGAGATTGTCTTAAACTTCTTGATATCCTTAATCAGACCTGGGATAAGTACTACCCTCAGTAGGTCTGGTCATACCAAACAAAATCAAGGTAGCTTTCCCCTCTGTTGATGCCCAAGAGTATCTTCTTCTTCAGCACTTGCCTTTGAATGTGGGAATTCTGAAATCCTGAGTGTCATCTCTTTTCCTTTTGTCAGACTATTTTTATGCCATCTTTGATTCTGCTTTTAATATAACTGATTACATATAATTCAGTGAAAGAACAAATCGGTATTGTCTAGTTAATTGACAGTTCACAGATGAGAAGAAAGAGAAGGGTGTTGATTCATTTAGTGTGTAATGTTTACTATTGTGTTGGCTGCTATTATTGTTATATTTTATTTATTTATTTATTTTGAGACAGAATCTCACTTCATCGCCCAGGCTGCAGTGCAGTGGAGTGATCTCACGTCACTGCAAGCTCTGCCTCCTGGGGTTCAAGCAATTCTCCTGCCTCAGCCTCCCAAGTAGCTGGGATTATAGGTGCATACTACCGTCCCCAGCTAATTTTTTTGTATTTTTAGTAGAAACGGGGTTTCAGCATGTTGGCCAGGCTGGTCTCGAACTCCTGACCTCAAGTGATCCACCTGCCTTGGCCTCTCAAAGTGCTGGGATTACAGGTGTGAACCACTGTGCCTGGCCTATTATCATTATTATTATTAATAGTTATTGGCTAGGCACCACCAGGTTTAAGGCTTTAATTCCTTTGATAGACTAGATATTAAAGAAAAAATGCTTCATAAAATTTATCCCCTTCTAAAGAACTTTACCATGACTCATCACAGGCAAGATTCTATTTCTTTAATACAAAGTATTAATAATGTAAGAATCAAGCCTACTGTGAGAGTCAGACTCCTTTTTTAAATTTTGTTTTTGCTGGAATTTTTGTGGATGGTTATTATAGGTAAACTCCAAAAGGGAGAGGAGATGAACTTTAACAGTATAGTACATAAAATATCCAGAAAATGTTGATTATGTCAGCACCTTGATGATCTTAATAGATTTCCAGTCAAGTAATATATGGTAATGTTGATCAAGATCCTCTTTACAGAAAAGTCTTTCTGAAATGCAGTTTAAAAAAAAAATGAGAATGGGGAGAGGGAGATGGCTTCACTTCAACTCTTTTGATCATTTCATTCTTCTTGATATCCTTCTCTACTTTTCTTGCCTCATGGTCTCAATCACAGTTATGTAAAATTCCAGCATTTCACACAACTGTATTACATAACTTGGAGATGTTATAAATAAGTGCTAGTACCAAGAAGAAATATGTTATGGAGTATTACCTGCACATAACACACAATAGCAATTCAGGGTCTGGGGAGAATCCTTGTTTCAGACTCAGAAAAAGCTGATGATATATGCAGGCTCAGATATTTTCTGGAGACCTTCAACTGCTAAGCTGTTTTCAATTCTGTTTCTCATCTGTTATTGTAGATGTGCCATAACAGTTGGCTTTTATTTCCTTTTATTTTTTTGAGAGGAGGTATCACTGTGTTGCCCAGGCTGGAGTGCAGTGGCATAATCCTAGCTCCCTGCAGCCTCGAACTCCCGGGCTCCTTCCTCAGCCTCCTGAGTAGCTGGGACTACAGGCCATGTGCCATCACACCTGGCTAATTTTTATGTATGAATGTATGAATGTATGTATGTAATGTATGTAGAAACAGGGTCTCACTTTATTGCCCAGGCTGGTCTCAAACTCCTAGGCTCAAACGATCCTCCCACTTCAGCCTCCCAAAGCACTAGGATTGGAGGCTTGAGCCACCGCACCTGGCTATAGTTTGCTTTTTAATAGATAAAGTGTTAACACTGGCTTCTGGCCTCCTAAAAATTTTTAAAATAACAGACTCTAGTGGGTTGCAGATTTGAACTGGTACTTGTTTTTGTTTTTTGTTTCAGTTCTGTCACAATTGAAGCTTCTTATTTTGATTTTGTTTTTTTTTTTTTTGAGATGGAGTTTCACTCTTGTTGCCCAGGCGGGAGTGCAATGGCATGGTATCAGCTCACTGCAACCTCCACCTCCCGGATTGAAGCAATTCTCCTGCCTCAGCCTCCTGAGTAGCTGGGACTGCAGCCACATGCCACCACATCTGGTTAATTTTTGCATTTTTAGTAGAGACAGGGTCTCACCATGTTGGTTAGGCTGGTCTTGAATTCCTGGCCTCAGGTGATGTGGCCACCTCAGGCTCCCAAAGTGCTGGGATTACAGGCATGAGCCACTGCGCCTGGCCCTTTGGATTTTTTTTTTCCTTTTTTTTTTTTTTTAGGAGACAGGAGTCTCACTCTGTTGCCCAGGCTGGAGTGCAGTGATGCAATCTCAGCTCACTGCAGCCTCCACCTCCCGGTTTCAAGTGATTCTTCTGCCTCAGCCTCCTGAGTAGCTGGTACTACAGGTGCATAACACCATGCCTGGCTAATTTTTGCACTTTTAGTAGAGATGGAGTTTCACTGTGTTTGCCAGGATGGTCTCAATCTCCTGACCTCGTGGTCCACCCGCTTTGGCCTCCCAAAGTGCTGGGATTACAAGTGTAAGCCACCACGCCCGACCTGAACTATTTTTTACAGTGATGATTAGTTTCTTTTTTTTTTTGAGACGGAGTCTCACTCTGTCGCCCGGGCTGGAGTGCAGTGGCCAGTTCTCAGCTCACTGCAAGCTCCGCCTCCCGGGTTCATGCCATTCTCCTGCCTCAGCCTCCTAGTAGCTGGGACTACAGGCACCTGCCACCTCGCCCGGCTAGTTTTTTGTATTTTTTAGTAGAGACGGGGTTTCACCGTGTTAGCCAGGATGGTCTCGATCTCCTGACCTCGTGATCCGCCCGTCTCGGCCTCCCAAAGTGCTGGGATTACAGGCTTGAGCCACCGCGCCCGGCCGATTAGTTTCATATTCTATGTGTTTGTAAATTATAGCTACTAGAATATGAAGTGTCTTCTTAGGGTAGAATTGTATTATGTACAACACCTATTATATTGCATCTCCTTTCCTTATATGCTAGTAATTTGTGTCTAAAATGTTTTGAAACTCACTAGGGAAATTATGAACATTAAATAATAAAAGGCACATAGCTTATTACCTTTAGTTTTTCAATAAGTATCGAATTCCTGTCTGTACTCATTACAAGCCTTTTGAACAGATTTTGTAAATTTGCAGTTGCCCGGATTACTGCCCGTCTCTCCGAGGATTAAAATGGTCAGGACAGTACTTGAATTTAGGCAATAATATACCTGTGTAAAATTTTACCTACCAAAATTGCATACTGGTTCCTTAATATTTGGGGACAGAGGGTGTTAAGACTTGATGCATGTTGAAAAACAGAAGAAACATATCTTAAGAGATTTTATTAGCTTCTAGCACTGTGCCACATCATCATTCAGTAAGCTTATTAAGTTAAATAAAATTGTTAAGTTAAATAAAATTGGAATGGTGGTTCACTTCTATAATCCCAGTACTTTGGGGGACCGAGGCAGGTAGATTATTGGAGCTCAGGAGTTCGAGACTAGCCTGGCCAACATGACAAAACCCATCTCTACTAAAAATACAAAAAATTACTGAGGCAGGAGAATTGCTTGAAACTGGGAGGCAGAGGTTGCAGTGAGCTGAGATTGCGTCACTGCACTCCAGCCTGGGCAATAGAGTGAGACTCCCTCTCAAACAACAACAACAAAATTGGTGGGGCGTGGTGGCTCACGCCTATAATCCTAGCACTTTGGGATGCCGAGGTGGGCAGATCACCTGATGCCAGGAGTTCAAGGCCAGCCTGGGCAACATGGTGAAACCCCATCTCTGCTAAAAATACAAAAAATTAGCCAGGCATGGTGGCAGGCGCCTGTAATCGCAGATCCTGGGAGGCTGAGGCACGAGAATCGTTTGAGCCAGGGCGGCAGAAGTTGATGTAAGTCAAGATCATGCCCCTGCACTCAAGCCTGGGCGACAGAGCAAGACTCCTAAAAAAAAAAAAATTAGCCAGGTGTGGTGGCGGGTGCCTGTAGTCCCAGCTACTCAGGAGGCTGAGGCAAGTAAATCGCTTGAAGCTATGAGGTGGAAGTTGCAGTGAGCTGAGATTGCACCAGTGCACTCCAGCCTGGGTGACTGAGCAAGACTGTCTCAAAAAACAAAAAACAGTTATGTATATATGGAAGACCATAATAATTGCAGTAGCTAACAACTTTTTTCCTTAGTATATTCCAAGCACTTCTAAATGCTTGCGTATAAGAACTTGTTTACCCTTCAGAACCCTGTCACCATTTTATAGATAAGGAAAGTGACGCATACAGAGTTTAAGAAAGTTTCCCGGTGGAATACTACTCAGTTGTAAAAAGGAACAGACCATTGATACGTGCAACAACCTGAATGATTCTTCAGAGAATTATGCTGAGTAATAAAAAGTCAATTTTAATGGTTATGTACTGTATGATTCTATTTACATAACATTCTTGAAGAGATAAAACTATAGAAATGAACAGATTAGTGGTTGGCATGGGTTGAGGATGGGGTAGGGGCAAGGAGGGATGTGGGCATGGCTATAAAACATCAATATGGGGGATCCTTGTCGTGATGGAAATGTTCTGTGTCTTGACTGTAATTCAACATCAGTATCCTGGTTGTGATAATGTACTACAGTTTTGCAAGATACCCTTGGGAGAACTAGGTTAAAAGTACATGGTATCTCTCTATATTATTTCTTACAATTTCATGTGATTCCTCAATTATCTCAAAACAGAAAATGCAACAAGAGAAAAAACTTTTCCCAAGGTCACCCAGCTAGGGAAGAGTTTGAATAGAGTTCAAACTCCCACAGACCAGCTTTAGAGCTTGTGCTGTTAAACACTACACCAAAGTTCTTTAAACTTATTTGACACAGGAACCACTGTAAAAATACATCTTCATCCAGAACTCAGTACACCCACCATTTATTTGTATGTATCTTAAAAGTTTCCTGAAACAATACGTAACCTTACTATATAGGACATAAAATTGATTTTGTGACCCACTAAAGAGTTGTGACCTTTGTTTGAAAGACACTCCAGTATCCTGTGCTGCCTCTCTGGTATATATCCATTTGTACTTTAGCGACTATCTAGGTGTGTGCCAAAAAAAAAAAAAAATCCTGAAAGGACTGTTTTGGCTCTGTTTCCAGCCTGTAATTGTGGGCATACTTTAAAGGCTGGGCTAGTAACCTTGCATACTTCTATTTCTCTTTAAAACATCTCCTTGTGAAAGCATCTTTTCTCTTAATTGTTATTATTGTCCTTTGCTGATGACTCTCTAACTCCAAACTTCCATTTGCATTTACAACTATGTGATCAAAAATATCTTGAAAGCTGGGCATGGTGGTTGCATTCCTGTAGACCCATCTATTCAGGAGGTTGAGATGGGAGGATTGCTTGAGCCCATGAGTCCAAGTCCAGCCTGGGCAACATAGTGAGACTTTGTCTTTAAAAATGATATGTTGAGAATCTTTCCACATAAATATCCTTTATGATATCCCAAACCAAGTTTATTTTGCCCTTTACCTCCGTAACAGTTACTCAACTTGGTCATTTCCCTTTATAGCACACTGTTTCAGTCTCTCAGGGCAAAAACCTTGGTGTTATTCTTGACTCCTTCATTTCCTTTCTCTCTTCTAATGACTATCTAAACTTGAATGACTACAGTTCTTCATGGCAGACCATTTTGATTCTCTTCCCTCAAATTCATTTTGCATAATCTTCTCAGATTAATCATCCCCAAACAGAATTTTAGTTACGCTGATTCCCTGCTCAAAACTACAGTGGTTCCCATTTGCTTCCTTCATTAATATCCAAGTCTAGTTTCAGAGACCTCTTTATCTGACTCTACCCTACCTGTGTTTTCCAGTTCTCCTCAGTGAGAACTCCCCATTCCACTCTTTTTTTCTCCACCTGACCTCACACACCCATTCCAACCACTTGGAATACTGTCCTTCACGTGTTCTGTGATACCACAACATTTAGGATCTACCTCAAGTACTGCAGTATATTGAGATTTATCATGCTTTTATTCATATTACTTTTGGTGTTCTCATTTGGAGTACAAATGTACAATATTCTAGGGAGTTAAACTAAGGACAGCGATTATTCATGGTTTTTGTCAGATCTGAGGTTTACCTGCTTTAGCAAACTAATAAAGCCTCTTACTGTTTCTTGGATACTGGCAAAAAATACAAGACTCCTAGGTCAGAGGCAAAGGACTTTATTACTCATGACAGTGCAAGCAGCCTGAGCATCTGCATATCTGTGCCAGTTCCTCTTGGACCAGAGTCCCATGGGGTGACACTGTATGACGCAGTGACATGCTAACACGTGGTAGGTTTGTGTTGCAGATGAAGAAGGCCAAGTTGGGAGAACCCATTGTTTTTATAGGAAGCAGTAGGAAAGCCTCCTCTCTCATTATCAGCTCCATAAATGGCCCAGGAAAGAGTGGTCAGGGCCTTATAGTCTTGATATAACCCAATAAAGAAATGTAGGCACACAAGAGGTCCAAGGAGGATTGTCTCCCCCAACATTTTACAGATGAAACAGAAGAATGAGAATTTCCCCCAACATCACTCAGGGAATATGAGAGAGACAGATCTAAGCCTTCTAGATCATAGATCTAACTGCGAGATCGTATCATGGCCCTCTCACATCCATTTAAATTGTTTCTTTTTCTATTTTTTTTTTTTTTGATACTAGGTAAAGCCCAAAACATTTAAATTATTTTTATGCAATAAATTGAGCAAAGCAAGGAACTCTTGGGTTGTATTTACCACCTAAATTTCTTATGTTGTATCAAAACAAAGAAGGTTAACTGTTGTCCTAAATTCTAAATGTTTCCAGAAATCTAGATATTCTTCTGCAGCATGGAATGCTCAGGTAAAGGAAACTGAAGAAGTCTGGGAAACTCTCCAAAACTAAAATTGTTATGATATGGGAGCCCAGTGAAGAAGAAATCAGTGTGTTTCCTAGGGAGCTCTTGTGCAAGCTAATATTTTTTTTTAAAAACTCTATTAAAGATTAGAGAAATGTACACCTAACCAAGAATGAGTAAGAGTATATAAAAAGAATGGTTTTGGTTAAATAAGCTGACTCATTTCTTTTTTTTGTTGTTGTTGTTGAGACGGAGTCTCACTCTGTCGCCCAGGCTGGAGTGCAGTGGCCGGATCTCAGCTCACTGCAAGCTCCGCCTCCCGGGTTTACGCCATTCTCTCGCCTCAGCCTCCCGAGTAGCTGGGACTACAGGCGCCCGCCATCTCGCCCGGCTAATTTTTTGTATTTTTTTTAGTAGAGACGGGGTTTCACCGTGTTAGCCAGGATGGTCTCGATCTCCTGACCTCGTGATCCGCCCGTCTCGGCCTCCCAAAGTGCTGGGATTACAGGCTTGAGCCACCGCGCCCGGCCAAGCTGACTCATTTCAATGCTAAAGCCCATCAAAAGGGTTTTTTGTTGTTGTTGTTTATATACAGGAGGCCAGCAGCTAAACCTTGACCTGGAGCAAGAGAAAGCAGAATGTCTTTTTTCTTTTCTTGTTTTTTTTTTTTGTTTGTTTTGTTTTTATTTGAAACAGGATCTCACTCTGTTGCTCAGGCTAGAATGTGGTGGCACAGCTCACTGCAGCATCCACTTCCTAGGCTCAAGCCGTCCTCCCACCTGAGCCTCCCAAAGTGCTGGGATTACAGGAGTGAGCCACTGTGCCCAGCCAGAATTTTACTTTTACTTTACATTTTTTACTTTTTTAATTATGGAACTTTTTTTTTTTTAGAGACAGAGTCTCAACTCTGTTGCCCAGGCCGGAGTACAGTAGCGTGATCATAGCTCTCATAGCTCACTGTAGCTTTGATCTCTTCCTACCTTACCTCAGCCCCGAGTAGCTAGGACTATGGGTGCATACCACCATGCCCAGCTTAATTACACAACTTTTTATATTACGTAAAAAGAATAGCTTAATGAGCTCAAATATCTCCATCACCAGCTTCAGTAATTATTGCCAATCTTATTTAATACCTCCATGTTTGTTTCTGGAGCATTTTAAAGCAAACTCCAAACATTACATCTCAACACCTGTAAATCCTTCAGTGTCACAACTAACAAAATTGACAACAAAGTCTTATAGTGTCTCAGCCCGTTTTCAAAGTCTGTTGATGGTCTCAAATATGTCTTTTTTTCGTTGGTTTATTTGAATCAAGATACATACAAGATATATATTATTATTACATCTAAATATTTTGGTTTTTTTTCTAATAATAGCCTTATTGAGGTACAGTTCATATACCATAAGGTTATCACTTTAAAGTGTAATTCAGTGGTGGTTAGTATAGTCAAAAAGTTGTGCATCCATCACCACTCTCTAATCCGAGAATATTTTCAACACCTTTTCTAAAAAGAAACTCTATACCCATTAATAACCACTCTCTATTCTTCCTCCTCCCAGCCACTGGCAGCCACTAGTCCATTTTCTGTCTCTGCAGATTTTTTTTTTGAGGAGCTTCTTCAAGTGTTTACATTATGTCTCTCTCCGTAGATTTGCCTATTCTGGGCATTTTATATAAACAAAATCATAAAATATGTGGCCTTTTGTGTCAGACTTCTTTCACTTAGCATATGTTTTCAAGGGTTATCCATGTTGTAGCATGTATCATAACTTCATTTCTTTTTATGGATTAATAATATTTTATTGTATGGGCATATCTTATTTTGTCTATCGGTTGGTGGACATTTGGCTTGTTTCACTTTGGGGCAAATGATGAATACTACTACTGTGAACATTAATGTATACATTTTGTGTGGATATATTTTTAAAATAATTTCAGCTTTTGTTTTCGATTCAGGGGCTACATGTGCAGGTTTGGTACATGGGTATATTGTGTGATGCTGAGATTTGGGGTATGATTCATCCTGTCACCCAGGTAGTGAGCATAGTACCCAACAGTTAGTTTTTCTGGTTCCCTCCCACCACCCTCTAGTAGTCTTCAGTCTCTATTGTTGGCATTTTTATGATGTGTGGACATGTTTTCATATTGGAAATGTTGAATTGCTGGGTCAAATAACTCATATGTTTAATTTTTTGGAGAACTGCCAGACTGCCAAAGCAGCTGGACCGTTTTACACTCCTACAAGCAATGCACAGAAGTTTCCAGTTTTCCACATTCTTGCTAATACCATTTCCTTCAATGAATAATAATTATTATTGTTATCCTAGTGAGTGTGAAAAGTATCTCATAATTTTGATTTGTATTTCTCTAATTAACATCTTTTCATATGCTTTCTGGTCATTTGTCTCTCTTCTCTGCAGAAATGTATATTTCAAGCCTTTGCCCATTCTTTTTTACCAGGATTATTTCTCTTCTGTTGTTAAATCATAATAATTCTTTATACATTCTGGATATTGGATCTGATTTGCAAATATTTTCTGCCATTCTGTAGGTTGTCTTTTCACTTTCTTGATGATGTCATTTGAAACACAAATGTTTTTATTTTTGATGAAGTCCACCATACCTATTTTTTCTTTTGTTGCTAAACCATTGCCTAGTCTATGGTTATAAAATATTTAGACCTGTATTTCCTTCTAAGAGTTTTATAGTTTTAGCTCTTATACTTTGGTCTCAGATCTATTTTGAGCTTTTTTAAAAAATTATTTTGCATTTGGATATCCAATTATCCTACCACCATTTGTTGCAAATATTAATTTTTGTAATTTTAGTAGAGATGGGATTTCACTATGTTGGCCAGGCTGGTATTGAACTCCTGACCTCAAGTGATCCACCCACTTCGGTCTCCCAAAGTGCTGGAATTACAGAGGTGAGCCACCGCGCCCAGCCTGATCTTTTAAAATGTCTTTCAGCAAAGTTTTGTAGTTTTCCATGTACAAGTCTTGCACTTCTTTTGTTAAGTTTATTGGTAAATATTTTTCTGGTGCTATTATAAATGGAATTGTTTTTAAATTTCTTTTTCGAATTGTTTGTTGCTAATGTATACAAATATAATTAATTTTTGTGTGTTGATCTTGTACCTTACAACCTTGCCAAACTGATTTTATTTACATACGTTGTGTGTGTGTGGATTCCTTAGGATTTTTTATATATAAGATCATGTCATATGCAAATATAGTTTTACTTCTTTTCAAACTGGATGCCTTTCATTTCCTTTTCTTGCCTATTTGCCCTAGCAAGACCCTCCTATACAATTTGGTTAGAAGTAGCAAAAGTGGACATCCTTGTCTTGTTCCTGATCTTTGAGAAAGCCTTCAGTCTTTTACCATCCAGTCTTTTGCCATCAAGTTTGTTAGCTGTGAGTTTTTTGTAGATGCCCTTTGTCAAGCTAAGGAAGTTCTCTTCCTAGTTTGTTAAATGTTTATATCATTAACATTTTTGTTATATTGGCTATTGGAATTTGTCAAGTGCTTTGTCTGTTTCTAATGAAATGACATGTGATGTCTTTCTTTACTCTGTTAATTTGGTGTATTACATTGATTGAGTTTTGTGTGTTGGACCGACCTTGCATTCTGTGATTAATCCCACTTGGTCCAGTTATATAATCCTTTTTATATGTTGCTGGATTTGATGTGCCAGTATTTTGTTTAGGATTTTTGTGTCTGTATTCATACGGAGTATTGATCTATAGTTTTCTTATGATATCTTTATCTGATTTGGTCTCAAGGTAATATTACTGTAATATAATAAGTTAGGAAGTTCTCTCTTCTTATTTTTGGAATAGTCTGTCAAGGATTGGTGTCAATTCCTTAAATGATTGGTAGATTTTAACAATGAGGCTCTGGTTCTGGCCTCCTCTGTGTGCTTTTTTTTTTTTTTTTATTACTAATTCAGGATCTTTACTTGTAGGTCTCTTCAGATTTCCTATTTCTTATGTCAGTTTTGGTAGTTTGTGTCTTTCTAAGAAATTGTCTGTTTTGTCCAGATTATTTAGTTTGTTGGCATACAGTTGTCCATAGTATTCCCTTATAATCCTTGTTTCTGTAATGTCAATACTACTGTCCCCTCTTTCATTCCCGATTTTAGTAATTTGAATCCTCTCCCTTTTCTACTGATCAGCCTAGCTAAATGTCAATATTGTTGATCTTGTCAAAGAACCAACCTTGGATTTTATTGATTTTTCTCAGTAGTTGTTTTTGCTGTTTATTTTTTTTTCTGATCTAATCTTTATTATTTCCTTCCTTCTAGGGCTTTCTACTTATATACATGTATGCCCTTGATGAAGCCAACTGTGAAATCATGGCATTATAATATGCTAGCTAGGAGAGTGATCTAGGTCAATGCTTCTCAAACTTTAATGCACACACAGATTGCCTGGGGATCTAGTAAAAGTGCAAAACCTCTACAGCTTCCCATATCTAAAAGCTTTCCTGGTTATGCCAGTGTTGATGTTCCGAGACCAGAGAGTAGAAAGGATCTACTTCATTTGTTATCAGTCATTTGTGGGGTTTTCCAAACAGAACATGTCATTTCTGTGGTTCCAGGTATATTAATATGTCTCTCCCTTTGAGAATCAGTGCTGCTATATGTCATTATGACTGATATGAATGTGCATGGTTTCCAAGGGAAAAAACTGAACAAGCCCAACCCTCTCATTTTACTGATGAGGAAATTGAGGCTTCCAAGAGGTGAGATTTCTTGCCTGAAGTCATATAATAGTTTAATTGACTCCATAGATGAGTATATTAATCCTTTCTGATGACAAGTCCTAACTCAGTGAAGTTCATCATTGATTATACTGTTACCAAGAAAAGGTAGCAATGAGGACAAGTAAATTTATGGGGTTTTTTTTATTTTTATTTTTTTCCAAGACAGAGTTTTGCTCTTGTCGCCCAGGCGGGAGTGCAGTGGCACAATCTTGGCTCACTGCAGTCTCTGCCTGCCAGGTTCAAGTGATTCTTCTGCCTCAGCCTCCTGAGTAGCTGAGATTACAGGTGCCCAGCACCACACCCAGTTAACTTTTGTATTTTTAGTAGAGATGGGGCTTTCCCCTTGTTGGCCAGGCTGGTCTCGAACTCCTGACTTCAGTTAATTCACCTGCCTCGGCCTCCCAAAGTGCTAGGATTACCGGTGTGAGCCACCACGCCTGGCTGGTTAAATTTTTTTTGACAAACCCCTTTAACAGATTTCAATCTAGAGAAAGTGGTACTTAAGTAAATTTTCTTATTTTTGAGTAGAAATATGATACCTGAGATACCATTAAGAATAGATAGATATAGAAACACACCTGGCCCCTAAAGTTGAAGGAAAAATGGGGAACCAGGTCAGATACCTTTCTCCTATGCATATTCCCCCAGTATCCTGTGTATGCCTTTGTTGGAGTTCTTACTGCAGTGTAGTTGCAGTACTTCTCAGTCTTCTCCACAGAAGTGTACCCAGTGTCAGAGGAAATTGTGTTATGCTTACAGCCTGCCTGAAACCCTAAATTAATGACATATCAATTATTTTAGTTTTAAGAAATACAGAAAACTAACATTTCAATAGAATAGGTTTATGTCATTTAACAACAACAAAAAAAATTTAATTAGCTGGGTGTGGTGACCCATGCCTGTAATCTCATTACTTTGGTAGGCTGAGGTGAGAGGATCACTTGATCTTAGGAGTTTGAGACCAGCTGGGCAACATAGGGAGACCCTGTCTCTACAAAAAATAAAAAAAAAAAAATTAGTCGGGCATGGTTGCATACACCTGTTTATTATCCCAGCTACTTAGGAGGCCGAGGTGGGAGAATCACTCGAGCCTGGGAGGTTGGGACTACAGTGACCTGTGATTGTGCCACTACACTCCAGCCTGGGTGACAGAGCAAGATCCTGCCTCAGAAATCAAAACAAAACAAACGGAACATTTAAAATTATTTGTCCTGGGCCAGACTCAGTGGCTCACACCTGTAATCCCCAGCACTTTGGGAGGCCGAGGCGGGTGGATCACCTGAGGTCAGGAGTTCAGCACCAGCCTGACCAATATGGTGAGACCCCGTCTCTACTAAAAATACAAAATTAGCTGGGCGTGGTGTCACATGCCTGTAATCCCAGATTACTTGGGAGGCTGAGGCAGGAGAATCACTTGAACGCTGAAGGAGGAGGTTGCAGTAAGCCAAGATCATGCCATTGCACTCCAGCCTGGGCAACAAGAGTGAAACTCCTTCTGAAAAATTAAAAATTAGAAAAAAAAATTATTTGTCATGGAATAAAATTGATCTTGTTAAATATGATTACATTTATCCTGGAATTTCAGGTGTTTGCTGTACACTGCCCTATTTGTTCTCTGTAAGTTTATATTAACCAAGTTTGATAAATAGTAAGCACTTTGATGGCAGGGACTAAGTCTATTATTACCTCTGTTATTTCTAACATGACACAATATCTAACACATAGTTGATGTTCAATATGTATTGAAAAAATAATTGCATGAAAGTTCTCTATTGGAATAATGGTGTTAAATGCCAGTGTTGTGAACATTTTTAAATTTTAAATCATTTTACTCATAGGAAAAGCTTGACTGATGATATCATGAAAGTCATGCATGTTTTAAAATGGCTTTCTGGCTTATACAATATAACAATCTTTTTTTACTTTATATAGTTAAAAGTACAAAATACACAGAAAAGAATCCTGTAAGTATTCAGCTCAGTACAATGTTACACACTCAACATGCTCACATAATAAACACCCACCAACAAACAGAACTTGACCTGCCCTCAGAAGCCCCTCCATACTCTGTCAGGTCATTGCAGCCCTTTTTAACAGGATACGTTAGTTTTGCAAAATCGTTTTATACTTGAATAGGATTTAAGACAAGTAATGTTGAATAGAAAATATTCTGTAACAAATCAGGTTAATGATTTAATATTCATTGTTAGCAGCCAACATTATTTGTAGGCCAGGTGTGGTAGCTTATACCTTTAATCCCAGCACTTTGGGAGGCCAACATGGGAGGATGGCTTGAAGCTAGGAGTGCAAGACTAGTCTGAGCAACATAGCAAGACTAAATAGCCATACTTTTGTATACTATTCAGCACAAAAATGTCAATAATAAGCATTAAATAATACTCATTTTAGTAATAAATTCTTTTTTAAATTTTTGATGTAATAATTGTACATATTTACAGACTGATATTTTGGCTCATGTATACAATGTAATGATCAAATCAGGGTAATTAGCATATCTCTTACCTCAAACACTCATTTATTTATTTTGGGAATATTCAAAATCCTCTCTTCTAGCTATTTGAAAATATTTTAAAAGTTCATGCTACAGAACACTAGAACTTACTCATCTAGTTGTAGCTTTGTATCTGTTAACCAACCTCTCCCTATCTTCCCCTCCTCCATACTTTTCATTTTCTAAAAACCACAATTCTACTCTCTATTTCTTTTTTTTTTTTGAGACGGGGTCTCGCTCTGTCGCCCAGGCTGGAGTGCAGTGGCCGGATCTCGGCTCACTGCAAGCTCCACCTGCCGGGTTCACGCCATTCTCCTGCCTCAGCCGCCCGAGTAGCTGGGACTACAGGCGCCCGCCACCTCGCCCGCCTAGTTTTTTTTGTATTTTTTAGTAGAGACAGGGTTTCACCGTGTTAGCCAGGATGGTCTCGATCTCCTGACCTCGTGATCCACCCGTCTCGGCCTCCCAAAGTGCTGGGATTACAGACTTGAGCCACCGCGCCCGGCCTACTCTCTACTTCTATGAGCTCAACTTTTTTAGCTTCCACATATGAGTGAGAGCATGTATTATTTATCTTTCTGTCCCTGACTTATTTCACTTAACATAATGTCCTTTAGGCTTATCCATGTGGCCATGAATCATAGGATTTCATTCTTTTCATGGCTGAATTGTGTGTGTGTGTGTGTGTGTGTGTGTGTGTGTGTGTATACCACATTTCTTTATTCATGTTGATGACACTTAGGTTGATTTCATATCTTGGCTATTGTGAATAGTGCTGAATTAAACATGGGAATGCAGATATCTCTTTGTTATATTGATTTCCTTTCCTTTGGATAAATATCCGGTAGTGGGATTGCTGAATCATATGGTAGTTCTATTTTTAGTTTTTTGAGGAACCACCGTATAGTTTTCCATAAAGGCTATACTAATTTACATTCCCACCAGCAGTGTATAAGAATTCCCTTTTTTCTGCATTCACACCAGCATTTTTTATTTTTTGTCTTGTTAGTAATAGCCATTCTAACTGGAGTGAATTGTTACTTTTAAGCTCTTATATCTAACCATCAAATTACTATAACAGATTTTTGTTTGACTTTTCATTTGTTTGGATTAGTAGTTCTCAATGTAGAAGGACCTGACTTAATCTCCCAAAGATTATTTGCCAGTGTCTGGAGATGTTTTTGGTTGTCTTAACCCACCAAAAACAGCTGTCAGTGCTACTGACATCTAGTGTTACCCACAACTGGGTTGCTGTGAAAATCAGTTTTCAGAACAGAGCCCCGTAAAAATGAATTATCTAGCTTAAAATGTCAGCAGTGCCAAGGTTGAGAGTAGTGTTTTTTAAAGAATGGGTGGGTTGTTTATGTTTGATGGAAGTTAGTTTAAATAGATTATAGCGCCTTACTAATGGAGTCCATGGTATCAGAAATTTAATTCCCATAGACGCTAGTTAACCTGTCTGTGGTTCATGCACTCCAGACCTCAGCCAGATGTCTTAAACATTTCTACTGCAGATTATAAGAAGAACAACATGAGAAAACGTAGATGGGTTGGTATAAATCTATCACTACTTCTGGAAAAATGTCTCAATATGATATTTTTTACTTAACCCAAGTCTATCTCTCCCCCACATGACTAGTTCTCACTATGTTGGAATCAGCTTATAAACTTTGACTAGCAGCATTGTTTAATCTTGTTATAAGTTCCTGAATTAATGGTCTATAGGCTTGAGGCAGAGTGAATGCCTCAGAGTTACCTTATGGGCAGGCAGTTATCCAGCACCAACCATAGTCTCCTGCCATCTACTGGGAGATGTTAGGTGGGAAGGCTAGTAGCCCTCTACACACATTCATACCCACACCCCTGCTCTATTCCTTTTTTCGAGTAGTTATAGGAGGTCAGAAACACTAGAATGTACATACATGCTGGTAATAAATGGAAATTATCTGATAGTTGTTCTTCATGGCTATCTTTCAGGGCATAGTTTTCCATGTATTTTACTGTCCTTTTGTGAGAATACTACCCTTGACAAGTTGATCTATCATGAACAAAGAGACCCACATTTAAGCTATGACCCTAAAACATTTGTTGTTATGCAAGAAAGAATTAATGGTAATGTATACCAATTCTGACTCTCACATAAAGTGTTTCTCCAAAAGTAACCTCAGACAACATGACAACAAACCAAGATTTATATAGTTGGAATTGCAAATCCATAAGTCCTTAAACTTAATGAGAAGATTAATTTAGAATTTGACCATTTGACTCTGCTCATTTAACTTTGAAAGCAGATATAAATAAAAACATTGTATGAAGAAAATGGCTTGGGATAATTTGCATTAAACAGTCTGTTTTTTGTTAAGTGACTTATTTGTATTATGAAAGCATAGCCTTATTAGTATTTTTAGTCTTCCTAAGAAGAAATGGAATATGTCATAGAGCTCTAGGCCTTCTTTAGTTTTCAGTACAAATGTGGTATATTTGATATTTGAGAGGATACACGTGGCATAAGGTAAAGAGAGCATTAGCTTTCATGTCAGATCCAGGTCCAGATTCTGCCACTTATAAACTGTTACACCTTGGACCACCTAGCTCTTATGGGCCTTTTTTAGCACCGGAAAGAAGGGAGAATACCTAAATATGATGAGAGAATAAGTAGGTAAAATAATCACATAAAAGAATGATCAGGAGGAGTCTGGCCTCTGGCTCTGTCATTGATTACTGGCTGTGCCCATGGGCCAGGTGCAACTATTTGAGTGACCTAAAATGGGATGGTGACTTGCCCGAGGTCATACAGTGAGTCAGGGCAGAGCAGTTGAAGCTTTACTCTCTTAAGTCTCATTGTCCTTCCCTGTAAAACCGTTGTATTGGTGACTGTCTCACAGCATGTTGTAAGGAGAGATGGAGATCATAATTGTAAGAGGCAGCCCACAGTGCTGGCACAGTGTAAGCACCAATAAATGAAGGTAATGAGTACAATAAAATGTGTCACTTAGCCCCTTTCCCCAAATAGTTTATCTGTCTGGTTGATGTGAGCCATACACACTGTACGCTAAGACTTAAAAATGTGGGAGTTGATTAAGTTATAGTACTGCATTATACTAATAATGCTAGTGCATAGTTTAAAGAATAATAAAATACCATAATGCAAAGTTTGTTTAAGCCCTTTACCCTTTTCTTCCTCCATTGGGACTTTATTTTTAGAGCACGTCACAAATTATGCAGAGAAGAGAGGGGTAGGCAGGAATGGAAGCAGAGAGAGCAGTGTGAAGGTAGTACAGTAGGGAGTTATGACACCCTCAGGTTAGGGTGATAGCAGAGGCGGTGATGAGAATATTAAAAGACTACTCAGCCAGGCACGGTGGCTCACGCCTATTATCCCAACAGTTTGAGGAGTCGAGGTGGGAATATTGCTTCAGCTCAAGAGTTCAAGACCAGCCTGGGCAACAAAGTGATACCCTGTCTCTACAGAAAATACAAAAATTAGCCAGGTGTGGTGATGTGTGCCTATGGTTCCAGCCACTTGGGAGGCAGAGACAGAAGGGTTACTTGAGCCCAGAAGGTTGAGGCTACAGTGAGCTATGATCATGCCACTGCATTCCAGTTTGGGCGACAGAGCAGGACCCTGTCTCAAAGAAAAAAAGAAAGAAAAGACAACTAAAGGCTTGAGATTTGATAAAATAGTTCATTTTACCACTTCATTGAGGATATTCTTAAAGGAAACTAGCATTTTTTTCACAGTGAGTACATGGTGGAGAAGAATACAACTAATACTGAATTTTAAAATGTGCTATTTCTAGTAACCAGGCTTCATCTTCTTCCCCTTTGACTGCAGATCCTAATTATCTCATGGCTAACGAACGCATGAACCTCATGAACATGGCCAAGCTGAGTATCAAGGGCTTGATTGAATCAGCTCTGAACCTGGGGAGGACTCTTGACTCTGACTATGCACCTCTCCAGCAATTCTTTGTGGTGATGGAGCACTGTCTGAAACATGGCTTGAAAGGTAGGCCATCGTCCCAAAATGCAAATATGCATGCAGCTGTTTTCTAGAAATGCATACTGTAGAAGAAAGCATTCTTTGTGGAGCCAAAGAATAAGAGGCTTAAATTAATAATATTAATCCATTGGAATGGAGTCTGTATAGGAGCAGGGTTATGATTGACTCAGTGGACACAGGGCTTTAAAAATACAGATCATTAAATGTTACAGTTGGAAGGGCCATTATAATTAATCAAGTCCAGTACAGTAATTCTGTTTGACAGGTGGAAATAGGCCTGCCCAGAATGAGACATGACTTGGCCAAGGTCACACATTGAGTTGTGGCAGAGTAGGTGCTAGAACTCAGGTCTCCCGACTCTTGGTTCAGTGTTCTTTCCACTTAACTATAAGCTTTTGAGGGCAGTGTCTGGTCTTGTTTACCCTTGTTTCCTTTCTTGCCGCCTCCTCAATATTCTTTTCCTGTTATTTTTTGTTTGTTTGGTTGTTTTTTTTAAAATCTGTGTGCCTGTGCTTACCAACTTCCCAATATTCCATAGCCTATTTCTGGATTACATATTCTTTTCTATTGAGCTGTTTTCTTCATTAATACCACACAATTTTAGGCACTAAATTGTTAAAATGTTTTATTATATTATAGGGCTAGGCCACAAACTGTTCTTGAAAGAAGAAGGGCTCAGTCTTGGGAAGTAGAGAATTTTTTATTTTCACAAAATATTATCTATTCTACAAGCATGAATGAATCTAAAACTATCTTATAACCTGGGATTGATTTCCTGAAAAGTTGTGTGTGTGTGTGTGTGTGTGTTGAGAGGGTGCTTATGTTGTAAAGAATATTAAAATACTGTTTTATTTTTGTTGCCTTAGCTAAAAAAACTTTTCTTGGACAAAATAAATCCTTCTGGGGACCTCTAGAACTTGTAGAAAAGCTTGTTCCAGAAGCTGCAGAGATAACAGCAAGTGTTAAAGATCTTCCAGGACTTAAGTAAGTCTAAGGTTGAATTCCATTTCTCAGGAATAGCATTCTTATTAACTATCCCTTGAAGAGCAAGACTTCCAATCCAAAATGCATGATGTCCTGAATAGGTGCTGATATGAGAGAATTGGTATACAGAATATTAAGAAAAATGTGCTCTTGAGGGATAATTATTCATCTAAGAGAGGTTGTCTTTTTGTTGAAATGCCAAACATTTCTTTATTTTTTAAAGCACTTGGGAGAATCACTTAGTGTGTCTCAAGAAATTGTATCTAAGGGGGTGGCATGCTGGACTTGACTTCGGGAAAAAAGCTATTCAGTGGGTTTGAGAGTCAAGATTAAAACAGCTGTCAAATTAACCTGAATTGCTAGTGACTATAGCCTGCCTTAGAACTATAAAGTAGTGACCACCTTCCCAAATGAGACTGGTTTAATTTTAATCAGAGGCCTAGATTGCCTGTGTCCACATTCATGCTTTGGACATTTATATAATCCACCTGAATTTATAAGGATTTGCTATTATTAATCTGATGGAACATTTTTAGTTGGGTCTCCCAGAGGCTGGGTCTTCAAGTTGTAGTTACATTCAGTAACTCTTTTTGAAAGCATTTGTCCCAAACACCCCCCTGGTCGCATTAGCCCACACACAGAAATTCCTTGCCCGGGAATGTGCTGGGAGAGGTCCTAAGGAGTACCTCAGTGTGCTTGTTACACTGGAACACTATTAGCAAGAATAAGTGAACTGATTCTGCTGTAGCCTTTGCTTCTGTTGCTTATGTTTTTAGTTGTTTGATTTCTGTTTTTGTAGGACACCAGTAGGTAGAGGAAGAGCCTGGCTTCGTTTGGCATTAATGCAAAAGAAACTTTCAGAATATATGAAAGCTTTGATCAATAAGAAAGAACTTCTCAGGTATGAACACCTTCTTGAACTTTGTTCTTTCCTTGGTATGTTCTACATCATATAAAGTCAAACCATGTAAGTTCACCATTTTTGTGGATCAGAAACAGTTGATTCATAACAGCTTCACTGATACTTTCTCTCATACCTCACACACATATACTCCCAAATGGATGATTTATGTTATGTGTGTTCTGTCTGTCACTGTGGTATATATTGGTCTTTTCCAGGGCAGGCCAAGACTTACCTCCAGAAAACAGAAGGCACCTTAGCATGTGCCCAGGCTCAATAAGACAAGAACTTGACATGTAGCATTAAATTCAAATATAGCACAAAATTGGACGGGTGCAGTGGTTCACAACTGTAATCCCAGCACTTTGGGAGGCCAAGGTGGGCAGACCACTTGAGGCCAGGAGTCCTATATGGCGAAACCCTGTCTCTACTAAAAAAATATAAAAATTAGCCGGGCATGGTGGTGCACACCTGCAATCCCAGCTACTTGGGTGGCTGAGGCATGAAAATCGCTTGGACCCAGGAAGCAGAAGCTGCAGTGAGCCAAGAGCGTTCCACCACTCTTCAGCCTGGGCAACAGAGTGAGACTCTGTCTAAAAAAAAATATATATATATATATATATATATGATCACAAAATCTTCCAGATAGATCATAGATACAACTAGGAGAGGCAAAACAGCATTATTTTATTTTATCTATCTTTATTATATGATTCCATTGTGTAAAGATCAAAAATAGGTAAAATCAATCTATGGTGATAGAAATCAGGATAATAGTTACCTTGGAGAAGTGCGGGTAGAGATTGGAAGAGAGAAAGAACCGATTTCTAGGATTCCAGTACTGTTCTCTTTCCTGATCAGGATAGTGATTACACAGATGTATTTTTGTGAAAGTTCGTGGAACTGACATTTAGTTACCTGAGATTTGGAAATGTGTGAATGTTGGAATTCAGCCATATTCCACTTCTGACCAATTCATAAGGTGAGGCTTTTGGGACAATAAACTGTCAAAGAACCTTGTTCATTCTAGTTCTACTCAGTTTCCTTCAGAGGCTATCAAAGAACAAATATAGCATATGATCAGTTTTTGAGAGAAACGGTAAATTTGCAGCTCATTCATGTGCTGTTTTTGTGCTATTTTGTCATTTGTTAATATCTTTTTTTTTTTTTTTTTTTGAGACAGAGTCTCGCTCTGTCGCCAGGCTGGAGTGCAGTGGCGGAATCTCCACTCACTGCAACCTCCACCTCCCGGGTTCAAGCTATTCTCCTGCCATAGCCTCCCGAGTAGCTGGGACTACAAGTGCACACCACCACGCCCAGCTAATTTCTGTATTTTTAGTAGAGACGGGATTTCACCATGTTGGCCAGGATGGTCTCGATCTTTTGACCTCATGATCCACCCACCTTGGCCTCCCAAAGTGCTGGCATTATAGGCGTGAGCCACCACACCCAGCCTGTTAATATCTTTTAGAATCAGAAAATAAATAAGGAACTAATATCAGTGAATTATATTGATTATTAACAGTGATTGAGGTTGACCTTTAGTAGTCCCAGGTAACTTGTTGAAAACAAATTGATTGGCCGGACGCAGTGGCTCACGCCTGTAATCCCAGCACTCTGGGAGGCCGAGGCGGGCAGATCACGAGGTCGGGAGATCAAGACCATCCTGGCTAACACAGTGAAACCCCGTCTCTACTAAAAATATAAAAAATTAGCCGGGCGTGGTGGTGGGCGCCTGTAGTCCCAGCTACTCAAGAGACTGAGGCAGGAGAATGGCGTGAACCCCGGGGGCGGAGCTTGCAGTGAGCCAAGATCACACCACTGCTTGGATGACAGCAAGACAACATCTAAAAAAAAAAAAAGAAAACAAATTGATTGCAGTGTTGTTTCAATCATGTCAAATTGACTGAAAATGAACACTTCAAGTCACTGGGTTTTTGGTTTTTGTTTTGTTTTGTTTTAAGAGAGTCGTGCTCTGTCGCCCAGGTCAGAGTGCAGTGGTGCGATCGCAGCTCACTGCAGCCTCCACCTCCCAGGTTCAATCGATTCTCCTGCCTCAGCCTCCCGAGTAGATGGGACTACAGGCATGCACCACCACGCCTGGCTAATTTTTGTATTTTTAGTAGAGACAGCGTTTCACCACGTTGGCCAGGCTGGTCTTGAACTCCTGACCTCAAGTGATCCGCCTGCCTCAGCCTCCCAAAGTGTGGGGTTTACATGCGTGAGCCACCGTGCCCGGCCTGTTTCTTTTTTTAAAAAAAAATCTAAAAGACTATTTTTTAGAGTGGTTTTAAATTTATAGCAATATTGAGTAGAAGGTACAGAGATTTTTAATATATACCCTTCTCCCCTGTACAACCTCCCTCATTATCAACATCCCACAAGAGTGGTGCATTTGTTACAATTGATGAACCTACATTGACACATTATTATCTCCCAAAGTTCATAGTTTACATTAAGGTTTACTCTTGGTATTGTATGTTTTATGGATTTTGACAGATGTATAATGATATGTATCCATATGTCATTATAATACCATACAAAGTAGTTTCACGGCCCTAAAAAATCCTCTACGCTCCGCCTATTCATCTCTCTGTCCTACACCCCTAATAACTACTGATCGTACTGTGAGAGTACTGTGGTTTCCAGGGGTTTACTGTCTCTATGGTTTTGCTTTTTCCAGAATGTCATGTGGTGGGAATCATACAGTATATGGCCTTTTCAGACTGACACCTTTCACTTAGTAATATGCATTTAAGTTTCCTCCGTGGCTTGATAGCTCCCTGTTTTCTTTCTTTCTTTTTTTTTTTTTTCTTTGAGACAGAGTTTCACACTTGTCCAGCTCAGGCTGGAGTGCAATGGCACAATCTCGGCTCACCGCAACCTCCGCCTCCCAGGTTCAAGCAATTGTCCTGCCTCAGCCTCCCGAGTAACTGGGATTACAGGCATGTGCCACCATGCCAGGCTAATTTTGTTTGTTTTTTTTTTTTTTTTAGTAGAGACAGGGTTTCTCCATGTTGGTCAGGCTGGTCTCGAACTCCCAACCTCAGGTGATCCACCCGCCTTGGCCTCCCAAAGTGCTGAGATTGCAAGCGTGAGCCACTGCGCCCAGCGATAGCTCCCTTTTTTTAGTGCTAAGTCATATGCCATTGTCCATTCATCTACTGAAGAACATCTTGGTTGCTCCCAAATTTTGGCATTTAAGAGTAAAACTGCTATAAACACATGTATGCAGGTTTTTATGTGAACATAAGTTTTTAACTCATTTGGATAAATACCAAGGAATGCAATAGTTAAATCATATGAATTACATCACTGGTTTCTTTGTGTGTGTATTAGTAATTTAGGTGCATTGTAAGCAGTATTTAATTATCTATGGGTCTTCACAAATTTTTTTTTTTTTTTTGAGACAGAGTCGTGTTCTGTCACCCAGGCTGGAGTACTGCAACCTCCGCTTTCTGTGTTCAAGCGATTCTCCTGCCTCAGCCTCCTGAGTAGCTGGGATTACAGGCGTGTACCACCACACCCAGTTATTTTTTGTATTTTTAGTAGAGATGGGGTTTTACCATGTTGGCCAGGCTGGTCTCGAACTCCTGACCTCAAGTGATCTACCTGCCTCGGCCTCCCAAAGTGCTGGGATTACAGGCATGAGCCATTGTGCCCAGCCAATAATTTTTATCCATTCAATTTTTTTTGTTTGTTTTTAATGGAGATGGGGTCTTACTATGTTGCTCAAGCTGGTCTCTAAGTCCTGGTCTCAAACAGTCCTCCCGCCTTGGCCTCCCCAAGTGTTGGGATTACAGATGCGAACCACCACACCGAGCTACCAAACAAATGCTTTAAGATGCATAAAAGATTGCATAAAACAAATACCAAACAAATGCTTTAAGATGCATAAAAGATTGCAAAATTATGTGACGGTACATCACAAGTACAAATATGTCAGAAAAGTCTGAATACCTGCCTCAACCACAATACTGTTCAATCACGCATCTTTCTGCGAGACTGTTATCTAAAGAATCTATTCATGCACCTATTATCTTTTTTCTTTTAAAAAAATTTTTCTCCAGTTCCACTTGCCAACATCCACCTGTTATCTAAAAATAAAATATTTATTAAAGCCTTTCTTTTTGTAATTTCTTTACTATTTTTGTAGATGACTATAATCAACCATGAAGCAAGCATTTTTGTCCTTGTCTCGTGATTACATCACTGAATTTTTAAGACTTTTGTTACAATAAGGAATTCCGTGGATTTCTCTTACAGTGAATTCTATGAACCCAATGCCCTCATGATGGAAGAAGAAGGAGCCATAATTGCTGGTCTGTTGGTGGGTCTGAATGTCATTGATGCCAATTTCTGTATGAAAGGAGAAGACTTGGACTCTCAGGTATGGGAAAGAGACTCATTACCATGCATGTCACTCTGAGTTCTGCTATCTCAGAAGTGGATGTGATTAGGTTATACCAACCAAATTAGGCCATATTGTATGTGTCATAAACAGGATTTCTTTCCATTTTGATGGGAATATAAAAAAATAGGTTGTTTTTCCTTCCAGTTTGGCTCATTTATATGTTACGAATGTTTTTCAGATTCTTGTCTTGGCTGTACTTTCTGTTAAATATATATATACACACACACATACATATTTACATACACATACACACACACACAAACACGGGCAAACCCAAGATATTGCAGGTTTGGTGTCAGATCACAACAGTAAAGCAAATATCATAATAAAGCAAGTCACATGCATTTTTTGGTTTCCCAGTACATGTAAAAGTTTGTTTATACTAGGCCAGGTGCGATGGTTCACACCTGAAATCCCTGCACTTTGGGGTGGGAGTATCGCTTGAACCCAGGAGTTTGACACCAGCCTGGGCAACATAGTGAGACCCCGTCTCTACAAAAAATAAAAAATTATCTGGTTCTGGTGGCTACTTGGGAGGCTGAGGCAGGAGGATCACTTGAGCTTGGGCGGTCAAGGCTATAGGTAGCCATGATTGTGCCACCGCACTCCAGCCTGGGTGATAGTGAGACCCTGTCTCAAAATAAAACTCTAAAAAAATGTTTTAAATAAAAAGTTTGTTTACACTATTATTAAGTATGTAATAGTGTATGTGTAAAAAATAGTGTACATACCTTAACTTAAAAATACTTTATTGCTTAAAAAATGCTAACAATCACCTGAGCCTTCAGTGAGTTGTAATCTTTTTGCTGGGAGAGGGTCTTACCTCAGTGTTGATGGCTGCTGACTGAGCTTGGTGGTTGCTGAAAGTTGAGGTGGCTGTGGCAATTTATTAAAATAAGACAACAGTGAAGTTTGCCACATTAATTGGCTTCCTTTACAAAAGATTTCTCTGTAGCATACCATGCTGTTTGACAGCATTTTACCCACAGTAGAATTTCTTTCAAAATTGGAATCAGTCCTCTCAAATCTTGCTGCTGCTTTATCAACTAAGTTTATGTAATACTCTAGTAAACCATGCTGTAAACAGATGTGCTGTCTTTGCTGTACCCGTTGTTGTTTTGGTTTTTGTTTTTTGTTTTTTTGAGGCAGAGTCTTGATGTGTCACCCAGGCTGGAATGCAGTGGCACCACCTCAGCTTACTGCAACCTCCACCTTCTGGGCTCAAGCAATCCTCATGCCTCATCCTCCTGAGTAGCTGGGACTACAGGCATGCACCACCACTACACCCGGCTAATTTTTGTATTTATAGTAGAGACAGGGTTTTGCCATGTTGCCCAGGCTGATCTCAAACTGGTGGCCTCAAGTGATCTCCCTGCCTTGGCTTCCCAAAGTACTGGGATTACTGGCATGAGCCACCACGCCCAGCCTGCTATTCCACTTATAGAGCATAGGTAGAGTAGATTTAGCATCATTCTTAAGGGCCCTAGGATTTTCAGAATGGTAAATGAGCACTGGCTTCAACTTAAAGTCACCAGCTGCGTTAGCCTCTAACGAGAGAGTCAGTCTGTCCTTTGTAGCCTTGAAGCCAGGCATTGACTTCTCATCTATAGCTATGAAAGTCCTAGGTGGCATTGTCTAATAGAAGGCTGTTTTGACTACAACGAAAATCTGTTGTTGAGTGTATCCACCTTCATCAATTATCTTAATTAGATATTCTGGATAACCTGCTACAGCTTCTATTATTTACATCAACGCTTGCTGCTTCAACTTGTACTTTTATGTTATGGAGACAGTTTCTTTCCTTAAACTTCGTAAACCAGCCGCTGCTAACTTCAGGCTTTTCCTCTGCAGCTTTTTTACTTCTCAATCTCCATAGAATTCAAGAGCATTAGGGCCTTGCGGTGTTGGTTAAGGGAATATTGTGGCTGGTTTGCTCTTCTTTTTTTTTTTTTTTTTTTTTTTTGAGACGGAGTCTCGCTCTGTCGCCCAAGCTGGAGTGCAGTGGCCGGATCTCAGCTCACTGCAAGCTCCGCCTCCCGGGTTCACGCCATTCTCCTGCCTCAGCCTCCCGAGTAGCTGGGACTACAGGCGCCCGCCACCTCGCCCGGTTAGTTTTTTGTACTTTTTAGTAGAGACGGGGTTTCACCGTGTTAGCCAGGATGGTCTCGATCTCCTGACCTTGTGATCCGCCCGTCTCGGCCTCCCAAAGTGCTGGGATTACAGGCTTGAGCCACCGCGCCCGGCCTGGTTTGATCTTCTATACAGACCACTCAAACTTTATTCCTTTCAGCAATCAGGCTGTTTTGCTTTCTTGTCATTCATTTGTTCATTGGAGTAGCACTTAATTCCCTTCAAGAACTTTTCCTTTGCTTTCACAACCTGGCTGTTTGGCCCAAAAAGCCTACCTTTTGACCTATCTTGGCTTTCGACATGCCTTCTTCACTGAGCTTTACTTTTTCTGGCTTTTGATTTAAAGTAAGAAATGTGCAATTATTCCTTTCACTTGAACACTTAGTGGCCATTGCAGGGTTATTAACCGGCCTAATTTCAGTATTGTTGTGTCTTAGGGAATAGAGAGGCCAAGGAGAAGGGAGAGAGATGGGGGAACGGCCAGTAAGTAGAGCAGTCAGAACACACACAGTTATGGATTGCTTGCCATCTTATATGGGTGTAGTTCATGGAGCCCCAAAATAATTTTGATAGTAGCATCAAAGATCACTGATTACAGATTATCACAACAGATATAAAAATAATGAAAAAGTTTGAAGTACTGTGGGAATTACCAAAATGTGAAACCCAGACATGAAGCGAGCACATGCTGTTGGAAAAATGGCACTAATAGACTTGCTTGACGCAGGGTTGCCACAAACCTTCAATTTGTAAAAAGTGCAATATCTGTGAAGCAAAGGGCAATAAAATGAGGTGTGTGTGCATGTGTGTATACTAAAATATATGCAGTTGACTCTTGAACACCAGAGTAAGGCACCACATGGTAGAAACATCCCACATGAGCCATGGTGCCTGGCCTATTGTATATTTCATATGCTGTATTCTTACAATAAAGTAAGCTAGAGAAAAGAAAATGTTATAAGAAAATTATAAAGATGAGAAAATATATTTACTATTCATTTAAATGAATGGATTATCATAAAGGAACCAGATCATCATAAAGGTCTTCACACTAACCAGGCTGACAAGGAGGAAGAGGAGGGGGTTGGTCTTGCTGTCTCAGGAATGGCAGAGATGGAGGAAAACCTTTATTTTTTTCTGCCTGGATGACAGAGTGAGACTTTGTCTCAAAAATAAAATAAAATAATATAATATAAATGTAAATACATATTTTATATTGTGTATATATAGTATATAAGTGGACTCGCACAGTTCAAAGTCATGTTGTTCAGGGATCAACTGGACAGTTGTCCTTCAGTATCCAAAGGAGATTGTTTCCAGGACCTCTCTGAATACCAACACTCACAATGCTCAAGCCCCTTAAAGTCAGCCCTCTGTGTCCCTGGGTTCTAGGACTTGCTGATAAGGAGAGCCAACTGTACTGCAGGCCATTAAAGCATGGTAGTTAAGAGTAAAGGCTCTGAAGCTAACTGTCTAGTTTTAGATTCTGGCTTCCTCATTTTCTAGCTGAATATATTTTATAATTACTTAGTTTCTTGTTTCAGATTTCTTGATGTAATGCAGTTAGAACAGGGCCTAGTATACATTAATTGCCCAATAAATAATGTTTTCACTTTAATTACTTCTCACCCTTTCTGTATGAAATTCCATCACAAACTTCTGTTATGTTTTATTCTGGTAAAATAGAAAGGGAAGTACGATTTTTTGGTGTGGATTTTTTTTTTTTTTGAGACGGAGTTTTGCTCTTGTCCAGGCTGGAGTGCAATGGTGAGATCTCATCTTAGCACAACCTCCACCTCCCGGGTTCAAGCGATTCTCCTGCCTCAGCCTCCTGAGTAGCTGGGATTATAGGCATGTGCCACCATGCCCAGCTAATTTTTGTATTTTTAGTAGAGACAGGGTTTCTCCATGTTGGTCAGTCTGGTCTCGAACTCCTGACCTCAGGTGATCCACCCGCCTTGGCCTCCCGAAGTGCTGGGATTACAGGCGTGAGCCACTGTGCCTGGCCTTTGGCATGGATTTTTAAAAAGAAATAAGCTAAATCATAAAGTGGCAATCTTGAAAAATGAACACGTATACATCAATGAAAGTTTGGAGGAATAGACACCAAAATGTTAGCAATGGTCATCTATGGTGGTTGGGATTATGAGTGTTTAATATTACTTCCCCTTTTGTTTAGCTGTATTTTCTGAAACTTCTGCAGGGGAAATGTGCTGATTTTTAAAAAGTTATTTCTAAAAATGAACAGGGATTCAGTAGCGGAATACTCGAAATAAGCAAAAGAGAAAGAAACTTTAGACCTTATTTATATTAAGTATTCCGTTGACTGTCTTAGTTGTGATCTGGTCTTCTAGTCTTATTGACATAATCTTGATTCTTTACTTCCCGCCCTTGTTAATTCTTGATTAAACTGAAAGTAAAACAGTACATTTTTAATCATACATTTCTAGTAAGTGTCATGACTGTATTACTATTTTGAGTGCCTAGAAGGAGACATTGTGTTATGTCTTGTAAAGAATATCTAATTTTGTATTAAAACCTGAAAATTCTCTCTGTAGGTTGGAGTTATAGATTTTTCAATGTATCTCAAGGACGGGAACAGCAGTAAGGGTACTGAAGGGTACGTACAAATAAAATTAGGTTTCTTTTCTCCTGATGTAGTATTTTTTTTTTCCTTTGGTAGTATTTAAAGTTTACAACAACACTGTTTTAGCAGACTTGCTGAAAGAATTTCTGATCATATAGCTTTAATAAAGTCTTGCCAGAAATATCTGACTATTATGCCTACCACTAAACCCTAAAAGGGTTTTTTTGTTTGTTTAATGATTTTCCTGCTATGTGGTTCAGGGGCAAAGAAAATAAATATTTTCTAAAGGATTCCAATTCTCCATGTCTTAGAGCAGGGTTTAAAAACATGGTCATTTTGACCAGAGGAGTTGCATTCTCAGTTTGCTTAAAATTGGCAATATGAAATATGCACCGTGAAGTTATGTAAAATGTTGACATTAGGGGAAACTGAGTGAAGGTACATGGGAACTCTGTACTGCCTTTATACCTCTTCTTGTAAATCTAAAATTAAAATATTCATCAGGGTACTTAGTAATTAGAGATCAGAAGCACATCTATTCTCTTTATAAGTGTAGCCATTGAAACCATAATTAGTCTGATGTTTTTGATTTTTGACACAGAGCTAAGATTGTCTCACTATTCTTTTGGTAGTTGTATAGGTTTGGGGCCCTAATTTTATCTTTCAGCTGAAAAATCTGGCTGTTTATCTTTTGTCACTATAGATTAGTTGGTTGTAGTTGCGAACCTCCTTTATCCAGTTTTTTTTTTCATGTAATAATAAACATTTGGGCCGGGTGTGGTGGCTCATGCCTGTAATCCCAGCACTTTCGGAGGCCAAGGCAGGCAGATCACCTGAGATCAGGAGTTTGAGACCAGCCTGGGAAACATGGTGAAACCCCATCTCTACAATAATATAAAAAAAAAAAATGAGCCAGGCACGATGGCAGGTACCTGTAATCCCAGCTATTTGGGAGGCTGAGGCGGGAGAATCACTTGAACTCAGAAGGCCGAGGTTGCAGTGAGCCGAGATCACACCATTGCACTCCAGCCTGGGTGACAGAATGGGACTCCGTCTCAAGAAAGCTAAAACAAAACAAAAAATCCATATATATATATAATTATATATATAAAATATTAAATATATATATTAAATATGTATTATATAATATAAACATTTGATCTTTATGAAAGCCTTTTTAACCATTCACTTTAAACATTAAATAGCACTTACAGACAAATATTTAGCCCTTGAGAACAGCTATATTACATCAGAGTGAGCTTAATTCAAGTCCTATGACGATTGGAAATTGTTACTATTAAGTACTACTACTGAAGCTGAAAAACCTATTAACAAGAAAATTTTTATCCTTTAAATGCGTCTAATAGATTGCAACATCATACCTGTGACCTAAATTATTAATACTAAGGTTTGTAAGCTACAACAAGAGCTTTATTAGTGTGGGGTTTTGTCATTTTTAAACTCTTGACTCTTGTTGATATGTCAAGAGGGTTTTACATCAAATCTGTCTTATGGTTCAGTGTATCTGTGCCACAATTTTTTTCTCATGTTTTATGAAAAGATGGGGTGAGGTAGGGTTGGGATTTTGGTATTTCTTATGTTATTTAGTTTATTTCTGTTTTCTTCCCCTTCCCCCAGAGACGGTCAGATTACTGCAATTCTGGACCAGAAGAACTATGTAGAAGAACTGAACAGACATTTAAAGTAAATAATGAATAAATATATTACTTTACTGGGGAATTGTTGAAGGAGAAGGGAAGAGTAAGATGAGCAGTGAGGATAAATTCAGACAACGTTCAACAAATATTTGTAGAATTCCTGCTTGCCAGGCACTGAGTTAGGCACTAGATAAATAAATGGCATTTAACAGTTTTGGTGACCTTTAGTGAAAGGCAGTATATAATGTTATATATAATATAAAATAGCAGTATATAATATTATGTACGTAATTATAACTAGTGATTAAATAGATAAATAAATACATAAATACATTCAGTTAAGAATTTTTAAATATGTGACATACAGTTGAAATGGGTGGCTTTTTCAGTTGAGTAGATATAGCTGCATATTTCAGGGCTGATCTTGTGTAAACCACTCATTATATTAGTACCTTTAAATTAATCATATCGTCCAGGTGTGGTGGCTCAAAACCTGTAGTCCCAACACTTTAGGAGGCCAAGGCGGGAGGATTGCTTGAGCTCAGAAGTTCAAGATGAGCTAGGGTAACATAACAAGACCTTGTCTCTATTAAAAAACTCAATAAAACTAGCTGGGTGTGCGATTGTAATCTCAGCTACTTGTGGGGCTGAGGTGCGGGGATCACTTGAGCCTGGGAAGTTGAGGCTGCAATGAACCCTGGTCTTGCCATTATACCCCAGCCTGGGTTACAGAGCCAGACCCTGCCTGAAAAAAAAAAAAAAGATACATACTTTGCTTCCCTGCATTTTTTATTTGTACATTGAATTAATAGCATTCATTTAATATATAAATTGAATTTCTTTGCCATTATTACGGTTAATTCACCAAGTAGTCACAAAGTACAGTAGTTGCCCCTTATGTGGAGGGGATATATTCTAAGACCGCCAAAGGATATCTGAAACCACAGATAGTACCAAACCCTATATATACTATGTTTTTTCCTATACATATATAGCTATGTTTAAGTTTAATTTATAAATTAGGCAAGGTAGGAAATTAGCAACAATAATAAAATAAAACAATTTTAACAATAGACTATAATAAAAGTAATATGAATGTAGTGCCTGCCTCAAAATCAACACATCCTTTTATTTCCTTTTCATTGAACTTCTTCCTAGTTTTCTCAGGTTTTTTTTCCCCCTTCAGTTTTCTGTATTTATATTTCTTATTGTCCTTAAAATGACTATGGCTATTCTATGTCTGAGCACAGTGAATAAAACATTCAAGTTTAATTAAAAATTAAATAGGCCGGGCACGGTGGCTCACGCCTGTAATTCCAGCACTATGCGAGGCTCAGGCGGGTGGATCTCGAGGTCAGAAGATCCAGACCATCCTGGCTAACATGGTGAAACCCCGTCTCTACTAAAAATACAAAAAGATTAGCCCGGCGCGGTGGCGGGCACCTGTAGTCCCAGCTATACGGGAGGCTGAGGCAGGAGAGTGGCGTGAACCCTGGAGGCGGAGCTTGCAGTGAGCCGAGATCGCCCCGCTGCACTTCAGCCCGGGCGACAGAGCCAGACTCCGTCTCAAAACAAAACAAAACAAAAATTAAAGAAAGAGAAGGAACGAGAAAGAAAGCGTTAGAAATACCAGTTTCAAGATTTTGTGCATTGAGAAATCATTATTTCCAAAAGATTTTCTAAGGGCCACTGTCCTTATGACAATTCAGTGTTGTATATATGTTCACAGTTTGTTTGTTTTTTTTCTCTTAGGAGAAATAAAAATCCTTACTGGATAATCCTTATTTATGTGTGTTTTTTGAACATACTCATACTTCCCTCTATTGTTTGTTTCATAGAGAGCACAAATCAGATTTGGATATCTTATATGGGATTTAAACAAAATGTTTATACATGAGTCTATCAAAATCCTTATTTACATGTAAGAAAAAAATACATGCCCAGCTTTGCCCAAGAAAGTCCCAGAGGGAGAATAGTATCTTACTGTACTATTCTTACCTATTTTTGAACCACAGCTGAGTGCAGGTAACTGAAACCACAGAAAGCAAAACTATAGATAAGAGTGGACCACTGTATTTTCAGAACTTTCCGGAACATAAAACAGTTTCCTCTCGCCTGAGAAGAGCTATCCAAAAGCTATTGGTATTCTCAAGTACTTTGATGTTCTTGTTAAGACTACTGAATAATTTTGAAGAATAATATATTCATTAATTATTATCTTGTTTGTAGTTCTCTTATGAAAAATAGACATTTTTAATTTAAGTAAAACTTATAATATGATTATACTACTATCAGTAAAGTTTTAAGTAGTCTTGGTTCCACCTAGCAAATTCAAAACAATTTAAGTACATTTTCTCTGGAGACTGAGAACTAATATAATGACTTTAATGAACTATGGAGATGTTAGCCAAGCAAAGACATGGTTACAGTTCACAATGAAATATAAATAATGGCACTATTATTTACTCTTTCTATGCCTTAGTTTCTTTATCTGTAAATGAGAATACCTGACATAAAGGGTTGTTGAAAGGAATAAATGCAATAATGCAAATAACATAATTTAGAAGACGGTTTGGTGCATGTAAGCATTTAATTCTTATAGCCTGTTATTATCATATGTAGATAAACCTTAAAGTTTACTCTGTAGGGAATGAACTCTTTTATTTCATTGAATAAATACTTATTGAATTAAAACTCAAATGCCAAAGATATAGCAGTTAAAGCTGATAACGCCTTTTGTAAGCTTAGAGGTCAAGATTTGTGAGCATTAAGGCCTGGCTCAGTGGCTCATGCCTGTAATCCCAGCACTCTGGGAGGCCAAGGCAGGTAGGTCACTTGAGGTCAGCAGTTTGAGACCTGCCTGGGCAACAGGGTGAAACCCCATCTCCACCAAAAAATACAAAAATTAGCTGGATTTGGTGGTGCATGCCTGTAGTCTCGCACCACTGCGCTCCCATCTCGGCGACACAACGAGACTCCGTCTAAAAAAGTAATAATAAAATAAAATAAAAAATTGTGAACATTAGACAGTGAAGGATAAGTGTGAAGTGTTTAAAAAGGAAGGTACAGGGTATTGTCTGTTTTTCAAAAGTGATATTTGTTTTTTCTCTTTATAGTGCTACTGTAAACAACCTTCAGACAAAAGTAGATGCATTAGAAAAATCCAACACTAAACTGACAGAGGAGGTAAGTTTTGGAAATTCTTTGATTGACTTATAGAATTTAATATGCATTAGTAGAACCAATAATTTTTATGTAACCTCGGAAAGAAAGAACTTGACTTTTCAAATAATATCAACTGTAGTACGTAACTCCTTATTCTTTTCTCTTTTCTTTCTTTCTTTTTTTTTTTGAGATGGAGTTTCGCTCCTGTTGCCCAGGCTGGAGTGCAATGGCACGATCTTAGCTCACCACAACCTCTGTCTCCTGGGTTCAAGCGATTATCCTGCCTCAGCCTCCCGAGTAGCTGGGATTACAGGCATGTGCCACCACCCCTGCTAATTTTGTATTTTTCTAGTAGAGACAGGGTTTCTCCATGTTGGTCAGGCTGGTCTTGAACTCCTGACCTCAGGTGATCCACCCACCTCGGCCTCCCAAAGTGTTGGGATTACAGGTGTGAGCCACTGCGCCCGGCCCATAACTCCTTATTCTGACTAGAATGGCCAGTTGGCTTATTGCAGGGATCTCATTTACCCAATTAGACTGTGTAGGGGCATGTTGTCTGGTTGATGGCATATCTTGGTTTCTTTTGTGTGCATGTTTTTTCTGGGCTAGCTTAGACTAAATGTTTAGCATATAGCATATTCATCATTCATTCAGTGAACATTTCACACACTGTTTATGTGCAAGAGCTAGACAAATATTTATATGTGCCAGACATTGATTTATGTTCCAAATTAGCAAACTCCCCACCCACTTTGTCCTTGTTTTCTTCCTGGGACAGTTACATAGATAAGGTAAAGAGTACTGGTCAGAAGATCTGTAATCCCTGCCTACAAATCATGCTTATGTAACTCATGTGCTCCTGAGTAAGTCAGTCACTTGACCTCCAAGGGGCTCAGTTCCGTCACTGGAAAATGAGTGTTTACAATATACTTCCTTTTCAGCCTCACAATTAACTCTGAAGATCAGATAAGAATATGAAAACTCTTAGAAAAGTCCCTAAAATAAGAACAGAAAAATAACCTCATCGTTTACTTCTAATAAAAATATTTTTTTCCTTAACTTGCCAAAGCCTTAGCTACAGATATTTTTTCTTTAAATAGCATTTTATGTTTTTATGAAAAATACTAAATAACATTGTCCAGATGGCAAAGAGTTTACCTTCTTTATTTCTTTTTCTTTTTTTTTTTTTTTTTCTGAAATAGGGTCTCACTCTGTTGTCCAGGCTGTAGTGCAGTGGCACAATGGCTCACTGTAACCCCTGCCCCTCAGGCTCAAGTGATCTCCCACCTTCAGCCTCCCAAGTAGCTGGGATCGCAGGCACACAGCACCACACCTGGCTATTTTTAGTAGAGAGGGGGTCCTGCCATGTTGCCCAGGCTGGTCCTGAACTGCTGAGCTCAAGCAACCCGCCTGCCTCGACTTTCCAAAGTGCCAGAATTCTAGGCATAGCCACTTTGCCTGGCCCACCTTCTTCATTTCTAATTGTAATGATGCCCTTACACCCCATGGGATGAATTTAGTTTAAATAAAATCAAATTGAAGCACTAGTCAGGAAGATGCTTTTAATTGGTTTTTCTTTAGAATGAACATTTTCATTATTATAGTTTTAAAATTCCTTTTTTATTACTCAACTCTGTGGCCTTTACTTCTGGACAAAAATTTTTAAATTTTATAAATCTTAAAACTTTAATTTGTGCTTATGGTCCTTAAAATCTTATCATGTAGACTTTTGGAATGTTCAGCACAGATTTTTTACTGTTATTCTGCTGCTACTTTGTTGAATCTGTACAGCATAGCAATTAAGCATGCCCTGTAAAGTTAGGCTACTTGGGTTCATGTCCTGGCTTTGGCACTTGCTAGTTTTTTGGGGGGTTTTTGTTTCGTTTTTGGTTTTTGGGTTTTTGTTTTTGTTTTTTTTTTTTTTTGAGACGGAGTATTGCTATGTCACCCAGGTTGGAGTGCAGTGGCGCCATCTCGGCTCACTTTAATCTCCGCCTCCTGGTTCAAGCAATTCTCCTGCCTTAGCCTCCCGAGTAGCCGGGACCACAGGCATGCACCACCTCAGCTGGCTAATTTTTGTATTTTTGTAGAAACAGGGTTTCACCAGGTTGGCCAGGCTGTTCTTGAGCTCCCGATCTCTAGTGATCCACCCACCTCGGCCTCCCAAACTGCTAGGATTACAGGCATGAGCCACTGCACCCAGCCACTTGCTAGTCTTCTAATCCTGGGCCAATTACTTAAGCTTCTATTCCTTGATTTACTTATCTGTAACATGGAAATAGCAATAATAACATTTTGTGAGATTGCTGTGTGAATGAAATGATTTAATACATGATTAGGGCTTAGAACAGCACCTAACACATCATAAGCACTCAATAAATATAGTTGTTAATTTTATTCTCTCAGTCATAAGACTTGTCTTCCTTAGAGTTATGTTAATACTAACAATATTTATTCATTTACTTATTTATTTTACCAACAACACTTACTTTCTTAAAGAAAATATGCTGTAAGAGAGCAGATGGGATTAGTTCTGCCTTTTCCCATTTCTGTTTTGGGTTAAGAGAGCCAGTAAGGCCAGGCATGGTGGCTCACGCCTATAATCCCAACACTTTGGGACGTCAAGGTGGGTGGATCGCTTGAGGCCAGGATTCCAAGACCAGCCTGGACAACATGGCGAAACCCCATCTCAAAAAAAAAAAAAAAAGGCCGGTCAAAAAGATAGCAGACCTCTTTTCCCCTCCTGGGTTTTGAATCTGAATGACAGACTAAGAAGAATTAAGCAGATGCAGATATAAATACCCACTTCAGGCCATGCATGGTGACTCACACCTGTAATCCCAGCCCTTTGGAAGCCAAGGCAGGAGGATCATTTGAGGCCAAGAGTCCAAGGTTAGCCTGGGAAACATAGTGAGACCCCGTCTCTACACCAAAAAAATTAGCCGGGTGTTGTGGTGCACACTGTAGTCCCAGCTACTCGGGATGCTGAGGCGGGAGGATTGCTTGAGCCCAGGAGACCAAGGCTGCAGTAGCCAAGATTGTGCCACCACACTCCAACCTGGGCAACAGAAGGAGACCCTGTCTCAAATAAATAAATAGATATATAGATAAATAAATGTCTACTTCATTTTTGGTAAAGCTGAATTGGAAAGCCTCCTGTGATCTGCAGCCATAATCAGGTTTCCCAATCGTTTCTCTTAAATCAAGATTTTGGAACAACCTGCCTGAGGGCATACTTGGATCCAGAGAGGAGACCTACTTGCCCGGAATTGGTTTCATGTACATTTTTAGGCCACAGGATCTGAGAGAGAACTGGGTTTTCAGGCCTGCCCCCAGAAAGCATGAGCTTCTCTGTGCTTACCATGTTAGTACAGGAACTGAACAGAGCCTGAACCTACTGCTAGTGAGGAGACAATAACTGAGAAGGAGACTAGCCTGGCTGAGAGGAGCCTGCTTGGTTATTCCTCCCAGCCTCATGTGCAGGCACCTTCATATTCTCTGGGAGTTTAGTAGATGCAGAGAAGGAAAAAGTGTTTCCACCTTACTTTTTCCTTCTAAGAAAGAGATATAAATGTTTCCCCATAGCAGTTTACTGCTAATAACATTACCTGATCTTTTTAGGTATTGAAATGAAAAATCGCCTCAATGCTTAATGGAATTTTTAGCATGAGAACTTTGGAGTTCATGTCTTTAATCTTTTAAGAAATCATCTATAAAAGATCTTATAGAGGGTTTGTCACATGGGTTCCATGGTGTGACAGGACCCCTTTATTAAACATTTTAGAAATAGATGTTCTTAATAAATATTTTTTTTTCTTACTAAATATGTGTATATCTGTAAGAACACCCTTGAGATCATCTTAAGGCGCAGTGGCTCACGCCTATAATCCTAGCACTTTGGGAGGCCGAGGTGGGCAGATCTCTTGAAGCCAGAAGTTCAACACCAGCCTGGCCAATATGGTGAAATCTTGTCTCTACTAAAAAGACAAAAATTGGCTGGGCTTGGTGGTACATGCCTGTAGTCCCAGCTACTTGGGAGGCTAAAGCATGAGAATCACTTGAACCCAGGAGGCAGAGGTTACAGTGACCCGAGATCATGCCACTGCACTCCTGGCTGGGCAATAGAGCGAGGCCCTGTCTCAGAAAAATAAAGAAAGAGAAATATTTCCTTTGAGTTCCTATAATAACATTTTTATTGGGTTATAGCTTGCTTGCTTTCTAAGAATATCCAAGCCCGAGAATAACATCCTAGCAGATTGTGAATTATCTTATACTATGTTAATTTTAAAAAGATAAAAGATTATTTTTAAAATTTTATCCACAGCTTGCAGTTGCAAACAACAGGATCATTACCTTACAAGAAGAAATGGAACGAGTTAAAGAGGAAAGTTCCTACATACTGGAATCCAATCGGAAGGTTAATCTTACTGGATTTATAAAATATTCATTGAGAGCATGTCAACTTGTTAGTGGTAAAGGGGAGTCTCTAAAGGACTATTTTAATCAGCTGGCCTGTATCAAGTACACTTTTTATTTAGACTCCATGCATGTGTGATGAAGGTTGTGGGAGGGTTATGCGCCTTTTCCTACAAGATGCTTCTTGGCTTCACAGCCACCTACATCTGTTTAGAGACTTCACAAAACAGTCTAATTCAGTTTCTTGTTTTTATGTACTAATGATTCATACAGTATTTAACAATTTGTTATGTTAAATATAATATTACTTTTACACCATGTTACTGTTTTATAAGAAGTGACGCCTCATTTATATATCACTGGGAAAGAGCTACCATATGAATGTATTTTCTAGATAACTTAATTCCTTAAAGCACCAAACTTTTTATACATGTCTGATTAGAATTTTGTAAACCTTTATGTTTTGTACAATTCCGAGCCTTCTTAATTAAGGACATAATTTAATACATTTAGCCCTTTATGATGACTGAGGATCATAATTACCAACATTGACAATTCTCTACTAAATTATAATAGTGCCACTTTAGGAGGCTATTGAAATTGATGGAGCTTCTGACACCTACACTTAAATATTCCCCGATTTCTGTGGATGTTTTTTTCCCTATCTTTTTTATATTCACTAGCATCTCTTACTTTTTATTGATGCTTAGTGTTGTTATCCCTAGGATGATCTCTTTACTTCCTTTTATCTTCATGCTTCTAATCTACTGTCCCTAGGAATTCAAATCCATAGTTATTAAAATTGTTCTTAAAGAGTTACTAGGCTCTGCGAGGGGACAAAAGCAGTTTTCCATGAGTAAAGTGATTGACTTTAATGCATGGACTTCATGACTGCTCAGAATAATTTTTTTATGACCTGCTTGTTTTTATCTGTGATCTTGCTGGATAGTTGAAGATGCCAGTTGTGAATTCTCTGGAGATTGAATGTATTAACATTTAAACCTATAGCCCCTGGGCTGGGTGCAGTGGCTTACGCCTGGAATCCCACCACTTTGGGAGGCCAAGGAGGGCAGATCACCTGAGGTCGGGAGTTCAAGACCAGCCTGGCCAACATGGTGAAACCTCGTCTCTACCAAAAATACAAAAATTAGCCAGGTGTGGTGGCACACGCCTGTAATCCCAGCTACTCGGGAAGCTGAGACAGGAGAATCACTTGAACCCAGGAGGTGGAGGTTGCAGTGAGCAGAGATTGAGCCTCTGCACTCCAGCCTGGGCGACAGAGTGAGACTCCATCTCAAAAAAGAGAAAAAAGAAAACCTATAACCCAACTCATATTTTGAAATGAATACTATGTTATTTTTAGAGGCTGATTTTTAAAACTTCTGTCATCTGGTTTGGTAACCTGTTTTAGGATTTTAAATAAAGTGTCAGGAAACCCCGAATTCAGCTTAACCTTTAAAAATACACTAGACTTCTTCAATTTCTTTGTTGTGTTTGTACATTATCATACCTGCTTCAGTATGATCTTTGTTTCTTACTAAGTAGCAGTGTTAGTGTCTACTAATTCTGTATAGATCAAATCCTTAAATATGTACAATGTTATTTGTCTTTTCGAGGGTCCCAAGCAAGACAGAACTGCAGAAGGACAAGCACTAAGTGAAGCAAGAAAGCATTTAAAAGAAGAGACACAATTACGATTGGTAAACTTTGCTTAATTTCTAATAGTTCAGTAATATATTAAAAGGTAACTGCCCACTTACACGTTTTATCATACAGACCAAGATTAGAAATATCAGTAGTGTTCTGAAAAACTATAGATCCTGTAAAATGGTTTATCTCTTTTTAAACCACATTCCTTATCATATTTTCTCAATCTTTTTCTGAGTATTCTCAACAATAAGATTTTGTTAATTTTTATTTTTTTGCTTTTGTAGTTTGTATTACAGCAATGTTAAGTATACAGAACCTACTTTTTTAAACTATGCAGTCTCACTCCTACCTAAGTCCTTATCCCTGCAAAGATTCTTGGAGTGGTGGCTCCTCTTTTCTTTACAAAGAATTGTTAATGTAAGATTACTCTATTTTATTTTTAGCTTTTATTTCTGATTTATTATTGGTGTTAGATATAAATAGAAAACTTATCATCCAGTATTAGTCTTAAGATTTTTTTAGAAATTAAAAAAATACATATAAATATATAGATAGAGAGTATATCACCTCACTCTAATCAGAATGACAGCTATCAAATTGAAAGATAAGTGTTGACAGGGATGTAGAGAACTTTTACACACTGCTAGTGAAAATATAAATTAGTATAGCCACTATGTAAAACAGTATGAAGGTTGTCTTAAAAAATTAAAAATCGGGCCAGGCACAGTGGCTCACACCTGTAATCCCAGCGCTTTGGGAGGCCAGGTGGATGGATCACATGAGGTCAGGAGTTCGAGACTAGCATGACCAGCATGGTGAAACCCTGTCTCTACTAAAAATACAAAAAAAAAAAAAAAAAAAAAAGCCAGACATGGTGGTATGCACCTGTAATCCCAGGTACTTGGGAGGCTGAGGCAGGAGAATTGCTTGAACCTGGGAGGTGGAGGCTGCAGTGAGCCAAGATTGCATCCCTGCACTCCATCCTGGGCGACAGAGCCAGACTCCGTCTCAAAAAATAAAAAATAAATTAATTAAAAATCAGTCTAGCATATGATCCAGCAATCCCACTACTGGGTGTATATCAAAGAGAATCTGCACTCCTATGTTTATTGCAGCATTATTCACAGTAGCCAAGATATGGCATCAACCTAAGTGTTCATCAACACATGAATGGATAAAGAAAGCATGGTACATAAACACAATGTGAGGCTATTCAGCGATAAAAAAGAATGAAATCCTGTCATTTGTGGCAACATGGGTGAACCTGGAGGACGTTATGTGAAGTGTAATAAGCCAAACACAGAAAGAGAAATGCCATGTGATAACACCCATGTGGAATCTAAAATGTTCTTATAAAAATAGAGAGTAAGGTGGTGGTTACTAGGGGGAGAGGAGGCAGGGGATAGTAAGAGATTGGTCAACAGGTACAAAGCTATAGTTAGATAGGAGGAATAAGTTCTGGTCCTCTGTTGCATAGTATGTGGTGACTAGAGTTAACATTAATATACATTTTAAAATAGTTAGAAGAAAGGTTTGTTGTTGTTGTTTTATTGATGCATAATAGATATACATAGTTCCAGGGTACATATGATAATTTAATATACTCATGTAATTTGTAAAGACCAAATCAGTGTTCTTGAGATACCCATCACCTTAAATATTCATCTTTTCTTTATGCTGGAAAGAAAAGAGACTTTTTAATATTCTCATCACAAAGAAATGATAAATGTTTAAGATGATACATGCGTTCGTTTCTCTGATTTGGTCATTACACAATTTTTATATTATCGAAACATCATGTTCGTGTTACACCATAAATTACTATGTGTCAATCATACTTTTTTAAAAAAGAATTTATAATAAGGGATACTGTTCCTGTACTGGATTTTCTCCAGGTGCTAGTGTTACTATATTAATAACCCCTGGTTTCCACGTATTAACTCTTCCTGGAGTTTAGATAGTATAACAAACACAAGGAACTCCCCAGAAAGTCTTTAAGAATAAGGAGGAGCCTGAAAGTAAGGAGTGACTTAACTTGTACTAAAAAATTATTACAGGCCAAGTGCCATGGCTCACACTTGTAATCCCAGCATTTTGGGAGGATTGCTTGAGCTCAGGAGTTTGAGACCAGCCTGGGCAACATAGGGAGACCCTATCTCTACAAAAATTACAAAATTAACCATGCTTAGTGGTACATGCCTGTATTCCCAGTTACTTGGGAAGCTGAGGAGGGAGATCACCTGAGCCCAAGGAAGTTAAGGCTGCAGTGAGCAAAGATCTCACTGCACTCCAGCCTGGGTGACAGAGGGAGACCCTGTCTCAAAAATATATGTATGTTACAAATTGACAGAATATAACAGAATTTTAGATTTATTTATTTATTGTTTTGTTTTGTTTTTTTGAGATGGAGTCTTGCTCTGTTGCCCAGGCTGGAGTGTAGTGGTGCAATCTCAGCTCACTGCAACCTCCATCTCCCGGGTTCGAGAGATTCTCCTGCCTCAGCCTCCTAAATAGCTGGGATTGCAGGCGCCTGCCACCACACCCAGCTCATTTTTGTATTTTTAGTAGAGACGGGGTTTCACCACATTGGCCAGGCTTGTCTCAAACTCCTGACCTTGTGATCCACCCACCTCAGACTTCCAAAGTGCTGGGATTACAGGTGTGAGCCATCCCACCCCGCCAGAATTTCAGATTTTTTGAAAGCAAAGTGGTGTTATTTTAACATCCTTAAAATACTTAGCATTTGCCTTCTATGTGTTTGTGACTGAGATCTCAAAATGTAATACTTTTCATAAGAAAGGTCGCAGAAATAATACATGTCAGCATTTTAAGAAGGGGTGTGATTCGTTTTCTATAATGCTAATCATGTAAAACGAGAATCTCAGTGAAGTGGCACATAATAAAAATCTTAAAATTTTTCATATCCTTTTATCACAGTAAGACAAATGTTTGTTAAGAAGGAAGCAAACTAAGAAAGGAGGCGAGGACCTAGGTGAGCCCAAGGCACAAGGCAGTTGCAGAAGATCCTCAGGTCTTTGTGTCTTTGATCACCCAAATAATGTTGCAGTAATGGTTGAGACAAAAAGAAGTTTTATGTTAAGTGAACTAAAAATTCTCTTAGCGGCCGAGCGCAGTGGCTCACACCTGTAATCCCAGCACTTTGGGAGGCTGAGGCAGGCGGATCACGAGGTCAGGAATTCGAGACCAGCCTGATCAACATGGTGAAACCTCATCTCTACTAAAAATACAAAAAATTAGCCGAGTGTGGTGGCACGCACCCATAGTCCCAGCTACTCAGGAGGCTGAGGCAGAAGAATCACTTGAATCCGGGAGGTGGAGGTTGCAGTGAGCCAAGATCGAGCCACTGCACTCCAGCCTGGGTGACAGAGCTAGACTTCATCTCAAAAAAAAAAAAAAAAAATTCTGTTAGCCTCTTAACCATACTAGTCATCCTCAGTAATTGCGATGTTACCTCAGGGACCCAGATGGTCCTCTGGGTTCCCTGGGCTCTTGAATATATCAACAACATTCACATTTAGGGGGATTGCAACTGCTTCATTTTGTGCTGACTACTGTAATCCTGTATGTGTATTTCTATAATAAGATATGACCATCAGTTGTCTTAAGGTCTAATGAAGTGTCTCAAATATGTGTATATTTTAGACATATTAAATAGCACTACCTTTGGCTTAGCAGGTTTTTCAGATTTGTACATTATTGGGCAAATGTTATTGTGTATTCTAATTATTGTTCATTATCAATTAATTATTGTTAATGTTTCTGAAAATGAATGGTAGCTTAAGCTGTTTTGCTAGAATATTCGACCTGAGAGTTTTGGTATACTTTTTCCTGTGAAATATTATGGTTTGTACTTAGTTGAAGAAACAGAGTGTAAGCAATGTACTTACCTTTGGGGGCAGGATGTTGAAAAAGAGCTGGAGATGCAGATCAGCATGAGGCAGGAGATGGAATTGGCCATGAAGATGCTGGAGAAGGATGTCTGTGAGAAGCAGGATGCCTTGGTGTCTCTTCGGCAGCAGCTGGATGACCTCAGAGCTCTCAAGCACGAACTTGCCTTTAAGTTGCAGGTAGGGGAAGTATGAGGAATAGATTCACTGGCTTTCTAAAATCCTGGGGCTCCCCTTCTCCCATCTTATCCTCCAGAATCACACTTTAATTACAAGAGGAAAGAATCACATCTCATTTTAATGCTAGCTGCCTATAAACTACTTTCAGAATCAGACTCTCATGGGATCCTGTATTGCTGTTATAGAAAACCATGACCACTTTTCACATTATAATAGAGGGTGAGGGTCTTTTTTATCCTATAGTATAATTTCTATTCTGCAGTCTACTATGCCAGCTGAGTTATATATTCTATTAGCTTTTACACTGGAAAGTGATACATTGATAAACTATTACTGTGATAACACTGCAAATAACAATACTAACTTTAGATAAATTGCTTTTTTTCCATTTGAAGATTAACTGATATCAAAATATATGAACATTTCTGTTTTCCCACTTACCATTAGATTCAAAAGGCATGTGTGGTTGTAATTTTAGGATTTATGTTATACAGGTTGTTTATCATTATTTTCCATAACAGAGTTCAGACTTAGGAGTAAAACAGAAAAGTGAACTAAACAGTCGCTTGGAAGAGAAGACTAATCAGATGGCTGCTACCATTAAACAACTTGAACAAAGGTAAAAGTCCTGGTTCTTTAATGAAACACTTTGGTTGTCAGTGCTGATAGTGAAGAGAATGTGCTGTACATTCAGCAAACAGAAAATATGAAATTCTTCCAAATTAGCATAAGACATTCTGGTAGAAAAAAAGCCAATTAAATATTATGTATGTTTTCTAAGGTATGACTGAAATGTTTTTAGGAAATGTCAGTTACTTGACTAGCCTTAAAAAAAATAAAAAAAGGAAAGGTCAGCCTTTGACGACTGTTTTGAACATCAGAACTCTTAACCCTTATCAGAATCATAGGTTAGGGGAAGGATACTTAAAAGCATGAAAGGACCCTTAAATATATGTATGTAATTCTGTGATTTTATTGTTCATCACAAAAGTCTTTGAATACTTGGATGCTGGGGTATATAGAGGCAGTGAGAGATAGGTGTCCTCCAAGGATCTATTCTGGATCTTTCCCTTCTTTAACCCTTTTCTTTTTATCTCCCTTTTCTTTCTCCTGGGTAGTTCTGTAGCTTCCACTGTCACCTCCAGTGTGTTTCCCCAGCTCTTACCTTCATCTGGAGGCCAGTCTTGAGTTTTCATCCTTTGGGCAGCTATCTTTCACCAGTATCTACAATTTAGTCTGCCCAAAGCACATCTTCTTCCTATGCTACTCTCTTTCTCTGTTTGTGTGAAACTACCATTTTCTGTCTGGCAACTCAGCAGCCAAGAGAAATGGCTGAGTCTTCAAGATTGAATGTGACATGGCACCCAAGGTCATTTGATGTTTCTACCTTCAACACCTGTTCGTCACCCTTCTTGCACTTGAGCAAAACTAAACTACTGGTGCCTGGACGTACTTCCCAGTTTTCTCATTCATTTCTTTCCCGATAGTTCCACCAATTAGAAATGTCCTAATTCTTCCCACTCCCTTATTCTTCATTTTTAAGTTTAGGCTCAAATGCCACCTCCCCAGAGTTTCCTCTGATACCTCTTTGCAGCTAGAAATGATCTTTCTGGGAATTCCCATAGCTTCATATTCATATTTATCTATACTGTTTGTGGCTCTTCTCACTGTCTACTTTACGTTTTAACCCTTTATATATGTGTCCTCCGATGCGAGCATAAGCTCCCTGAGATTAGTTAACTAATCTTTTGAGTTCACTCATTAGATCTGTCACAGTGCTTTGAATATATAAGCATTCATTCAGTAGATATATGAATGAATGGATTAATGAGTGACTTCTTATATTCAGATGATTCTTAACTAGTAAGGGTCCTGAACAACAATGCATATTAATGTTAACTCAAAACTTAATGGCAAATTTATAAATAAGCCTGAAACCTCTTATATAGCCAAATAAAAATGTATCAGTCTTACCTAGGAAAGACAGTTGTATACTTGCTCATACATAGTTATATGTTTATGATTTAACAAAATGATTTTACTGTTCATAAATTGTGCTTTTGAAGTGAAATGTATCAAATTCATTTTCAATGATGCTTTGACTTGGAATTTAAAGCAAACAGAAAGAAATAATGACTTATTTCTTTGAATATTAAGCTGACCTATTCTCTTGCTATTTTTATGTTTCCTGTTTATCCATTTTCTCATTCCCCTTTCACTTCATTGTCATTTTTATTTTATTTAGTGAAAAGGATTTGGTGAAACAGGCAAAGACCTTAAATAGTGCAGCAAATAAACTGATCCCAAAACATCATTAGGCATTTTTCAGTTGGTCACGTCACAAGTTTGATATCACAACTTAATTGTAAAAGGAAGAAATCTGAAAGCTATTACATTTAAGCTCTGATTCTCTATAAAATGTCACCAAAAAGTTGACTTTGAATTTGTTGGACTTTTAAAAAACCATTTGGAGATGTAGGTTGGGTGTTTTTCTTATTGTTTTCTCCCCAGGGTTAGAAAAATTGGTATAAGTTCCTAACTAAAAGCTGAGTAAACTTTGAGAAATTATTTCTGAGTTGACCAATAAATAAAAATACCACTTTTTTGAAAAAGCCTAGGGAATTGAAGCTCTGTACATATATCAATGATGCCTTTACAACCCAATCGTTGATAATATCAGATTCTCGGTGCATTGTTCATGTCTGTATCTGCAAGCCTGTTCTGCCATTGCAGTGTAATGAACTAGAGGTAACTACCACGTGAACTCGGACTCTTCTAAAATAGTTCTGTGTCTCTTAAACCATGACCCCTTTTCACTTTTGTTATGTAGGTTTAATCCCCAAGACAAGGATAGTACTTAGTATTTCACTTTCACTACACTTCTATTCTCAGTAACCAAGATTGCTTGCAACTTTGTTTGCCTTAGTGACTTTTGAAAAAAAGAAAAAACAGAAAAAACAGCAACCTTATATTTCTTTAAAATACATAGAGATGAAGTTAGTAATTAGGTAACTTATGATAACATAATAATGTGGACGCTTGGGGAAACCCTCCTTATGTTGGTCATCTTCTACCTCTGCCATTTTCCTGCAGTTCCGCTTCCTACTTAGGCAGTTCAGAGAGAATGAGTCTAATAGAAACACTCCTCTCCTATTAAAAAAATGATGCAGTACCCATTTTTCTTATCCTGCTTTTCTTATTGGAATAAAAAGGACAGGGTATAGACATGAATGTTGATATTCTGCCTGGCCTGTCATTTCTTACCTGGAAACATTTACTTAAAAGTTTCTGTTACTTTTTGTTCAGATGGAGATTTGCTAAAGGTTCTGGGAAGCTAATAATTGAATTATTAGAAAAACATTTCAGAATAGGAAATAAATGATAAACTTATATTCTTTATTATTATTTAGTACAAAAATACAGATTCCCAGTAGATATCCACAAGCAATATTAGCAGGGCTTCTGTTTCTATGTGACCACAGACTAACCCTCTCTAGGCTTTAACATTGTAAATAATCCTATAAATACTTTGATTTTTTAAGATGATTTTTGATTTGAAGAGATGGGCTTTACATAAGCCTTCATTCCTTCAAAAGGTCCTGACAAAATATTTGGGTTTTTTTCTCTCTTTTTTTTCCTTCTGGTATGCTTTGCAGCACTTCAGCTGCTTAGGTGGGGACACAGATAACCCCTTCACTTCCAGCTCTTAAAATTCTTTATCTTTTTCTTGGCAAAACCAGAATTAAGAGTGTACGATGGATTCCATGTGTGCTTATATAGGTCCCTGCACAGATTGGACTTGAACTAAAATCAAGTCAAAGAACATATGTTTAGACCAACTTCATGGAAGTGGAAGATCCTGTGCTCTTGAACTTATTTTAATTCTTATAATTTGCACCTATATGAACAAAGCTCCTGCTATATTCTTCTCTTCATCAACCTTTTGTGGTGATGGGTTGCCTTTTCTATAAGCATTTGGAAGGAGTGATCAAATACCAAAATTAAACTTTCTAAAACCTACACATAGCATGCTTTTAAATTCTACTATATAAAGCCCCAAGTGTTTTACCTTCTAAAACATGCTTCTGTATAGGTGCAAAGTTATAAGATATTTAGAAGAAAACATCCATCAGAATCTTCTGGAGAATATGGTCAGAGTCTTAAACAGGCCCAGTGCTGAGTTCTTTGTCCACTTAGTCACACATTTTTTGTGGGAATGGGAAAGGAAGGAGACAGCCAAATTCTGACAAAGGCTTTTCCTTATAGAATAACCCAAAGCCTGGGTGAGGGTTGATATATAATGTCCCATGATTTAATATATGTGGTTTGGAGGAAAGGACAAGAAAAAACTATAATTCCACATATAAGAAGGTAGTTGCCCGTTTACAAGTTCCAGTTATGTGTGTAAAACAGAAAAATTAAGTACCAAACCTATTAGGAAATTTTTTTTAAAAGTGGATTTAACTTAAATTACTGTGTACTTGAGGTTGGCTTTGGATATGGATTTTCTAAAAAGTGATGTTTTATTGTTTATCATCTAATGGCTGTAAACTGTAGTACTAGAATAAAAAAAAATGGAAAATCAGCTTTTCCTCTGCCTGGTTCACCTTCATCTTACTTTTCTTTAGAATTTGTTTCTTTTCCATCTTTCCCCCTTCATAATTTCTTTGCCTGTGTCCTGCAAAGTTTTTTTCCTCTCTCTGTCTCTCTGTGCATTCTTCCTTGGGTTATTTTATGTTGTGTTGTGAACTTGGTCTTTCTCCCCACCATGGCTTTTGTTTTTTATCACAAGTTCATGTGGCTCACATCCAGATTGCGCCAGGCTGAGCGAAGCCGCCAGTCTGCTGAGTTGGACAACCGGCTCTTCAAACAGGACTTTGGAGACAAGATCAACAGTCTGCAGCTGGAAGTCGAGGAGCTCACCAGGCAGCGGTGAAGAGGGGGCAGCTTGAGCTGACAGGGTGGTCATGGGTAATTCTTAGGGTAGACAGCAAGAAGAGGGGTCTCATGACTTACAGCCAGGTCGGCTCTGTCTTTGCAATGTCCTTTCTCTGGAATTGGAATTCAGAAAGCTTCCCGTACTTCAACATTCACCAAATCCGATCAACATGCTTTGTGATCAAAGAATTAGAAAATTAGCCGGGCGCGGTGGCTCAAGCCTGTAATCCTAGCACTTTGGGAGGCCGAGACGGGCGGATCGCGAGGTCAGGAGATCGAGACCATCCTGGCGAACACGGTGAAACCCCGTCTCTACTAAAAACTACAAAAAAACTAGCCGGGCGAGGTGGCGGCGCCTGTAGTCCCAGCTACCTGGGAGGCTGAGGCAGGAGAATGGCGTGAACCCGGGAGGCGGAGCTTGCAGTGAGCTGAGATCCGGCCACAGCACTCCAGCCTGGGTGACAGAGCGAGACTCCGTCTCAAAAAAAAAAGAAAATTAGAGCCCAAGATCCCAGATAAATAGTAATTATTAGCCAAAATAACACTAATAATAATATATAATATTTCCTGAATTCTTACTGTGTGCCAGATACTTTACAAAGCACTTCACATGCAAACTCTCCTAATATCTTCATATCAACCCTATTAGCGATATTATTGCCTCCACTTTCAGATTAAAGTAGAGCTTAAGGCTGGGCGCAGTGACTCATGCCTGTAATCCCAGCACTTTGGGAGGCCAAGGCAGGTGTATCACCTGAGGTCAGGAATTCCAGACCAGCCTGGCCAAGATGGTGAAACCCCATCTCTACTAAACATACAAAAATTCGCCAGACATGGTGGTGGGTGCCAGTAATCCCAGCTACTCGGGAGGCTGAGGCAGGAGAATTGCTTGAACCTGGAAAACGGAGGTTACAGTGACCGGAGATCATGCCACTGCACTCCAGCCTGGGCAACAGAACAAGACTCCGTCTCAAAAAAAAGTAGAGATTAGAGATGTTAAATGTGTCCAGATTCACATAGTTAAGCTTAGAAGTGGCAACATTATCATTTAAAAACCTGTCTCTCTGACAACAAGCCCTTAACCATTTTTAATTACTGCACTGTAAAACAAGGGGTTGGCATTCTTTAGAGAATATGTCTGTATAGAATTCCAATTTTTCATCCTTTTCCTCTCCAACTTACCTCAGGAACCAGCTTGAGTTAGAACTAAAACAGGAAAAAGAAAGAAGATTACAAAACGACAGGAGCATCCCAGGAAGGGGTTCCCAGAAGCCAGAATCCAAGATGGTAATATTTGCTATTCCCTTGTTCTTTTATTTAATCTCAGTTTAAATTTTAGAGGCTACCTTGATAGGCCTGTCAGTTTTCCTTTACAGATCACATAGTTAGTGACTGTGTCCTTAAGTATATGGATAGCAACCAGTAATTGTGTGAACAGATGAAAGCTTGATTCTGGGTCTCCCTCTAGGATACTTTCTCTAAGTTGATTTCATTTGGAAAGGGGGATTTTAATAATCACAGTGACCCTGTTTCCCTTTTAATAATTTTTTAAGTAAGATTATTTTGATGTCTTAACAAAAATATGTGTTTCTTGGATTTCTGCCAAATAATAATTTTAATAAAATAGTATAATAATCCCTCTCCAACCCTGAATTCCCCTTTAACAGAATTTTCCACAATGTGGATTTGCTTCTGTATATCTTTTTCAAATCATGAGGATTTCACTTTGAGTATCCTTAGGAACTTCTCGTGGGAATAATCAGAGCGGGAACTAGGCTTGAGGAAGGGAAGGTAATATAGAATAAAGAGCAAAAGTAGAAATTTCTACATAATAATCTTAGAAGGAGATTAGTGGTGAAGGAGCTAAAATTGGGTAAAATCATCTCTGGGGCCCAGGAAATAATGAAATCAGAAAAACATGAAATAACTTTTTCTGTGACAGACAAACAGTGAAAAAATTGCCTCCTGTGTATACTTATTATTCAAGGGGACTTCAAAAAGATCTTGGGAAGTGGAATTAAAAGGTAAAAATATATAAACTTTATTTCTCAACCTAAGTTCCATCAAGGTCAAGAGACTTTTGTAAGTGATGATACCAGTCATGTAGGCCATCCCTGAAGAACTGAGGCTCCTAGGAATTGAACCATATCAATACAATCTTTTCACATTATTAACTGAAGAACAATTGGTGCCCTTTAATGATATTTTAAGATTAGGAAACAGAAATCAGAAGAGCCAACTCAGGACTGTAAAGTGGATGCCTAATGATTTCCCATCGTAACTCTCACAGAATTGCCCTTGTTTGATGAGAGGAATGAGTTAGGAGCATATTTCTGGTGGGCTAGGACTCTCTGTTGAAGCTTTCCTGGGCATTTTTATGCTAAAGCGTTGGCTAACTTTCTCAAAACAGACTCACAAGTATTAGCCGAGTGTGGTGGCATGTGCCTCTAGTCTCTAGTCCTGGCTACTTGGGAGGTTGAGGCACGAGAATCACTTGAACCTGGGAGGTGGAGGTTGCAGTGAGCCAAGATCACACCACTGCACTCCAGCCTGGGTGACAGAGCAAGACTCTGTCTCAAAAAATAAAAAAAAATTAAAAACACTCTCACAATAAGCAGATGTTGGCATTCTCTGGCCTTCCAGAAAGTCAACAAACACAGTGCCTTCAGCATCCCTAAAAACTGTTGCCTTGACGTTTGCTCTTGACCTGTCTGCTTTTGCTTTTATTGCACCACTTCCACCTCTTCATAGCCATTGCTTTGATTGTGCTTTGTCTTCAGGTTTGTACTGTGAAGTTGTTACATCTCCTGTTATAATTTCTCAAACAAATGCTTCAGGTTCTTGATCCCACTTGTTTATAATTTCCATTGAAAGCTTTACTTTTGTCTGCAGCTGATATGGGCACAACAGTTTTGGCACCCATCAAGTAGAAAGTTTACTCGACTTTAATTTTTCAGCCAGAATTGTATAAGCCAAACCAATTGAGATATCTGTGGTATTGGCTGTTGTTTCTACTGTTAATCATTGTTCCTCTTTAATTAGAGCATGATTAAGATCCTCACAAATTGATGTGGATAGTCTGCTACTGCAGACTTCGTCTTCAACACCATCTGGCCCCTTCTTAAAATGAGTTATCCTTTTGTAAACTGCTGATTTCTTTGGGGCATTGTCCCCAAAAGCTTTTTGTAAAGCATCAATAATTTCACAATTCTTCCATCCATGCTTCACCATCAATTTGATATTTGTTCTTGCTTCAATTTTAGCAGAATTCATGTTACTCTGATAGGGGCTCTTCCTTTTTTCTTTTTCTTTCTTTTTTTTTTTTTTCTCACTCTCACCTAGAACGGAGTACAGTAGCACTATCGTGCCTCACTGCAGCCTCGATTTCCTAGGCTCAGGTGATACTCCCGCCTCAGCCTCCCGAGCAGCTGGGACTATAGGCACACACCACAACACTCAGCTAATTTTTGTATTTTTTTGGTAGAGTCGGGGTCTTGCCATGTTGTCCGGCCTGGTCTTGAACTCCTGGGCTCAAGCCGTATGCCTGCCTCAGCCTCCCAAAGTACTAGGATGACAGGCACGAGCCACCATGCCCAGCCTGGGGTTCTTTTCAAACTGATGTCTTATCCTTTTTAGTGACTCAAACCAAATCCTGGTCAGATATATTAAAATAAGTTAGTACAAGTTTGTTTTGCTGCAGAAAATTTTTGAAGTCCATGCACAGTCTTTTTGTAATATGCATTTTCCATGAACTTTTTGAATACCTCTAGTATACAACAAAGCAGGAAGAGTTCGTAAACTATTTAAAATTTCTAGAGAGTGAGCTGCTAATTTACTGGCAAATAGAAAACGATGGTATGTGGAAATTTATTAAATAGTACCACTACTAATAATTCAAAGTGTACAAAGAACCACTCTAGGCCAGGCACAGTGGCTCACACCTGTAATCCCAGCACTTTGGGAGGCCGATATGGGCAGATCACGAGGTCAGGAGTTCAAGACCAGCCTGGCCAACATGGTGAAACCCCGTCTCTACTAAAAATAAAAAAATTAGCTAGGCATGGTGGTGGGCTCCTGCAATGCCAGCTACTAGGGAGGCTGAGGCAGGAGAATTAGTTGAACCTGGGAGGCAGAGGGTGCAGTGAGTCAAGACCATGCCATTGCACTCCAGCCTGGGCGACAGAGCAAGACTCCACCTCAAAAATAAATAAATAAATATAATTAAAATAACCACTCTCTGTAGCATGCTATCTTTATTATTTTAATTTAGTGAACATAAAATCTAAAAGGTTTACAAGAGTTTACTTAAAATCTTGACCTATCTCACCCTATTTTTCCAGTGAGGTTTTAAGTTCTTCAATCTCCAGTTGTTACTTGCAGTGGCATTTCCAGGAGGATAAGTATTGACCTCTCTTCCTTGATACTTGAATGGTGTAAGAACACACGTTTCAGCTGGGTGGCTCACACCTGTAATCCTAGCACTTTGGGAGGCCGTTGGCATGAAGATTGCTTGATCCCAGGAGTAAGAGACTAGCCTGGGCAACATAGGGAGACCTCATCTCTACAAAAAAATTTAAAATTATCTGGGTGTGGTGGCTCGTGCCTATAGTCCTAGCTGCTCAGGAGGCTGAGGTGGGAGGATCACTTGATCCCAGGAGGTCGAGGCTGCAGTGAGCTGTGATCATGCCACTGCACTCCAGCCTGGGCAATAGCATGAGACCTTGTCTCAAAAAACAAAAAGAATACACATTCCAGTTTTGGATGCACATGGGCAACAGTTGAAGGCATGCAGCAGTGGGTGTGTGTACCACAGAAAAAAATGTAGCCCTGAAAACTGCTCAGCACCTGGCCAGGCTCTGTGGCTTACGCCTGTAATCCCAGCACTTTGTGAGGCCAAGGTGGGTGGATTGCCTGAGCTCAGGAGTTTAAGACCAGCCTGGGCAACATGGTGAAACCCCATCTCTACTAAAATACAAAAAAGTGTTCGGGCCTGGCAGCGTGTACCTGTAATCCCAGCTACTCCTGATGCTGAGGCCAGAGAATCGCTTGAAACCAGGAGGAAGAGGTTACAGTGAGCCAAGATCACACCACAGCACTCCAGCCTGGGTGCCAGAGTGAGACTCCGTCTCCAAAACAAACAAAATTTGCCCAGGCAGAGCTTAAGAGTATTGGTAGAAAAACAGTTTGAGGCTGGGTGCAGTGGCTCACGCCTGTAATCCCAGCACTTTGGGAGGCCGAGGCGGGTGGACTACCTGGGTTGGGAGTTCAAGACCATCCTGGCCAACATGGTGAAACTCCGTCTCTACTAAAATACAAAAATTAGCCAGGTGTGGTGGTGGGTGCCTATAATCCCAGCTACTCAGGTGCTGAGGCAGGAGAATCGCGTGAGCCGAGATCACGCCACTGCACTCCAGCCTGGGCGACAGAGCAAGACTCCATCTCAAAAAGAAAAAAAGGAAAGAAAGAAAGAAATGCAGTTTGAAACTTTACATCTGTCCTGCCAAGTAGAAAACTCCTTGAGTTGAACAGGCTATAGAGATAGTGGCACTGGGTAGTTCACACCTGTAATCCCAACACTTTGTGAGGCCAAGATGGATGGATCACTTGAGGTCAAGACTTTGAGACCAGCCTGGCCAACATGGTGAAACCCCGTCTCTACTAAAAATACAAAAATTAGCTGGGCATGGTGGCGCCTGCCTGTAATCCCAGCTACTCGGGAGGCTGTGGCACAAGAATCACTTGAACCCGGGCGGATCACTTGAGGTAAAGAGTTCGAGACCAGCCTGGCCAACATGGTGAAACCTCATCTTTACTAAAAATACAAAAATTAGCAAGGCATGGTGGTGCACACCTATAATCCCAGCTACTCAGGAGGCTGAGGCACAAGAATCACTTGAACCTGGGAGGCAGAGGTTGCAGTGAGACGAGATGGCACCACTATACTCCAGCCTGGGTGACAAGAGCGAGACCCTGTCTCAGAAAAAAAAAAAAAAAAAGTTGTGGCCCTGGGGCATCAATTTGATTGAACATCCAGAGGATTATAGTCTGATGGATATGGCCATCCTTGGTTTTACCAGTTTTTCAGAGCTCAGTCTGGGGGGAAAAAAAAATTATACTTCCTCTAAGAAGTAACTGATATCTTGAGCCAACTTTGCAAGTAAATAGAATACATTCTGAATTTGATTTGAATCTCAAGAATTAAAATATCTACTTTGAAAATCATTTGTCACAAACTATCAGAATAGTTAAGAAACTACTTAGAGCAAAGAATGAGGAAACATAGCTTGAAAGTTAGATCCCTTCCCTGATAAAAAAAAAAAATAAAAGTTACTTAGCTTTATACCAAAACTAAGGCATTGCAGAAGAAAATATGTGCAATATCATCATTGTTTAGCATTCTGAATAATTAATAAATTGAGCTGTTTTCTTTTGGCAGGATGGGAAGCACAAAATGCAAGAGGAAAATGTTAAACTAAAAAAGCCCCTGGAAGAAAGCCACAGGTGTTTGTTAATCAAGTATTAACTAAGATGTAAAGTTATTCTGGGGTGGTGGGAAGGGGGGAGTTTTTTATATACATTGGCATTGACACCGACCAGACACTGACTTCTAATATTAATATGCCAGGAAGACATTCGAAGTGGAAGTTAGTAAATAATAAGCCATATAACATGTATTAAACCAAACCCATTAGGCCATTTCAGAGGAAAGGATGATCAGGCTGTCCTCTCTCTCTTCCCTGATTAATTCCCAAGCTCAAATGATCACTTAAGAGGTTATTTCCCACCTTTACTGAATTGGTTTCCCAGAGAATAAAGTATAAGTCATACATAGCATTTCTTAGCTTCTTAAATATATTTGAGTATGACTTGTTTCTACCTATGTGCTGAATTTCAAATAAGTGGCTGGGCGCAGTGGCTCATGCCCATAATCCCAGCACTTTGGGAGGCCGAGACAGGTAGATCACCTGAGATCAGAAGTTCGAGACCAGCCTGGCCAACATAGTGAAACACCGTCTCTACTAAAGATACAAAATTAGTCGGGTCTGGTGGTACCTGCCTGTAATCCCAACTACTTGGGAGGCCAAGGCAGGAGAATTACTTGAACCCAGGAGGCAAAGGTTGCAGTGAGCCAAGATAGCGCCACTGCACTCCAGCCGGGGCAATAGAGTGAGACTCTGTCTCAAAAAAATAAATAAATAAATAAATAAGTACTCTGATTTCTCTTATCTCTCATCTCTCATTTTTTCTTTCTCTTGAGAATCTCAAACAGCTTAACTCTATTCCTTTTTCCTAACTCTATCTGATTTGCTCACCATGAAGAGCATAGGATAGTTTCAAGGAAGCTGAATTTTTTTAGCTATTTTACCAGATTAGAAATATAATTATTACATAGTGCCACTGCATTAAAAAGTGAAGGAGGTCCAGTTATATGACATTCTGGAAAAGACAAAACTATGGAGACAATTTAAAAAAAAGCAGTGGTTGCCAGTGGTAAGGGAAGGGAGGAATGAACAAGTGGAGCACAGAGGATATTTAGGGCAGTGGACTACTCTGTATGATACTATGATGGTGGATACATGTCATTATACCTTTGACCACACCATAGACTATAGACACCACCAAGAGTGAACCTTAATGTGAACTGTAGACTCTGGGTGATGATGATGTGTCAGTGTAGGTTCATCAGTTGTAACAAATGTACCACTCTGGTGCGCATGTTGATAAAGAGGCCGGGGATGGGGCAGGAGGCATGTGGGAAGTCTCTGTACCTTCTACTCAATTTGGCTGTGAACCTAACTGCTCTAAACATAAAGGTCTACTTTAAAAGGTGGAGGAAGCAGTTAGTGATGAGGAATGATACCATAGTGGTGTTTTGAGAGAACTATACAGCTATTCCTAGCCAGGCTTTGTCACCTTAAGAATGAGGTAGTGGACGGGCGCGGTGGCTCACGTCTGTAACCCCAGCACTTTGGGAGGCCAAGGTGGGCGGATCACGAGGTCAGGAGATCAAGACCATCCTGGCTAACATGGTGAAACCCCGTCTCTGCTAAAAATACAAAAAATTAGCTGGGCATGGTGGGGGGGCGCCTGTAGTCCCAGCTACTCGGGAGGCTGAGGCAGGAGAATGGCGTGAACTCGGGAGGTGGAACTTGCAGTGAGACGAGGTCACGCCACTGCAGTCCAGCCTGGGCAATGAGCAAGACTCCATCTCAAAAAAAAAAAAAAAAAAGAATGAGGTAGTATGTCATCTGGAGCAAAAGTAGCTGCTGGAGAAGAGAAATTACACAGTCCAGTATGCAGGTGCTTGGCCTAAATGCCCGTTTCTTGCCTTAAAGGCCAGAATGATTCCAAAGTCTTTAATTTTGCTCCCAAAGAGCATGGTTTGATCTAGAGCTAACCTTAAACTGTCACCCATCTCACATTACAGATTGGCGTAAGCAAAGAGAAGGGAACTAGAGGGGCCATAAAATTAACCTGGGCTTCCAGGTGCCTTTCAGGGTCAGCCTAGTTCCAAACTAACATCAAGTCATTTACTTGAGCAATCAGGAGTGTCTATTAAATGCCAACTTCTGATTTAGGTCCTGAGAATATAGAATAGTGCTTCCTTTTATCTGAATTGTGCTCTGCAACTTAGAATTTGTTTTACATTCATTATCTCCTTATGATTTAATATTCCTTACAAAAGTGTCTAATGCAACTTTACAGATGAGAAAACTGAGAAGCACAGAGAGGCTGAGTGACTTATCCAAGTTGCTTCTGTGTATCATGTCTACTGTTTTTAAGTCCTTTGGCTCTGCACTACCTATTAGCAACTTCCAGGACTTATTCTGGTCACAGCTGCTATCGTTAGACATACTAGGCTTCCTAGGATTATGATGGCAAGGAACATCAGAAAATCTGGTCACCCCATGGTGTATGTCTGGTGGTCACACTGCTACTCAAGTGAAAAGAATAGGAACCATTGCAATCTGTAGTGCATTTTCCCTGTAACCGAGAGCGGGCTTTGCTTCGCCTCTCATTTAGGCTCTAGTCCATGCTAGGAACATCAGAGTTAGCTCAGCTCAGTCTCATGAAGAAATATTTCAACCTGAATGTCATTTTCTGGTGACAGTCTCATTTCCCCTTCTTGGATTAATTTGCTAAAGCTCACATCTTAAGAATATTTGGGACTAATATGTAACGTGATAATGGATAATGTGTAGATTTCCATAATATCAAATAGAAAAAAGCTACTAAAATATATGGCCAGTGAACCATTGGAGTTTTACACATTGGGAAACATAAAGGCTAACTATTTTGATAGCAAAAAGGAATGTAAAATATAACTTCATCTGTTTTTAAATGGGAACCCTAATATAGTAAGTCAAGGGTCAGATTCTAGTGATTCATTTTAAGAAGCAAAATTTCCTCTCCTTGGAGGTCAAAATTAATAATTATGTTGTTCTTAGTAATATAAAAGACCCACAGTATTCCTTGTTTGAAAAAATGTTTGTATTCTGAGCTTTTAATTGAAATGATAGAAATGGAAATATAAAGTTCCTATTTGTCACGATTTTTTACTTCTCCATTGTAGGCTGCAACCCCACCCTACGGATGAACAGGTAACACAGCCTCCTGTTTCAAAACATCTTGTATAAATTATGAAGTTGGTTGAACCGTGCCTAGCCAGCAAATAAGGTAGCATGGGCAGAAGATGCGTGAATACAGTGTACCATCCTTCTAACAATACCCTGAACAAATACGTATTGCCTGAAGCTCGCACAGGAAGTAGCACAGCTTTGAACAGTTTACTAAGTAAACATCAGTTCTCACTTATTTTAAATTATCCCTGACATAAGACCTAGGAGAGTTCACTTTATATCCCTTTCCTCTAGTTTTCTCTTATATAAAATGGAGAGAAAAAAGATGCTTTGATCACTTAGAAATAAGCTAACATAAATGATTATAAAACACTTTGTCAATCTAATAGTTTATGACAAGCCCATGAGAAAGACAGTGAATGCTACTATGTCTGAGTCATTTACCTCTTAGGTTATAAAATAAAATAAATCCTACTGCTATCCTTTTTTTTTTTTAAATGGAGATAAGGTCTCACTTGTATTGCCCAAGCTGAGGTGCAGTAGATGATCTCAGCTCCCTGCAGCCTCGACTTCCCGAGCTTAGGCAGACCTCCCACTTCTGCCTCCCGAGTAGCTAGGACTACAGAGATAAGGTTTCATCATGTTGCCCAGGCTGGGCTCAAATGATCTTCCCACCCTGGCTTCCCAAAGTGCTAGGATTACAGGTGTGAGCTTCCATGCCCAATGCCTGCCATTCTTTTTTTCTTTTCTTTTTTTTTTTTTTTTTTTTGAGACAAAGTTTCACTCTGTCACCCAGGGTGGAGTGTTGTGGCACAATCTCAGCTCACTGCAGTCTCTGCCTCCCAGGTTCAAGTGATTCCCCTGCCTCAGCCTCCTGAGTAGCTGGGATTACAGGTGCCCATCACCATGTCCAGCTTTGCTTTTTTTGTATTTTTAGTAGAGATGGAGTTTCGCCATGTTGGCCAGGCTGGTCTTGAACTCCTGACCGCGTGATCCACCCACCTTGGCCTCCCAAAGTGCTGGGATTACAGGTGTGAGCCACCAGGCCCAGCCCCCAGTGCTTTCCATTCTTGATGGTAGAGTGAAGCAAGAGGAATGGGTGTTAAAACTTTTTACTCTATACTTGCATGTGTTCGAATTTTCTTTTTAGAAATAAAATCATGTTATTATAAAAACTAAGAGCTGGAAGCATAATGATAGGATTCTCCGAGTGGTATTATGGGGGTAGGACTACCTATTTGTAATTGGTTTATTTAGTTTCCAGATAGTCTATAGTGTGATTATATTAATATTGTAAGTAAAAAATGCGTATTCTGAAAGTACTAATATTTCTGGCACTAAGAAAAACTAACCAACTCACTGTGTGGTTTAGGATCAGCTGCTGCTCTCTGAAAGGCCACAGGTGTGTCAGCTATGCCAGGAAGATGGCAGCCTAACAAAGGTAACTGGTGAGAAATGGACAGGTTTTTCATAGGAATGTCTACAGCACCCCCCCAGTCTTTCCCCAGGAGTAACAGGGACTTTGCTGCATGGAGTGCAGAGTGCTTGCTCACAGTGCTGGGGGTGGGGTGAGAAGCAAAAGGGGCAAGCATTTACTGGGTACCTGTTCTTTTTTCAGTCATAATAATTCATGTCAGTAAATTCCCATTAAAATAAATAGCAGCCAGGCACGGTGACTCATGCCTGTAATCCCAGCACTTTGGGAGGCTGAGGTGGGTGGGTCATGGGGTCAGGAGTTCAAAACCAGCCTGACCAACATGCTGAAACCCCGTCTCTACTAAAAATACCAAAAAAAAAAAAAAAAAAAACTAGCCAGGCATGGTGGCGGGCGCCTGTAATCCCAGCTACTCAGGAGGCTGAGGCAGGAGAATCGCTTGAACCTGGGAGGCAGAGGTTGCAGTGAGCCAAGATTGCGCCATTACACTCCAGCCTGGGCAATAGAGCGAGACTGTCTAAAAATAAATAAATAAAAAATTATGTAATTTAAAGCAAATAAGCAGATAGAAATGTATACGTAAATATTGAGTGCCTGGTGTGTAGAATGTGCTGGAGAAAAAGTAATGAACAAAGTAGACCAAGTCTCTGTTCTTTTCAAGCTTATGTCCTTCATAGCTGTCATTTTGTAAATGGAGAACGTTGAACATCTAATGCTAACTATATTTCCCACAGTTAAGTCATAAGTGATGAAGCCCAGCTTCCAACCTAGCTTTAGCTCCAAAGTCCACAGTCCTTTCAGCACTTTATCCTCCTCAGAACAGAATATGAACTCTCCCCGCTAGACCACTTGTTTTCCACCCGATCCTCAAGGGTGTCTGCCTGAGCACCTTCCCAGTTTGTTACCCTAGGGTAGGCAGAGTTAAGGAAGTATTCAGAGAGAACGAGCGCCCTTGATAGCTGGACCCGTGTCTTGTTCACAGAATCCCCCAGCATCTAATATGGTATCCAATCCATAGGAGATGCTCAAGAAAAGTTATATACAAATGAACGTATGAAACACGTGCTTGGAAGAGATACAGGAAACAGGCTCAAATTCTGGATCACAACCTGCATAGCACCATCTGTGATCGTGCCAAATTTTAACAACAGAAATTATGGTATGAACTAGTCTTAAATTCAGAGTCAGAGAACAGATGAACTGCCCTTATAGAACTGGAAGTTATAATTATAGAAACATGTTACAAAATAGAAGAAACTGTTCATTCTGGCTTTCCTCTTCTAAGCCATGCAACTTTAACACCTGACAAAAATGCTTCTCAGGCTTTCAAATAAAAGCAACCCCCTACTCCTCTCACCCTCAGGAACATGAATTATTTGGGATGAAGATAGTACTTCATGGGAGAAATTATTCTTCACAGCTTTTTATATAGGACGCTTGGGGCTTTGTGTATACCACCCTATCACAGCCTTACTGCTGACATTGCTATAGCGACTTCTTGCTCTCTCGGTGCTTGACCATTAAAGATGCAAAACGTTTAGGAAAACAAAACAATTTCCTATCAACAAGATGCAGGAAGCTGTGCTCCTGCTGCAGTGATAACCCAGCGGATGTGCTTAGAGCACCAGAGATCACAGGAAAGCATTAAGCACATCAGTGTATTAGGAATTATACTTTCAGTTCATACTCAGCACATTTTTTAATCCTAGCCTGTTCATTCAATCCATTGCTCTTTCACTGCCTTATTTGGAGTATGCACAGGTACTTGCAAACTGATTTTAAAACTAACCTACCTCAAAGTGAGTATGGGGAACAGATGTGTGAAGTATATTCTAAATATAAGGATTTTTGTTACCTGTTTTTATTTTTAACTCTACGGCACTGCTTCTTTTCATTTAAATCTAAAAACTAGACTGTGAACTTTTTTGTAGATTGGGCCTGTGTTCATATACTATCTGGCACATAGTAAACATCCAGTCATTGTTTGATTAGGCATTGAGCATTTGCCACATTTGGCTTTTTATATCCCATGAATCCTTATGCCTTACACCTCTTCTATTCCCCGCCTAACCTCCTCTTCTCCTCGTAGTATGTGTGTAAGAACTGCAGAGGAACCTTCTGTGATGCCTGTTCAACAAATGAACTGCCTCTTCCTTCAAGTATCAAGCCTGAGCGAGTTTGCAATCCCTGTCACAAGCATCTGATGAAGCAATATTCCACCAGCCCATCATAAGACTGAAGGCCAAGACCTGGACCAAAACGTTTATGCAGGCTCTTCTGTACCGGTGTTTTAGCTGTCAGGATCTCATAGAGCCCAGTTCTTAAGAGTCAACTAAAGAGTTGATAGGAATTAACTAGGTCCAGGGAGAAAAGGCAGTGGTTACTGGAAATTTTGCTCATTTTCCCTAATGACTGTATGAATAAAAGTGAACTCACTTGAGCCTTTCTCTTCTAAATCTAAACAACCTGACATTGAGGGTTTGCTTTATAGCGTATCTTTGGAAGGGCAACTCATTTTTATGATTAGTGATACTGGGGTGGTGTAATAGGAGAGAGTCCAGGCAGGTAAGAATAAAAAGGAAAATGATCATCTCCTTCTGTTACATTTGCAGATTCAAGGGGGAGAGACAGATGCTGAGATCAAAATGACAGATGTTACTTATTTTTCCAGGTGCTGTTAGCATAAACATTGTTTCCTCTTCACCCCTAACTACCTCTTTAAAGTATTTCTACCAAACTGTGAACCCAATCTCAGGGAAAAGAAATTAAAAAGTAATATAAATTCTGAATGTACTGAAAACAATATTGTAATGTATTATAATTTCAGGACTAGAATTTTCTGGTCTTTACCTACAAGGGTTTTCATTATCAAAAAAATGAGTATTTGTTTTGCTACTTAATGACTTCAAAGTAAATAACTGCCCTTTTCAGAATCTCCTTCCACAAAATAAGCCAACTCTTCCCAGTTCCCTCCATCTTCCTCTCCAAGTCATAATGGAAATTGTAAGGAGTTTTAAAAATAGGGTTTGGCTTTTGCAAACAGAAGATAATTGATTAAAGCAAAGTCAAATATAGAGTAAAATGTTTGTTTTCTTGAGACAGGGTCTTGTTCTGTTGCCCAAGCTGGAGTGCAGTAGTGCAATCACAGCTCACTGAATCCCTGTTCTCCTGGGCCTCAAGCAATCCTCCCACCTTAGCCTCCCAAGTAGCTGGGACTGGCTTTTTTTTTTTTTTTTCCCCAGTGGGGTCTCATTGGCTGCTCAGCCTGGTTTCAAACTCCTGGGCTTAAGCAGTCCTCCCACCTTTGCTTCCACAGTGCTGAGATTACAGGCATGAGCCACCACACCTGGCCAAGTTTAATTTGTTGATGGCTGAGAACAGTTAGCTCGGAATACTTGTTTGAATAAGGAGTTCCTTATTCTGAGTCATGAATGAGAGGTGATAGATGCTTTCTTGGAAAGGGCAATACAGTCATCCCTTGGTAACCATGGGGGTTTGGTTCCAGGAACCCAACTGGGTATCAGAATCCATGGGTACTCAAGTCCCATTATATAGAATGGGTTATATGGTATTTACATATAACCTACATACATCCTCCTGTGTACTTTAAATCATCTGAGGATTACTTATACCTAATAAAATACCTACACATCACTTCATTTGCATGAATTCAACATAGTGCTGGGTGTTCGGCAAATTCAAGTTTTGCTCTTTTGGAACTTTGTGGAATTTTTTTCTTCTGGATATTTTTGATTGGCAGTTGGTTGAATCCACGGATGCAGCAGAACCCACGGATATGGATGGCTGACTGTACTTACACATCTTTGAGTAACAAACTCTTTGGGGGAAAAGAGAGAAGTGTATTGAGCAAGAGAAGGCAAGGAACATTATATACTATTTTGATTCTGTTACATGTGTCTATAGATTGTTTCACTCTAATCAAGACCTAAGAAGGTATGATTCTTTCTGTGACTGGTTTAGAATTCTGGGGAGGAAATATCCTGGAACCATGTTTTTTAATCAATTCTGTCTCTTGGAAAGAACAGCTTGGGAGAGTTGTTATTCCAAAAGTCAGCCTGTTACTTGGTGAAGCTGCAGTTTAACAGTTCTGGAGAAAAATAAAATCTAGTAATTCTAGCCTAGTTTGTTGATTGTCTTTTTTTTACCCTAAATAACATTTCTGTTTTGAGTCTTCACTCTCCTTATTTTTTGGCCACCTACATGAGCCAGCCCTCTTTTAGGTGCTATACATAATGTGGAGAACAAAATGGACTAAAGGAATGTTGCCCTAAATTAGCAAAAGTTATTTTATAATTAATTTTAAATTAATTGGAAAAGATATTTGTAACACACAATATAAGAATGGTCACTTGAGACTTTACTTAGAATTACACATAAATATTAGGCTTTAAAAAAATTTTTTCAGGCTGGGCATGGTGGCTCACACTTGTAATCCCAGCACTTTGGGAGGTCAAGGCGGACGGATCACTTGAGGTCAGGAGTTCAAGAGCAACCTGGCCAATGTGGTGAAGCCTTGTCTCAACTAAAATAAATAAACTAAATAAATAAATAAATGCAGAAGTTAGCCAGGCATGGTGGCGTGCACCTGTAATCCCAGCTACTGGGGAGGCTGAGGCAGGAGAATCGTTTGAACCCGGGAGGCAGAGGTTGCAGTGAGCTGAGATCACGCCACTGCACTTCAGCCTGGGCAACAGAGCAAGATTCCATCTCAAAAAAAAAAAAAAAAAATTATACAGCATCCCAAAGATCTTTAGTTATTAGTGCAGCCTCCCATAAAAGCAAGGAGACCAAGTCATGAATACCATGACTTAATGGTATGCCTATCTTCCTTTAAAATTATGCTTTCCATCATTTACAATAGTATAAACTGAACCAAAGAGGCAAAGGACTTGTACATTGAAAACTTCAAAATGTTGCCATACAAAATTAAGACAGAAGTATCACATTTGGCAGGGCACAGTGGCCCACACCTGTAATCCCAGCACTTTGGGAGGCCAAGAAAAAAAAATGTATATTTTCATGGAGTCAAGGACTTAATATTGTTAAGATGTCAATACTACCCAAAGTAATCTACAAATTCAATAGTTCCTATGAAAATCCCATTTCTGCGGAAATAGAAAAATCTATCCTAGAATTCATACAGAATGTCAAGAGACACCCCCCCCCGCCAAATACTCAAAATAATCTTGAAAAAGAACAAAGTTGGAGGTCTTACACTTCCAGATCTCAAAGTTTAACACAAAACTACAGTAACCAACAGTATGGTACTGGCATAAAAATTAGCATATAAACCAATGGAATAGAAAAAGAGCCTAGAAGTAAATCTTTACACATATGGTCAGGTGATTTTTGACAAGGGTGCCAAGGCCATTCAGTGGAGAAAAGTATGGTCTTTTCAACAATGGTGTTGGGAAAATTGGATAGTTACATACCAAAAAACAACAAAAAAGTTGGACCCTTACACCATCTGCAAATATTAACTTAAAATGCATCAAGAACTAGCTCCATCCACTAAGGCTGGAAGAAAAACAGAGCTAGAATTATTAAACTCTTAAAAAGAAGAAAAAGAATTATTGGCCCGGCGTGGTGGTGCACGCCTGCAATCCCAGCACTTTGGGAGGCCGAGGCAGGTGTATCACCTGAGGTCAGGAGTTGGAGACCAGCCTGGCCAATAGGGTGAAATCCCATCTCTACTAAAAATATGAAAATTAGCCAAGTGTGGTGGTGGGCACCTGTAATCCCAGCTACTCAGGCAGCTGAGGCAGGAGAATTGCGTGAACCTGGGAGGTGGAGGTTGTAGTGAGCTGAGACTGCAAGATTGTACTCCAGCCTAAGCGACAGAGCAACACCCCGTCTCAAAAAGAAAAAAAATAAATAAAGGAAAAGCTTCATGACATTGGATTTAGCAGTAATTTATTGGGTATGATCAAAAGCACAGCCAAAAAAAGGAAAAATATATTGGACTTCAGCAAAATTAAAAATTTGTGCATCAAGGGACACTATCAGCAGAATGAAAAGGCAACGCAAGGAATGGGAGAAAACATTTGTAAATAAGAAATCCTGCAACAATAAAAAGCCTGAAAAAATGAGCAAAGTACTTGAATAGACACTTCTTGCAAAAAGATGTAGAAATGTCCAGTAAGTTCATGAAAAGCTCAACATCAGTAATCACTGGGGAAGTATACAAATCAAAACCACAATGAGATACCACTTTATAAACCTATTAAGGTGGCTATTATCAAAAAAGTAGAACAAGTGTTGACAAGGACATAGAGAAACTGGAACTCAGGTACACGGTGGGAATGTAAAATGGTACAGCAGTATGGTGATTTCTGAAAAAAGAAAAAAAATTGCCATATATAATCCAGCAAACCCATTTCTGGGTATACACCCCAAAGAATTCAAAGCAGGAACTTCTATAGATACTTGTACACCTGTGTTTACAGCCCTATTATTCAAAATAGCCAAAAGGTAGAGACAACCCAGGTGTCCATCAATGGATGAATGAGTAAACAAAATTTAGTATGTGCATACGATTGAGTATTATTCAACTTTAAGAACAAATTCTGACACATGCTACAATATAGATGAACCTTAAGGACATGATAAGTGAAATAAGCCAGTCATATGTAAGACAAATATTGTATGATTCCACTTACACTAAGTACCTAGAATAGTCAAAAGCATAAAGAAGTTAAAATGATGGTTCCCAGGGGCTTAAGGAAGAGCAGAATGGGGAGTCAGTGCTTAATAGCTACAGTTTGTGTTGGAGGAAGCTGAAAAATTACGGTGACAGATGGTGGTAATGGTTGCACAGCAATGTGAATGCACTTAATGCCACATAAATGTATGCTTAAAAGTAGTTAAAACAGCAGGTTTTATGTATATTTTACTAGTTTTTTTAAAAAAACTGTGCTTCCCAGAAGGATTCAGAAAGTAATTACAATTATGTGTGTATATTTCAGTTACTACACATGCATGTATCTCTGTTCACTGAGAGGGCCTAGCAGCAGACACGCCAGCAGCAACGGGTACATCCAATGCCCAGATCTTGTTTTCTAATACCGTTCTCCAAGAAAAGGAATCAGGGCTCCCTAGAGAAATGGCTGATTCTCCGTCGAGGGTATCTTGTGGTGCCAGAAAGTAAAGAAGTGTTCCACAAACAAGGATGTAGGTATGTGAAAGGGGCACGGGAGCCAACTAATAGAATGCCCAAGGAAACAAATCTCAGCAACAAAGCAAATAATGCAGCTTAGGATTATAACCCAAAGGATAAAGTAATTACTCATGAATCCATATTGACATAAATGACCTGATGAAGGAGCAGTAGCATCTCTCCTATACAGAAAAACCCCATATAATTATGTAGATACCGCCTCCCCTACTTCAAGGAGATGGAGCTTAACTCCCCACCTTTCGAGTATGGATTGTGCTTAGTAACTTGCTTTAAGAGTACAATATGTAAAAAAAAGAGGAAAAAAAAATTGTATAGTAACCTGGCAAACACTATCTTGGCCAGGTGATCAACATTTGTATTAATATCATGAGTGATAAGCCCTATTAACAACAGGTACCCTTGATGTGATGAAAATGCCCCTTTTTTGTCTTCCTCCTAAGACCAGAAGGAAAACAATCAGAAAACTTCACGAACATTCTACAAAACCAACTAGTACTCCTTAACGCTGTCATGGTCATCAAAACCAAGTCTGAGATCCTTCAGTAGTTCATAAGCATGATTGGGCTTTCACACTTCTGTTGTTAGATGTGCCTCCTTCACACCTTGTTACATCAGGACATTACCCATCTGATGTGAAAAAAAAAAGGTTGGGAATCTGAAGTCATTAAAAACAAAACTATCTGAGGTGGTTAAATGAATGTAATTGTGGGATCCTGGAATGAAAAGAATATTTGGAAAAAAACTAAAGATCTGAACTGTGTGATTTAGTTAATAGTAACATATCAAAGTTGGTTGCTTAGTTGTGACAAATATCCTATAGTAATGCAGGATACTAACAGTAGGTATACAGGTGGGTGAGGTGTATACAGGGACTCTGTACTGTTTTTGCAACGTCTCTGTATATCTAAAACTATTCTTTTTTTTTTTTTTTTGAGATGGAGTATCACTCTGTCGCCCAGGGTGGAGTGCAATGGCACGATCTCAGCTCACTGCAACCTCTGCCTCCTGGGTTCAAGCAATTCTCCCGCCTCAGCTTCCTTAGTAGCTGGGATTACAGGCACGCGCCACCATGCCTGGCTAATTTTTTGTATTTTTAGCAGAGATGGGGTGTCACCATGTTGGTCAGGGTGGTCTCGAACTCCTGACCCCATGGTCCACCAGACTTAGCCTCCCAAAGTGCTGGGATTACAGGCATGAGCGACCACACCCAGTGACCGAAAACTACTCTAAAATAAAGTTTATATATTAAAAAATCGTGCTTTCATACTGAAAGTCTAACCCAATAGAACCTGACTGAACTCATCCCTAAACGCAGTTTCAGTTCTTATTTATTTCCAAATAGACTCCAAGTTTTGCAAGGTTGATAAGCAGATCGGAACTATGAGGAAGTCTTTAGTTCATTCACTATTTGTAAGTCAAGTTATAAAAACATATAATGAAACTCTTAAAGGAGATTTAACCATTCTGTGAAAGAAGGCTCTCCATTACAGCCTCATTTCAGTTTTGTTCACCAAAAAATGGGGGCCCTTTTAAAATAATTATATTTCAGGAGTTTAATGGTCCTGTTTTGATTTACAGTAAAACTTCTTTCAAATTAACTTAGCCTCATGTATTACCCAAAATGTTATACCAAGTCAAATCTTAATAATTCTTAGACAATAGCTGGTTTGGGAACTATCATCGATGACTGAGGTCTCCCATGCTAAGAACAGGTTATTTATCTATCTATCTATCTATCTATCTATCTATCTATCTATCTGAGATGGAGTCTCACTCTGTTGCCCAGGCCGGAGTGCAGTGGCATGATCTCGGCTCACTGTAAGCTCCACTTCCCGGGTTCACGTCATTCTCCTGCCTCAGCCTCCGAATAGCTGGGACTACAGGTGCCCGCCACCACACCCGGCAAATTTTTTGTATTTTTAGTAGAGACGGGGTTTCACCATGTTAGCCAAGATGATCTTGATCTCCTGACCTCGTGATTCACCCGCCTAGGCCTCCCAAAGTGCTGGGATTACAGGCGTGAGCCACCGCACCCGGCCAAGAACAGGTTAATTTTGATGTTAACACACTACTATGGTATAGATTCTTGTAAGCATGTCAGTCATTACCAAATCAGAAACCACGTATCTGACAAGCATAATTTCTACACCTAGAATAAGTGGCACAAACTTTAGTCAGTGAATTATCTTGAAATGTAAAATTAATTTAAAAATAGAACCAGTAGGCCAGGCACAGTGGCTCACACCTGTAATCCCAGTACTTTGGTAGGCCGAGGCAGGCAGATCACTTGAGGCCAGGAGTTCAAGACCAGTCAACGTAGTGAAACCCCATCTCTACTAAAAGTACAAAAATTGGCTTGGTGTGGTGGCGCATGCCTGTAATCCCAGCTACTCGGGAGGCTGAGGCAGGAGAATCGCTTGAACCCAAGAGGCAGAGGTTGCAGTGAGCCAAGATTATTGTACCACTGCACTCCAACCTGGGCGACAGAGTGAGACCCTGTCTTTAAAAAAAAAAGAACAAGCAAGTGGTTGTAAGCATCGCTGAGGATATCAGATCCCTAAGACTTAATAATTAAGCATGGTAAAGAAGAGGTAACTCAGGCTTCCAAAGGGCAAGAGCAAGTAGAGTGAAAAAGCTGTACAAGTCTCCAGAAAGCAGTAATGACTTAGCATTCTGGATGCTGCTTTATGGCACAAAAGTATCATTATGGAGTGTGCTGGTGGAAGGCAAAGTTAGGAAAAGAAAAAGTAAAGTATCATTCATATTCAATTACAACATCTATCACAAATACTACTTTCTTCTAGCATAACATTGCTTGTATTCCGCAATTTATTTTTGTCTTGCTATCACCCAGGCTGGAGTGCAGTGGCGTGATCCTGGCTCACTGCAACCTCTGCCTCCTTGGTTCAAGCAATTCTCCTGCCTCAGCCTCCCAAGTAGCTGGGATTATAGGCATGCACTACCATACCTGGCTAATTTTTGTATTTTTAGTACAGATGGGGTTTCACCATGTTGGCCAGGCTAGTCTCCGACTCCTGGTCTCAGGTAATTCGCCCACCTCGGCCTCCCAAAGTGCTGGGATTATAGGAGTGAGCCACCAAGCCTGGCCATAACCAGGTATGTTTTCAAATCACAAGTCTTTGAATAAACTTGTTAAGTTTTGCCTGTGGGCTTCAAATTAAGATTCTTCAACTATCTTGGTGATCCTTGTGACCTTCAATGAGTCCATCCATATTCTAGAGTCTACCTTGGTTATACACCTTCATGCTTTATCCCCAAGTGCTTTGAGAACCATTTCACTGAGATGTTCTTAATGTTGACATAAAACCTTGAAACTATAACAGGGGAGATTTAAGAATTTAGTCATGTAGAAAGAGGACAAACTGGGAGGAAAAAGGTATTTAAAGCTCACTATAGGAACAAAGTACTCCTGCAGATGAGTTAAGACCAAATCCAATAGAAAAGTGGTTGATAAACATCACACAAAGGCAATCAGCCAAATTCAGATTATGGAAACCTACAGGTTAATCTTATTTCTTCAGCAAATAAGAAACAAAAACAAATAAATGAATGGCAAATCATCCTGAATAAGAGAAGAAACAGACACTTCAACTTTACTAAAGATATCCAAATGGCTAGTAAGCTTATGAAAAAGTACTATTCGTTGTCAGGGAAAGCAAATTAAAACCAGAAGATACCACTACACACACAATGGCTAAAATTATAGACTGACAACAGCAAATGATAAGGATGTGGACCTACTAGAACTCTGGGAATGTAAAACAGGATGATCATTTAGGAAAAAGTTTGTCATCTTCTAGTAAAATTTAAAATACATCAACTCAGGATATTCCCACTCCTAAGTACTTATCCAAATTAAATTAAATTAAAATGTAGGTTCACAAAAAGGTTGTACATGTTCATACCAACTTTATTCATGATAGCCCCAAACTAGAAACAGCTCATTGTTCACCAGTTGTTCACCTAACAGGTGAAACATTAAAATGTGGCATATTCATACATAGAATACTGCTCAGCCATAAAAAGGAACAAAGCTTAAACACACTGATGAATATACAAACATGCTGAGTAAAAGGAACTTACAGAATACATACTGCATAAGTGAGTCCATTATATGAGGTTCTAGAATAGGCAAAATTAATCTACAGTGAACAAAATCTAACAGTAGCTGACTGCCAGGGGAGGGAAGAAAGGACAGGAGAGGTGCAGGAATTGACTAGGTGAAAAAAAAATTCAGATGTAATACAAATGATCCAAACTTAGGGGTTTGAGTTACATGCTTTTACATCAAAACTCATCAAATGAGTCTGGGTACGGTGGCTCACACCTGTAATCCCAGCACTCTGGGAGGCCTACATGGGTAGATCACTTAATGTCAGGAGTTTGAGATCAGCCTGGCCAACATGGCAAAACCCCATCTCTAATAAAAACACAAAAATTAGCTAGGCATGGTGACAGGCACCTGTAATCCCAGCTACTCAGGAGGCTGAGGCGGAAGAATCACTTGAACCCAGGAGGCAGAGGTTTCAGTGAGCCAAGAGTAGGCCACTGTACTTTTAGCCCGGGCGATATGAGACTCCATCTCAAAAAAAAAAAAAACCTCATCAAATGATACACTTAGCATTTATTCACCTTACTGCAAATCTCCCTCAAAAAAACTCCAATGATGGCTGGGTGTGGTGGCTGATGCCTATGATCCCAGCACTCTGGGAGGCTCAGGCAGGCAAATCACTGGAGGCCAGGAGTTCCAGACGAGCCTGGCCAACATGGTGAAATCCCATCTCTACTGAAAACACAAAAATTAGCTGGGCATGGTGGTGCACATCTGTAACCCCAGCTACTCAGGAATCTGTGGCACGAGAATTGCTTGAAACTGGGAGGTGGAAGTTGTAATGAGCTAAGATCATGTCACTGTACTCCAGCCTGGGTGACAGAGAGACTCTGTCTCAAACTAAAAAAACAAAAACAAAAACAAACTCCCATGACATGTATGCTGAAAGGATTAAAAGTGAAAAATGTCTACAACTTACTTGGACATGCATATAGAAGAAAAGATGAGACTGCAGGAGGCAGGCTATGTGATAAAGCATGGCAAATGCTACTTGTAGAATCTAAGGGATGGGTATTGGCATCACCAGGATTTTATATACTGACAGAAAATGATCTTTAGGGTATTTAGGTGGGAAAAAAGCCAAAATACAAAATAGCACATATAGTATAATTTACATTTTAAAAAGAAATGAAAACATCCATTAACACTTGCTTAAAGTAAAAGTCACAGGAAGCATACATTAGAAACTGATGACAGGGCAGTGCGAGAATAGAAACTAAACAGCTGAATTACAGGATGGGAAGGAGAATCTTCACTACATACCCTTTGTATCTCTTCAAGTTTATTTCCTTCAAAAAATAAAATATAAATAACTTTAAAATAAGCCTATTTTTCTGAAACAGGGTCTCACTCTGTCACTTAGGCGGGAATGCAGCAACGCAAGTCACGGCTCACTGCAGCTTTGACTTCCCAGGCTCAAGCAGTCCTCCCACTTTAGCCTCACAAAGTGCCGGAATTACAGGTGTGAGCCACCACACCTAGCCTATTCTTGGTTTTCATATCATCAGGCTTAAGACAGATTAAACCTTCCTTCCTATACTTCCTTTCTAAAAATAAGAAAACCACTCGAACTAAAAAACTGGGCAAAAAACCCAGACACCTCACCAAAGACGATATATATGGACGGCAGGTTAAGTATATGAAAAGATGCTCCACTTCACTATGGGATTGGGAATTAAAACAAAGACACCACTATTCACCTATTAGCTAAAATGCGAAAGAGTGACATCACCAAATACTAGTGAGGATGAGGAGCTACAGAACTCTCCTTCATTGTCAATGGGAATTCAAAATGGTCATGTTGGAAGGGTTTGGCAGTTTCTTCCAAAACTAAACATACTCTTAACTTATAATCCAGCAACCTGGTTCCTTGGTATTTATCCAAAGGAGCTGAAAACAAGTCTACACAAAAACCTGCACACAAATGTTTATAGTAGATTTACTCCCTTCCTACAAACTTCAGAGATTCTCTTCTAATTTGCTGGACTTGGGGGATGAGAGGGTAATGTATTTCTAACGCGTTAGAGGAACTTGGATTGGAACTCTACTGCTGATATATATATATACCATTCTCCTCCATACACATATCCTACCAATTCAATGTGAGTGCCTTCCCATAATTTAGGGGAAACTCTCAGAACAATGGAGTTTGTGTTTTGGTTTTTTTGGTTTTGTTTTTGAGACAGAGTCTCGCTCTGTTGCCCAGGATCCGGGATGGAGTGCAATGGCACGATCTTGGCTGGCTACAACCTCTGCCTCCCAAGTAACTGGGATTACAGGCGTGTGCCACACGTGGGTAATTTTTGTATTTTCAGTAGACAGTTTCAACAAGTTGGCCAGGCTATCTTGAATTCCTGACCTCAAGTGACCCACCATGGAGTGTTTTAAATTCCAAAACAAACAGGATGTTAACACCAAAAAATAAATTTCCAAATGAGAACTGAATAAGGGCTGTTTAGGGCAGAGGACATTAATTAACAAGGCATGTTGATTAATAAGCAGATTCATGGCACACGATGTTGCCTTCCAAGTGGGTTCCTTATGCTTCCCCCTTCACATAACACAGAAGTAGTGAGAATTTGGAGCCTTCCTCCCAGGGAAGATTCGGTCCCCCTTCCCACGTGACAAAAGCTTCAGTTACCCACGCACAAAGGAACACACACTCTATTTCTGCTTCACTGTCTGGTGTCAATATTTAGAAAGACCACAATATTCAGCAATGAGCTCCTTGGTATTTACATAATGCTTCTGAGAGTTCTCCCTTGCAGCTCCTTAAGCAGCAGCTAGGCTAAAGCAGGATATGAGCACCCTGATCATATACCCCACTGCCACTATTCTTCCTGATAGCTTTACCACAAAGGAAGCTATAGACACAAGGAACCCAAACAGAAGAGGGAAATTCACCATCAATGCTTCCTTCAAAAGCAAACAATGATGCAAAACACAGTCTTCTCAAATGTGGGGAGACAGTACTGTCTTCCACTTGCACGGAAATAAGATTACTTTTACTCTATTATGTGCTTCTCTTCCTTTCCCATAACTACATTCACCTTAGCAATCACTTACGTACTAGCCTAGACTATGAACAAACACAAAACAGAGCATTCAAATACATCAGATGACTTCCCAATAATAGCCACCTTTTGTACAGAAAACTCAGCCTGTAGTGTGGCAAGAAGATATACCCGTTCAACCTTACCCATCATATAGCATTTTAATGCTTTGCTTGCATTCTTTTCCCACAGATGTGCAAATAAAAGTCATTAGCTTAAATCAATTGCAAATGAATTCCTCACTACCCCAATCACAGTAGACCCCACAGATCTTTTCCACAGCAAATTAGATACCAAATGTGAAAGAGAAACAAAGATCACGTTCTAAAAGTTCGTACAACTACGGATACCAGTTCTCAAGGCTTGGCATATTCAACCATATATGAAAACGCCATTTCCATCTAAGTAGTACTACCGACGATGTTAAGCTGGTTAAGTCATGTTCACAGGATTTAAAAGAACACATACACAAAAATTAACCCTTACTACTTATATTAATATACCAGGACTTGAGGTAATAATATATTCATAGATGACTCACACACTCCAATAATACTCTTAGGTAATCTTCAGCCTGAAACAAGTCTTCATTTATTGACTACTTACAGTACAGTGATTTTGCATCTTAGCTGGTAATCAAAGACGGTTATGTATTAAGAGAAGACATAGTCTCTCTTCCAGATACCATCTGTCAGAAATCTGGGCAAATTTAATTTTAAGAACTAGAATTGCATCTCCTGGTGGCAGTCGTCACCCTGAGAACAGGAACAAGGCAAAGAAAGTGTACAGGATTTTGATTCTCCTACACAGGTGCACATAGTTTATTAACGACTATATTTTGAAGCCAGCCATTTTGTCCAATATTTAAATTACAAGCTGTTTAATATTAAAGCAGAATGTACCGCCACATTGTGACAGAAGTACAGCTTTATCCATAAACCCTTCACACAATTATACATTAAATGCTATTATTTAAGCAAGGCACCCCTACTTGTCCTAAAATATGGGATGTACTACTCCATTAAAAAAGCAAATGAGGAGACTGATTTTTTTCCTATCTAAAGCTGGTTTAAATTCAAGTGAAGCCATTAATTTTCTTACCAGTCAGGACTGTTCTGACATGTCACTTCACAGTTTTGAGACTAACAAACACCCTTAGGTTTACCCCAAACCAAAAGACGCCAAGGAGGGACAGTTCAGACAACTTTTAAGACTAGAATGCCCCCTAAGTAGATAGGCACCAACGTTAAACGCCTTTAGCACAAGGCTTAGAAAGGCAAAACATTTCTAAAGACATAAAACCGCCAAACTGTCATTTACACTCACTAAGCTGTGGTATTTATTTTTTGTTTCGATTTTTTAAAATTCCTATCTCTAAGTAATCAAATACAGCAAAATTTAAAACCATTCTGCCAAACCATACCAGTTCAAAGGTCTGAAACCTTTCTTTGCTTTGGTGAATGTTTGGTTAAAATAAATCACTGTTTTACTCCATGAGAAGTTTTACATCAGAGCACTCAATTCACAGGCAAAAAAAAAAAAAAAAAAAAAAGTTGCTTTTTAAATGAAAGCGTTTAAAGAACACTGCTGAATATGTAGTCTTTACAATGGGTAACATCTCATCTATGAAAACAAACCATTTAATCATATAAAACAAAGACCATATTTTTAAATCAGATCCTGGACGGTTTAAACAAAAATTTTAATTTGTGGTTTATTTCATAATCCCAAACTGGATCTTTCATTTCTTCTTCTAAGCAGTCCACTACGAAACTTTTCTTAGAAGCAATTAACCCAAAACACCAAAATCATTTCCCTAGCAGTTACTGCTAATAAACTGGAACTGTATATCCCATGTCCAAGAAAGATGTGCAAATGAAATGCTTCTTGCTTCACCCTAAAAATAAAACAAAAAATGTCGCACATTTACTCAAGATGAAAAAGGATAGCACACATTCCCATACCATTTAAAACTGCAAATTCAAATTTTTCTCCTTTCTAATTTAGTGCAAGTTATCTGATAAACCAAGTTAAAGTGAGGAAAACTAGTTAGGCATTAGTGTTTACAGGCCGGTATAAAAAACACAGTTTCAGAATATATTTTAAATAGATTTTAGCTACTTTAGGTATTTAACATCACAGAATTGTGGGACTTCATATCCAAAAAAAGCAATAGAAGAGGCCAGGCACAGTGGCTCATGCCTGTAATCCCAGCACTTTGAGGCCGAGGCGGAAACATCACGAGGTCTGGAGATCGAGACCATCCAGGCCAACACGATGAAACCCTGTCTCTACTAAAATACAAAAAATTGGCGGGGCACGGTGGCTCAAACCTGTAATCCCAGAATTCTGGGAGGTTGAGGTGGGCAGATCAGCTGAGGTTAGGAGTTTGAGACCAACCTGGACAACATGAAGAAACCCTGTCTCTACTAAAAATAAAAAATTAGCCGGGTGTGGTGGTGCATGCCTGTAATCCCAGCTATTCCAGAGGCTGAGGCAAGAGAATCACTTGAACCCAGGAGGCGGAGGTTGCAGTGAGCCGAGATCCTGCCATTGTACTCCAGCCTGGGCAACAAGAGAGAAATTCCATCTCAAAAATAAATAAATAAAATAAAATAAAATACAAAAACTTAGCCGGGCATGGTGGTACACGCCTGTAGTTCCAGCTACTCGGTAGGCTGAGGCAGGAGAATCACCTGAACCCGGGAGGCAGAAGTCACAGTAAGCAGAGATCACAGCCTGGGTGACACAGTAAGACTCCATCTCAAAAAACAAAAACAAAACAAAACAAAACAAACAATAGAATAGGATATAGTAACAGAATGAATGCCCGTGTTTTTTTGTTCTTTTTTTTTTGAGACAGAGTTTCATTCTGTCATTCAGGCTGGCTGGAATGCAGTGGCACGATCTCAGTCACTGCAACCTCCACCTCCTAGATGCAAGTGATTCTCCTGCCTCAGCATTCCCAGTAGCTGGAACTATAGGTGTGCACCACCACATCCAGCTAATTTTTGTATTTTTAGTAGAGACAGGGTTTCACCATTTTGGCCAGGCTGGTCTCGAACTCCTGACCTCAGGTGTTCTGCCTGCCTCAGCTTCCTGAAGTAATGGGATTACAGGATTAAGCCACCACACCCGGCCACATGTGTTTTCAAGAAATCATTACAGGTAAGTGTCTCAAAAGAATGAGCCATTACATGTAGAAAAGTGACTGCAATACATCAGTAATACTTAAAATACTTTATGAGAAAAAAAAAGACATCATATATTTAATCGAGGGAAGGAACATCAAGAAGTATTAAGCAAATCTCATGGGTAAGTTAACACTATAAAATTATGTACCTCCTATGGCACAAAAAAAAATGCCATTTTAGGAAAAGAAAACACTGACACATTAACTGTGTTTGTGGATGATAACACTCTGGTTTCACATATATCCTTTTAAAAATACCTTAAACCAGAAAATGGCCGGGCATGGTGACTCACGCCTGTAATCCCAGCACGTTGGGAGGCTGAGGCTATCACTTGATGTCAGGAGTTCGAGACCAGACTGGTGAAACCCCATCCCTACTAAAAATATGAAAATTAGCTGGATGTGGTGGAGAGTGCCTGTAATCCTAGCTACTTGGGAGGATGAGGCAGGAGAATCACTTGAATCCGGGAGGTGGGGGTTGCAGTGAGCTGAGATTGCGCCACTGCACTCCACCCTGGGCAAAAAGAGTGAGACTTCTTATCAAAAAAAATAAAAATAAAAAACCTGAGAAAATGGAAAAGGTGTTTAAGTGGGAAAATAAAAAACTAATGCAAGTCATATATCCAGTCTACTACAATTTATAGCTACCAAAGGCAACTATTTTTTGGCACATAGCATGATGGATATTGGAAATTATGCATAAAAATTCTACATGGAGACAATGCTCAAAGCTATTATACAAATCATAAGGAATTATGGCTGGGTGCAGTGGCTCACCCCTGTAATCCCAGCACTTTGGGAAGCCAAGGCAGGTGAATCACTTGAACCTAGGAGGCGGAGTTTGCAGTGAGCCGAGATTATGCCACTGCAATCCGCCTGCTCAACAAAGCAAGACTCTGTCTCAAAAATAATAAAAAAATAGGCCGAAGTGGCTCATGCCTGTAATCCCAGTACTTTGGGAGGCCAAGGCAGGTGGATCACCTGAGGTCGGGAGTTCAAGACCAGCCATAACCAACACGGAGAAACCCCATCTCTACTAAAAATACAAAGATTAGCTGGGCGTGGTGGCGCATGCCTGTAATCCCAGCTACTCGGGAGGCTGAGGCAGGAGAATCTCTTGAACTCGGGAGGCAGAGGTCACAGTGAGCGGAGATCGTGTCATTGCACTCCAGCCTGGGCAATGAGAGTGAAACTCTGTCTCACAAAAAAAATCAATAAATAAAATTTAAAAAAAAAGAAAGAAAGAAAAAAATCATAATTAATTATATTTCCCAGAATTTTTTTTTTTTTGCCCCCACATCTGAGAAGCCAGAGTGAGAATTTTCATTCCTTATATTGACACTTCAATTATCATTAGTTTGATCTTTATTAAAAAGGAATGGTGCCAGGTGGGCTGGCTCACTCTTGTAATTCCAACACTTTGGGAGGCAAAGGCAGCAGGATCACTTAAGGCCAGAAGTTCAAGGCCATCCTGGGCAATATAGTGAGACCCCACCTCTACAAAAAATTAAAAAATTAGCTAGGCAAGGTGGTACACACCTGTAGTACCCACTACTCAAGAGGCTGAAGTGAGAGAATCACCTGAGCCCAGAAGGTTGAAGCTGCAGTGAGCTATGATCGCACCACTGCTAGCCTGGGCAACAAACCGAGACCTGGTCCCTAAAAAAATTTGAAAAATAAAAAGAGAATGGTTTCCACCATATTATAAATTAGTGAGTGGATGATTATTAGTTTATCAATACAAAATAATTTCCACAGTTGTAACTTTTTTTTTTTTTTCCTTTGAGTCTCATTCTATTGCCCAGGCTGGAGTACAGTGGCACAACCTCAGCTCACTGCAACCTCTGCCTCCTAGGTTCAAGTCATTCTCCCACTTCAGCCTTCTGAGTAGCTGGGATTATAGGCACCAGCCTTCATGCCCGGTTAATTTTTGTGTTTTTAGTAGACAGGGTTTCACCATGTTGGCCAGGCTGGCTCTAACTCCTGACCTCAGGTGATCCACTCATCCTGGCCTCCCAAAGTGCTGCGATTACAGGTGTTGAGCCACTGCGCCCAGCCCACAGTTTTACCTCTTAAATTTACCTTATTATCTGGAGCCCCTGAAGTCTTATTTTCCTTTTGGACATGAATTCAGGAACAGTTCAATATACCTATGATCTGAGGATAATGAGAAAGATTAGTTTTAAAAAGTTGAAAAGACAGAAAAATTTTACAGCCATTTTTCTCACAGTTCAGACAACAACTCAAATGCTTTGCCCTTACCCTTCCCTAATTAAAAACAAAATTTAGGCCGGCGCAGTGGCTCACGCCTGTAATCCCAGCACTTTGGGAGGCTAAGGGGGCAGGATCACCTAAGGAGTTCGAGCCAGCCTGCCAATATAGTGAAACCCCCTCTCTACTAAAAATACAAAAATTAGCCAGTTTGGTGGCAGGTGCCTATAGTCCCAGCTACTCGGGAGGCTGTGGCAGGACAATCACTTGAACCCAGGAGGCAGAGGTTGCAGTGAGCCCAGATCACACCACTGCACTACAGACTGGGTGACAGACAAGACGCCGTCTCAAACAACAAACAAACAAAATGTAAAACGGACAAACAGGCTGGGTGCGGTGGCTCATGCCTGTAATCCCAGCACTTTGGGAGGTCGAGGCACGAGGCTCATTTGAACCCAGGGCCAAGACCAGCCTGGCCAACATGGCGAAACCCGTCTCTACTAAAAATACAAAAATGAGTCAGGCATGGTGCCGGGCACCTGTAATCCCAGCTACTCAGATGGCTGAGGCAGGAGAATTGCTTGAACCCAGTAGGCGGAGACTGCGGTGAGCCGAGATAGCACCACTGCATTCCAGCGTGGGTGACAAAAAAAAAAAAAGAAAGAAAGAAATTTGCAGGATAATTAGCAGACAAATAAATGGTTTTTAAATTATAGTGTTTTTATCTGTTACATTTAATTTACTAGTACTAAAAGAATACAAATTCCCAAGGAAAAATTCTACAATCCCAAAACAGAAAGAGATATTTATAAGCAAAGACAAGCATCAAAAATGACAACGAAAGCCAAAGGCAGGACTTACGAACGTGGGACCGATCCTTGAGCATTGCTGCAACAGCATCCTCATGGGTCTCAAAGTGCACATCAGCTTCTCCAGTGGCCTTCCCGCTGGAGCTGTATTCCATGGTGATTCTAACAGGCTTGAGTGGAGCAAAAAACTAAACGACAAACAAAGGCAGTCAAGAGGAACATGATGGATGTAAGTAAACCCGCCTAGAAGTCTGGTGGCTCTTCATCTTTCTTTCAGACTTTGATTCATACACTTGATACATTTGTTTCTAGGAAATTCCTTTTTTAAGCAGTAATATATTTATACATCTAGTATGTCTTCTGGCTTTTCTACTTTTTCTCAGAACTCAAAGTGACATTTAAAGTGTCTGCTCTCAGCGAGCACAGTGGCTCACACCTGTAACCTCAACACTTTGGGAAGCCAAGGCGAGTGGATCACTTGAGGTCAGGAGATCAAGACCAGCCTGGCCAACATGGTGAAACCCCATCTCTACTGAAAATACAAAAATTGACCAGGCATGGTGGCACGTGCCTATGATCCCAGCTACTCGGGAAACTGAGGTGGGACAAATGCTTGAACCCGGCAGGCAGAGGTTGCAGTCAGCCAAGTTCAAGCCACTGCACTCCAGCCTGGGCGACACGGCAAGACTCTGTCACCAAAAAAAAAAAAAAAAAGAGAGAGAGAAAAAAAAAAAGTAATACCAAGCCACACTTTTCAGCTACAGAAAAAGCAAGCCTTGCAACCAGGAAGATGCCATCTTACTATCCAAAGATAACTCAGAAACATTATATATTTTCTTCTCTACCATCCCCAAATTAATACAAGTTCAATTTTAGAACTTCTGTTCAAATCTATTGAGACTGGGTATCTTACTGCCACACACGTTTATAATGTCTTGGGCATTGGCTTGGAAAGGTAATCCTCTCATGTGGACAAAATGCAGAGAAGACGTAGTTCCAAAATCAGCAGCCTCTGGAAGCTTTTCTGGCACCTCCTTAGGCAATTCTGAGAGGTGGAACAGAAAGCACTGTTAAAACATAAGAGCTTCAAGGGTTATTAACAGATTCTAATTAGGTATGACTTCTATGTCCAAATCCTCAATTCCTCTTAAGACCTTTAAAAGCCAAAATGATCTGAAATTTCTGCCACTTAACAAATATCACCTGAAAACCCATAAGCATTGAATGCCTCAGACCATTACCAGTTTAAGAACTTACCCCTTTCTGTAACAACAGAGAGCAGATAAAATGATTATGAATTAAACCCTAAAAGAGACTTTCCAGATTATAGGTACAAAAAAAAAAAAGGAACAAAGGCTGGGCATGGTAGCTCACACTTGTAATCCCAACACTGTGAAAGGCTGAAGCAGGAGAATCACTTGAGCCCAGGAGTTCGAGACCAGCCTGGCCGACAACATAGTGAGACACTGTCTCTACAAAAAATAAAAAGAGGCCGGGTGCAGTGGCTCACGCCTGTATTCCCAGCACTTTGGGAGGCTGAGGCGGGTGGATTACGAAGTCAGGAGATCGAGACCATCCTGGCTAACACGGTGAAACCCTGTCTCTATTAAAAATGCCAAAAATTAGCCAGGCATGGTGGCGGGCGCCTGTAGTTCCAGCTACTCAGGAGGCTGAGGCAGGAGAATGGCATGAACCTGGGAGGCAGAGCTTGTAGTGAGTCGAGATGGTGCCACTGCACTCCAGCTTGGGGAACAGAGCGACACTCCATCTCAAAAATAATTAATTAATTAATTAAAAAAAGAAAAAGAAAAATAAGTTAGCTGGGCATGGTGATGCATGTCTATAGTTCCAGCTACTCAGGAGGCTGGGGTGGAAGAACTGCCTGGGCCCAGGAGTTCAATGTTGCAGTAAGCCATGATTGTGCCACTGCACTCCAGAATGGGCCACAGAACAAGACCTTGTCTCAAAAAACAATATATATATACACACACACACACATATATATAGTGACAAGATAATCCCAGGGTACCAGTTTAAAAAGTATTTATCAAATTTAAAAGATTCCAAATGTTGCTCTGAGTTAGGAATCAAAGAAATAATTAAATCCAGAAGCAAACAAAAATCCTTACTTCTGGTGGGCACAGTGGCTCATGCCTATAATCCCAGCACTTTGGGAGGCAGAGGCGGGCAGATCCCCTGAGGTCAGTAGTTCGACACCAGCCTGGACAACATGGGGAAACCCTGTCTCTACTAAAAATATAAAAAGTAGCTGGCCACAGTGGCAGGCGCCTGTACTCCCAGCTACTTGGGAGGCTGAGGCAGGAGAATGGCGTGAACCCAGGAGGCGGTGCTTGCAGTGAGCTGAGATTGTGCTACTGCACTCCAGCCTGGGCAACAGAGCAAGACTGTCTCAAAAAAAACAAAACAAAACAAAAAAAATCCTTACTTCAGTCAATATTCCTGCTCATTACCCAAATCTTCCCCATCTTAATTTAAATACTGATATTTTACTTCCTTTTATCACATTTTTACTACCCAGCTTTTGATATAGTTAATAAAAATGATTAAATTAAAAACCTAGCAAAATAATTAAGTCTTTCTGCATATACTCAGAGTATGTACTATACTCAAAGACCTATTAAATCTTTAGGCCTGGTGTTTTGGCTCACAGCTGTAATCCCAGCACTTTAGGAGGCTGAAGCAGGTGGATCACTTGAGGTCAAGAGTTCCAGACCAGCCTGGCCAACATGGCGAAACCCTGTCTCTACTAAACTTATAAAAATTAGCTGGGCATGGTGGCATGCACCTGTAGTCCCAGCTACTCAGGAGGCTAAGGCAGGAGAATCGCTTGAACCCGGGAGGTAGAGGTTGCAGTCAGCCGGGATCGCACCACTGCACTCCAGCCTGGCAACAGAGCGAGACTTTGTCTCAAAACAAAAAAAATTTTTTTTGCAAAATCCAAAACATTCAAGATAGACCCAATGAGTCTCAAGAAGAGACAGGACCTTACCTATTTCCTTCTCACTTTCAAAAGCTGTCATAGGTCGAATATCCTCATTTACTTCGTGTTCTTCAAAGACCATTTCTGGCTCAGTTATATACTTAGCAGTAGGAGAAGATGCGATTTTCTTTCCCTTATGAGAACCAACATGTGTTCGAACTTCATTTCTTCTACTTGGAAATATCTCGATGTATCTATGTCAAGGCAAAAGTGAACAGGCACAAATGGTGCAAAGTAACTTTATACTGAACTCACTTAAAATAAACATGTATACATTATATTTCCAACAGCTTATGAAACACAGGTGTCCACACAGGTGTCCAAAGATAACAGGTAGGGAAATGGATGCAGATAGTAGCCCATGAAAACATACAACAGAGTAGGTCACTGATTTAAGTTTTTGCACCAAGGTAACACTTTTTCTTCATACACATTTTAACAATATTTTCTACTCTGTTTTGCTTCATGAGAACTATGCTTACGTTAACTGTGTATACAGAAAAAATTAATCTCATACGGGTTTTTTAAACAGCTGGTTAACAATCTCTTGAAGCCTTGAAATTCAATTCTGTGCAAATTAATCACATCTGTATAAGATATTAAAAGTCACAGTAAAAGAAGAGTTAACTTCCCCAGAACTTCACTAAAAGGCTAATGAGAATTCAAGAACTAAGTATCAATTATGACTTGCTATCACCGTGGAGGGGACTATCTATTAAACCCAAGCTTCTGGAACAATTTTTTTTTTTTTTTTTTGAAACTTGGTTTCTTGCTGTCACCCAAGATGGAGTGCAGTGGTGTGAACATGGCTCACTGCAGCCTCAACCTCCTAGACTCAAGTGATCTTCCTGCCTCAGCCTCCCAAGTAGCTGGGGACTACTGCCGCCTGCCACCACACACTGCTAAATTTTGTATTTTTTATTTTTGTAGACATGGGTTCTTGCCATGTTGCCCAGGTTGCTCTTGAACTCCTGGGCTTAAGTGATTCTACCCACTTCAGCCTCCCAAAGTGCTAGGATTACAGGCATTGGCCACCACGCTCAACACAGTTTTCTTTTTCTTAACATGGCTTTCTAAACTAAGAGCTATAAAAACAGCTTGTGTTTACAAATCTATGAAGATTAGATATGCACTACTTCTTTAAAAAAAATCTTTGAGCCTGGACAACAAAGTGAGACACTATCTCAACAAAACTTTTTTTTTTTTTTTAATTAGCCAGGAGACCAGATGCAGTGGCTCACACCTGTAATCCCAGTACATTGGGAGGCTGAGGCAGGTGGATCACTTGAGCTCAGGAGTTTGAGACCAGCTTGGGCAAGATGCAAAACCCCGTCTCTACAAAAATACAAAAATTAGCTGGGTGTGGTGGCATGCACCTGTAGTCCCAGCTACTTGGGAGGCTGAAGTGGGAGGACTGCTTGAGCCCAGGAGGCCACAGTCGCAGAGAGCTGTATCACTCAACTGCACTCCAGTGAGGTTAACAGAGTAAGATTCTGTCTAAAATTAGCCAGGCCCATGGTGATGCATGCCTGTGGTACCACCTACAAGGAAAGCTGAGGTGGGAGGACTGCTTGAGCCCAGGAGGTCAAGGCTGAAATGAGCAGTGTTTGTGCCACTGCACTCCAGCCTGGATGACAGAGCAAGATCCTGTCTCAAGAAACTAAAAAACCTTTGAACCACTTCTATCAGTAGATCCTGAAACACTGGCTTTGGAATGGCTATTTTGTTTACTTCAAAGGAACTGATTTAAAAGGCCAGAAAACAGCAAAAAAGGTAACCCAACAGTGATTTAACATTTGACATTTTAAACTGTACCTCCAAAACTAAAGTTAAAACACAAACGAACCCACTTATCATCATGTGCATGATGATATGATGTCAACATGAGACACTGTACAAGACAACTGATCTAATTTCTTCAAAAGTCAATTGCTTTTAAAAAGAGGGAGGGAATAAGTAAGAGGGATTTGCTCTAGTTCAAGAGAGTCAGTGGTCAGGTGCGGTGGCTCACGCCTGTAATCCGAGCGTTTTGGGAGGCCAAAGTGGGAGATCACTAGAGCCCATTGGTTTGAGGCCAGCCAGGGAAACACAGCAAGACCCCACCTACACACACACACACACCACACACACACACACACACACACACAGCGAGGTGTGGTGGCACATGCCTATAGTTCTAGCTAGTTGGGAGGGTGAGACGAGAAGATTGCTTGAGCCCAGGAATTCAAGGCTGTAATGAGCTATCACCATGCTACTGCACTCCAGCCTGGGTAACAGAATGAGATCCTGTGTCTTAAAAGAAAAAAACACACACAGAGAGAACTATGGACATAATAATCAAATGCAGTGTATAGACCTTATCTGGATTCTGTTTCAAAAAAGATATTTTTGTCCGGTGTGGTGGCTCACACCTGTAATCCCAACACTTTTGGAAGCGGAGGTGGGTGGATGACTTGAGTCCGGGAGTTCTAGACCAGCCTGGCCAACATGGTAAAACCTTGCCTCTACTAAAAATACACAACTTAGCTGGGCGTGGTGGCGCATGCCTCTAGTTCCAGCTACTCGGGAGGCTGAGGCAGGAGGATCACTTGAAACTGGGAGGCAGAGAGAGGTTGCAGTGAGCCAAGATCACGCCACTGCACTCCAGCCTAGGCAGCAGAGAGAGACTCCATTGCCAAAAAAGAAAAAAAGGATATTTTTGGTATAATTGGAAAAATATTATTATGAACTGTTATTAGATAATATACTATTGATAACGGTGTTAGATATAACAGAAATTATGTAAAAAAAATTTTTTTTTACAGATGCATACTAAAAAAGACCAGATGAAGTAAATATAACAGATGTTATATTTTATATATAAATGTGTTAATCTAGCTGCTCTAGGTACACTGTCTATGGGTTAGTCCTGCTCCACAAGGAGCAGTCAAAAAAAAATTGTTAATCTAAATTATGGGCATTTGATGGCTCACTACACTACTCTCTCTACTTTTCTATGTTTGGATAACTTTACAGTCATATTACAGCACATTCGTCAAAATGACTTGATGTGTGACACTTCTGCATCATTAATATCTGCTTTACTCACCGATTACCAATTTCTTCCCTGTGTTTCAACAGGGCTTGGTTGGCCATTTCTGGTTCTTCAAATTGCACATAGGCTTCCCCTGTTTTTCGTCTCCCTCTGTAGTCCATCACAAAAGTAATGTCAACTATATTCAGTCCTAGGACACGAAAAGAGTTTAGTGCTACTAGCAGGTTTTTTTAACCTTAGAATTAACACCATCATTCAAATACTAATAAAATTTTTTATTCTTCTGCCAGTCCCAAAACTGAATACATGCTTGATAGGAAAAAAATTATTATGCAGTCAAAAGTCAGTAACACCTACATACCCGTATCTCCAGAATAGGTAGGGTCCAAGAAGCCCACTCAAAACATACAATTCTCCCCATCATTTTTTTTTTTTTTTTTGCTGTTAATTATATACTAGGAAACAACAGAACTCATAGACTTCACTGCTAATGGTTCTAGGAATTAGATAATACTTTTAAATTACATAAATTGTTATTGTCTTACACAAATATAGCCACTATTATGAGAAGTTATTTCCTTCAATAGTAAAACCCTCATGAAATTATTTTGAAATCTGACTTGCCTCCTAAAATCTGCCTGATAGAAAACACATATAAAATCTATAAAGATTAGAAATTTAAGTGAAGAGCTCTCCCCTAAAGAACCTAATATAACTGCATGCTATTGCCCAGAAAGAGGCTCATCTCAGATATAGGAGATAACAAGGGAAAAAAGATATGAGCTCCCAAGCATAATATAACTGCAAAATACCTGCAAAGAAATCTACAATGTCTTTCTCATTGCAACTGTAAGGAAGTCCTCTCAAACGAACCACACCATCATTTACCACAGGTGAAGATTTGACCTGCAAGCTCTTCATTAAGGCATCCACATCTTCATTGTTTATCTCATACACTACGAAGAAAAAACACAAAAGGGATGAAAATTTACATAACAAAGGAACAAACCCATTTAAAAAAATCATTACAACTTGGTGGGTTATCCAAGAATTCAAAAAATAATTATTTTAATCCTTATGCACTTCTCTAGAGAAAATAACAAATGACATTTATCACATATTTACCATGCAGGCATAACTTCTTTAATTCTCACAGCTTGTAAGATACTTGTCAGCCGGCTACAGTGGCTCATGCCTGTAATCCCAGAACTTTGGGAGGCCAAGGCGGGTGGATCACCTGAGGTCAGGAGTTTGAGACTAGCCTGCCCAATACGGTAAAACACTATCTCTAATAAAAGTACAAAAATTAGCTGGGTATCATTCGCCTGTAGTCCCAACTACTTGGGAGGCTGAGACAGGAGAATTGCTTGAACCCAGGAGGTAGAGGTTGCAGTGAGCTGAGATCATGCCACTGCACTCCAGCCTGGGTGACAGAGCGAAACTCCATCCTAAAAAAAAAAAAGGTTAACTTGGTCAATATTCTCATAAGAAAGTTTATCTATGTTTTATTCTCACAACCTATAAAAGAATGCATTCATACAATCTAAATACTTCATTATTAAGACTCAAATAAAAACTGCCTTGAAAAGTATAAAACCTAATGCAATGAACCCAAAATGTCAAAATCTGACTTCACATACCTTCCACATACCGCTGGCCCATGTACATGCGGTGCTTCTCTAAGGCTTTCTGCACATCCTGCTCTGACTCCATTTCAATTAAGGCATCACCCCTTCGTTTCCCATCTCTATTTAGGAGGAAATGTATTCCATTCTCACCGTTGCGGATTCTGCAGTCTAAAAGTGTATGAGCAAAATCAATTGAAAACAGAAATCAAACTTTTAGCTCAATTATGTAAGTCATGAGAATGCAATTTTCCAACAAACCAGGAAACAAGTGTCATATTCCTTACACGAATCCCCATCTCTTAAGCCATCCAAACACCAGTAAGAATTTAGTCTCTAAAACCTTCCAAGTAGAAAAGATAAGCAAACCTTAGCACAGAAGCTTATGATCTCCTTCCTGATCACTAAATGGCAAATAAGGATAGGCCCAACACAAAATTCATTATTTCTATTCCAATGTCTCTACAATCACTTAAGGAAATACAATATAGTTAAATTCATACGTGTCTTCCTTTAAAATCATATCCATAGGACTCTAAAATATTTCCTCTAAGAATAATTTTATTACTATAATTTAATTCTTTTTTGTTGTTTTTGTAGAAAGGGGGTCTCATTTTGTTGCCCAGGCTGGTCTTGAATTCTTGGGCTTAAGTAATCCTCCCACCTTAGCCTCCCAAAGTGCTGGGATTACAGGCATCAGCCACCACGCCTAGCCTTTTTGCCTTTTTCATACTGCATACTTTTTATAATGGGAGTAAGTCCAAGATGTAAGTGGCCAAGAAGCTTTAAAAAATGTTTGACCAGGCTCACTCTGGGCATACTGCCTAGGAGTTACTCCTGCTCCACAAAGAGCAGCTAAAAAAATTAATGAAATAGCCAGGCGTGGTGGTTCACGCCTGTAATCCCAGCACTTTGGGAGGCCAAAGTGGTGGATCATCTGAGGTCAGGGGTTTGAGACCAACCTGGCCAACAGGCGAAACCCTGTCTCTACTAAAAATACAAAAATTAGCCAGGCGTGGTGGCAGGTGCCTGTAGTCCCAGCAACTCAGGAGGCAGAGGCAGGAGAATCGCTTGAACCCAGGAGGCGGAGGTTGCAGTGAGTCGAGACTGCGTGAGACTGTACTCCAGCCTAGGTGACAGAGCGAGACTCCATCTCAAAAAAAATAATAAAAATAAATCACAGTCAGATACAGAAACTAAAAAAAATCCCACAGAGACATAAACTCTCCAAACATGGTACTAAGGGAACTTTATTCCTTGATACTAAGTGACCTTCTATTCTAAATGTCTGTATTAAATAAATAGTCACTCTTAATTCCATATTTCCACTGACAGGCTTGACTTTTTGATATGTATATATTAATACCACAGAGAAAAATAATTTCAAACCATGCAATTTTGTTAACTTTTATTTAGTACATGTACAGGACTGTTACACAGGTAAACCACGTGTTACAGGAGCTTGGTATACAGATCATGTAGTTACCCAGGTAGCAAGCATAGTACCCAATAACTTTTATTTTTCTTTTTGAGAAGAGTCTATCTCTGTCGCCAAGGCTGGAATGCAGTGGTGTGATCTCAGCTCACTGCAACCTCCTCCTCCTGGATTCAAGCGATTCTCCTGCCTCAGCCTCCCGGGTAGCTGGGATTACGGGAGCGCGCCACCACACCTGGCTAATTTTTTTTGTATTTTTAGGAGAGATGGGGTTTCACCGTGTTAGCCAGGATGGTCTCGATCTCCTGACCTTGTGATCCGCCTGCCTTGGCCTCCCAAAGTGCTGGGATTACAGGCGTGAACCACTGCACCCGGCCCCGATACGTATTTTTTAATCCTCTCCCCCACCCTCAAGTTGGCCCTGGTGTCTGTTGTTCCCCTTTGTGTCCATGTGCTCTCACTGTTTAGCTCCCACTTGTAAGTGAAAACGTACAGTATTTAGTTTAATGTTCCATGTTAGTTTGCTTAGGATAATGGTCTCCAGCACCACCCACATTGCTGCAAAGGATATAATCTCGTTCTTTGTTATGGTTGTATAATATTCCATCATACCAGCCGGGCGCAGTGGCTCAGGCCTGTAATCCTAGCACTTTGGGAGACGGGCAGATCATGAGGTCACGAGGTCAGGAGATTGAGATCATCCTGGCTAACACGGTGAAACCCCGTCTCTACTAAAAACACAAAAAATTAACCGGGCATGGTGGTGATCCGTACTAGGGAGGCTGAGACAGGAGAATGTCATGAACTCAGGAGGCGGAGCTTGCAGCGAGCCAAGATCGTGCCACTGCACTCCAGCCTGGGTGACAGAGCAAGACTCTGTCTCAATAAATAAATAAATAAAATTCCATTATACTATGTAGTCTTTACATATTATAAACTAATATATAACATTAATAAATATATCATTACATATTTATATAATATATATTTATATATAATCATATATTAATTATATAGTATTAACTAAACATAATTACATATAATTATATATTATATAAAATTTGTTACATATAAATATTAACATATCATTTATCATTAATAATTATATAATTATATAATAAATGTATATTATTAATATATAAGTAATATATTAAGATACAAATTATATATATGCTATATATAAATTATATATATATTACAGGCCTGAGCCTGTTATATATGCAAAAGTTAATAAATTATATATTATATTACATATATTAACTAATTGTTAATATATTCATTAATATATTTATATTAATTACATATCATATATCAATTATATATTAATATATTAGCATTAAATAATTTTTGTTGCATTCAAAGTCTTTATATATATGTAAATTGAGACAGTCTCACAGTGTTGCCCAGTATGGTATGGAATTACTGGCCTCAAGCTAGCCTCCCACCTTGGCCTCCCAAAGTGCTGGGATTACAGGCCTGAGCCACTGACCCTGGCCCAAAGTCTTTCAATTTGTTACATACTGCAAACAGTACACATGGTATCACTTGGTATATGCAACCAACCAGAATGAGACAGTTCCCAACCATCAAAAAGGAAGCTGACAGCATAGTCTGAGGTGGATTTGTAGCACTACCTTTTACTCAGACAAAATCACATACTTAAAACATACATATCTGCTTGTGAGAAACAATATAAGGAAAAAAATAAATAAATAAAACATACATAAAACATACCTGAGAAAAAGTTAAGCACATCTTCCATAGTGCATGACCAGGGCAGTCCTTGAGCTCGAATGAGATAGACATCATCCACTCCTCTTCTAACTTGGATGGGGTCAATTCATACTCAGGCGGTGGTGGAAGGTCTTCCAGGTAAGTAGTTTTGGACTCCTTCCAAGGGAAATGAAGAATTATAAAAATAGTTACATTTACAGGTAAAAAATGTAAAAAAAAAATTCTTAGAAAATGTTTATTCTACAAACTAATATTCTAGATATTATTTCAGAGGCAAAAAGTAAACTTCACCAATCTAACCCATCATGTTTTGGCTTAAATTGTACATCCAAAAGCCGTAAGCAGGTATATCCTAAAGGTTTGGCAGGACATAAATTTCATTCAGGGTTTGTTTTAAAATTCGTCGACCCCAAATTACAGCTAACAATAGTGTAGTTAAGGTAACACAAGAAAGGTCCCAACAATTTGACAAATATTTGATTGCCCCTACACACAGTGTTTGCCCTCATCTGAAATAGCTATCTAGAATACAACAAGCATACAAGATGAGATGCTGAGTGCTATAATTAAGATACAAAATACTACAGGAATTCAAATCAGAGGACTAACAGAAGAATCAGGACGTGACATGAGATGGGCCTTGAAGGAAGGACAGAATTGTTAGAAGGATATAAAAGATAGGGTATTCCAGTTTGAAGGCGAGAGAAAGAAGCAGTACGACCAAAGGACCATTTGAAAAACAGCAATTAATTCCAATTAATTCCGTTTAAATTAGGAGCCAAAGAAGGTGACCTGGCAAAAGGAAGTTGGTACCATAGAGCAGAGGGCCTTGAGTGCGGAGCTCAATGTGTGTCCTTCACTTGGTAGGCAAAGGGAATTTAATAAAAGGCACTGAGGACTGGGTAAATCAACAAGACAGGACGCCTTGGGAAGATTCCTCTGTCCGCTGGTATGCCAGATCAAGTGATTAAGGGAAAGATCTTAAAGGCAACAGCAGCAGTGTGAGGCTAAAGACTTGTAAAGTCTCTTTTATCCGATTAAGTAAAACTGGAATTTAGTAAGACTCCACCAAGCACTACAACCATAACCTAAGAAGACAACTCAGGCTTTAAGACTTGCACTCTACTGGGCTAGGTGCGGTGGCTCACGCCTGTAATCCCAGCACTTTGGGAGGCCAAGGTGGGCGAATCACGAGGTCAGGAGTTCAAGACCAGCCTGGCCAACATGGTGAAACCCCATCTCTACTAAAAATACAAAAAATTAGCCGGGTGTAGTGGCGTGTGCCTGTAATCCCAGCTACTCAGGAGGCTGAGGCAGGAGAATCGCTTGAACCCGGGAGGTGGAGGTTTCACTGAGCTGAGATTTCGGCATTTCACTCTACTGGACTAAGGACAGAGGTATCTTTGTACTATCTATCATTTGTTTTTTGAGATGGAGTTACGCTCTTGTGGCCCACACTAGAGTGCAACGGCGCAATCAGCCTCCCGAGTAGCTGGGATTACATGCGCCTGCCACCATGCCCGGCTTTTTTGCGTTTTTTAGTAGAGATGGAGTTTCACCATGTTGGTCAGGCTGGTATCGAACTCCTGAGCTCAGGTGATCCACTCGCCGCAGCCTCCCAAAGTGCCGCGCCCGGCCCTATGTATAATCTTCATGAAGGCTTAATGTTTAGTTTTAAGGAGTAAATGTACATAGTGTCTAACACATAGATGCTCTACAGGTATCACTGCCGTCAATTTCACAGAAAAAAAAAAAAGAGAGAAGCCAGCTCACAAAGGTTTATTAGAGATTGTTTTGTTGTGGTTTTTGTAGACAACTCTCCCTATTTTTCCAGAAGTCCATAAGCATCACAAGCTTTTACAGAAAAAGGCATCGGAAAGTATTGGGCCAGGATTCTAATCAATTATCTCAGCCACTGGCAGACAGCAGCCATGCTGATGAGCCTCCCAGTCTCCCTAAGTTAAAGGAGAAGCACAAATTGAATTCAGATAAATATGACCCAAAGAATCCGGGGCTGGGTAGTTAAAAAGTGTGCAGACACTTCCCAGATGCCACATAACAATAAGAGAAACGTTCATCTACAAGGCACAAAATATTGGCAGTCTGAGTTAAGTACACACGGACTTTTCTAAAAAATAAAGAAAAAATGGAAAGGAGAACATTGTAAATTCATTCCTGGGACCCCAAATTGTGTCCTCAACCCTCAACGCTCCCTCCCCTTCACCCCCTCCCACCAACAGCTAAATCCCCAAACTGCTTTCCCTGACGAGGCGACACACAGTCCTAAAAGACCTTCTGTATGAGTGGAGTTGCAGAGGTGACCTTCAGTAAACCGGGACAGCTCGTCTTTCCCTGGGGACAGGACAGGGAAGGGCGCGATGGGGACAGGTTCCTTCCCCACAAGCCAGCCCACGCAACTGTGTGCGCGCACCTTCCCAGCCGCGGCCCACCGAGAGGCGCCGAGGGCCGCCCAGGCCTAGCGCTCAGGCTGCACGGAAACCCCCAACCCTCGGCGGGCTCTGGCCTCGCAACTTCACAACCTGCGGGCGGAAAGCAAGGTGGGCGCGTCAGCAGCCTCACGAAACCTACCATGGGCCCGGCGGGGAACAAGGCCTCAACATTCACCCCAGCCACACTTAAACTGCCCAACAGACCCAGAATCGAGGGGAGAACAAATCAAGGAGAAAACCCGACGCCTAGGAGAGCGTCCCTTGTTCCGGGGCCCAACAGGAGCACAGGGTGGACGGGGGAGGGCGTGCGGCGCGTGTCGAAGATTCCCCGGGCGCGCCCGCGAGGCGCACAAGGAGGGGCGCGGGGGCGCGTGCGCGCAGCCCCGGAGGAGTCTAGCCCCAGATGCCCCGCGGCACCCACGTACCTGGCTATAGCTACGCGTCGGGCCCGCGGCCGCCGCCAGCGACTGCGGCAGCAGAGGGGCACGGAGGGCAGGGTAGGCCGCGGCGGCCGCCGCCGCGGCAGAGGTGGCCACAGGGGGAGGCCCCGCCAGCCTCCCGGGAGGCACAGGCCCGGTCTGGAGGCCACGCGTCTGGGAGGCAGCGGCCGCGGCGGCCCCGAGCAGCAGCAGCAGGCGGCGGCGGCCCGAGACGCCCGATGGGATAGAGCCAGCGGCAGAGTAGAAGGGCAGGCAGGCGGCGCCGGTGCGCCGGCAGCTGCTGCAGTTACAGCCGCAGCCCCGGAGCAGCGCCCCGAGTACCCAGCGCGTGCCGGCCATGGACTCCGGAGGCGGCGCGGGGCCTGTAGGCAGCCGCGGCTGCAGCGCGAGCGGAGCGGAAGTGGAATCCAGGGCCGGTTGGGGGTGGGGGGTGCCGGGCACATGCGCCGCGGGCACTGGGGGCAGCGGTGAGTCGGCAAGAGGCGGAGGAGAGCGCGACGCTCCGCCCAGTCTCCGCCCCTAGGGCGGGTCTGCCCATGGCTTGGGAGGGGCCCCGGGAAGCGGGTGCAGTCGATCTGCTCTTTTTTCAGGCGGGGGAAACTGAGGCCCAAAGAACGTGAGGCTTGGGGCCGGGCGCAGTGGCTCATTCCTGTAATCCTAGCACTTTGGGAGGTCGAGGTGGGCGGATTTCCTGAGCTCAGGAGTTTGAGACCAACCTAGGCATCACGGTGAAACACCGTCTCTTCTAAAATACAAAAAGTTAGGCCGGGTGTGGTGGCTCACACCTGTAATCCCAGCACTTTAGGAGGCCGACGGGGGGTGGGGGGGTGGGGGCCGGATCACCTGGCCAACATGGTGAAACTGTGTCTCTACTAAAAATACAAAAATTACCCGGGTGTGGTGGCAGGCTCCTGTAATCCCAGCTACCCAGGAGGCTGAGGCAGGAGAAATGCTTGAACCCAGGAGGCAGAGATTGCAGTGAGCCAAGATCGTGCTACTGCTCTCCAGCCTGGGCGACACAGTGAGACGCCATCTCAAAAAAAAAAAAGAGGGCCATCCTGCTCTGGGTAGAGCCGAAACCTATAGCACAGGTCTGTGCCACCCCAAGATGTGCCACCGAAACCCGTGGTGTGAGCGGCTAAAGAATCCTTTCTGAAAGGAATTGTGATACTCTGGTTATAAAAAAATCGTTGGGATAATATCAGAGATTTGGTACCCCCCAAATTTGAGATATGTGAGGAAGGAGAACATTCTTCGTTGTTTTAAAATGAAATACAGGCACGGCATGGTGGCTCATGCCTATAATCCCAGCACTTTGGGAGGCTAAAGTGAGTGGATCACTGGATCCCAAGAGTTGCAGACCAGCCTGGGCAACATAGGGAGACCCCGTCTCTACAAAAAATAAAAAAAGCGGGGCGTGATGGCCTGGGCCTGTAGTCCCAGCTACTTGGGAGGCCAATTGCTTCAACCCAGGAGGTGGAGGCTGCAGTAAGCTGTGATTGCCACCGCTGAACTCCAGCCGGGGTGACAGAGTGAAACCCTGTCACTAAAAAAAACATATATTTATTATATGCTGATCACGCGCATAACAAAGGTGAACCCTCCCCTAATGAAACTGTATTCACAAGGGAACATAGAGATTTGTGCTCACACACACACACACACACACACACACACAAAGACTGGTTGTGCAGCTTTCCTCCCCCTGAGGCCAGGACCGGTCAAAGACAAGCAAAAGGAAGTTGTTAGAGTAAAAAATAAGAGAAAGCTAGTATTTTTAAAAACTTCTTACTGTGGAAAATTCAAACAGAAGAGCAGAATGAATTTCCAGAACTTCGTAAATTGTCAACACTTCAATCTTGTTTCATCTATCCCCTGCCACCATCTTCCAAACCTTATTTTCTTTGCTAGAATATTTTAAAGCAATGGGTATTACATTTAAAGTTTGACTTGTTTAACCTGTACTACTTTTAGGTAAGGAAAGTTCAGTATTTCTTAGAAAACCCTTTCCCCAACCAAAAAACAAAGAACAAGAAAAAAATTGATACACTTGGCTCTATGAACCTGCAGTATCAAAGAGAAGGGGGCTCAGTTTTCTTTTTTTGGGTTAAAATATAGTCCAACAGAGAGTATTGTCATTTTTGTACAAAAACAGGGACGAAAGAAAAGGCAGCAGTGCAAATACTCCATCTTCCAGGAAGGGAGGCTGGGATGCCTCAGTGTTAAAATGACAAAAGAGAAACCCAGAGCAGGAACCATGATCCCTCAGAGGAGTCCCCAAAATGTCCAAGACAGCCTCGCTGGGAGAGGGGGTGTGGGAAGGGCAGGCCCCCAAGAGAGAGGTCCCCACATCCTCTGGCTAGAGACTAGGCCTGGGCCCCACCCATGCCAGCAGCCCTCACCTCCCTTTGGGGTGAGAGCAGGTGCTGAGGTCAGGCTGGTTTTTGTTCTCCACTACTTCTTTGTGATTTGTTCTTGGATACCTGGAAAGGGGCCAAGTGAGGCCTCAGGGGTTGAGGCCCCACTGGAACTGTGGTTCCTAGGAATGGGCTTGGACATAGAAGCCACTGGATGTCTCTTCCCTGAACAGTAATTTTGTTTGTCAGTAACCCTGTAACTTCACAAGGAAAACAAAGAACAGGCTAGTCTTCCCCGCCCCAGCTAAAAAAGAGAAGAGGGTTTCTTCATCTGCAAGATTTGGGAAACCTAGAGTTATTTATTTATTTAGAGATAGGGTTTTGCTCTTTTGCCCTAGCTGGGGTGCAGTGGTGGGAATATGACTCACTGTAACATTGACCTCCCGGGTTCAAGTAATCCTCCTGCCTCAGCCTCCTAAAATGCTTGGGATTACAGGCATGAACCACCACGCCTGGCCTATTTTTCTTTTCGTAAACCTCCCTTTCAAGAAGGAAAATGGGTTAGCCCTTCCTAACAGATCATCACTACAAATAACAGGTTGCTGATGTATTAGACTCTGCCTATATTTACTCTTGCCCTCATTTTCTTAATAGCAGCAGTCATCATCTATAACATAAAAATCTGAGTGGATTGGAAATTTAAATAGATAGAAATCCTGTACTTTATAATCAGGAGGGTAAATAATAAGAGGCAGCCTGGGCACCTGGCAACATCCCGTATCTACTAAAAATACAAAAGATTAGCTGGGCGTGGTGGCACCTGCCTGTAGTCCCAAAACATCATACGCTCTCTCGCAGCACAAACTAACCCTAAAACCAGAGTCCGCAAAGTTGAGGCTTCAGTGAGCCGATATCGCACCACTGCACTCCAGCACTCCAAGGTAACACCTGCCATCCTCATGACAGAGACCCTGTCTCAAAAGTAAATAAATAAATAAAATTAAACTATAAGAGGTCATTGGTTTGGACTGAGCTCTTCTACTAGGCCCAAAAGACCAAATCAAAATGGAGTTACTCACTTTCCACAAGACCAAGTTGAAACTAAGTTTATTTGACCTGAGTAATCAGGAGAGACAGATAACGGCCAAATCCTCGAACAGACCCGTGGTAGCTGGCAGGATAACGAAGTCTCCTCTGCATTTACCTTTATAGGGAAAACACCTGAAACAACTAATCTGCTTTGTGTTCTCTGTTTTTACTTTCCTTGGCCCTTTTTTTATCTACAAACCCAGCCTCCTTTGCTCAGCTCATCAAAACACTCACTCTACTTTATAGAATGAGATGTTTCTATTCTAGAATAGAAAATAAAAGTCAATTAAGATTTGTATGGGCCGGGCGCGGTGGCTCACGCCTGTAATCCCAGCACTTTGGGAGGCCAAGGCGGGCGGATCACAAGGTCAGGAGATCGAGACCACGGTGAAACCCTGTCTCTGCTAAAAATACAAAAAATTAGCCAGGCGCGTTGGCGGGCGCCTGTAGTCCCAGCTACTCAGGAGGCTGAGGCAGGAGAATGGCATGAACCCGGGAGGCGGAGCTTGCAGTGAGCTGAGATCGCGCCACTGCACTCCAGCCTAGGGGACAGAGCGAGACTCCGTCTCAAAAAAAAAAAAAAAAAGATTTGTAAAAGGCGAGGCTGGGCGCAGTGGCTCACGCCAGTAATCCCAGCACTTTGGGAGGCCAAGGTGGGTGGATCACCTGAGGTCTGGAGTTCGAGATCAGCCTTACCAACATGGAGAAACCCCATCTCTACTAAAAATACAAAATTAGCTGGGCATGGTGGCGCATGCCTGTAATCCCAGCTACTCGGGAGGCTGAGGCAGGAGAATTGCTTGAACCCGGGAGGCAGAGGTTGCGGTGAGCTGAGATCTTGCCAATGCATTCCAACCTAGGCAACGAGAACGAAATTCTGTCTAAAAAAAAAAAATTGTAAAAGGCACGTGCGGTGGCTCATGCCTGTAATCCCAGCACTTTGGGAGGCCGAGGCGGGCAGATCACTTGAGGTCAGGAGTTCAAAACCATCCTGACCAATATGGTGAAACCCCATCTCTACTAAAATACAAAAATTACTTGGGCATGGTGGTGTACGCCTGTAATCCCAGCTACTTGGGAGGCTGAGGCAAAAAAATTGCTTGAACCCAGGAGGCGGAGGTTGCAGTGAGCCGAGATCGCGCCACTGTACTCTAGCCTGGGTGACAGAGAGAGAGACCGTCTCAAAAAAAAAAAATGTAAACTAAATTCATTGTAATTTTGTCTTTTGACAGTTCTGGCAACCAACAAAGGGACCTGAAGGACACTGCTGATGACTTCTGAGACTCCCAGATGAATATCAGAGAGGTGCCACAGAGCCACAGATGCCTTTTGAAATCCTTGGTCTTCCTCATGGAGCCTCAAGAGTTATAGGTAAGTTCCTCTCAGGTGGACTCCCCTTTTCTTTTTGGCTTTTGAATTTAGGATTAGTTTATGCTGTGAGACAGTGCATGACCTTTTGGGGTTCGCAGCGGCTGGCAAGTCATTGGCAAGAGCTGCAATTTTGTCTTGGCTGGGTGCGGTGGTGCGTGCCTGTAACCCCAGCACTTTGAGAGGCAGGTGGATTGCTTGAGATCAGCTGGCCAACATAGCAAAACCCCTTCTCTACTAAAAATACAAAAATTAGCCCGGTGTGGTGGTGCGCCCCTATAATCCCAGCTACTTGGGAGGCCGAGGCGTGAGAATCATTTGTCTGTCTCAAACCAACAAATGAAAGAAACAACCAGAGAACAAAAATAAAAAGCAAACAAATAAAAGAGACAGGGGTCTGGTAATGTTTTCCAGGCTGGAGTACAGTGGTTATTCACAAGCACAATCAAAGGACACTACTGCCTCAAACTACTGGGCTCAAGTGTTCCTTCTGCCTTTGCCTCTGAGTGCCTGGGATTACAGGTGTGTGCCATTAAGTCTGGCTTAAGAGCTGCAGGTTTTTGGTTTGTTTTGTTTTGTTTCGTTGGTTTTGTTTTTTAGTTGTTTACCTTACTCATGGACTCAGGTAACAAGGAGCTGCATTTTAAGACAGTGTTGCTCTAAGTGGTTATTCCTGCAGGAGGCATGAATTCTGCCTTTTGGAATCTGCTGGAATTTTAATTCTATCCTTTTTGTTAGGTTTTCTTGCTTGCTTAGGTATGAGAAAAAATTACTAGGTAAGTTGGTCAAGGGGATCTCAGAGCCAAAGCCACCATTTAACTAGTGGGCACAGTTCAGGTACTTAAGAGCTATTAGAGTGCTGGCCACTAAAAAATGAGACTGTTAGAATAAACTAGACATGAAACAAGGTAGCAGTTGCCATCCTCAATAAAATGTTTATGCAGTGAGGTACACTGTGAAAGAATTATACCACCCAACCCCATGATGTTTCCCTCTTAGGCTTTTTTTCCCCCTCCTTGAGGTGGAGTCTCACTCTGTAGCCCAAGCTGGAGTGCAGTGGTGCAATCTCGGCTCACTGCAACCTCCGCCTCCGGGATTCAAGCGATTCTCGCCTCAGCCTCCTGAGTAGCTGGGACTACAGGCGGCGCCATCATGCCTGGCTAATTTTTTTTGTATTTTTAGTAGAGATGGGGTTTCACCATGTTGCCCTGGGTGTTCTTGAACTCCTGAGCTCAGGCAATCAACCTGCCTTGGCCTCCCAAAGTGCTGGGATTACAGGTGTGAGCCATCATGCCCGGCCCCCACTTAGGCTTTTGTCTTGACTTTGAGAGATCCAAGAATCAATGTAAAAATGAGATCCGTAATTTTTTTTTTTTTTTTTTTTTTTTTTGAGACTGGAGTCTTGCTCTGTTGCCTGGGCTCACTGCAACCTCCACCCCCCGGGTTCAAGCGATTCTCCTGCTTCAGCTTCCCGAGTAGCTGGGACTACAGGCGTGCACCACCATGCCCAGATAATTTTTGTATTTTTAGTAGAGACCAAGTTTCACTATGTTGACCAGGCTGGTCTTGAACTCCTGACTCAGGTGATCCACCTACCTTGGCCTCCCAAAGTGCTGGGATTACAGGTGTGAGCCATCGCACCCGGCCAGATCCTTAATTTCTGAAGAAATGAATATTCCACCTTCCAGCTACCCCTGCCTTTTACTTGTATAAGGCCCCAGTAGCTGAAAATACTTATAAAGGTGGTGAAATCAGTGAAATCTTACTAAAGATTACTTGAAATTACAATGGTCATTATGTGGACCATTCCAGATGAGATGATACTTGACTTTTTTTTTCTTTTTGAGACAGTCTCACTCTGTCAGCCAGGCTGGAGGGCCGTGGCGCGATCTTGACTCACTGCAAACTCCGCCTCCTGGCTTCAAGCAGTTATCATGCTTCAACCTCCCAGTAGCTGGGATTATAGGCGTTCTCCACCACACTCGGCTAATTTTGTATTTTTAGTAGAGATGGGGTTTTACTTTGTTGGCCAAGCTGGTCTCAAACTCCTGACCTCAAGTGGTCCGCCCGTCTCGGCTTCCCAAAGTGCTGAGATTACAGGCATGAACCAACACGCCAGGCTGATATTCAACTTTAAGAAAAGTGTTTAGACCAGCTACGGTGGCTCATGCCTGTAATCCCAGCACTTTGGGAGGCTGAGGTGGGTGGATTGCTTGAGCTCAGGAGTTTGAGACCAGTCTGGGCAACACAGTGAAACCCTGTTTCTACAAAAATTTCAAAAATTAGCCAGGTATGGTGGTGGGCACCTGTAGTCCCAGCTACTCGGGAGGCTGAGGTGGGATGATTGCTTGAACTCAGGAGGCGGAGGTTGCAGTGAGCTGAGATTACACCACTGCACTCCAGCCTGGGCTACAGAAGGAGACCTGTCTCAAAAAAAGAAAAGGAAGTGCATTTAAAAATGAGAGTTCCTGACCAGGCGTGGTGGCTCACGCCTGTAATCTCAGCACTTTGGGAGGCCGAGGCGGGTGGATCACAAGGTCAGGAGATCAAGAACATCCTGGCTAACACAGTGAAACCCCATCTTTACTAAAAAAATACAAAAAAATTAGCTGGGTGTGGTGGCAGGTGCCTGTGGTCCCAGCTACTCGGGAGGCTGAGGCAGGAGAATGGCGTGAACCTGGGAGGTGGAGCTTGCAGTGAGCCGAGATCATGCCACTGCACTTCGGCCTGGGCGACAGAGTGAGACTCCGTCTCAAAAAAAAAAAAAAAAAAAAATTAGGTTTCCTGCTGGGCACAGTGGCTCTAACCTGTAATCTCAGCACTTTGTGAGGCCAAAGAGGGATAATTACTTGGCCCAGGAGTTCAAGACCAACCTGAGCAACATAGACCACATTTCTATAAAAACTTTGAAAAAATTAGCTGGGCATGGTGACATACCCCTGTAGTTACTAGCTACTTGGGAGGCTGTAACGGAGGATCTCTTGAGTCCAGGAGTTTGAGGCTGCAGTGAATTCTGATCGCACACCACTGTACTCTAGACTGGGCTACAGAGCAAGACCTTGTCTCCAGAAAAAGAGAGAGAGAGAGAGAGTTCCTGAATTAGACCCACCCAGGGATGCCTATGGATATGCAGAACCTTCTAAAAAGATTTCAAATTTTTTTTCTTGCTTCTTTTAAAAGACTTATTACAAAAGGCAAGTGAAAAGCTTACGTAATTAATTGATAAGAAAAATGGAAACTGCCAACCTTTTTGCTTAGTTACTATCATACCCCAAAGACAAAGAGAAAGCAGGAAAAGTGTTTTTTATAAAACGTAGACCCTCAGGTCAAGCAGTTTTGCTTTTTTTTTTTTTCAAAGTTCTCAATGTTAGAGTCCAGACATAGAAAATGATTTGTCTGACCTATATGTTAACGGACTCCACCCTAAACTCAGTAATCCTGTTAAGAAACAGAAGCAAAATTGAAAAGCCACCAATCTGACTAAATTATTATCCAGAATATGGCATTCTGGCATTCAGCTAGTTTTTTTGTTTGTTTGTTTGTTTTTAAGACAGAGTCTCCCTCTGTTGTCCAGGCTAAAGCACAGTGGCACGATCTCGGCTCACTGCAACCTCCGCCTCCTGGGTTCAAGTGATTCTCCTGCCCCAGCCTCCTGAGTAAGCAGCTTGGATTACACGTGCGCGCCACCATGTCCAGCTAAGTTTTGTGTTATTAGTAGAGACAGGATTTCGCCATGTTGATCAGGCTGGTCTCAAACTCCTGACCTCAAGTGATCCACCTGCCTTGGCCTCCCAAAGTATTGGAATTATAGGCGTGAGCCACTGTGCCCAGCCTAATTTTTTTTTTAAAATACGGAATGCTTCACAAATTTGTGTGTCATCCTTGTGGAGGGGACCATGCTAATCATCTCTGTATCATTCTAATTGCAAGCACCAGATTTTTTTTAATTTTTAGTTTCTTTTAGAACCGAGTTCTTTTTCTGTCACCCAGGTTGGAGTGCAATGGTACAATCATAGCTCACTGCAACCTCAAATTCCTGAGCTTAAGCGATTCTCTTGCCTCAGCCTCCAAGTAGCTAGGACTACAAGCACATATCACCACACCTGGCTAATTTTTTTTTTTTTTTTTTTTTTTTGTTGAGACGGAGTCTTGCTCTGTCGCCCAGGCTGGAGTGCAGTGGTCGGATCTCAGCTCACTGCAAGCTCCGCCTCCCGGGTTTACGCCATTCTCCTGCCTCAGCCTCCGGAGTAGCTGGGACTACAGGCCCCCGCCACCTTGCCCGGCTAGTTTTTTTGTATTTTTTAGTAGAGACGGGGTTTCACCATGTTAGCCAGGATGGTCTCGATCTCCTGACCTCGTGATCCGCCCGTCTCGGCCTCCCAAAGTGCTGGGATTACAGGCTTGAGCCACTGCGCCCAGCCACACCTGGCTAATTTTTTAAAAACTTTTTTGTAGACACAAAATCTTGTCATATTGCCTAGGCTGGTCTTGAACCTCTGGCCTCAAGTGATCCTCTCACCTCGGCCTCCAAAAATGCTGGGGTTATAGGCCTGAACCACCATACCTGACCTCGTATCAGACTTTTAACCATAGTCATTTTAAGTCCACAATTAATTACCTTATTCTCATGCTCTTCTAAAACCTTCTTTTTTAAGGCAGAGTCTCACTCTGTTGCCCAGGCTAGAGTGCAGTATCATGATCTTGTCTCACGGCAACCTCCACCTCCCTGGCTCAAGGGATACTCTGAGTAGCTTAGATTACAGGTGTGCACCACTATGCCCAGCTAATTTTTTTTTTTTTTTTTGTAGAGATGAGGTTTCACCGTGTTGCCCAGGCTGGTCTCGAACTCTTAGGCTCAAGCAGTCTGCCCACCTTGGCCTTCCAAAGTGCTGGGATTACAGGCATGAGCCACCTGCCCAGCCCTTCTGTGAGCTTTTTGCAAACAACTGTAATCCTAAAGTGTTGTGTCTTCAAGAAGATTCATGGGAAGTGTGGCCCAGTGCAGTGGCTCACGCCTGTAATCCCAACACTTTGGGAGGCCAAGGCAGGTGGATCACCTGAGGTCACAAGTTCAAGACCAGCCTGGCTAACATGGTGAAACCCTGTCTCTACTAAAAATACAAAAATTAGCCAGACATGGTGGTGTGCGCCCATAATCCCAGCTACTCAAGAAGTTAAGGCAGGAAAATTGCTTGAGCCTGGGAGATGGAGGTTGTAGTGAGCCAAGATCATGCCACTGCACTCCAGCCTGGGCGACGGAGGGAAACTCCGAAGATTCATGGGAAGTGTTAAAGCAAACAAAGTGAGAAGGACTCCGTACTTCCATATTTGAGTCCTTGTGGATGAACTGCAACCTAACTTAATAAGTAGACAAAATTGAAAACCTAACTTAGTAGTTATAATAGTGTCTATAATAATAGCTGAGTCTTAGCCAATGCCAGTACAGCCATACTTCAACCATTCATACACTGCTGGGTGTTCAGACTATATTCAAATAAGGCAAATGCCAAGCTGTAACTAATTCAGCTTTTTCTGAGCCTCACTTCCAGTTTCTGTACGTCACTTCCTTTTTCTTGTCTATAAATTTGTTCTGACCACAAGACACCATTGGAGTTTCTTTGAATCTGCTGCGATTCTGGGGGCTGTCTGATTTGCGAATCATTTATTGCTCAATTAAACTGCTTTAAACTTAATTCGGCTTTTTCTTTTAACAGAAGGATAGAGAGGACTCTGACAAATAAATGTAGGTTTCTGATAACTTTAAGAGCATACCACTGGACTAGGTAGAAATTTCCAGAACTCCAATGAAGAAACTGATGGGTTCGTGAGCTGCTAACCAAGATCAAGCAGAACAAAAATTAATTACATGGGATTAAATAAACTGATGAAGAATTATGGGTTTTTACAGCATTTTTATTTGAAATATTGCAGGTTTTTTGTTTGTTTGCTTGTTTTTGAGACAGAGTCGCGCTCTGCTGCCAGGCTGGATGGAGTAGAGTGGCGCGATCTCGGCTCACTGCCACCTCTGCCTCCCAGGTTCAAGTGATTCTCCTGCCTCAGCTTCCTGAGTAGCTGGAACTATAGGCGCATGCCACCATGCCCAACTAATTTTTTTGTATTTTTAGTAGAGACATGGTTTCACCATGTTGGCCAGGATGGTCTCAATCTTTGACCTCGTGATCCGCCCGCTTTGGCCTCCCAAAGTGCTGGGATTACAGGTGTGAGCCACTGTGCCTAGCCATATTGCAGGTTTTTTAATATTTTGTTTTTCAGATTTAAGACAACTCTTTCTTTTAAGCTGCCTGTAACTTACAGCAATTTGGCAAAGTATGCTTTTGTGAACAAAAATTGAAACATTTACTTTCAGTACCTACCTGATCCCTCCAGAATTTAGAAATATCCATGAAAATTTTTATTTTCATGGCAATATGGTTATTTTCCTACTTAAGTTCAGTAAGAATCTGCTGTTTTCTCAGGATAAAATTGAAAATATTAGTTATATTTTTTCACTGGGATACCATATTTGACAAGTGTGTAGAATGAATCTACAGGTACTGTAGACAAAGTCTGAAGTATGCTTTGGTTTGGCTTCATAGCCTCAAGAAGTTGTTAATAATCCAATCCAATGGATTTGATTTCCTATCAAAAGTTCCAGCAAAGCAACATTTAATAGAGCCTATGTGGTCAATTGTTATTCTTGCTGTACTTGTATAAATAAACAGCCCAAGTTTGATGAGACTAAGCTTATTTTGCAAACAAATTACTTTTACTCTGATTATCTTTGGTAGAAATGGGGCTGACTGTAGAGCAGGGGTCCCCAATGCCTAGCTCCCCTGTTAGGAACCAGGCCACATAGCAGGAGGTGAGCAGCAGACGAGCGAGTATTACTGCCTGAGCTCCGCCTCCATCAGACCATCAGCAGCATTAAAGTCTCATAGGAGGCCAGGCGTGGTGCCTCACGCCTATAATCCCAGCACTTTGGGAGGCCAAGCTGGGGGGATTGAGGTCAGGGGTTCAAGACCAACTTTGCCAACATGGTGAAGCCCCATCTCTACTAAAAATACAAAAATTAGCCAGGTGTAGTGGTACACACCTATAATCCCAGATACCTAGGAGGCTGAAGCAGTATTCCCTTGAACCCTGGAGGCAGAAGTTGCAGTGAGCCAAGATCAAGTCACTGCACTCCAGCCTGGGTGACAGAGTGAGGCTCCATCTCAAAAACAAAAACAACAAAGTCTCATAGAAGTGGGAACCCTATTGTGAACTTCACATGTGAGGGATCTAGGTTTCTTGCTCCTCATGAAAATCTAATGCTTTATGATCTGAGGTGAAAGTTTCATCCCGAAACTATCCCCTCCACCCCCATCCTGGTCTATGGAAAAATTGTCTTCCACAAAAAGGTTGGAGACCACTGCTATTGAGAGAAAAACTGTGTTTCTGAGGAAAGCTATAGTATACCTGTTATTACAGTGTACCCCTGTTCCTTGTTCTCAACTTTTTATCATCTACCTGTAGACTAAACTAGATTCTGAATTATTCTAGTTTCCTCCAATATGTGGCTACAACTCTCCAACTAAAAATAAGAGCTACTCTGTTCCCGAAGCCCTGCAAGCAGAAGCTAGACAACTCAATGTCAATTTTAAAGGACAAGTCTTATTACTGATGTGTGGGCCAAATAGAGATTTCACCAAAATGCATGATGCCATAACCAGAGACAATCAAACTGCAAATCAAGATGAGAAGTTGGACCGGGCCTGGTGGCTTACACCTGTAATCTCAACACTCTAGGAGGCTGAGGTAGGCAGATCACTTGAGGTTAGGGGTTCAAGACAAGCCTAGCCAACATCTTGGCTCACTATAACCTTTGCCTCTCAGGTTCAAGTGATTCTCCTGCCTCAGCCTCCCAAGTAACTGGGACTACAGGAACCTGCCACCACACCTGGCTAATTTTTTGTATTTTTAGTAGAAATAGGGTTTCACCATGTTGGCCAGGCTGGTCTTGAACTCGCGACCTCAGGTGATCCACCCGCCTCAACCTCCCAAAGTGCTGGGATTACAGGTGTGAGCCACCGTGCCCAGTTTCATGATCTGTTTTATAAAGTAAGACTTCTAGTGCTCAGCTTCAGTAGCACATATACTAAAACAATTAGAACGATACAGAGAAGATTAGAACCCCTGCATAAGGATGACATGCAAATTCATGAAGCATTCCATATTATTGTAAAAAAGACTTCTAGATCCACTTGTTCTCACTTCCTGCCTTAATTTATCCCAGTCGTGGGATGCTAGATTACCTACTAGCTGAACAGGAAGGAGTCTGTGTAGTTGCTGATACTTCTTGTTGCACATAGGTAAACATATCAAGTATTGTAGTGACTCAGTTATTAAAAATTAACATCTACTTGGTTAAAACAGGCAGACTCATCATCTAGCTCTTTCTTAGATATGTTTGATTTTAGTTGCTTTAGTTCATGGAGACCCTGGGTAAGAAGCATACTCCAAATTTTTGGTATTATCCTCCTGATGGTCACAATATTAGTCTTCCTGGTACACAGTATCCTCTCAAAAAGTCTTAAATATCTACATGCAGCCATCTGCTGAATGCTAAATGGTCTTTTGGGCTGGAATGAAGAAAACTTAAAGAAATACATGATAAGAAAGACAATGTAACCCATGAATGATGTATGGAGAGCACACCCCAAAATGATGGTGACTGTTGGATTGTATTGATGCCCTAAGTCTTGGTCACACTGTCACCTATGAGAGACCCTGACAAAAAGAGGGGAATTGTTCAATACAATTATATCTCTTTAGGCTCAACAGACCAAATCAAAATGGAGTTACTTGTCCTGAAGTTCCATACCAACAAACTGAAGCTAAGTTGTTTATGTGACACTTCAAGATAGCAGGAGTTAATAGGCAAATCCCCAAATAGTCCAGTTTTATCTGGCTTGAAAAAGTCCCTTCTGCTTTAACCTTTACAGGGAAAGTAGCTTTGAAATGACCAATCTGGTTTTTGGGTTTTTTTTCATTCTGTTTCTGCTTTCCTCAGCCCATTTCTTTTTTTTTCTTTTTTTTTCTTTTGGAGACAGAATATCACTCTGTCACTCAGGCTAGAGTGCACGATCTCAACTCACTGCAGCCTCCACTTCTCAGGTTCAAGTGATTCTCCTGCTTCAGCCTCCCAAGCAGCTGGGATTACAGGCACATGCCCATCTAATTTTTGTGTCTTTAGTAGAGACAGGGTTTTGCCAAGTTGACCTGGCTGATCTCAAACTCCTGACCACCTTCCTTGGCCTCCCAAAGTGCTGGAATTACAGGTGTGAGCCACCATGTCCAGGCTCCTCAGCTTATTTCTCTCTATAAAGCCAAACTCCTTTGCTCAGCTCACTGGAGCAAAGAAGTTTGGTTTTACAGAATGAATCACACACACACGAAAAGCCAGTTAAGATCTTTAAACTAAATTTGTTGTAATTTTGACTTTTGAAAGGAGTAACACCTAAGCATTAAAACAAAAAGTTGTAATTTTTACTTAGAGGAAGTTGGGGAGAGTATAAAGGAGAAAAGAAACTAACTTTGAACAATTATTCATTTATCTAACACACATTTATTAAGTGCTTTTTGTGTTCCAGGCACTGTGCTATGCCCTATGAATTCAGGGATATAATATGTTTTCAGATTAGATATCAAAGTATTGTTTAAATACAGGCATACCTCATTTTATTGTGTTTCACTTTATTGCAGTAAAAAGTAGTATTTCTGACTGCTCCATTGAGTGGCCGATTCTCTGTCTCTCTCCGTTTCCTCAGGCATCCTTATTTCCTGCTACACAATGATATTGAAATTAGGCCAACTAATAACCCTACAGTGGCCTCTAAGTGTTCAAATGAAAGGAGGAGTAATACATCTCTTACTTTAAAAGCTAGAAACAGTTAAGCTTAATGAGGAAGGGGGCATGTCAAAAGCTGAGACAGGCCAAAAGCTAAGCCTCTTGCATCAGTTAGCCAAGTTGCGAATGCAAAGGAAAACTTCTTTTTTTTTTTTTTTTTTTTTTTTTTTTTTTTTTTTGAGGCGGAGTCTCGCTCTGTTGCCGGACTGGAGTGCAGTGGCCGGATCTCAGCTCACTGCAAGCTCCCCCTCCCGGGTTTACGCCATTCTCCAGCCTCAGCCTCCCGAGTAGCTGGGACTACAGGCGCCTGCCATCTCGCCCGGCTAGTTTTTGTATTTTTAGTAGAGACGGGGTTTCACCGTGTTAGCCAGGATGGTCTCGATCTCCTGACCTCGCGATCCGCCCGTCTCGGCCTCCCAAAGTGCTGGGATTACAGGCTTGAGCCACCGCGCCCGGCCGGAAAACTTCTTGAAGGAAATTAGAAGTGTTACTCCAGTGAACACATGAACGATTAAAAAAAAAAAAATAGCAAAACAGCTTTGTTGTTGATAAGGGGAACGTTTGAGTGGTCTGGATAGAAGATCAAACTCATCACAACATTCCCTTAAGCCAAAGCCTAATCCAGAGGAAGGCCTCAACTCTCTTCAGTTCTATAAAGGCTAAGAGAGGTTGGAAAGCTGCAGAAGAAAAGTTTGAAGCTAGGCAGAGGTGGTTCATGAGGCTTAAGGAAAAAAGCTGTCTCTATCATGTAAAAGTGCAAGGTGAGGCCGGGCGCGGTGGCTCAAGCCTGTAATCCCAGCACTTTGGGAGGCCGAGACGGGCGGATCACGAGGTCAGGAGATCGAGACCATCCTGGCTAACACGGTGAAACCCCGTCTCTACTAAAAATACAAAATCTAGCCGGGCGAGGTGGCAGGCGCCTGTAGTCCCAGCTACTCGGGAGGCTGAGGCAGGAGAATGGTGTGAACCCGAGAGGCGGAGCTTGCAGTGAGCTGAGATCCGGCCACTGCACTCCAGTCCGGGCGACAGAGCAAGACTCCGCCTCAAAAAAAAAAAAAAAAAAAAGTGCAAGGTGAAGCAGCAAGTGCTGATGGAGAAGCTGTAGCAAGCTATCCAGAAGATCTAGCATAATAATCAATAAAGATGAACCCACTAAACAGATTTTCACTGTAGATGAAACAGCCTTATATGGGAAGAAGATGACATCCAGGAAAAAGCTGCCGGGAAGCTCGAATTGGGTGGAGCCCACCGCAGCTCAAGGAGGCCTGCCTGCCTCTGTAGACTCCACCTCTGGGGACAGGGCATAGCTAAACAAAAAGCAGCAGAAACCTCTGCAGATGTAAAAGTCCCTGTCTGACAGATTTGAAGAAGCAGTGGTTCTCCCAGCACAGAGGTTGAGATCTGAGAATGGACAGACTGCCTGCTTAAGTGGGTCCCTGACCCCTGAATAGCCTAACTGGGAGACATCCCCCACTAGGTGCAGACCAACACCTCACACCTCACACAGCTGGGTACACCCCTGAGACGAAGCTTCCAGAGCAAGAATCAGACAGCAACACTCGCTATTCAGCAGTATTCTATATTCTGCAGCCTCCGTTGCTGATATCCAGGCAAACAGGGTCTGGAGTGGACCTCAAGCAAACTCCAACAGACCTGCAGCTGAAGGTCATGACTCTTAGAAGGAAAACTAACAAACAGAAAGGACACCCACACCAAAACCCCATCAGTACGTCACCATCATCAAAGACCAAAGGCAGATAAAACCACAAAGATGGGGAAAAAGCAGTGCAGAAAAACTGGAAATTCAAAAAATCAGAGCGCATCTCCCCCTCCAAAGGAATGCAGCTCATCGCCAGCAACGGAAAAAAGCTGGATGGAGAATGAATTTGATGAGTTGAGAGAAGAAGGCTTCAGTCAATAAGACTTCTCAGAGCTAAAGAAGAAACTACGTAACCAGCGCAAAGAAACTAAAAACCTTGAAAAAAGAATGGATGAATGGATAGCTAGAATAATCAATGCAGACACTTTAAAAGAACTGATAGAGCTGAAAACCATGACACGAGAACTACGTGACAAATGCACAAGCTTCAGTAACCAACTCAATCAACTAGAAGAAAGAGTATCAGTGACTGAAGATCAAATGAATGAAATGAAGCGAGAAGAGAAGTGTAGAGAAAAAAGAGTAAAAAGAAATGAACAAAGCCTCCAAGAAATATGGTATTATGTGAAAAGACCAAATCTACGTCTGATTGGTGTGCCTGAAAGTGACGGGGAAAATGGAACCAAGTTGGAAAACACTCTGCAGGATATCATCCAGGAGAACTTTCCCAACCTAGTAAGGCAGGTCAACATTCAAATTCAGGAAATAGAGAGAACACCACAAAGATGCTCCTCGAGAAGAGCAACTCCAAGACACATAATTGTCAGATTCACCAAAATTGAAATGAAGGAAAAAATATTAAGGGCAGCCAGAGAGAAAGGTCAGGTTACCCACAAAGGGAAGCCCATCAGACTAACAGCAGATCTCTCGGCAGAAACTCTCCAAGCCAGAAGAGAGTGGGGGCCAATATTCAACATTCTTAAAGAAGAGAATTTTCAACCCAGAATTTCATATACAGCCAAACTAAGTTTCATAAGTGAAGGAGAAATAAAATCCTTTACAGACGAGCAAATGCTTAGAGATTTTGTCACCACCAGGCCTGCCCTACAAGAGATCCTGAAGGAAGCACTAAACATGGAAGGGAACAACCAGTACAAGCCATTGCAAAAACATGCCAAAATGTAAAGTCCATCAATGCTAGGAAGAAACTGCATCAACCAACAAGCAAAATAACCAGCTAATATCATAATGACAGGATCAAGTTCACACATAACAATATTAACGTTAAATGTAAATGGACTAAATGGTCCAATTAAAAGACACAGACTGGCAAATTGGATGAAGAGTCAAGACCCATCAGTTTGCTGTACTCAGGAGTCCCATCTCACATGCAGAGACACACATAGGCTCAAAATAAAGGGATGGAAGAAAATCTACCAAGCAAATGGAAAACAAAAAAAAAGCAGGGGTTGCAATCCTAATCTCTGATAAAACAGACTTTAAACCATCAAACATCAAAAGAGACAAAGAAGACCATTACATAATGGTAAAGGGATCAATTCATCAGGAAGAGCTAACTATCCTAAATATGTATGCACCCAATATAGGAGCACCCAGATTCATAAAGCAAGTCCTTAGAGACTTACAAAGAGACTTAGACTCCCATACAATAATAATGGGAGATTTTAACACTCCACTGTCAACATTAGACAGATCAACGAGACAGAAACTTATCAAAGATATCCAGGAATTGAACTCAACTCTGCACCAAGCAGACCTAATAGACATCTACAGAACTCTCCACCCCAAATCAACAGAATATACATTCCTCTCAGCACCACATCACACTTATTCCAAAATTGACCACATAGTTGGAAGTAAAGTACTCCTCAGCAAATGTAAAAGAACAGAAATTATAACCAGCTGTCTCTCAGACCACAGTGCAATCAAACTAGAACTCAGGACTAAGAAACTCAATCAAAACCACTCAACTACATGGAAACTGAACAACCTGCTCCTCAATGACTACTGGGTACATAACGAAATGAAGGCAGAAATAAAGATGTTCTTTGAAACCAATGAGAACAAAGATACAACATACAATAATCTCTGGGACACATTTAAATCAGTGTGTAGAGGGAAATTTATAGCACTAAATGCCCACAAGAGAAAACAGGAAAGATCTAAAATTGACACCCTAACATCACAATTAAAAGAACTAGAGAAGCAAGAGCAAACACATTCAAAAGCCAGCAGAAGGCAAGAAATAACTAAGATCAGAGCAGAACTGAAGGAGATAGAGACACAAAATCCCTCCAAAAATCAATGAATCCAGGAACTGGTTTTTTGAAAAGATCAACAAAATAGACCGCTAGCAAGACTAATAAAGAAGAAAAGAGAGAAGAATCAAATAGACACAATAAAAAATGATAAAGGGGATATCACCACTGACCTCACAGAAATACAAACTATAAACACCTCTATGCAAATAAACTAGAAAACCTGGAAGAAATGGATAATTTCCTGGACCCTTACACTCTCCCAAGACTAAACCAGGAAGAAATTGAATCCCTGAAGAGGCCAAAAGCAGGCTCTGAAATTGAGGCAATAATTAATAGCCTGGCCGGGCGCGGTGGCTCAAGCCTGTAATCCCAGCACTTTGGGAGGCCGAGACGGGCGGATCACGAGGTCAGGAGATCGAGACCATCCTGACTAACATGGTGAAACCCCGTCTCTACTAAAAAAATACAAAAAATTAGCCGGGCGAGATGGCGGGCGCCTGTAGTCCCAGCTACTCGGGAGGCTGAGGCGAGAGAATGGCGTAAACCCGGGAGGCGGAGTTTGCAGTGAGCTGAGATCCGGCCACTGCACTCCAGCCTGGGCGACAGAGCGAGACTCCGTCTCAAAAAAAAAAAAATAATAATAATAATTAATAGCCTACCAACCAAAAAAAGTCCAGGACCAGACAGATGCACAGCCGAATTCTACCAGAGGTACAAGGAGGAGCTGCTACCATTCCTTCTGAAACTATTCCAATCAATAGAAAAAGAGGGAATCCTCCCTAACTCATTTTATGAGGCCAACATCATCCTGATACCAAAGCCTGCCAGAGACACAACAAAAAAAGAGAATTTTAGACCAATATCCCTGATGAACATCGATGCAAAAATCCTCAGTAAAATACTGGCAAACCGAATCCATCAGCACATCAAAAAGCTTATCCACCATGATCAAGTGGGTTTCATCCCTGGGATGCAAGGCTGGTTCAACATATGCAAATCAATAAATGTAATCCAGCATATAAACAGAACCAAAGACAAAAACCACATGATTATCTCAATAGATGCAGAAAAGGCCTTTGACAAAATTCAACAGCACTTCATGCTGAAAACTCTCAGTAAATTCGGTATTGATGGAAAGTATTTCAAAATAATAAGAGCTATTTATGACAAACCCACAGCCAATATCATACTGAATGGGCAAAAACTGGAAGCATTCTCTTTGAAAACTGGCACGAGACAGGGATGCCCTCTCTCACCACTCCTATTCAACATAGTGTTGGAAGTTCTGGCTAGGGCAATCAGGCAACAGAAAGAAATCAAGGGTATTCAGTTAGGAAAAGAAGAAGTCAAATTGTCCCTGTTTGCAGATGACATGATTGTATGTTTAGAAAACCCATTGTCGCCGCTCAAAATCTCCTTAAGCTGATAAGCAACTTCAGCAAAGTCTCAGGATACAAAATCAATGTGCAAAAATCACAAGCATTCTTATACACCAGTAACAGACAAACAGAGAGCCAAATCATGAATGAACTCCCATTCATAATAGCTTCAAAGAGAATAAAATACCTAGGAATCCAACTTACAAGGGATGTGAAGGACCTCTTCAAGGAGAACTACAAACCACTGCTCAGTGAAATAAAAGAGGACACAAACAAGTGGAAGAACATACCATGCTCATGGATAGGAAGAATCAATATCATGAAAATGGCCATACTGCCCAAGGTAATTTATAGATTCGATGCCATCCCCATTAAGCTACCAATGACTTTCTTCACAGAATTGGAAAAAACTGCTTTAAAGTTCATATGGAACCAAAAAAGAGCCCGCATTGCCAAGACAATCCTAAGCCAAAAGAACAAACTGGAGGCATCATGCTACCTGACTTCAAACAATACTACAAGGCTACAGTAACCAAAACAGCATGGTACTGGTACCAAAACAGAGATATAGACCAATGGAACAGAACAGAGCCCCCAGAAATACCACACATCTACAGCCATCTGATCTTTGACAAACCTGACAAAAACAAGAAATGGGGAAAGGATTCCCTATTTAATAAATGGTGCTGGGAAAATTGGCTAGCCATAAGTAGAAAGCTGAAACTGGATCCTTTCCTTACTCCTTATATGAAAAGTAATTGAAGATGGATTAGGGACTTAAATGTTAGACCTAAAACCATAAAAATCCTAGAAGAAAACCTGGGTAATACCATTCAGGACATAGGCATGGGCAAGGACTTCATGTCTAAAACACCAAAAGCAATGGCAACAAAAGCCAAAATTGACAAATGGGATCTAATTAAACTAAAGAGCTACTGCACAGCAAAAGAAACTACCATTAGAGTGAACAGGCAACCTACAGAATGGGAGAAAATTTTTGCAATCTACTCATCTGACAAAGGGCTAATATCCAGAACCTACAAAGAACTCAGACAAATTTACAAGAAAAAAACAAACAACCCCATCAAAAAGTGGGCAAAGGATATGAACAGACAGTTCCCAAAAGAAGACATTCGTACAACTGACAGACACATGAAAAACTGCTCATCATCACTCACCATCAGAGAAATGCAAATCAAAACCACAATGAGATACCATCTCACACCAGATAGAATGGCAATCATTCAAAAGTCAGGAAACAACAGGTGCTGGAGAGGATGTGGAGAAATAGGAACACTTTTACACTATTGGTGGGACTCTAAACTAGTTCAATTATTGTGGAAAACAGTGTGGCGATTCCTCAAGGATCTAGAACTAGAAATACCATTTGACCCAGTCATCCCATTACTGGGTATATACCCAAAGGAGTATAAATCATGCTGCTATAAAGACACACGTGCACGTATGTTTATTGCAGCACTATTCACAATAGCAAAGACTTGGATTCAACCCAAATGTTCATCAGTGATAGACTGGATTAAGAAAATGTGGCACATATACACCATGGAATACTATGCAGCCATAAAAAAGGATGAGTTCATGTCCTTTGTAGGGACATGGATGCAGCTGGAAACCATCATTCTCAGCAAACTATCGCAAGAACAGAAAACCAAACACTGCATGTTCTCACTCATAGGTGGGAATTGAAAAATGAGATCACTTGGACACAGGGTGGGGAACATCACACACCGGGGCCTGTTGTGGGGAGGGGGGAGGGGGGAGGGCTAGCATTAGGAGATATACCTAATGTAAACGACGAGTTAATGGGTACAGCACACCAACATGGCACACGTATACATATGTAACAAACCTGCACATTGTGCACATGTACCTAGAACTTAAAGTATAACAATAAAAAAAAAAGAATAAACTGCCTTTCATAATGTTCATCTCCTTGGTAATCAGCAGATACTCCAATATTTCGCAGGGGTAAAAAAAAAAAAAAAAAAGACATCCAGGACTTTCATTGCTAGAAATGAGAAGTCATTGCCTGGCTTCAAAGCTTCAAGGGACATGCTAACTCTTGTCAGTGGCTAATGCAGCTGGTGATTTTAAGTTGAAGCCAATGTTCATTTACCATTCCGAAAATCCCTGGACCCTGAAGAATTATGCTAAATATATTCTGCCTGTGCTCTGTGAATGAAGCCTCAAAGCTTGAATGACAGCACATCTGTTTACAGCATGGTTTTCTGAATATTTTAAGCCCACTGTTGAGATCTGTTGCTCAGGAAAAAAGTTTCCTTTCAAAATGTTACTGCTCCTTGACAATTCACCTGGTTACCCAACAGCTCGAATGGAGATGTACAAGGAGATCAACGTTGTTTTCATACGTGCTAACATAATACTCATTCTACAGCTCATGGATCAAGGAGTAATTTAGATTTTCAAGTCTTAGTAGTTAAGAAATACATTTTGTAAGGCTATAGCTGCCATAAACAGTGATTCCTCTGATGGATCTGTGCAGAGTACATTGAAAACCTTCTGGAAGGGATCCACCATTCGAGATGCCTTTAGGAACATTTGTGATTCATGGGAGGAGGTCAAAATATCAACATTAACAGGAATTTGGAAGAACTTGATTCCAAACACTTATGGACAATTTTGAGGCGTTTAAGTCTGTAGTGAAGAAAGTAACTGAAAGCTGGTGGAAACGGAGCTAGAATTAGAAGTGGAGCCTGAAGAGGTGAATGAATTGCTACAACCTCATGATCCAACTTGAATGGATAAGGAGTAGTTTCTTAAAGATGAGCAAATAAAGTGTTTTTTTGAGGATTCTATCTCAAGAAACCATAGCCTCTGGTGAAGATGCTGTGAACATTGTTGAAATGACCATAAAGGATTTAGAATATTACGTATAAAATAAATAAATAGGAAAAAACAGAATATTACATAAACTTAGTTGATAAAGCAGTGGTAGAGTTTGAGAGGATTTACTCCAATTTTGAAAGAAATTCCACTGTGTATAAAATGCTATCAAACAGCGTTGCATAAAGGACAGATCTTTCATGAATGACAGAGAATCAGTGTGGCAGACTTCATTGTTGTCCTATCTTAAGAAATTGCCACAGCCACCCCAATCTTCAGTAACCACCATTCTGATCAGTCAGCAGCCATCAACATCAAGATAAGACCCTCTACCAGCAAAAAGATTATGACTCACTGAAGGGTCAGATAATTGTTAGGATTCCTTAGTAATAAAATATGTTTTAATGAAGGTACTTTTATAATGTTTATGCTATTGTACACTTAATAAACCATAGTGTAGTAAAAACATAATTTAGGCTGGGCGTGGTGGCTCAAGCCTGTAATCCCAGCACTTTGGGAGGCCGAGACAGGCGGATCACGAGGTCAGGAGATCGAGACCATCCTGGCTAATACGGTGAAACCCCGTCTCTACTAAAAAATACAAAAAAAACTAGCTGGGCGACGAGGCGGGCGCCTGTAGTCCCAGCTACTCGGGAGGCTGAGGCAGGAGAATGCCGTAAACCCGGGAGGCGGAGCTTGCAGTGAGCTGAGAACCGGCCACTGCACTCCAGCCTGGGCGGCAGAGCAAGACTCCATCTCAGAAAAAAAAAAAAAAAAAAAACATAATTTTTATATGCACTGGAAACCAAAAAATGTGTGTAGCTCACTTTATTGTGATATTCACTTTATTGCAATATTCACTTTATTGCAGTGATCTAGAACCAAACCTGCAATATCTGCATGGTATGCCTATATACATATGTCTAGATTTAACTTATGAAACACCAGGTTTTAAAAATTGTGTTAATGGCGGGCACGGTGGCTCACACCTGTAATCCCAGCACTTTGGGAGGCCGAGGTGGATGGATCACCTGAGGTCAGGAGTTTGAGACCAGCTTGCCAAACATGGTGAAACCCCATCTCTACTAAAAATACAAAATTAGCTGGGCATGGTGGTGGGCACCTGTAATCCCAGCTACTTGGGAGACTGAGGCAGGAGAATTGCTTGAACCTGGGAGGCAGAGGTTGCAGTGAGCTGAGATCGCTCCATTGTACTCCAGCCTGGACAAGAGCGAAACTCCATCTCAAAAAAAAAGTGTTATTATTGTTTTATTAATTTATTTTTGAGACAGAGTCTCACTCTTTCATCTAGGCTGGAGTGCAGTGGCACAATCTTGGCTCACTGCAACCTCCGCCTCCTGGGTTCAAATGATTCTCGTGCCTTGGACTCCCTAATAGCTGGAATTACAGGTGCATGCCACCACGTCTGGCTAATTTTTGTATTTTTAGTACAGACAGGGTTTCACCATGTTGGTCAGACTGGTCTCTAACTTTTGACCTCAAGTGATCTGCCTGCCTCGGCCTCCCAAAGTGCTGGGATTACAGGCCTAAGCCACCGTGCCCGGCGGTGTTATTATTGTTTTAAGCCCAGATAGCCATAATTAACCCTCTTTAGTGCTAGTTATTTAATTCTTTATTATGGAAGTGAAAAGCCTCTCTTGGACAAAAGACTTACATTGAGAGACAATTTTTGACTAGTATGGTAGCAATGGAGATGAAGAGAAGAAGAAAGATTTGTGAAATTTTTTTTCAGAGGTAGAATCAACAGGACTTGGGGCTTGTTTGAGGGGGTAGTGTTTCCTGTTATTTTACTCTTGTTTGGAGTTGGGTGGAGTGGATGGGGATGACTTTTCATTTCCAGGAAAGTTTAGAACAAACAGATATACTAGAAGCAAACCAACCCCATTTTGTGTTAAATTCAATTGTGTTAAACCAGAGAAGTCTGCCCTAGAACTATTCATTTTAGAGTTGTCAGTATAAATGAAGTTGTTGGTTTAGATGAGATTGCCTAAGACCGAGTTTAGAATAAGAAGAGAAAAAGGCCTAGAAACCAGCACTTTGGGAGGCCGGGACGGGCGGATCACGAGGTCAGGAGATCAAGACTATCCTGGCTAACACGGTGAAACCCCGTCTCTACTAAAAAATACAAAAAACTAGCCGGGCGAGGTGGCGGGCACCTGTAGTCCCAGCTACTCCGGAGGCTGAGGCAGGAGAATGGCGTGAGCCCGGGAGGCGGAGCTTGCAGTGAGCCGAGATCCGGCCACTGCACTCCAGCCTGGGCGACAGAGCGAGACTCCGTCTCAAAAAAAAAAAAAGTCAAACTGCAAAATTATATATGCACACATGCACATAGAATATGGCTTGCCTCTAACAACAGTCCTCTAGTTATCCAGTTCTCAAAGATGCTGTTACCGGTGTCTTGCATATTCCTTCAGATATGGTCTGTGCCATGTTTCATCATTTTTAAACTTGGTAATTCTGCTGTATTTGGGATTTTGACAAGTTTTCTACTGTGAAAGGATATTCTGAAGCCAGTGTGTTCCTAATTGAGAGCCAAAGGAGAAGGAAGCACACTGGACAAAGAGAGCCTGTGTCACAGGAAACAAGGACATTAGGAAAAAAGGCATGAAGCGGCCGGGCGCGGTGGCTCACGCCTGTAATCCCAACACTTTGGGAGGCCAAGACAGGCAGATCACAAGGTCAAGAAATGGAGACCATCCTGGCTAACATGATAAAACCCCGTGTCTACTAAAAATACAAAAATTAGCTGGGCGTGGTGGCGGGCGCCTATAGTCCCAGCTATTCCGGAGGCTGAGGCAGAAGAATCACTTGAACCTGGGAGGTGGAGGTTGCAGCGAGCTGAGATCGCACCACTGCACTCCAGCCTGGGTGACAGAGCAAGACTCCATCTCAAAAAATAAAAATAAAAAAATAGAAAGGTGTGAAGGGAAAGGTAAATTGGCTATGATATTTGGATTAATTTCTCCCCTTCTTTAACACCATGACTTAGGAAAAACATGACTTCGGAGTCAGACACTTTGATAAAATCCTAGCTATGTCACTGTCTAGCTATATGGTGATATTGGTCAAGTTATTTCTCTCTCTGAGATTTGTTTTCCTAACTTATAAAAATGGAGATAATGTTAGGCTCTTCCTATGTGCTAGGTATCTCACCAGCTTCTATTTGGTAGAGCTAGTGAGATAGCTGACACATAGGAAGAACCAAATAGCTCTATTGGTAGACACATAGGAAGGTGATTTTGTAAATGCAGAAAGGGATAAGGCAGTAAAGGAAATATGGGTAAATTTAGCACATAGCTCTACCAAATAGAAGAATCTAGTAAGTGGTGACTATTATTTTCTTAGATATTGTTTAAAGGAAATGGTAGTTATATTTGTATGTTTTCCCACTCCAGTTCTACCTCAATATTTATTTGTTTTAACCTGTCTTGGTTCTGAAAGGATTTAAGGCAGCTGACTCCTGGGAAAATAAATTTTCTTTGGAAAAAAATTGTATGAAAAGGTCAGGCATGGTGGCTTACACCTGTAATCCCAGTGCTTTGGGAGGCCGAGGCGGGCAGTTCACCTGAGGTCAGGAGTTTGAGACCAGCCTGACCAACATGGTGAAACTCCATCTCTACTAAAAAATACAAAAATTAGCTGGGTGTTGTGGTGGGTGCCTGTAATCCCAGCTACTCGGGAGGCTGAGGCACAAGAATCGCTTGAACTCGGTAGACGAAAGTTGCAGTGAGCCAAGATTGCGCCATTGCATTACAGCCTGGATGACAAGAGCGAAACTCCATCTCAAAAAAAAAAAAAAGAAAAAAAAGTATGTGGAAAAAGAAAACACTAGGCTGCAAGTTAAGCTCTGAGAGGCCTATTGAAGCATATCCTAGGGTCTAGAGCAGGATATACCCTACCGATCCGAAGGACATCAGAGGAATGAGAATTTTCACTGTGAAAAGATCTTGGAGGTGCTTATTTCTTATGTACCACATTTAATATGTACAGTATTAGTTCCCCACTACATTTGAAACCAGGCTCCGTATTGTAATGAAATCTTTATATCATATATGAAGATATATATGTGTGTGTGTCTATATGTACACACATATAGGTATATACCATACACCTACAAACTTTTTTTCATGATCAATTTTTCTGTTTGTTTGTTTGAGATGGAGTCTCTCTCTGTCACCCAGGCTGGAGTTCAATGGTGAAATCTCTTGGCTCACTGTAACCTCTGCCTCCCAGGTTCAAGCAATTCTCCTGCCTCAGTCTCCCAAATAGCTGAGATTACAGGTGCCTGCCACCATGCCTGCCTAATTTTTTTTGTAATTTTAGTAGAGACAGGGGTTTCATCATATTGGTTAGGCTGGTTTTGAACTCTTGGCCTCAAGTGATCTGCCCACCTCAGCCTCCCAAAATGTTGGGATTACAGGTGTGAGCCACCACACGCAGCCATGATCAGTATTAAATAAATGTTTGTTCAATTAAAATCAGTAGACCTTTTATATGTACATATGTTTTTACATGTGCAGACTAAGGGACATGGAAGTTGTCCTAAAGCTGGTTTATAAACAATACCTCCCTATTTGGATAAGAAGTAATACAAGATGAAAAAAGTGAATGGCAAAGTGCACATTGGGTAGTACTTTTGTCTTTTCTTTTTTTTGAAACAAGGTCTCACTCTATCACCCAGGCTGGTGTGCAATGGTGCAACCATGGCTCACTGCAGCCCTCGACTCCCGGGCTCAAGCAATTCTCCCACTTCTGCCTCCCAAGTAGGTGCGACTACAGGCACCCACCACCATGCCTGGTTAATTTTTATTTTTTGTAGAGATGGGGTCTCACTGTGTTGCCCAAGCTGGTCTCAAACTTCTGGGTTCAAGCAATCCCTGCCACCTCAAGCTCCCAAAGTGTTGGGATTACAGGTGTGAGCCACTATGCTAGGTGACTTTTTCCAGTGACTATAGAAATCTATATTTTAAAATAATCTTCAAATGTATTTTTTAATTTCACTGCATTTGTAGGCTCCGTTTATAACAAGCACTTACTAGAGGCTGCTAGAAGTACACATATGGCATTTAATTTCTATTAAGGTCATAAGCAAGTACAATATCATTATTATTTGTTGGATAGTATGGGAGATCATGATTCACCCAGTGTATAATTCATTATGGTCACTTGTACTTTATTTACACAAAATTATTTTACCTACTATTATAATCAAAAGTGAATACTCAAGATTTTGCAGGGGAAAAGGTCAACTGTAATCTGTGGGACCTGCCTTCTAGGTATTTTTTCTTCGAGTAGGAACATGGTATAGTTGGGGACTTAAGCTATCATAAGAACTATCTCTACACAAATTCAAGAAAATACTTGCATTCTGCACCATCACCACCAACTCCACTCTCATTCCATGCTACTTCTTACAACTTTATGGACATCTTCTTGAGGTTCTAGGTCTCTCTCCATCCAGAATGTGTAGGCTGAACCATATTTCAATAGTATATCATATCCCATTGTGGTCTAGTCCTTTGGGATATTCCCACGTCATCTGGTGGTTGTTTTTCCATTCATTACAATTTCTGTTGGTGACCATGTTAGCTGACCATGAATCTGCCCTCATGCTTCATAAGGTCCTGGAGTTAGGAGTCATCTCTTCTAAGGGTCATTAATTCCAGAGTTATTTGTTATATGCCTTTTTAAGCTAGATTCTGAGAAATATGCAGATGAAAGTAATTCCAGCTTTCAAGGTCCTCACAGCAGAGTAAGGAAAGTGAATAAGAAAATCAACTGCAGCACATTGCAACTACAGCTATAGTGAAGGTATATCAGAATGCCCTCAGACTTCAAAAGACAGATACTTTTCACATTCCTATGGAATCAAACCTGATTTAAAGACAGTTGATTGAGGCCGGGGGCAGTGGCTCATGCCTGTAATCCCAGCACTTTGGGAGGCCAAGGTGGGTGGATCACCTGAGGTCAGGAGTTTGAGACCAGCCTGGCCAACACGGTGAAACCCCATCTCTACTAAAAATACAAAAATTATCCAGGCGTGGTGGCACATGCCTGTAATCACAGCTACTCGGGAGACTGAGGCAGGAGAACTGCTTGAACCAAGGAGGTTGAGGTTGCAGTGAGCCAAGATTTCACCACTGTACTCTAGCCTGGGTGACAGAGTGAGACTCCATCTCAAAAAAAAAAAAGGCCGGGCGCGGTGGCTCATGCCGGTAATCCCAGCACTTTGGGAGGCTGAGGTGGGCAGATCACAAGGTCAGGAAATCGAGACCATCCTGGCTAACACGGTGAAACCCCGTCTCTACTAAAAATACAAAAAATTAGCCGGGCGCGGTGGAGGGTGCCTGTAGTCCCAGCTACTCGGGAGGCTGAGGCAAGAGAATGGCGCGGGCTGGAGAGGCGGAGCTTGCAGTGAGCTGAGGTCACACCACTGCACTCCAGCCTGGGCGACAGAGCAAGGCTGTCTCAAAAAGAAAGAAAGAAAGAAAGAAAGAAGGAAGGAGGAAGGAAGGAAGGAAGGAAGGAAGGAAGGAAGGAAGGAAGGAAGGAAGGAAGTTAGTTGACTTCAAAACTGGGTCTTGAAGAAATCAATAAAGAAACAAAATGAAGGAGAGACTCCTGTCCCAGGCAGAGGAAACAGTTTTTGCAAAACCCCCAGAAGCATGAAGACTTAGAGAATTCAAGGAATTGCAGATGGTTTATGGCAGGAATACTAACATAATGAGAATTTTGGAAAGTCTGATGGAAATGAGAGCATTAAAAAGGTTTGGGTACACTGGGTGAATGTATCTTAAGGAACTTGAACTGTATCTGGAAAAAGATAGGGTGCCCAATGAAATAGGAAGGTGACATAAACACATTTAAACTTAGAAATTCAACTCTGTGCTGAACATGGTGGCTCTTGCCTACAATCCCACTTTGGGAGGCTGAGGCAGGAGGATCGTTTGAACCCAGGAGTTTGAGACCAGTCTGGGCAACATAGCAAGACCAATCTCTACAAAAAATAAAATAATTAGTTGGGTGTGGTGGCACATACCTGTAGTCCCAGCTACTAAGGAGGCTGAGGTGGGAGGATTGCTTGAGCCCAGGAGGTCAGGGGTGCAGTGAGCTGTGATCACACCATTGCACGCCAGCTTGAGTGACAGAGTGAGACCTATCTCAGGAAAAATAAATAAATAAATAAATTCAACTCTGGCAATAATTTGAAGGAGGGATTGTAGGAAGACAAGAGACCACTATTGATTAGGGAACTAATGCAATAATTCATAGGAGAAAAGAGCAGAACCTGGGCCAAGAGAACAATTTCAAGGACTGTTTGGACTCCTGTGGAAATCCTACTGTCCTGAAAAGGGTCCTTTCTAAGTCTTATGGTAGCCTCGGGCAGGGGCTCCCAGGTACAGGTCAAACTGAAGCAGCTAACAGACATGCATCAAAATAAAGGCTTTATTCCTACTTGTCATCAACTGGAGAAATGCCTAATCAAAAAAATAACTTTTACTATGTCAGAGGACCATACAGTCTTTGGGACAGAAAAAAATATTAAGGATTATTTAAAGATTCAAATCCAATGTTTAATCTTCTTTAAAATGTCCGTGCTAAATTAGGATCCAGACTGTGTTGAATAATTCCAGTGAGAGCAATCCTCTATTCTTAAAAAAATCTTTCTCATGTATGCTCTAATTTAAAAAGGAAGAAGAAGAAAAGAAAACCAGGAAGTTTTGTTCAACAGGGACTTGCAAATTAAGATTCCAGGTGCCATCCAGATTTTCCATTGACTTCATTTGCTCTGTCTTCCTGAAATTCATTTCCGTATAATGATGCATATGTGGGACTGACTTTATGGATAGGTGAAAGGAAGCTATTCCCTAAGTAATGTCATTTGTGGGACCAGGAAGCAAAGCCTTTCCTCCCTCAACCACCCCCACCCCAAGCTGTCATAGAGTCTCAAATCCCACCATTAGCATTTCTGAAGAAATAGCACATTAAATGAAGTCACACTAGGGTGTTAACAACATATCAGATAGATTTTGTCCTGACACTGGGGACCCTGGGAAATACAGAACCACTAACAAAGGAGAAAGCACTAAAAATAGAGAAGAGGGGCCGGGCGCGGTGGCTCAAGCCTGTAATCCCAGCACTTTGGGAGGCCGAGACGGGTGGATCACAAGGTCAGGAGATGGAGACCATCCTGGCGAACACGGTGAAACCCCGTCTCTACTAAAAAAATACAAAAAACTAGCCGGGCGAGGTGGTGGGCGCCTGTAGTCCCAGCTACTTGGGAGGCTGAGGCAGGAGAATGGTGTAAACCCGGGAGGCGGAGCTTGCAGTGAGCTGAGATCCGGCCACTGCACTCCAGCCTGAGCGACAGAGCGAGACTCTGTCTCAAAAAAAAAAAAAAAAAAATAGAGAAAAGGGAGGCAACACTAAGGCAAGGTGAACCAGAGATTCCCAGCGGTCCACAGACAAAGAGCCTTGCTTGATTATAGGAGAAGGACCTGGAATTTGTTCAAAATACTGTTTTTAGGATTCCTCCTTGTATTATTTGTCACAGTAGGTCTGGGGTGGATTCCTTGGTGATTTTGATGTGCAGCTAAGTTCAGAAACTGTTAACTATGAAGCCACATATAAAGAAACAAGCATCAACAACGAGAAAACCCCACATGACTTCCCCACCTCACGTAAACACAGAGTCAATGTTCCCATCCTGCCTAGGACCATCACAGTTTGTTCATATGAACGGCTCTTGCCCTAAAGTCTCTAAGGGAAAGGTTATGGGAAAAGCCAGTGACATATTAGGTACCCGTTGAAATGTGTCACTGACGTTGTGAAAGTTTTTAAGTCTACTTAAACAACAGTGAGTTTTCAATGAGCAGAACTATGATAATGAGTGCAGAATGATACATAACAGTTTGCCTTTAAAACTTGTTGGCAATGGTGAAACCCCATCTCTACTAAAAATACAAAAAGATTAGCCGGGCATGATGGCGCATGCCTGTAATCCCAGCTACTTGGTAGCCTGAGGCAGGAGAATCGCTTGAACCCAGGAGATGGAGGTTGCAGTGAGCCCAGATAGCGCCACTGCTCTCCAGCCTGGGCAACAGAGCGAGACTCTGTCTCAAAACAAAAACAAAAACAAACAAACAAAAAAACTTCTTGGCAATTGGAATGTCTATGTCTCTTAGGATAAGACTTTACTCCTGGCATACCAGTAAGAGCAGACCTCTCAAAGTTTATAAAAGAAATTAAGGAGCCTTGTTAAATGGCGACTATTTACACAAAATTATTTTACCTACTATTGTAATTGATTAATTGACCTTTCAGAGTTCCACAATGACAGATGGTAAGTCACTCTGACGCAAATGCCCAATGCCCTAAATGTTTAAATCTATATAAACATTAGGTCATCAGGCCTCATGATAGCTTTGTGAATTAAGTGGCAAGTTTTAGTTCACTTTAAACTACAGAAAATGGACAAGGGAGCAGCAAAAGTGCCTTAAGGTATAAGGCAGTGATTTAAAAAAAATATTCTTGGCCGGGTGCAGTGGCTCACACCTGTAATCCCAGCACTTTGGGAGGCTGGGGCAGGCAGATCATGAGGTCAGGAGATCAAGACCATCCTGGCTAACATGGTAAAACCCCGTCTCTACTAAAAATACAAAAACATTAGCCGACTGTCTATAGTCCCAGCTACTCTGGAGGCTGAGGCAGGAGAATCGATTGAACCCAGCAGGAGGAGGTTGCAGTGAGCTGAGATCACGCCACTGCACTCGTCTGGGTGACAGAGCGAGACTCCGTCTCAAAACAATAGATATATATTCTTATAATTATAGTTGAAGCACTCAGATTGAAGATATAAAAACAATTAAGATTTGTTTAGCACTTCACAATTTACAAAACCCATTTTCATATTTGATTCTTCTAACAGTCCTGTGATATAGACAGGACAGGTATTGAGCTATTAATTTTATAGTTGAGGACTTCTCAAGACTCCAAGTTTGAGAGACTTGCCCAAGGTTTATAAGAACAGCCTAAGTTCTTAAAAAATCCAGCTATAAACCATAGTGTCATACATTGCTTTCTGTTTTCTAAATAATTATAATAAACTCAATGCATACAGAAATGGTCATAATTCATATTATAAGGATTTGTTTAGTTGAATTATTCCTGGATACATGTAGTAAACAGTAATAGAACTTTCATTGAGCACCTATTCTGAGCTCAGCACTGTGTTGACTGTGTAAATGATCTCTAGTCCTCATAACAATACTGCAAGATAAGGCAGGGCATCGAGGCTCATTCCTGTAATCCCAGCACTTTGGGAGGCCAAGGCAGGTGGATTGCTTGAGTCCAGGAGTTCAAGACCAGCCTTGGCAACAAACGAGACCCCCCCGCTCCCCTTTCTCTACAAAAAATTTAAAATTAGTCAGGCATGGTGGCTTGTGCCTGTATTCCCAGCTTCTCAGGGGGCTGAGGTGGGAGGATTATGCCAACCTAGGAGATCAAGGCTGCAGTGAGCCATCATTGTGCCACTGTACTCCAGCTTGGGCAACAAAGTAAGACCCTGTCTCAAAATATATATATATATATATATATACAGCAAAATGAGATAATATCTTGCAGTGTGTATATATACACACAGTATATATATATACACGCACAGTATATACACACTATATATATACACACCACACACACACACACACACACACACACACACTGCAAGATATTATCTGGTTTTGCAAAAGAGGAACTTGAGATCTGAGAGTCTTTTTGTTTGTTTGTTTGTTTGTTTTTTGAGATGAACTCTCACTCTGTTGCCCAGGCTGGAGTGCAGTGGTGCAATCTTGGCTCACTGCAACCTCTGCCTCCCAGGTTCAAGCAATTCTCCTGCCTCAGCCACCTGAGTAGCTGGGATTACAGGCACACACCACCATGCCTGGCTAATTTTTCTATTTTTAGTAGAGATGGGGTTTCACCCTGTTGGTCAGGCTGGTCTCGAACTCCTGACCTCAGGTGATCTGCCCACCTTAGCTTCCCACAGTGCTGTGATTACAGGTGTGAATCAATACGTCCGGACTCTCAGAATCTTAAGTGAGGTGCCTAATGCTTAAGAATAAGTTGCAAGGCCGAGGCAGTCAGATCACCTAAGGTCAGGAGTTCAAGACTAGCTATTTTTGGGAGGCTGAGGCAGGAGGATCGCTTGAACTTGGGAGGTGGAGCTTGCAGTGAGCTGAGGTCATGCCACTGCACTCCAGCCTGGGAGACAGAGTGAAACTCTGTCTCAGGAAAAAAAAAAAAAAAAGTTGCAAACGCAGCTTTCAAATCCCCATCTCTCTGATTCCAAAATTCTTTTCATTATACCTTTCTTTTTTTTTCTCTTTTTTCTTTTTTTAGATGGATTATCACTCCATCGCCCAGGCTGGGGTGTCATGGCATAATCTCGGCTCACTGCAACCTCCACCTCCCAGGTTCAAATGATTCTCCCACCTCAGCCTCCTGAGTAGCTGTGATTATAGGTACCCACTACCACACCCGGCTAATTTTTTTGTGTGTTTTTAGTAGAGACAGAGTTTCACCATGTTGGCCAGGCTGGTCTCGAACTCCTGACCTCAGGTGATCCACCAGATTTGGCCTCCCAAAGTGCTGGGATTACAGGCGTGAGCCACCGTGCCCGGCCATTACACCTTTCTTTTCTTTTTTCTTTTCTTTTCTTTTTTTTTTTTTTTGAAGGAGGAGTTTCACTCTTGTTGCCCAGGCTGGAGTGCAGTGGCGTGGCGTGATCTCGGTTCACCACAACCTCCCCCTCCTGGGTTCAAGCAATTATCCTGCCTCAGCCTCCCAAGTAGCTGGGATTACAGGCATGTGCCACTATGCCTGGGTAATTTTTTTTGTATTTTTAGTAGAGACAGGGGTTTCTCCGAAACTCCCTTGGTCAGGCTGGTACTGAACTCCCGACCTTAGGTGATCCGCCCACCTCAGCCTCCCAAAGTGCTGGGATTACAGGCGTGAGCCACCACACCCAGCCCCTACACCTTTCTTAAATGACTCTAAGAATGCTTACTTACAGTCCTCAGTTTTTAGTAACTTTAGAATTACTCATTTATACACGTGCACTGTTCATTCATTTATACAACCACACATAATGAAAACTTATTTTTTCCACAGATAGTGTATTTCTAGGATCTGGACATGAGCTGAACTCTTGATATAAAAACAAAAAAATGTCTTTATGGTCCAGGTGCAGTGGCTCACACCTGTGATCCTAGCACTTTGGGAGGCTGAGGCAGGCAGATCACTTGACATCAGGAGTTCGAGACCAGCCTGGCAACATGGTGAAACCCCACCTCTATTAAAATAAAAAAACTATAAAAATTAACCTGGCACGGTGGTGTGTGCCTGTAATCCCAGCTACTTGGGAGGCTGAGTTGGGAGAATCGCTTGAACCTGGGAGACAGAGGTTGCAGTGAGCCCAGATAGTGCCACTGCACTCCACCTTGGGCAGCAGAGCCAGATTCTGTCTCAAAACAAAACAACAACAAAATTCCTTTATAGACTTTGTAGTCTAGCCTGGGAACTGTATCAGTGATCAAATGACTATAAGGTGATAAGTATTGTGTTGGGGATATTTACAAAGAGCTATCAAAACTAACATAACAATCAGTGCCTCAGCTGTGCCTGGATGTGCTAGGTTTTTTTTGTTTGTTTTGTTTTGTTTTGTTTTGTTGAGACGGAGTCTTGTTCTGTTGCCCAGGCTGGAATGCAGTGGTGCAATCTCGGCTCATTGCAACCTCCGCCTATAGAGTTCAAGCAATTCTCCTGCCTCAGCCTCCTGTGTAGCTGAGATTACAGGTGCATGCCGACACACCTGGCTAATTTCTGTATTTTTAGTGGAGACGGGGTTTCTCCATGTTGGTCAGGCTGGTCTTGAACTCCTGACCTTGTGCTCCGCCTGCCTCAGTCTCCCAAAGTGCTGGGATTACAGGCATGAGCCACCGCACCCGGCTTTGTTTTTTGTTTTGTTTTGTTTTTTGGTGGCTGAGTTTCCCTCTTGTTGCCCAGGTTGGAGGGCAACAGCACGATCTTATCTCACTGCAACCTCTATCTTTCGGGTTCAAGAGATTCTACTGCCTCAGTCTCCCGCGTAGCTACAGGCACGCAACACCACTCCTGGCTAACTTTTTTCTTTTTTTTTTTCATAGAGATGGGATTTCACCAAGTAGCCCAGGCTGGTCTCAAACTCCTGGACTCAAGCGATCCACCTGCCTAGGCTTCCCAGAGTGTTGAGATTACAGGCATGAGCCACTGTTCCTGACTGATGGGCTAATTTTGAATGTGTGAAATATTAAATCAAAATCTCTAGTGGGCAACATTTAGTTGGTTCATTTTAATATTATGTAATGTGCTTAAACTAATAAAAAAGGAAGCTTTAAAAATATTTTTCTTTTTGTTTGGAAATCATCACAATAAAATAAAAAATATTTTTATTTTGCTTGGAAATGGAAATTCCAGAATAATTTCAGTAGTAGGTAAACTCTATAAAGCATTCAGAGGTTTGTGTAATTACTAATGTGGCTAGAGCAATTTTCTCAGTTTATCTGATAATTAGTCCAGGCACAGTGGCTCACGCCTATAATCCTAGCATTTTGGGAGGCCGAGGTAGGTGGACTGCTTGAGGTCAGGAGTTTGAGACCAGCCTGGGCAACAAGGGGAAACGCTGTCTCTACCAAAAATATAAAAAACTAGCTGAACATGGTGGCACAGCTGCTCCGGAGGCTGAGGTGGGTGGATGACTTGAGCCTGGGAGGCAGAAGTTTCAGTGAGCTGAGATTACAACACTGCACTCCAGCCTGGGCAACAGAGCAAGACCCTGTCTCAAAACAAAACAAACAAACAAACAATACTGATAACTATTATGGTCCTCATTTTTACTTATGGTCACCTAGTCACAGCAGATATTTATGACTACTATCCATTCCATAGACCTTTTGCCCTTAGCAAGCACCTCATCTGGTCATGGTTCCTTGACTGGTAGGGTATCCCAGATCTTCATTTCTGAAGGGTCTGGATCATTAGCAGTCCCCTCTGAACTGGGTTGTTAGAGTTTCTCCCTTGACTTTAATCACAGAACATGGGAGTATTAACAGCACTCCAAGGATCACCCACATTCCAGACATACTTTTCCCTATCCCCATTGTGTAGAAGCAACCCAATTTTCCCCTGGTAGCCAGAACCAATCACTCCAGGTAGTCAGAACAGTTACGCTCTATTTTGTCTGTTGATTCATTGGCATGATGAGCCCAAAGTGACCATGTGGCAGTCTCAACTTTCACTTTAATGGAACCAGTGCTATGTCCTCTAGTGGAAGCATCCTACTTTGGGAAATAAGTCCTCTAAGCTAGCAGAACTCAAAGTCTCAGGGATAGGAAGCAAAAAAAAGTTTCCTAGCAGATCACTAAGAATAATAATGAAAGGAGCCATGTCCAATCTCACCACCACCTTAATTCCCAGACCCATGAATCTTGGCTATAGAAGAAAGAGCACCATCTATGTTACTTTCTTTTCTTTTCTTTTCTTTTTTTTTTTTTTTTTTTAGAAACAGGATCTTGCTATGTTGCCCAGGCTTCTCTCAAACTCCTAGCCACAACCGATCCTCCCACCTTGGCCTCTCAAAGTGTTGGGATTACAGGCATGAACCACTGCATCTGACCTATGTTTTTTCTGATTTAGAGCATATACTACATCCTAGGGGACATTGTCTAGGCCTCACAAGGTATGCCATATGCTATTTAGCTGGTGCCAGAAACGAGTCTTCAAAAAGCCATTCCACCATTCCATCAGGCCAGCGGCTTTAGGATGAGGGGGACAGGGCAAGACTGGTGAATTTTATTAATATAAGCATAATTCCATTGCTGTGTTTCATTTCTATACAAATACTTCCTAGGCCGGGTGCAGTGGCTCACACCTGTAATCCCAGCATTTTGGGAGGCCAAGGTGGGCAGATCACTTGACATCAGGAGTTCAAGACTAGCCTGGCCAACATGGTGAAACCCTGTCTCTACTAAAAATACAAAAAATTAGCTTGGCATGGTGGTGTGTGCTTGTAATCCCAGCTACTTGGGAGGCTGAGGCAGGAGAATCACTTGAACCTGGGAGGTGGAGGTTGCAGTGAGCCAAGATGCTGCCGCTGCACTCCAGCCTGGGTCACAGAGTGAGACTCCGTCTCAAAACGAAAAACAAAACAAACAAACAAAAAGACTTCCTACATCAGAGGTGATGCTATATGGAATACCATGATTGTGGATAAGTCACTCGGTAAATTTGTGGATGGTGGTTTTGGCATAACCTCCATGTGCAGGTAGAGAAAATCCCTATATAGAGTATCTATTCCAGTGAGAACAAAGTGCTACCCCTTCCATTATGGAGGTGGTCCAACATAATAAACCAGCCCCCTAGAGAATAATTCTAAATAAGGGACTTAGTTGTGATTGGCTCTAGCAACAAACAGTTGGAATTCACAAACACAAGCTGGAATCCACTAGGAGACGAACCTGTTGTTCAGTCTCCTAACCTCCAACTTTGACGATGTGGGTATTCTGCAGAAGCTGACACCCCTCATTATGAGGCTAAACATGCACCTGGCCCAGGAGGCAGAGAAGCTGAAGTGGGCAGTGGGGAGCTACAGCAGCTTCTGTCCCACATCAAGGAGATAAGCCAGCAGATAAATAACACATGTGTAATGTGCAAAGACACTTGGTGCCTCTGCACTGACCTCTTTTTTTGTTTGTTTTTTGTATCAGTCACTCTGTCGCTCAGACTGGAGTGCAGTGGCGCCATCTTGGCTCACTGCAACCTCTACCTCCCAGGTTTAAGCTATTCAGGGCCTCTGCCTCCCGAGTAGCTGTGATTACTAGGCATCTACCACCACGCCTGGCTAATTTTTGTATTTTAGTAGAGACAGGGTTTCACCATGTTGGTCAGATTGGTCTCAAACTCCTGACCTCAAGTGATCTGCCCGCCTTGGCCTCCCAAAGTGCTGGGATTACAGATATGAGCCACTGTGCCCAGCCTGTGCTGACCTTCTGAGAGTGAAAAAAGTATGTTGCTGCTCCCTTTCTGCTTTCCAAATCTCATGCAAAATGTCTCTGTGGCCCACTCTAAAAATGTACAGGGAAGATAATTCTGGTAAAGGTAGTTCAGTCTAGCCAAGTAGGCACATTACAAAGCCACTATAGTAGGTGATATGTGCTATGGTGAAAAAAATAATAGAGCGAGGAAAGGCAGATAAGAACTGGGAGAAGGGGTGAATTTCAATTTGTAACAGGAGGGTGGGCATCAATAAGAAGGTAGTTTTGAACAGAACTTTCAAGGAAATGAGGAAATAGCCTTGCGGATATCTGGGAGAAGAGCATTCCAAGTACAGAGAACAACCTTTGCTCCAAGTTCGGCATTCATAAAAAAAGGAAAAGTAACAGTAACTATCTCAACATCATAGGGTTGTTATGAAGATAAAATGAATTACTATCTGAAAAGCACTTAGAATAATGCCTAGAATTTTAAAAATTGAGGACGGACATGGTTGCTCATGCTGGTAATCCCAGCACTTTGGGAGGCCTAGGCAGGAGGATCACTTGAGGCCAGGAGTTTGAGATCAGCCTGGGCAACACAGTGAGACCTCATCTCTATAAAAAAAATACAAAAATTAGGCCAGGCATGGTGGTTCACGCCTGTAATCTCAGCACTTTGGGAGGCCAAGGCGGGTGGATCATGAGGTCAGGAGTTTGAGACCAGCCTAACATGATGAAACCCCATCTCTACTAAAAATATTAAAATTAACTGGGTGTGGTGGCATGCGCCTGTAATCCCAGCTACTCAAGAGGCTGAGACAGGAGAATCACTTGAACCCGGGAAGTGGAGGTTGCTGTCAGCTGAGATCGTGCCATTGCACTCCAGCTTGGGCGACGGAGTGAGACTCTGTCTCAAAAAAAAAAAAAAAAAAAAAAAAAAAAAAAAAAAAAATTAGCCAGGCGCGGTGGATTACACTTGTAATCCTAGCACTTTGGGAGGCCAAAGAGGGTGGATTATGAGGTCATGAGTTCGAGACCAGCCTGGCCAACACAGTGAAACCCCGTCTCTACTATAAATACAAAAATTAGCTGGGTGTGGTGGCAGGCGCCTGTAATCCCAGCTACTCGGGAGGCTGAGGCAGGAGAGTCACTTGAATGTGGGAGATGGAGGTTGCAGTGAGGAGAGATCACGCCACTACACTCCAGCCTGGGCAACAGAGCGAGACTCTGTCTCAAAAAAAAAAAAATTAGCCAGGTGTGGTAGCGGGCTCCTGTAGTCCCAGCTACTCGGGAGGCTGAGGCAGGAGAATGGCAGGAACCTGAGGGGCAGAGCTTGCAGTGAGCCAAGATCGAGCCACTGCACTCCAGCCTGGAAGACAGAGCGAGACTCTGTCTCCAAAAAAAAAAAAAAAGGAAATTTTTAAATGAAGAAGGGTTTATTATTTTCATGCATGTGAAAAATGTAGGCTGGGCTTGGTGGCTCATGCCTGTTATCCCAGCACTTTGGGAAGCTGAGGTGGGTGTATCACCTGAGATCAGGAGTTCCAGACCAGCCTGGTCCAACATGGTGAAACCCTATCTCTACTAAAAATACAAAAATTAGCCAGGGGTGGTGGTGGACACCTGTAATCCCAGCTACTCAGGAGGCTGAGGCAGGAGAATTGCTTGAACCTGGAAGTTGCAGTGAACTGAGATTGCACCACTGTACTCACTGTACTCCAGCCTGGGCAACAGAGCGAGACTCCATCTCAAAAAAAAAAAAAAGAAAGAAAGAAAAGAAAGAAAGAAAAGAAAAATATATATGCAAAACATATGCATATGTATGCAAAATAATGCATATATATTCATATGTATATAAAAACTAAAGCCCAGACTTATAACAAATCAATGAGGGGCCGGGTACAGTGGCTCACACCTGTAATCCCAGAGCCTTGAGAGTCTGAGGTGTGTGGATGGCCAAGTCCAGGAGTTTGAGACCAGCCTGGCCAACATGGTGAAATCTACTGAAAATGCAAGAATTAGCTGGGCATGGTGGCGTATTATATCATGATGGTAAATTGCTTTGTATCTGCTATAATTTGGATATTTGTCCTCTCCAAACCTCTTGTTGAAATTTGATCCTTCGTGTTGAAGATAGGGCCTAATGGGAGGTGTTTGAGTCATGGGGTAGATCCCTCAAGAATAGATTAATGCCCCACCTTGAGGGTAAGTTCTCACTCCATTAGTTTCCCCAATAGCTGGTTGTTAAAAAGAGCCTGTGAGAAAAACACCCCCCACCCCACCTCTTTCTTTCTCTCTTGCCACGTGATCTCTGCACATGCAGGCTCCTCTTCGCCTTCAGCGAGGCAAAAGTGGAAGCAGCCTGACGCACTCAGCAGAAGCAGATGCTGACACCAGGCTTCTCTATGGCCTGCGAAACTGTGATAAACCTCTTTTTATCGAAAAGACAGACTAAGAAAGCTTTATTTATTTATTTATTTTGACATGGAGTCTTGCTCTGTGGCTCAGGCTGGAGTGCAGTGGCGCGATCTCGGCTCACTGCAAGCTCTGCCTCCCGGGTTCACGCCATTCTCCTGCCTAAGCCTCCCTAGTAGCTGGGACTACAGGCGCCCGCCACCACGCCTGGCTAATTTTTTTTTTTTTTTTTTTGTATTTTTTAGTAGAGACGGGGTTTCACCGTGTTAGCCAGGGTGGTCTCAATCTCCTGACCTCGTGATCCACCCACGAGGTGCTTGGATTACAAGCCTGAGCCACCGCGTCGCGCCCAAAAGCACTTTTTTAGACTTGAACGCTTTCAGAAATCTATCAAAGGTAGAAGGAGACTAGGAAAATTGGAGAATATTTTTCCTTGAAACACTACTTTGGGAACCTCAACCAAAAAGGGAAAAAGAAATAGATCTATTTGTTTATAATGATAATTACCATTTATTGTGCACCTATCCTCAATACAATCCTACAAATTAAGTACTAACACCACTTGTTAAATCAGAAAACCAAGAGGCAGTGAAATTAAGCGGCATGCCCAAAGTCCAAAGCTAGTAGTTTAAAGACTTAAGTCAGATTTCTAACTCCACACCTCAGTCTCTTCACACTACACCACATTGTAACAAAAGATTATGTTCTTTACTCTCTTCCTCTCTTCCCAGAAGATAAATTGCTCTGATATTACATGGTATAAATTTGTTCTTTTTTTTTTTTTTTTTTTGAGATTGGGTCTTGCTCTATCACCAGGCTGAGTGCAGTGGTATAATCACAGGTCACTGCAGCCTCAACCTCTGGGGCTCAAGCACTCCTCCTGCCTCGGCCTCCCGAGTAGCTGAGAATGCAGGCACGTGCCACCACATTCAGCTAATTTTTTATTTATTTTATTTTATTTTTATTATTTATTTATTTATTTTTGAGACGGAGTCTCACTGTGTCGCCCAGGCTGGAGTGCAGTGGCCAGATCTCAGCTCACTGCAAGCTCCGCCTCCCGGGTTCATGCCATTCTCCTGCCTCAGCCTCCGGAGTAGCTGGGACTGCAGGCGCCCACCACCTCGCCCGGCTAGTTTTTTTGTATTTTTTAGTAGAGTCGGGGTTTCACAGTGTTAGCCAGGATGGTCTTGATCTCCTGACCTCGTGATCCGCCCGTCTCGGCCTCCCAAAGTGCTGGGATTACAGGCTTGAGCCACGGCGCCCGGCCATTTATTTTAGATATAGGGTCTTACTCTGTTGCCCAGGCTGATCTCGAACTCCTGGGCTCAAACAATCCTCCTGCCTCAGTCTCCCAAAGTGCTGGGATTATACTCGTGGGCCACTGCACCTGACTGAATTTTATTCTTAAAAGGGATTTAACTAGGAAGATAATAAAAATAGATAATAAAAAGATGACAAACAGTAAAACTATGATTTTTAAGCACTTTTAAACTTTCACTTTTAACATTTGTTTGAATTTCATATATACATTTACACTGTTTAATCACATTTTCCATTCTTTAAGATAAATTGAGGAGAATGATCACAATTGCCATGAAATTTATTCAGTTCTTATGAAGATAATACCTATGAAAAAGGTTTACAAATTTGTAGTTCCTTATATAGATTTTAGCTATTATTATTTATTTCTGTTTTAAACTTTGTCATATGGAAAAGTTAAAATTAACATATGCAGAAGAAGAGATAATAGTATCATAAATCTGCATGTGCTTATCATCATCTTCAACAATTAACAACTCATGGCCGATCTTGCTTCATTTTTACATACTACTTCTGTCACCACCCACTCCCAGATCATCTTCAAGCAAATCCTTAGATAACTGTATTAGTCTTAGGAGTGAATATTTTTCCCAAATTAAAAAATTAGCAAGAATGTCCTGATGCACATCATTAATCAGACAACACATTATATGAAGTGGGGTCAGATTTCAGCCTCAAGGTGTTGATACTCCTTTCCTGAAGTGTGTTTTTCCAAAGTCTGGAGGTTTCGTTCTAGGGCAATGTCTTTCCTGGAGCCACTACAACTAGACAACTCTGATCAAGTATCTTGACTACACCTAAATTATTAGAGCAGAGACTGATGATAGTCAATTCTTTAACGACACTCTAGAATTTTTGTTAGGCTACCCAGCAAAACTATTACAGTTAATTGTGGCCATTTGTCTAAGTTCAAATGTGAGCAGAAGGTATTTCTGTTGCTAGCAGGTCTTTTCCTTAAAGAAACTGGCATTCCTTCAACTTGTCCTTTCCTCCATCCTTTTGGCTGGGACGCAAAAGTAAGCCACTTTGGACCCTGAAACAAAAGCCACATGTTGAAGACGGCAGTCTCTTTACCAGCCCAGGACGACCTATCTTTCAACTGTTAGATGAAAGAGATATAAATATCTACCTTGAGGCTGGGCATGGTGCCTCGTGCACATAATGCCAGCAGTTGGGGAGGCTAAGATAGAAGAATCACTTGAAGCCAGAACCAGCCTGGGCAACACAGTCAGACCCTGTCTCTTGAAAAAAAAAATTCCAAAAATTAGCTGGGCATGGCCAGGCACGGTGGTTCACACCTGTAATCCCAGCACTTTGGGAGGCTGAGGCAGATCACGAGGTCAGGAGTTCGAGACCAGCCTCGCCAATATGGTGAAACCCTGCCTCTACTAAAAATACAAAAATTAGCCGGTCATGGTGGTGCATGACTGTAGTCCCAGCTACTTGAGGCAGGAGAATCACTTGAACCTGGGAGGCAGAGATTGTAGTGAGCCAAGATTGCATCACTGTACTCCAGCCCAGGTGACAAAGAGACTCTGTCTCAAAAAAAAAAAAAGAAAAAAAAATTAGCTTTGCATGATGGTATACACCTGCAGTCTCAGCTACTCAGGAGGCTGAAGTGGGAGGATCACCTGAGTCCAGCAGGTTGAGGCTGCGGTGAACTGCACTCCAGCCTGGGTTACAGAGTGAGACCATGTTTCAATAAAAATTGAGGCCGGGCGTGGTGGCTCACACCTGTAATCCCAGCACTTTGGGAGGCCGAGGTGGGCGGATCACAAGGTCAGGAGATCGAGACCACAGTGAAACCCCATCTCTACTAAAAATATCAAAAATTAGCCAGGGCCGGGCGTGGTGGCTCAAGCCTGTAATCCCAGCACTTTGGGAGGCCGAGACGGGCGGATCACGAGGTCAGGAGATCAAGACCATCCTGGCTAACACGGTGAAACCCCGTCTCTACTAAAAATACAAAAAACTAGCCGGGCGAGGTGGCGGGCGCCTGTAGTCCCAGCTACTCGGGAGGCTGAGGCAGGAGAATGGCGTAAACCCGGGAGGCGGAGCTTGCAGTGAGCTGAGATCCGGCCACCGCACTCCAGCCTGGGCGACAGAGCGAGACTCCGTCTCAAAAAAAAAAAAAAAAAAAAAAGACAATATGAGGGGTGGTCTCCTCCCTTACAATAATTAATATATCCTCAAAAATTTAAGAAACTTTAGTAGACAGAGATGGGAGGACTGGCTTCCCTAAAATAATGAGGCAAAGTCAGAATTCAACCAGGAAACATTTGCCTGCTCAGGCTCTGCTGCTCTTCCTTTACCAATCTTCTGATAAGTCGTTTTGTTTTGTTTTGTTTTTTAGACAGAGTCTCACCTTGTCGCCCAGGCTGAAATGCAATGGCAAGATCTCGGCTCACTGCAACCTCCGCCTCCCAGGTTCAAGTGATTCTCTTGCCTCAGCCTCCGAAGTAGCTGGTATTACAGGTGTGTGACACCATGCCAAGCTAATATTTTGTATCTTTAGTAGAGACGCAGTTTCACCATGTTGGCCAAGCTGGTGTCGAACTCCTGACCTCGTGATTCGCCTCTGGCCTCCCAAAGTGCTGGGATTACAGATATCAGCCACTGCACCTAGCAAGTTTTTTGTTGTTGTTTGAGACAGAGTTTCGCTCTTGTCACCAAGGCTGGAGTGCAATGGCAGGATCTTGGCTCACGGCAACCTCTGCCTCCTGGGTTCAAGTGATTTTCCTGCCTCAGCCTCCTAAGTAGCTGGGATTTACAGGCACCTGCCATCACACCTGGCTAATTTTTGTACTTTTTTTGTTTTGTTTTGTTTTGAGACCGAGTCTCGCTCTGTCACCCAGGCTGGAGTGCAGTGGTGCAATCTCGGCTCAGCTCACTGCAAGTTCCACCAACCGGGTTCATGCCATTCTCCTGCCTCAGCCTCCCGAGTAGCTGAGACTACAGGTGCCCGCCATCATGCCTGGCTAATTTTTGTCTTTTTATTAGAGACAGGGTTTCACCATGTTGGCCAGGCTAGTCTTGAATTCCTGATCTCAGGCAATTCACCTGCCTTTGTCTCCCAAAGTGCTGGGATTACAGGCATGAGCCACTACACCCAGCTGGTAAGTAGTTTTTTGTTGTTGTTGTTTGTTTCTTTTTTGAGACGGAGTCTTACTCTGTTGCCAAGGCAGGAGTGCAGTGGCATGATCTCAGCTCACTGCAACCTCCGCCTCCCGGGTTCAAGTGATTCTACTGCCTCAGCCTCCTAAGTAGCTGGGATTACAGGCACATGCCATCATACCCGGTTAATTCTTTAATTTTTAATGGAGACGGGGTTTCACTATGTTGGCCAGGCTGGTCTCGAACTCTTGATCTCAGGTTATCTGCCTTCCTCAGCCTCCCAAAGTGCTAGAATTACAGGCATGAACCACCATGCCTGGCGCTCTGATAAGTAGTTTCTGGAAAAGAAAATAAAAATCACTATCATCTCAAAAAAATTGAAAAGATGCATATTTGCTCAATTCCAATGCATGACCTTGCCCGATCCTTCTTTGTTAACTGGTTGCTGTGAGTAGATATTTTTAGAACTATCATCTTTTCTATTTGAAATTTAGTTTCATTAGCTTAGACCTGCATAAAAGGTAGAGTTCGAGTTGCAGTAATGTTGATATGCTCCATCAATACAATGTGTGCTTTGTGTGAAAGCAACCTTGACTTTAGTTATGCCATTCCACTTAAAAAAAATAAAGTGGCGTTTCTTTCATGCAGTTAAATAGAAACTTACAGGCAGTCTCATATTTCATACAAAATGTGGGCCTGATTTTTCATTGACTTATTAAAATGTTTTAGTAAAGTAAAATGAAGATCAATTTTTTGGAAGGTTAATGCTGAGTAGACAGAACTCATCTATTGCTAGATAGTCACTAGTTGGTTTTTTAAAAAGCAAAATTCTTATATTAAAAAGATCACATTACAGGCCGGGTGCGGTGGCTCAAGCCTGTAATCCCAGCACTTTGGGAGGCTGAGACGGGCGGATCACGAGGTCAGGAGATCGAGACCATCCTGGCTAATACGGTGAAACCCCGTCTCTACTAAAAAAAAATACAAAAACTAGCCGGGCGACGAGGCGGGCGCCTGTAGTCCCAGCTACTCGGGAGGCTGAGACAGGAGAATGGCGTGAACCCGGGAGGCGGAACTTGCAGTGAGCTGAGATCCGGCCACTGCACTCCAGCCTGGGCGGCAGAGCAAGACTCCGTCTCAAAAAAAAAAAAAAAAAAAAAAAAGATCACATTACAAAACACACTCTCGAGCAAGAGAATAGAATTATGCTAATATAGTGAAAAGTAAATAATCTGCTTTTCTCCTTTCAGTGTACCGTTTGATAAGAAGACTTGATTAATTTTGTCAGGAATGAGAAATAAATCCAGTTGTTGTTTTGCTTGTACCTTGTTATTTACATACAAGAAAGTGTTTTGGGTAATTTTAAAAGCCAGAAATTATAACCATATATTTTGTTTAAAGCAATTATAATAATTTGTGTTTGTTGGGTTACATCATGATGGTAAATTGCTTTCAGTAGCAGAATCAAGCCATTTTTTAATTTTTTATTGATTTGAGACGGAGTCTCACTCTGTTGTCCAGACTGGAGTGCAATGACGCAACCTCGGCTCACTGCAAACTCCACCTTCCAGGTTCAAGCGATCCTCCTGGCTTAGCCTCCTGAGTAGCTGGGATTACGGGTGCATGCCACAATGCCAACTAATTTTTGCATTTTTAGTAGAGATGGTGTTTCACCATGTTGGCCAGGCTAGTCTCGAACTCCTGACCTAAAATGATCTGTCCACCTCGGCCTCCCAAAGTGTTGGGATTACAGGCGTGAGCCACCGCGCCCGACCAAAGCAAGTCATTTCTAAAATACAATTTTTTTTCAGACAGTTAGGGTGATAATTATTAAGGAACACTGATTAATTTCCTTTAGTCCCTAAATATTTGAAATACCTAATGTGCTTTTGAAACCAACTTTTAAATTCCTATCTGCCCAGCCAACTTGATCCATTACAACACAAAGGGGATAAATAAAGAGCTAAGCTAGGCAAGTAGTCTACCCATTATTTCATAATAAATTGAGTAGAGAGCTTTAGCTTCTAATGCCACCCTAAAAAAAAAATGGACTAGTGTTAAGAGCTGGGCACAGTGTCATACTTGTAATCCCAGCACTTTGGGAGGCCAAGGCGGGTGGTTTGCCTGAGCTCAGAAATTTGAGACCAACCTAGTTAACATGGCAAGACCCTTGTCTCTGGGAGAAAAAAAAAGGCTAGTATAGTATGTTCCAAAATTTTAAACTCGAAGTCTTTTCCTTCAAATTAATCTAACACAAGACCTAATAAATACTTACTATAAAGTAGATAGATAAGGAGATTTCCCTTGGTACTCCGTGTGTCAAAGTAGGGATGGTGGCAGAATTCCCACACAATGAGTTCCTTCCTCAGCAACTTCGGCTGACCCTAGGACGGTGTTTCTGAAAATCTGTTCCCTAGATTCTGCCCATCAAAATCAAACTCACTGAAGTACTACTGTTCTACACTGGCCAAACGTCAAGAAGATACTCTATCATATGATGGTGTATTGAGGACTAACAAATAATGAAAGTTTGCTGAAATTTTTTCCTACCTCAATTTTCCACTGAAAAAAACCTGGTTCACTGGAAATAGCAGTGTTATATTACCAACCAGATACCTTTTGTCATCTGTGTTTATGTCTTAAGCGAAAAATGAACAATGCTGCCATTTATCAAGTGAGTCTAAAATAAATGTTTTATCTTCATAGCATAGAAAAGAGAATTAGCTGGGCATGCCTGTAGTCTCAGCTATTCAAGAGGCTGAGATGGGAGGATTGCTTGAGCCCCGCAGTTTGAGACCAGCCGTGGCAACACAGTGAGACCTCATCTCGAAAAATAAATAAATAAAATAAAAATGCTGCCAAGAAAAATGAATTAAAAGTTGAATATCAGTGCTGATGGTATAAAGAAATGGGCTAGGCTGGGCACGGTGGCTCATGCCTGTAATCTCAGCACTTTGGGAGGCCGAGACAGGCAGATCACGAGGTCAGGAGATCGAGACCATCCTGGCTAACATGATGAAACCCCGTCTCTACTAAAAATACAAAAAAATTAGCCAGGCGTGGTGGCGGGCACCTGTAGTCCCAGCTACTCAGGAGGCCGAGGCAGGAGAATGGTGTGAAACCGGGAGACTGAGCTAACGGTAAGCAGAGATCTCACCACTGCACTCCAGCCTGGGTGACAGAGACTCTGTCTCAAAAAAAAAAAAAAAAAAAAAAAAAAAAGGGCTAAACTAAGAATAGAGACAACTAAATTATACTTTGCAAATCTAAATGGGGTGATTACGAAGCAGCAGTAAAGCTTATTTTAATACAATCTATCATTACAGCTTCTTTTAAAATTACAAACCTGGTAACTTAATGCTTTAAAAAACTCCATTGTTCTTCACTGCTTATCAGATCAAGCTAAGATTATTACCCAGGCTACAAAATTGGTCATGATGTAGTTCCAAGCAGATCTCAATAGCCTTGATTCCTGCTGATCTGTACTATGTGCACTTTGTCCACTGGCACCAAGCTCTAAACTATTTTCTGAAGAGAAGCTTCTTGTTATTTTCTTTTTTCATGCTATAAAAGGAGTACATGCCTCATCAGAAAATGCTGAAAAGAAGAAAATGAAAATCATTCCATAATAGCATCACAGTTAACAAACTGGTGTTTTACCTTGAAGAAGGAGGAATGGAGCCATGAGCCAAGGAATGCAAGTAGCCTCCAGAAGTTAGAAAATACAAGGAAACTTTCAGGTCATCTTTTGGAGGCACCAGAAGAAACATAGCCTGATGACACCTTGATTTTAGCTCAGTTAAACTGTTTTGGACTTCTGACCTCCAGAATTGTAAGGTAGTAAACTTAAGTCACCAAGTTTATAGTAATTTGTTACAGCAGCAATTGGAAACTAATGTAACACTTTATGAAATTTAAGGCACAGCAGCCCTGCGCGGTGGCTCACCGCCTATAATCTCAGTACTTTGGGAGCCAAGGCGGGTGGATCACTTGAGGTCAGGAGTTCGAGACCAGCCTGACCAATATGGTGAAGCCCCATCTCTACTGAAAATACAAAAAATTAGCCAGGCGTGGTGGTGTGCGCCTATAATCCCAGCTACCCAGGAGGCTGAAGCAGGAGTATTGCTTGAACCTGGGAGGTGGAGGTTGCAGTGAGCTGAGATTGTACCATTGTACTCCAGTCTGGGCAACAAGAGCAAAAATCCATCTCAAACATAATAATAAATAACAAAATGAAATTTAAGGCACAGTAGAGAAGCATTATATTATGCCTATTTTAAAATTTATTTCATCACTAACATCCAATAGTTATCTTTGGCCCCTTACTTTTTCTTTCTTTCTTTCTTTTTTTTTTTTTTTTTTTTGACGCAGTGTCTCACTCTGTGGCTCAGGCTGGAATGCAGTGGTGTTAACACAGTTCACTGCAGCCTCGACCTCCTGGGCTTAAGCGATTCTCCTGCCTCAGCCTCCCATGTTGCTGGAACCACAGGCACACACCACCATGCTCGGTTAATTTTCGAATTTTTCGTGGAGACAGGGTTTCACTTTGTTGCCCAGGCTGGTCTTGAACTCCTGTGCTCAAGCAGTCCTTCTGCCTTGGCCTCCCAAAGTGCTGGGATTACAGGTCTGAGCCACAGTGCCTGGCCTGGTCCCTTACTTTTTATTTTATTTTATTTTGAGATGGAGTCTCGCTCTCACCCAGGCTGGAATGCAGTGGCGCAATCTTGGCTCACTGCAACCTCCTCTCCCAGGTTCAAGCAATTCTCCTGCCTCAGCCTCCCAAGTAGCTGGGACTACAGGCGCGTGCCACCGCACCTGGCTAATTTTTTGTATTTTTAGTAGAGATGGGGTTTCGCCATATTATGCAGGATGGTCTGGATCTCCTGACCTCGTGATCCGCCTGCCTCAGTCTCCCAAAGTGCTGGGACTACAGGCATGAGCCATCACGCCCGGTTGATCCCTTACTTTTTAAGGGCTTATATCTGGGAAGTTTCACATTGCTATAAAAATTTCAGTGTTTTTTGATGACCTTGGGTTATAAATTTAGAATAATAGCTGAATATAGAGTGAGGATGCATACCATAGACAGATGTCAGTTTTGTTCACTAATATTTATCTAATATCCGTAGAGTGCTGGGCACATGGTAAACACTCAGTAAATATGCATGGAATCAACTGAATACATCAAGTCAAATTCTTTTTTTTTTTTTTTTGAGACAGAGTCTCACTCTGTCACCCAGGCTGGAGTGCAGTGGCGCGATCTCAGCTCATTGCAAGCTCTGCCTCCCGGGTTCACGCCATTCTCCTGCCTCAGCCTCCCCAGCAGCTGGGACTACAGGTGGCCGCCACCACGCCTGGCTAATTTTTCGTATTTTTAGCAGAGACGGGGTTTCACCATGGTCTCGATCTCCTGACCTCATGATCTGCCTGCCTCGGCCTCCTCAAGTGCTGGGATTACAGGCGTGAGCCATTGCACAACTGGCCTTTTTTTTTTTTTTTGAGACAAGGTCTTGCTCTGTCACCTAAGCTGGACTACAGTGGCAAGATACCAACTCATTGCAACCTCCAGCTCCCCAGTTAAAGCGATTCTACTCCTTCAGCCTCCCAAGTCACTGGGACTACAGGCGTGCACCACCATGCCCAGCTAATTTTTTGTATTTTTAGTAGAGGCAGTAGTAGGGTTTCACCATGTTGAGTAGGCTGGTCTCAAACACCTTACCTGGCTGGTCTATGACTTGAGCCAGGCATGGTGGCTCACGTCTGTAATCCAAACACTTTGGGAGGCCGAGGCGGGTGGATCACTTGAGGTTAGGAGTTCGAGACCAGCCTGGCCAACAGGGTGAAACCCTCTCTCTACTAATAATACAAAAAAATTAGCTGGGCATGGTGGCAAGTGCCTGTAGTCCCAGCTACTTGGGAGACTGAAACAAGAGAATCGCTTGAACCTGGGAGGCTGAGGTTGCAGTGAGCCAAGATCATGCCACTGCACTCCAGCCTGGGTGACTGAGCGAGACTGTCTCAAAAAAAAAAAAAAAAAAAAGAAAATGTTTCAGAACCCATGCATATTCATTTATTTCCTCCTAATTTTAGACACAATACCATTAAGTTTACTCAACTGGTTTCCAGCATAGATAAGAAGTAGCAAATAAGTGGCAGCAAGATGGCACTGCATGCTAACAAGAGAATGACACACAAAGAGAAGCTATAGTCATAGAGGCCAGGAGCAGTGGCTCATGCCTGTAATCCCAGCACTTTAGGAGGCCAAGGTGGGTGGACCGCTTGAGCTCAGAAGTTCAAGACCAGCCTGGGCAATATAGGAATACCCTGTTTCAAAAAAAATAAAATAAAATAAATGCCATAAAATATAAGCACTAGGAATCATCAGGAGGTCATAGTAAATACCAGCACAGCATAATGACTTGGGACAGTGATACCACCCCAACAGAGATCTTAATTTCCCCATGTACAAAATGCAGATAATAATAGTACTTACCACATAGTGAAAAGGATCAAATTAGATACAGCAAGGTAAACAAAAAAACAAAAACCAGAAAACAGTGCTTAGGCATAGTAATTATTAAATGAATGTTAGTTTTTCTTTTGTTTATTTTATTTTTATTATTTTATTATCATTATTATTACCACTTAAAGTCATGTAACCTTAGGAGAGTTACTCAATCACTCTGAAATTCATTACCTTAGCTTGCCCCATATGATTGCAACAAAAATCAACAAGAAAATGCATATGAAACTTTATTTAAGCTGCCAAATATTGGACACATATTTATTTATTTATTGAGATGAAGTTTTGCTCTTGTTGCCCAGGCTGGAGTACAATGGCGCGATCTCGGCTCACTGCAACCTCTGCCTCCCGGCTCAAGTGATTCTCCTGCCTCAGCCTCCTGAGTAGCTGAGACTACAGGTGCCAGTCACCATGCCCAGCTAATTTTTTGTATTTTTAGTAGAGATGGAGTTTCACCATGTTGACCAGGCTGGTCTTGAACTCCTGACCTCAGGTGACCCAGCTGCCTCGGCCTCCCAAAGTGCTGGGATTACAGGCATGAGCCACCACCCTGGCCTCAGACACATTTTTAAAGAAACAAATCATCCTGTACTCCTCTGTAGCCCTAAAGAGCTACAGTGAAATGGACCAAGAAAGGAGGAGTGTTCATGATAATCCTGAATCATCAAAAATGTATTTAATTAACTTCATTCAGTCAGTGAATATTTACTAAGGAGGCTCAATATGCTGTGTGCTAGACCAGCCCCTGTTGGTCTGATCCCCTCAAGGACCACTTGGTCTGATACAAAATACTTCAAATACTTCAAACATAGCATAATAAATATTGTAATAGACGATAAAAGTAGGAAAGAAAGTAACATGAATGAATGATATGCAGAAATTATAGTTGAATTAAATGGGTATTAAAAGTTCAGAAGGGATTTGCTTTTCTGTATGGGGAAGAAAACATTCTGGATGCATATGAAGGGGTTAAAAAAGGCATAGCATGTTTCAGAAATTATGAAAAATCCAGGTATGTATTGGGGAAGGGCTGGACACGAGGGAGAACCAGAAAAAATAAGGTGGGGCCTTGTAACACTTGCAAAAGGGTCTGACTGATATCTGGAGTCATATTTTTTTATTGCAGGAAATAGGAAAAAACGATCCACGTTATTGGATGGTTTTGTGGGACTCACAAAATCAGCAGGAGGCTGAGGGTAAGACTTGGAAAGCAGAAAGACGCCAAGGAACACTGTCAGGTCAAAAAACACAAAATACACCAGCTGTTTTTCAGTCAGAACAGACTGGCCACTGTGGGATGCTTCTGCAGGTTCCCATGAACAGATCTAAGAGTCCCTTGGCTTCAGTGGAGCTGCCTCCAGAGTCAGTGCCCAGGGCAGGAGGATCCAATTTCTTCCCTCTTCAGGTTTCATAGTAAAAGGTGGGTCACTGAATCCTACCAAAACCATACACAATGGCAGATTTCCCCAAAATAGGAAAGGGGAGTTGGTTAATAGCCACAAAAACAAAACAAGACAACAAATACAGAATTTTAGGCAGTGACAAGATCAGATTTATAAATCAATATCATTTGGCCGTGTCCCCACTGAAATCTCATCTTGAACTGTGTAGTTCCTATAATCCTCACGTGTTGTTGGAGGGGTCCGGTGGGAGGTTATTGAATAATGGGGGCGGTTACCTCCATGCTGTTCTTGTGATAGTGAGTGAGTTCTCACGTGATCTCACGGTTTTACAAGGGGCTTCCCCCACTGCGTGCCCCCTGCCCCCCGCCCTCCCCAGCCATGCTGAACTGGGAGTCAATTAAAGCTCTTTCCTTTATAAATTACCCGGTCACAGGTATGCTTTTCTTTTTTGGAGATTTTAAATTTTTTATTTGATACATAATATTTGTACATATTTTTAGGGCACATCATGTATTATTTTGTTACATGCACAGAATATGTAATCACCAAGACAGAATATTTAGGGTATCCATCACCTCCACTATTTATTACTTGTATGTGTTGGGAATATTTTAAGCCTGCTCTTTTAAAATTTATTTTATTTTATTTTAAGTTCTGGGGTACATGTGCAGGATGTGCAGGTTTTTTACATAGGTAAACGTATGACATGGTAGTCTGCGGCACCTACCAACCCATCACCTAGGTATTAAGTACGTGATGCATTAGCTATTTTTCCTGATGTTCTCCCCACTCGGGTACGTCTTTATTAGCAGCATGAGAATGAACTAATACACATGTTCAACAGAAGATGGCTATGAAATAGCTTAAATGATACAAAAGAGCATACACTGAAAAATATTCCCCTTTTTTTTTTTTTGGAGACAGGGTCTCACTCTGTCACCCAGGCTGGAGTGCAGTGGTGCGATCGTGGCTCAATGCAACCTCTGCCTCCCATGTTTAAGCAGTTCTCCTGCCTTAGCTGGGTTTCAGTTGCATGCCACCACACCCAGATAATTTTTGTGTTTTGGTAGAGATGGGGTTTCACCATGTTGGCCAGACTGATATTGAACTCCTGACCTCAAGTGATCTGCCTGCTCCCAAAGTGCTGGGACTAGGCTGGGCGCTCTGGTTCACATCTATAATCCCAGAACTTTGGAAGGCCGAGGCTGGCGGATCACCTGAGGCTAGGAGTTGGAGACCAGCCTGGCCCACATGGTGAAACCCAATCTCTACTAAAAATACAAAAATTAGCTGAGTATGGTGGCACCTGCCTGTAATCCCAGCTTCTCAGGAGGCTGAGGCAGGAGAATTGCTCCAACCTGGAAGGCGGAGGTTACAGTGAGCAGAGATCATGCCACTGCACTCCAGCCTGGGTGACAGAGCAAGACTCCATCTCAAAAAAGAAAGAAAGAAAGAAAAATAACGTGCTGGGATTACAAGCATGAGCCACCATGCTGGGCTGAAAAATACTCCTATGTTTAATCCCTGAGTTTTCTTTTTTTTTTTTTTTTTGAGACAGAGTTTCACTTTTTTTGCCCAGGCTGGGATGCAATGGCACAATTTCAACTCACTGCAACCTCTGCCTCCTGGGTTCAAGCGATTTTCCTGCCTCAGCCTTCCAAGTAGCTCGAATTACAGGCATGTGCCACCACGCCTGGCTAATTTTTTGTATTTTTAGTAGAGACAAGGTTTTGTCATGCTGGTCAGACTGGTCTCGAACTCCTGACTTCAGGTGATCCAAACACCTTGGCCTCCCAAAGTGCTAGGATTACAGGCGTGAGCCACCATGCCTGGCCAATCTCTAAGTTTTCTTGCATAATTGAGAGCATATATATTTCTATGTATTTTACCATTTTGGTTGTTAGATAAATGGGATATTGACTATTTTATATTAATGTTATCTCCAGCAACTCTCATGAATTATATTGTTGCTTATAATAGTTGTTTAGTTGCTTCTCTTCAGTTTGTCAATCTGCTTGGTGTGGTAGGCAGAATAATCGTTTCCTATAGGTGTCCATATCTTTATCTCTGGAACGCGTGATTATATCGTTACTTTATATGGCAAAAGGGATTTTTTTTCAGCTGTTACTAAATTACAAATCTTGAAATAGGGAGATTGTGCAGTTTTGCTAGGGTAAGCCCAATGTAATCACAAGAGTTCTTAAGAGATGGAAAAGAGAGGCAGAAGAGCCAGAGAAGCGGCAATGATGGAAGCAAAGATTAGAGTGATGTGGTGCCATCAGCCAAGAAGCTTAGGCGGCTTCTCTAAACTGGAAAAGGCTAGGAAATAGATTCTCCTTTAGAGCCTACAAAATGCAGCCCTGACAACACCTTGATCCTAGCCCAGTGACACTTCAGATTTGTGACCACGAGAATTATAGGGTAACAAATGCGTATTGTCGTAATCCACTAAATTTGTGTAATTTGTTATAGCAGCCATAGGAAACTAATATGTGGTCTTTCAAATACCTCCTTTACCTTATTTTTTTCAATTAGCAATAGATTCCTATATTACTTTTCCCTCCCCTCCCCTCCCCTCCCCTCCACTCCCTTCCCCTCCTCTCCCCTCTCCTCTCTTCACTTCTTCTCTCTCTCTGGTTTTTCATAGAGCAGGGCTTTACTATATTGCCCAGTCTGGTATCAAATTCCTAAGGCCAAGTGATCCTCTGGACTTAGCCTCCCAAAGTGCTAGGATTACTGGCATGAACCACCATGCCTGGCCTTTTTTTCCTAATATATGAAACAGATGGCTGGGTGTGGTGACTCACGCTTGTAATCCCAGCACTTTGGGAGGCCAAGGCGGGCAGATCACCTGAGGTCAGGAGTTTGAGACCAGTCTGGCCAACATGGTGAAACCCCGTCTCTACTAAAAATACAAAAATCAGCTGGGTGTGGTGGTGCATGCCTGTAATCCCAGCTACTCAGGAGGGTGAGGGGGAGGGTGACGTGGAAGAATCGCTTGAATTCGGGAGGCAGAGGTTGCAGCCAGCCGAGATCATGACACTGCAATCCATTCTGGGTGACAGAGTGAGACTTCATCTCAAATAAAGAAAAATAAAATAGAAAAAGATAATATAAAATCAATTCACATAGATTTGCCTCCTTTATTTGCAGCTTCAGAGTATTGTTTATGTATTTTTCCCTACGTTTAAAAATTGTATTGTGTTCTTCGTTTTGTTCCTTTTTTTTGAGATGGAGTCTCTCTCTTCGCCCAGACTGGAGTACAGTGGTGTGATCTCAGCTCACTGCAACCTTCTGCCTCCCAGGTTCAAGTGATCCTCCTGCTTCAGCTTCCCCAGATTGTGCTGTTGCACTATGTGCCATTACACATGGCACATTGTAATGCACAATGTGCCATTAAAAGGATGCACCACCACACCTGGCTAATTTTTGTATTTTGGGTAGAGATGGGGTCACACCATGCTGGCCAGGTTGGTCTCGAACTCTTGACCTCAGGTGATCTGCCCACCTTGGCCTCCCAAAGTGCTGGGATTACAGGCGTGAGCCACCACACCCAGCCCGTATTGTGTACTTTGAATGATAGCAAAGAATAAAAAAAAAATTGTGCTTTTTTCTTGAATTATGAGTTGTTTGTACAGCAAAGAAATAAGCATCGTAACTGTAGTTATTGCGAATATAACCAATCTGTAGATCTTAACATTCTGTTATCACTTTATTATTGACTTTTTTCATTTATTAAATGTATCAATATCTTACGTGTACATCTCTATGGATTCTAGAGTTATGGCTAGCCTAGAAAGGCTTTTTTCCTGAGATTTAAAAATTCTTCTCCTTTTTCCTAGTATTGTCACGAGTGGTTTATTTTTTTGAGATGGAGCGTCACTCTGTTGCCCATGCTGGAGTGCAATGGCACAATCTCGGCTGGCTGCAATCTCCGCCTCTTGTGTTCAAGCGATTCTCCCACCTCAGGCTTCCCAGTAGCTGGGATTACAGGTGCATGCCACCATGCCCGGCTGATTTTTTGGGTATTTTTTAGTAGAGACGGCCTTTCACCATGCTGGCCAGGCTGGTTTCAAACTCCTGAACTCAGGTGATCCACCTGCCTTGGTCTCCCAAAGTGCTAGTGTCCCCGGAATTGGTGGGTTCTTGGTCTCACTGACTTCAAGAATGAAGCTGGGGACCCTCGTGGTGAGTGTTACAGTTCTTAAAGATGGTGGGTCTGGAGTTTGTTCCTTCTGATGTTCAGATGTGTTCAGAGTTTCTTCCTTCTGCTGGGTTCGTGGTTTTGCTGGCTTCAGGAGGGAAGCTGCAGACCTTCGTGGTGAGTTTTACAGCTCATTAAGCTGTTGTGGACCCACAGAGTGACCAGCAACAAAGTCTTTGTAAAGACTGAAATAACTAAGCTTCCACAGTGCAGAGACCAACCTGCCAGTTTCCCCGGTGGCTAGCTCAGGCAGCCTTCTTTTATTCCCTTATCTGGTCCCACCCACTTCCTGCTGATTGGTCCAATTTACAGAGAGCTGATTGGTCCATTTTGACAGCGTGCTGATTGGTGCATTTACAATCCCTTAGCTAGACATAAAGGCTCTCCAAGTCTCCACTAAACCCAGGAGCCCAGCTGGCTTCACCTAGTGGATCCCGCACCAGGGCACCAGGCGGAGCTGCCCACTGGTCCTGTGCCATGCACCTGCACTCCTCAACCCTTGGGCAGTTGATGAGACCGGGCACCGCTGAGCGGAGGGAGGCGCGGAGAACAAAGACTGCTAGCATGTTGTTACCTCTCACTAGGATTACAGGCATGAGCCACCGCGCCCGGCTGTGAGTTTGATTTTTATTCATAAGAATTGATTTGTTTCCCTACCTGAATTTCTTATGCCAAATTAAAATCCAAATGGTCCAAAGATTTTTGAATACAATTCATAAATGCGAAAGTCTTGGTTCCCTACCTGAATTTCTCTACACCAAATTAAATTCCAAATGGTTATTCATAAATCTTTGAATGACTGGGTTTTTTTCTTGTTGTTGTTTTGTTTGAGACCTAGTCTCACTCTGTCTCCTAGGCTGGAGTGCAGTGGGGCAATCTCGGCTTACTGCACCCTCAGTTTCCCAGGTTCAAGCAATTCTCCTGCCTCAGCCTCCGGAGTAGCTAGCATTACAGGCATGTGCTGCCACACCTGGCTAATTTTTGTAATTTTAGTAGATATGGGGTTTTGCCATATTGGCCAGGCTGGTCTTGAACTCCTGACCTCAGGTGATCTGCCCGTGTCGGACTCCCAAAGTGATGGGATTACAGGTGTGAGCTACCACATCCGGTCTGTCTTTGAACCATTTGGAATTTAATTTGGTTTAAGAAATTCAGGTAGGAAACCTAGACTTTTCAGATAGCTCTCCAGTTGTCCCAACATCATTTACTGAATAATCTATTATTCTTGCATTTTTCTTTTTAAATATTTTACATTTATATTTATAAAGATGAGGTCTTGCTATCTTGCCCAGGCTGGTTTTGAACTCCTGGTCTCAAGTGATCCTCCTGCCTCAGCCTCCCAAAGTGCTGGAATTATAGGCTTGAGCAAATGTGCCCAGCTGGATGATTTGATCCTACATGAATCAGATATAACTGGGTTCACATTATAGATTCACTACTTGCTACTGGTCTTGTGCAAGATGTGATTTAATTTCCTCATCCATAGAATTAGGCCAATAACATCTGCCCATACTGTCGTGAGAAATGAATGAGATGTACAGTCTTGCAAGAAAACTGGCAGAAAATTTCATACAGGACAGAAAATAAATATTGGTTCCTCTCGTTTCCTGAAGATTCTGTGGCCTCCTTCAGGCATTGGCTTAGATGCTCATATGCGTCCATGATTATGCAAGCTCTTTATGAACCCTGGCAGGAAAGGCAGCCAAGGTTGGCCCTAGGGTATCACAGGGAACAAAGTGCTGCTTTCAGTCCTATCCAGAGTAACCACATGGATCTCCTGTGAGGAACTGGCCTTTTGAGCCATGTTGTGTGGCCTGGTAAGGGTTGTTGATTACCCAGAGATGACTTATGTAAATTAGTAGCATAATGGTCCTGTGACAGTGACTCTGATAGATGATGCAAGTCCCTGGAGGTTTCCGGAAGGTGGAAGGACACGGGGTAGAAGTGGGAGGATTTGTTCTTAGAAACAGCGTTGGGGGCCGGGCGCAGTGGCTCATGCTTGTAATCCCAACACTTTGGGAGGCCAAGGCGGGTGGATCACAAGGTCAGGAGTTCGAGACCAGCTTGGCCAATATGGTGAAACCCCCGTCTCTACTAAAAATACAAAAAATTAGCTGGGCGTGGTGGCAGGCTCCTGTAGTCCCAGCTACTCGGGAGGCTGAGGCAGGAGAATCACTTGAACCTGGGAGGCAGAGCTTGTAGTCGTGAGCAGAGATCGCACCACTGCCCTCCAGCCTGGGCGACAGAGCGAGACTCCGTCCCAAAAAAAACCAAAAACAGCTAGGCATGGTGGTGTGTGCCTGTAGTCCCAGCTTCTTGGGAGGCTGAGGCAGGAGAATGGCTTGAACCCAGGAGAAGGAGGTGGCAGTGAGCAGAGAGAGCGCCACTGACTCCAGCCTGGGCAGCACAGTGATACTCCATCTCAAAAAAAAAAAAAAAAAAAGAAATGCCATTATGGGTCGATCTTGATTTCTTTACACATACACATCTGCTCTAACTTTAGATGGGTCATATGGCTATGTAGTCATTGAGTTTACAGCTAAAGGCTGTACTTTAATTATTCATAGTACTTCCTACAGGACTGAATTTGTAATTCTGTGTTATCACAGTTCAAATGAGCATTGGAACTATTGTTTGCTTAGTAATCAGAGAGCTTTTGTCTTTATGCTGTGATTCCAGAATTTCTCCCCTACTTGATTCCTGATACCTCGATTTTTAAAAAATACTCCTTAAGAAGACTGAGATTTTCATGTCATAATTAGGGATAATTAAAATGCAAATACAGCTAGGGAGTTTATACACTGACATATTTGGAGTATCTCTTCCTCACTAGAATGTGAACTTCTTAGAGGCAGGAACTTTATTTTGTACCCTACTATGTCCCCAGTGTATACTTACACAAGTGGCATATAGTTCGTGCTTAATAAATGTTTGCTGAATGAATGAGCAAATGAGAGTCTATATTAATGTGTCAATTATTGTAGCAGTCAGCATGTCCTTTGTCTACCCTTTTTTTTTTTATGCCTTTACACATTTTAGGTTTTATACATGCTGCATCCTCTTTCTGCAATGCCTTTTCTCTGCCTTTTACTCCTCCATTGCCTCTTCTGAACCTGCAGAAGGTATAATAATCCTTTACAACTCCCCTTGTTTTGGTAAAACGCTCCTTGATTCCTATCTTCCTCCTCAAATCAATCCTTAAAAAAAAAAAATCAGCTGGGCTCCTGTAGCCTTTTTTATCTTTTTGAGACGGAGTTTTGCTCTTGTTGCCCAGGCTGGAGTGCAATGGTGCCCTCTCAGCTCACTGCAACCTCCGCCTCCTGGATTGAAGTGACTCTACTGCCTCAGCCTCCCAAGTAGCTGGGATTATAGGCATGCACCACCACACCCTGCTAATTTTTGTATTTTTAGTAGAGACAGGGTTTCACCATGTTGACCAGGCTGGTCTTGAACTCCTGACCTCAGGTGATCCACCTGCCTCAGTCTCCCAAAGTGTTGGGATTACAGGTGTGAGCCACCGCGCCCGGCCCCCTGTAGCCCTTTGTGTATAATCCTGTTATAAAAGGAATCATTTTGTCCTGTAATGATTTGTTTACATGTCAGCCTCTGCCATTAGAAATGAGTTCTTTGTTGGCTGGGCACAGTGGCTCATGCCTGTAATCCCAGTAGTTTGGGAGGCCAAGGTGGGTAGATTATGAGGCCAGGAGTTCAAGACCAGCCTCGCCAAGATGGTGAAACCCGTCTGTACTAAAAATACAAAAAAAATTAGCCAGGTGTGGTGGCAGACACCTGTAATCTCAGCTACTCGGGAGGCTGAGGCAGACAATTGCTTGAACCCGGGAGGTGGAGGTTGCAGTGAGCCGAGATCATGCCACTGCACTCCAGCCTGGGCGACAGAGCAAGACTCTGTCTCAAAAAAAGACAAAAAAATAAAAGAAATGAGTTCTTTGGGCTGGGCGCGGTGGCTCACACCTGTAATCCTGACACTTCGGGAGGCTGAGGCAGGTGGATCACCTGAGGTCAGGCGTTTGAGACCAGCCTGGCCAACATGGGAAAACCCCGTCTCTACTAAAAATATAAGAAATTAGCCGTGGTGGTGCATGCCTGTAATCCCAGCTACTTGGGAGACTGAGGCAGGAGAACTGCTTGAACCCAGGAGGTGGAGGTTGCAGTGAGCTGAGATTGTGCCATTGCCCTCCAGCCTGGGCAACAGGGTGAAACTCTGTCTCAAAAAAACAAAAATAAACAAGAAATGAGTTCTTTGAGGTTCTGATATTGTTCGCCCAGGCTGGAGTGCAGTGGCGCAATCTCTGCAAGTTCCGCCTCCCGGGTTCATGCCATTCTCCTGCCTCAGCTTCCCAAGTAGCTGGGACTACAGGCACCCGGCCACCAGGCCCGGCTAATTTTTTATATTTTTAGTAGAGACGGGGTTTCACCATGTTAGCCAGGATGGTCTTGATCTCCTGACCTTGTGATCCGCAGCCTCGGCCTCCCAAAGTGCTGGGATTACAGGCGTGAGCCACCGCGCCCTGCTGATATTGTGTATTTCTTTTGTATCCTCACTCTTAGTGTAGTGACTGGTTTATGGCAGATGTTTAATAAACATCACTGACAACTGACTGAATCTTGCAAGTGGTCCTTCACCCTGCAGGGTTCCAGAAAGGTCTCAGACAATTCCCTGTTAAGGAGTGCATTACAGAATCATTTTCTTTAAAAGCACTATTTTGGATAGGAAATCTTCCTCCCTACTAATGTTTTCTTTTGCTAAATCTCTTTATTCTGTATTCAAATGGAATGATTTGTGTGGAAACAGAGTATAGCCCATAAATAAGGGATTTAGAAATACTTGGTCAGATTTCAAGGTGGGATTGATTAACTTGGTTTTCCACTCTTTGGATGCTTTCTGGTTACTTTGATGCCATAGAAACCTCAAACATAGTGACATTTAGGGAGGGTTTGAAGACTCACCCTGAGGAAAAACAAATGGTTTCACTATTGGTTTGACTCCTGTTGGTGTCGGACAGGGGAATTATGTTGTATAACGTAGTATCTCATGTCTCCAGCTATAAGAGGATTGTGGCCTGCTCAGGTTGCTATGGTTGTGACTATGACAACTCTGGAAAACATGAGAGAGATGCCAAGAAGAGGGCGTGGTAATGGTGATGGGCACAAGAGAACAAATGTCCAAGAGTAAGGACTGCATAGGGTCCTTGGATTCCAGTGGTTGTCCTTGGATTCCAGTGGCAGGGAGTCAAAACCCTATTCGAAGATCTGACTTCCACATTCTATTATTTGCATAGAAGCAAACCCTCAGCTGCTAATAATTGATCTTTCATTCATCCATTCTGCTTTTTGTTATTTTGAGGAAGGAAATGAAGTAGAGAGAAGCAGGATAAGTACCTAGCCTATAACCCAAAGAGCTGCAGCTCTTGAGAACAGGCACTATTTAATTAAGCCAACTGTGAATTTGTGTGGGTGAAAGTAACAGCTGCTGATACTTAGGATATTTTTAAGTTGCACCCAGTTGGGATACTCTCTGTGTCTATATATGGTCCTTCATGCTAAAGGACCTCATGGAGATGGGTGGGCTAAAAACACAGACTCTTTGAAACTACATCGTCATCTTTTCATCTCTGTCAGCACCTCAGCAGCCTGCTCTCTGGGAAACTTCAGCAAGGTTAAATGTTAAACCATTCATCTGATCTACTCAGCAGTAACTCCTCCATCCCCCTACATTGTTGCTAGGCTTTTCTGAGATTCAAGGAGAGACTTATTTGTTTAGTTCCAATATACTTTCAAGCTGCCTAGTTACCATGTCTTGTGCACAATGTGCACTCCAGGCAAACAAACTTTTTCAGAGCACAGCAGATTGGAGCAACAAACAAGCCTAACAAATTGAGCCCCCTGAGCCCATGTGCTATCTGAAGTAAACCAAAACACAGCTGGTGGAGTTAATTTTAGACTTTCCAACCTTGGTAATGTCTATCAATTTGGGAAAAGCTGTTTTGAAGAGGCTCGAAAAGGACAGTCCCTCCTTCTCCCCATGGCAGCTTACTGCTATGTTGTTTGAGTTTAGTGGGAAAAACAATTAATTGTGGGCAATGGTAAACTTGATGTACCAAGAAATTCAATTCAATATTTATTGAGCAAGTACAAGGCCCATGCAAGACACTTTTTATTTTACTTTATTTTATTCTGAGACAGGTTCTTGCCCTGTCACCCAGACTGGAGGGCAGTGACTGGATCGTGGCTCACTGCAGCCTGGAACTCCTGAACTCAGGCACTCCTTCTGCCTTGCCTTCTCAAGTAGTTAGGACTACAGGTGCATACCCAGCATTTATTTTTGTTTTCTTGTGGAGATAGGGTTGCCCTATGTTGCCCAGGCTGCTCATAAGATCCTCCTGCCTTGGCCTCCGAAAATGCTGGGATGCGTGAGCCACTGTACCTGGCCAATGAATCTTTCATAATTTTTGTCCTATGGACAAAATTATACAGAAAGTAGTACTTTTAAAAAAGTTCTGAAAGACTGGCTTTTTGAAAACAAAAATCAATTTTTATGTTGTGGTGCTTCAAAACACCAAAAGGGAGTTGGCATGATGATTAGGAAAGTCATTTTATCAAATTACGCTGTTTATGAATGTAACCAGAATTTAAATATAACACAAGCAGTATATACATGCTATTCACTTCTGAATACACAAAATCCAATTCTCTGACCACCAAAATAGGTAAGATCCCTTTAATATATACTCATATACAGGCCAGGCACAGTGGCTCATGCCTGTAATCCCAGCACTTTGGGAGGCAGAAGTGGGCAGATCACCTGAGGTCAGGAGTTCAAGACCAGCCTGCGCAACATGGTGAAAGTCTGTCTCTACTAAAAAATACAAAAATTAACCAGGTGTGGTGATGCACACCTGTAATCCTAGCTACTCAGGAGGCTGAGGCAGGAGAATCACTTGAACCTGGAGGTGGAGGTTGCAGTGAGCTGAGATCGTGCCACTGTACTCCAGCCTGGGTGACAGAGTGAGAGAGACTGAAAAAAGAAAAAAGACTTCATATACAACATGGTCCTTTCTTTCATGCCACTTATACAGTTTCTAATTTTGGTTTTATTTATTTGATTACTTGTATTTCCCAGTGACCTATAGGATTCAGATGGCAAAGACTAAGTCCTTTTTTTGTTTAATTTTCAGAGGCCCATAGTAGACACTCAATGAATTCTTGAGTAGATAAATGATTATTATCCCAAATCTAGCTATCCTACTGCACAAACCTCATATTCAAAAGAATAATGAGCTTGAAGGGGACGGTACTGGGTTAGGTTTGTGGTCAATAGAACATTCCTTCTTCCATTTTTTTTTTTTTTCTTTTTTTTGAGACGGAGTCTTGCTCTGTCGCCCAGGCTGGAGTGCAGTGGTGCCATCTCGGCTCACTGCAAGCTCCGCCTCCCGGGTTCATGCCTTTCTCCTTCCTCAGCCTCCCCAGTAGCTGGGACTACAGCGCCCGTCACCACGCCCGGCTAATTTTTTTGTATTTTTAGTAGAGACAGGGTTTCACCACGTTAGCCACGATGGTCTCAATCTCCTGACCTCGTTATCCACTCGTCTCGGCCTCCCAAAGTGCTGGGATTACAGGCGTGAGCCACAGCGCCCGGCCTCCTTCTTCCATTTTAAACATTAAATAATAAGCTCTGTGTTTTTTTGTTCGTTTGTTTTTTTTGTTTGAGATGGAGTTTCACTCTTGTTGCCCAGGCTGGAGTGCAATGACACGATCTCAGCTCACCACACCCTCCGCCTCCTGGGTTCAAACGATTTTCCTGCCTCAGCCTCCCAAGGAGCTGGGATTACAGGCATGCACCACCACACCCGGCTGATTTTTTTTTTTTTTTGTATTTTTAGTAGAAACGGGGTTTCTCCATGTTGGTCAGGCTAGTCTCGAACTCCCGACCTCAGGTGATCCACCTGCCTTGGCCTCCCAAAGTGCTGGGATTACAAGCGTGAGCTACCACACCCGGCAGGCTCTGTGTTTTGATGCTTTGTGGGTTTTAGCAATAAATGAATGCACTGAAAGACACCAAGCTTCATCAGTCTTTCATGTCTCCATTCCTTTCTTTTTCTTTTTTTGAGATGGAGTCTTGCTCTGTCGCCCAGGCTGGAGTGCAGTGGTATGATCTTGGCTCACTTCTTCCTCTGCCTCCCAGGATCAAGCGATTCTCCCGAATCAGCCTCCCGAGTAGCTGGGATTGCAGGAACCCGCCACCACGCTGGGCTAATTTTTGTATTTTCAGTAGATATGGGGTTTTGCCATGTCGGCTAGGCTGGTCTCAAACTCGTGATCTCAGGTGATCTGCCCGCCTCAGCCTCCCAAAGTGCTGGGATTACGGTCATGAGCCACTGTGATGAAAGAAAAAGCCACTTCTTTTTCTTTCTTTCTTTTTTTTTTGACAGGGTCTCACTCTGTCACCCAGGCTGGAGTGCAGTGGCGTGACCTCGGCTCACTGCAACCTCTGCCTCCCAAGTTCAAGTGATTCTTGTGTCTCAACCTCCTGAATAGCTGGGATCACAGGGCGTGCCACCATGCCCGACTACTTTTGTACTTTTAGTAGAAACGGGGTTTTACCATGTTGGCCAGTTGTCTCCAACTCCTGACCTCAAGAGATCCGCCCGCCTCTGCCTCCCAAAGTGCTGGGATTGCAAGTGTGTGCCACCACACCTGGCCCATTCTTTTCTATTATGTCAAATTAATCTGTCCTTGAGAAGCACTTAAAATTGTATATTGGTTAGTCTTTAATGAAGCAAGATATAGAATTAAAATCTAAGGAGCACTGATAAGGGTCAGGTTGAATTGCTAGCTTTGTTAAGTGAGATTGTGTAGCATGCCGAAATACACTTAGGATATATTTATTCTTTTTTTTTTTTTTCTTTTTTATAGAGATGGGGTCTCGCTATGTTTACTAGGCTGGTCTCAAACTCCTGACTTCAAGTAATCCTCTGATCTTGGCCTCCCAAAGTACTGGGATTACAGGTGTGAGCCATGGCATCCAGCCTCAAATGAATATATATAAATATATATATACATATATATATATGTATTTGCTTTTCCCTTTTTTTTTTTCAAATTTTACTTTAAGTTCTGGGATATATGTGCAGAAAGTGCAGGTTTGTTACACAGGTATACATGTGCCATGGCGGTTTGCTGTACCTATCAACCCCCATGGTGGTTAGATGCACCTATCAACCTGTCATCTAGGTTTTAAGCCCCACATGCATTAGATATTTGTCCTAATGCTTTTCCTCCCTTTGCCCTCCACCCCACTGACAGGCCCTGGTGTGTGATGTTCCCCTCCCTGTGTCCATGTGTTCTCATTGTTCAACTCCCACTTATGAGTGAGAACATTCAGTGTTTGCTTTCTGTTCTTGTGTTAGTTTGCTGAGAATTACGGTTTCCAGCTTCATCCATGTTTCTGCAAAGGACATGAACTAATTCTTTTTTATGGTTGCATAGTATTCCATGGTGTATATGTGCCACATTTGGGCATTTGGGTTGGTTCCAAGTCTTTGCTATTGTAAATACTGCTGCAATAAACATACGTGTGCATGTGTCTTTATTCAAATGAATATTTAAAGACCATATGCCCACTCATGTTCTGTTCTATTCTGTACATGTTATAGTATAATTTCAATTCTTTGAAAAGTTGAATAGAACAGAAATTTTAATAATCTTGCTCCATAAACAAAAGGTTATTAGATTTTGGTCAGGAGAGTAGCTTCTTGAAATTGAAATTTTTGGAGGAATGTAGTAGGAAATGTAGACTGGTGAGGGAGAAATGATAATTATAAATATCTATTTGAATATAACCTCTCTTTAATTCTGAAATTCCCAATGTTTTTGGCATACTGAATAATTTTATGTGACAGTCATCATTTGATTTAAAGTCTAAGCTGGAATCAGATTGTGTATTATTAACCTGACACCTCCCTCACATTTAGGCCAATATATTTACGTTTTATCAGGTGTTAATTCCAGGCAACTCTCCTAGTGGTATCATAAAGAAATACTCAGAAAGTATTTTTGCAGATTTTTTCCTCTGCCAATGTTTTCCTCTATTCAGTGTCACAGGATACATCTAAATTATGTCAGACCAAAACTAAGGCTACCTAAGCCAAATCAGGGAGCAGTTTGGAAATGTGTGCCAGTAATTTGAAGGATGCCCCTGGCAGGAGAGAACTTTAGAACTGAAAGATACCTTAGAGATCATGTAATGATACAAGGCTCTCACTTTAATTGGGCTAAAACTGAGGCTATAACAGGTCAACTCACTTACTCTTTCCAAAGATAATCAGTAACCTGGTAATGCAAGTCTTACTTTCAGAAGACCCTTAAAAGTAATTATACAGGGCTGGGTGTGGTGGCTCACACCTGTAATCCCAACACACCGGGAGGCCGAGGCAGGCAGATCACGAGGTCAGGAGTTTGAGAGCAGCCTGGCCAACACAGTGGAACCCCGTATCTACTAAAAATTCAAAAATTAGCCGGGTGTGGTGGCACACGCCTGTAATCCCTGCTACTTTGGAGGCTGAGGCAGGAGAACTGCTTGAACCCAGGAGGCAGAGGTTGCAGTGAGCCGAGATCACGCCACTGGACTCCAGCCTGGGCGACAGAGTGAGACTCCATCTCGGAAAAAAAAAAAGAATTATACAGTTAAGTCAGTACCATATCAATATTTGGAGCACAGGGTTTTATATCATAAATCTATTCTTTTCATTAAGATGAATCCTCCTCTTTCTTCTTTTTGGGGAATCTTTAAAAAAGTTTTAAATTTAAAGTTCCAGGATACATGTGCAGGACATGCAGGTTTGTTACATAGGTAAATATGTGTGCCATGGTGGTTTGCTGCACCTATGAACCTATCACCTAGGTATTAAGCTGTGCATGCATCAGCTATTTATCCTGATCTGGTAATCTTTTGAGCCTGTAAGTTTTCTCATTCCAGTAACCTCTGCTCTTCCTGAGATAGTGCAAGATTCTAGTATTTTCTTCTATTAATTTTTTTTTTTTTTTTTGAGACGGAGTCTCACTGTGTCACCCAGGGGGGAGTGCAGTGGCACGGTCTTTGCTCACTGCAACCTCTGCTTCCTGGGTTGGAGCACTTCTCCTGCCTCAGTGTCCCAAGTAGCTGGGATTACAGGTGTGTGCCACCATACCTGGCTATTTTTCGTATTTTTAGTGGAGACTGGGCTTGGCCATCGTCTTGAACTGGTCTTGAACTTTGGCCAAGTGTATTCTGCCCCTTGGAATAAGCCAAAGGTGAGCTAATATCTGCACATGATTTGTTTTGCTCAGATTCTTTGAAAACGTGTGGATTTCATGGGTGTTGTAAGAAGATGGACATCTTTTGGGTACCCATATTTCCCCCCTAAATTGGTAATGCTGTGGTGGCATATTCAAGGTATGTGAAGGATTCTTAAACAGAATATAAAGGCTTGCCCTGGGCCCCATAACCCTGTGAGAATAAAAGTCCCTTTGCAAGTGGGTCTGAATAGCTTCTAGCTTCTAGGATGTTCTGTGCGTTAGAATGCTTACAAGCTTTGGCCCCCTAAGTGGTTACACCTATGAACACCCTACCATGCTGGGTTCTGCGGTTAACTGAGCTCAGCTCTCCTCCTTGGCTCGCTTACTTTTCCCAGCTGCTGCTGATAGCCTGGCTTGCCTGTTCAGGTAGTCAGGGACCCTGACCTTCCCCTAGTTCAGGGTTTAAAAATATTACCATAAAAAGAGACCTTGAAAACCCATTTGATCCTTTTCCTCCAAGTCATTCCAACCTGATGAAACTCCCTCCTGTTTTTAAGTGCTAGCAGAGCAAGATGCCATCACCTTTCACTGCCCTTGGCCGGGCACTCACTGTGGGCCTAACTCCGATGGTAATTCCATCCCTCACTGCGGGACCCTGACATCTCAGAGCGGAAGCCCACTTCCCCCCTGACCTCCGGGGCCCAGCTGAGCGTCTCCGAGCGCTCTGCCACGACCCCTAACCGGGTGGACAGAGGGGCCGGGCGGCCCCTGCGCACACGCTGGGCGTAGACCCTGGCAACAGAGAAGACCAGAAGGTGAGGGAACCCAGGCCGCAGTCAGAGGAGAGGGGTGGGCTTGCACCGCTATCGCGAGAGCTCGTGAGGTGGGGGCGGTCGGGAGCTGGGAAGGGGCGCGCGGAGAGCTTGCAGCCCTGCCCCGCCTCCCTTTCCTTCCCCTCCCCTGGAGTGATTCAAGACGAGCGCTACCCACTTCCGCCCCCTCCGCCTGCCATTGGAACTAGCTGAGCCGAACTAGTTGCGGCCACCGAGCAACCAGGTCTCCGCACCTCCTCCTCCGCCTCCCTGTCTCCTGTTCCATTTGCGTTTTCTCTTCTTTCCTGGCCGACGCCGCTCCGAGGCCTCGCAACCGCCGGCCCTGCAGCCTGCACCGCGGCCAACATGAGCTTCTTGTTGTGAGTAGCCAGGCCCCGCACGCGCCGGCTTTGTTCGGGTGGACCTGGGCCCCCGCCCGCTGCCTGCCGCCCACCCTCGTCCCGACCCTCCTGGCCCCGCGCTGCCCGGGCCCGTAGTCACCACCAAGCGGGGCCCCGGGACTGCGCGGAGCGCTCCAACTAGTCTAACCGCCGCCTCCCCATCGGGCTGCGAGTACGCTTGGGCTCCTCCAGCTTGAGGAGGTTCTTCCCCCAAAGCACAGCCCGGGGCCAGCGCCTGGATTCCTTCATCACCCCCGTCTCTGCCTTCGCTCGCATTCCCGAGCTTGTTTGTGCGCTTCTCGTGGGTATCTCCCATTGTCCTGCACAACCCGTGTCCAACCAGTGCCCGGTCGAATGGCTCCGTCGCGGCTGCCCATTGCTCTTTTCTGGGTCCCAAGCACAGAAGATAAACTGTCGTACTTTCCCCCCGTCATCCCAGGACCCTTTTAACTTCCTCTTTCGTCTTAGGGCTGGGAAGTTGGGATGACAAGTTCTGTACTTGTAACACTGAAACAAGGCTGCTTGCGGGTCAGGATCCCTTGGACACAGACTGGGGTCCCCAGGAAAGGGGTCTGGAGCCGCCCCCTTGCTTCCTCGAGGCGCCCTTCCTGCCAGAGTACTTTCCTTAAGAAGACGAGTTTTATCTTTTTAGACAATCAGCAAATAGGTTTTGGATAGTGTGCCCTGCCTAGGTTGATTAGGTTCTCTGAGGAGTTGTTTGGAAAATCATTTGTAAATGCCAACTTTGGCGTCATATTTAGTGCTGGTCATTATTTCACTTACTTATCGTTTGTTCCAGACGAGTTGGGGGAATGTGGAGAGGGAAGGGCAGAAGGATGGGATGGCCAGATGTGGATATGGAGGCAGTAGATAAGCCTCAGGTCCTCTGAAAACAGGGGTTACACCCTGAGGAATATCTCCTTTGAAGGCTTCGTTGTGATGCACTCATTCCATGTTTAGTCTGTGTTTAGAAAACTAATAAAAACTCAGAGGTTGAAACATCCCATATACTCTTTTACTGTTGTGGAGAAATTAGCATTTAAAGATTATTTTCTTATGATTTCCCTTCTTTCCTTGACTAATTATTTTTAGTTATTACATTGACGTCTGAATACTGAGAATTTAATTCACCCTTCTTTTCTTTTCTTTTCTTTTTTTTTTTGAGATGGAATCTCGCTCTGTCACCCAGGCTGGAGTGCAGTAGCGCAGTCTCGGCTCACTGCAAGCTCCGCCTCCCGAGTTCACGCCTCAGCCTCCCGAGTAGCTGGGACTACAGGCACCCGCCACCACGCCCGGCTAATTTTTTTGTATTTTTAGTAGAGACGGGGTTTCACCGTGTTGGCCGGGATGGTCTCGGTTTCCTGACCTCGTGATCCACCTGCCTCGGCCTCCCAAAGTGTTGGGATTACAGGTGGGAGCCACCACGCCCTGCCAGTTCACCCTTATTTTCACATGCTCACATCTAGAATATTTTTTTTTAGGGTGTTTAAGCAAAACTGAACAATCACAGAAGGCTGACCTAGGGGCAGACTTGCTATTTCCAATATACACAGGGGACCCAGCGTGTGTCAACTTGCCTAAAACATTTAAACTGTGAAAGGGGTTTCTTAGGCTCCTCCTAGAAGTTGATTCTGAGTTTGTCAGATTGGCATAGGGCTAGATCACAGGACTGGGTGACTTTATAAAAAAGTCCTTGTTTCCTATTTTAATTCTTCTTTTTTTTTTGGAATGGAGTCTCTGCTCTGTTACCTAGACTGGAGTGTGTGGTGGCGTCATCTTGGCTCACTGCAACCTCCGCCTGCAGGGTTCAAGCGATTCTCCTGCCTTAGCCGCCTGAGTAGCTGGGACTACAGGCCAGCGCCACCACGCCTGGGTAATTTTTGTATATTTAGTAGAGATGGGGGTTTCACCATGTTGGCCAGGCTGGTCTTGAACTCCTGACTTCAAATGATCTGTCCGCCTCGATCTCCCAAAGTGCTGGGATTACAGATGTGAGCCACCACGCCTGGGCAGTTTCTTGTTTTAGTTCTAATCACCATATTCAAGCATCTCAGCTTGAAGCTTCTCATTTTGAGCTTAATTTTACGTTGCTAATGTTTAATTTTTTTCAAGAATTTAGAAGCTGTATTCAAAATAGCGCTGTAGATGATGTCCATGATTACTGCTGATGGGCTTGTGTCTAGTAAGCTAAATTGGTTGAAGCAAGGCCGGGCACGGTGGCTCACGCCTGTAATCCCAGCACTTTGGGAGGCCAAGGTGGGCAGTTCACCAGGTCAGGAGTTCGAGATCAGCCTGGCCAATATGTTGAAATCCCGTCTCTACTAAAAATACAAAAATTAGCTGGGCGAGGTGGTGTGCAGGTAGTCCCAGCTACTCGGGAGGCTGAGACAGGAGGATCACTTGAACCCGGGAGGTAGAGTTTGAAGTGAGATGAGATCGTGCCACTGCACTCCAGCCTGGGTGACAGAGCGAGACTCCATCTCAAAAAAAAAAAAAAAAAAAAAAAAAAATTGGTTGAAGCAGGGAAGAGCCATATTTGGCTGAAACTAGGGGATGGAGAAGGTTCTCATGCTATTTTTTGAATACAAATACAGTAGTGTCCTATTTTTACATGGCTCAGTATTTAATAGATTCAGAAGTGTGGTGGATTAGTTCATTTCTCCTGAAGGTTAGTAACTACAAAAGAAATCTTGCTGTAACTAATGTATATAGCACCTTAGAGCATTTGCACTGTTTGGAGCACAATTTTTCAGTTAGGTTACATCTATCTAGCATTTGATACATTCTCAACATATTTAGCCTATGTGCTTGACAATCAGAAAAGTTAATTCAACATTTTTGGTTTTGGTCTTTGCCCACCATCAATTAAGAATACAAAGTGAACACCACATAGAAATGATTATTATTGGAAGTGAAAGAACAAAGCTTTGGTTATTTCATCTATTTGTTATTTGATATAACTGTCTGAATACTGTTTTTTTTTTTTGTTTGTTTTTGTTTTTTTATTTTTTGAGACAGGACCTCACTCTGTCGCCCAGGATGGAGTGCAGTGGCATGGTCACAGCTAAATATAGCTTTGACTTCCCAGGCTCAGGTGATCCTTTTATCTGAAACCCCCTCCCCACCACAGGTAGCTGGTACCACAGGTATGTGCCACTATGCCTGGCTGATTTTTTTTTTTTCAATAGAGTCAGGGTTTTGCCATGTCACCCAGGCTGGTCTCCTGGGCTCAAACAATCCACTCATCTTGGCCTTCCAAAGGGCTGAGATTACAGGTGTGAGCCATCGCACCTGGCCGTCTGAATACTATTTCTTTACCAACAGATGAGCAGAGAAGGAAAGAGTTACAGCTTAGGAGTTAAATACAAATATTTTCCTCCCATTCTTGAAAGCTTATTGGGAAGCCTACTATCAGTGGATGGAGCAGAGGAAATAAGGGCAATGCAAGATAGGGCTGCAAAGGTGGTGACTCATGACTCTTGAGGGCTCTAAGATAGAAGGAAAGAATTACTACTGATTTTTAAAAGGTGCACTGTGGGCCGGGCGCGGTGACTCCTGCTTGTAATTCCAACACTTTGGGAGGCTGAGATGGGCGGATCACTTGAGCCCAGAGTTCCACACCAGCCTGGACAACATGGCAAAACTCTGTTTCTACCCCAGAAATACAAAAATTAGCCAGGTGTGTGGCAGTGTGAGCCTGTAGTCCCAGCTACTCTGGGGGCTGAGGTGGAAGGGTCATCTGGGCCTGAGGAGATTGAAGACATCAAGGCTGTAGTGAGACATAATCACACCACTGCACTCCAGCCTGGCCCATAGAGAGTGAGACATTGTCTTTAAAAAACGGCCAGTCGCGGGGCGTCGTGGCTCAGGCCTGTAATCCCAGCACTTTGAGAGGCCGAGGTGGGTGGATCACTTGAGGTCAGGAGTTCGAGACCAGGCTGACCAAGAAATGAAACCCCATGTCTACTAAAAATAAAAAAATTAGCCAGGCGTGGTGGCGGATGCCTGTAATCCCAGCTACATGGGAGACTGAGTAGGAGAATCACTTGAATCCGGGAGGCGGAGGTTGCAGTGGGCCAAGATTGTGCCACTGCACTCCAGCCTGTACGACAGAGTGAGACTATCTCAAAAAAAGAGAGAAAACAAAATTGCTGTGCCAGGCACTGATGTAGATGTTGGGCACCATTTGTGACAAAAGAGAAAAAATTGCTGCATTGGTGGGACTTACGTTCTGGTAAGTGTCTGTAAATACTAAACATCAGTAAATCATGTAGTATGGCAGAAGGTTGTAAGTGCCATGAAACAAAGGAGAGCAGGGTATAGAGATTTTTGGATAGGGAGTTGAGACAGATTAGGGTAATCCCCAGAGTGGGTTCCCAGATCATCTGCAGGAATAATACCTTTGTGTAGCTTTTGTATAAACGCTCAGGATAAATTTCCACTGCATATGTGGGTCTGGCTGGGACAGAGCTTTGATTGTGCTGCAGGTTGGCCTCTGTGTATCTTCAGATTAAGGTAAACTCTCATGGTAGATACGGAAACTTCACAGGGACCTCATTTAATTTTGTGGACTCAAATCTTTTAAACACATCCTTAGCACCTGCTGTGTGCCAGGCATTGAGGAAGATATGAGATTCCAGAGATGGTGGATGGTATATAGTCATCTATGACAGATGCAGTACAATCATGGGGGCCCAAAGTATGTGTAGCAATTTGTTCTACTTAGGCTTTAGGAAAATTTCATGAAAGAAGTGGGTGATAATTAATGGAAGGTGAACAGGAGCTCTCTAAGAAGACAAGGGGAAGTAGGAGATTACAGTCAGAGGAAACATCTTTGAGTCAAGAATTTACCTGTGAATTGTTCACTTTCTTGTTTGTGCAAGAGGCCATAGAATTTTGGAGCTAACAGGGGTCTATTAGTAACATGGCCTGCTTACTTCTTTTAGCTAAAGAGGCAAAAATCACCAGCTTCGGGTTGGTGGCTAATTATTGGCCTGGGACAATTGGTCTTTTGACATGGGGGTTTTTCTTTCCTGACATTTTATGCATATGCAAGGCAGGGAAATTGAGGATAACAGTGAGTTCTAAGTAATCATTCAAAAAGTATATTGCGTGTTCTGTAAGTTTCTAGCATTTTTAAGTTATGGGTCTTTTGACTAATGGAATTCTGAAAAAAAAATTTGACTTGGAAAAGACCAAAGTGTAATTTCCTAATGTGAGGCTACTTATTTGGAACGGAGTTAAAACAAGTACATTTAACTTTTTCTTGATAAAAGACAGTGTCAGCCAAGGGCGGTGGCTCACGCCTATAACCCCAGCACTTTGGGAGACTGAGGGGTTGGAACCTTGAGCCCCAGACTTTGAGAACAGCCTGGATAACATGGCAAAACCCCCATCGCTACCAAAAACGTTAGCCAGGTGGTGGTGGTGCTCAGCTGCTTGTGAGGCTGAAATGGGTGGATTGCTTGAACACAGGAGGCAGAAGCTGCAGTGAGCCAGGATTGCACCATTGCACTCCAGCCTGGGTGACAGAGTGAGACTCAGTCTTAAAAAATAATTTAAAAAGAGACTGGGTCTTCCTGTGTTGCCCGCACTGGCCTCAAACTCATAGGCTCAAGCAGTCCTCCCACCTCAACCTCCAGAGTAGCTGAGATTATAGGTGCATGCTACCACACCTGGCTACAGTTAACTTATAAATGAAAGTCTGTAGGAAAGGTGATTTGGGAATGTGAATGACTGAACCAGATCAATTTCTTCTTTCTTTTTTTTTTTTTTATGTCAACAATGAAAGCTGAACTATGTCTATTTCTGTACAGGAAGAAACATGGATTGGGAAAGGAAGGAAGAAAGGAAGGAAATACTGAGCACTGTGCTACATACCTTCCATTTGTCATTCTTAAGATTAGCAATTTAGTCCGGGCGTGATGGCTCATGTCTGTAATCCCAGCAGTTTCGGAGGCTGAGGCGGCTGGATCATGAGGTCAGGAGTTTGAGACCAGCCTGGCCAACATGGTGAAACCCTTTCTTTACTAAAAGTACAAAAAATTAGCTAGACATGGTGGCACGTGCCTGTAGTCCCAGCTACTCAGGAGGCTGAGGCAGTAGAATTGCTTGAACCCGTGTGGTGGAGGTTGCAGTGAGCCGAGATCATGCCACTGCACTCTAGCTTGGGCAGCAGAGTGGGACTTCATCTTTAAAAAAAAAAAAAAAAAGATTAGCAATTTAGCAGCACTTTGGGAGGCAGAGGTGGGTGGATCATGAAGTCAGGAGTTCAAGACCAACCTGGCCAACATGGTGAAACCCTGTCTCTACTAAAAATACGAAAAATAGCTAGACATAGTGGCGAGCACCTGTAATCTCAGTTACCTGGGAGGCTGAGGCAGGAGAATCGTTTGAACCTGGGAGGTGGAGGTTGCAGTGAGTCGAGATTGTACCATTGCACTCCAGCCTGAGCGACAGAGCGAGACTCCGTGTCAAAAAAAAAAAAAGCAGTTTGGGAAAAGAGACTCATGATAGTGCTATGTTTGTATGTGTCTGTCTCTGCCTCCCTGTCTCTCTGTCTGTTTCTCACTTCCCCCCAAACCCCAAAAGCCAGCATCTTGTTTTCAGGCAAATTATTTAACTGATTTTAATGCTTCAGCAGCCTCACCTTTAAAAAAAAATTAATAATTTAAAATAATAATCAAATAGGCCAGGCGTGGTAGCTCATGCTTGTAATCCCAGCACGTTGGGAGGCTGAGGCGGAAGGATGGCTTGAGCCAATTTGAGTTATAGTGAGCTATACTTGCACCAGTACACTCTAGCCTGGGTAACTGAGCAAGACCCTGACTCTAAAAAGAAAACATTAAAAAAAAAAAAACAATAATAGTTCATTGAGTGTTTACTATGTGCCAGGGACAAAGTGTTTTAAAATAGTTACCTATAGTTCAGTAACTAGCAGGAATCCTGTTTTATAGATAAGGAAACTAGCACAGAGAGATTACATATTTTATCAAAATCATGTAGCCAGTAAATAGTGTAGCTGGAATTTTGAGTCCTGGAAGTCTAGGTCCAGAGATCCTGTCTTAATAATTCTTTTTTTTTTTTTTTTTGAGAGAGAGTCTCGCTCTGTCACCCAGGCTGGAGTGCAGTGGCACAGTCTTGGCTCACTGCATCATCTGCCTCGCGGGTTCAAGCAATTCTCCCTGCCTCGTCCTCCCAAGTAGCTGGGATTACAGGCTCCCTCCACCATTACAGGTGCCCTCCACCATGCCTGGCTAATTTTTGTTAGTAGAGACGGGGTTTTCACCATATTGGCCAGGCTGGTCTCAAACCCCTGACCTCAGGTGATCCACCTACCTCGGCCTCCCAAAGTGCTGGGATTACAGGTATGAGCCGCCACGCCTGGCCTTTTTTTTTTTTTTTTTTTTTTTGGAGACAGGGTTTCGCTCTGTCACCCAGTCTGCAGTGTAGTGGTGTGATCTCGACCCACTGCAAACTCCCGGGTTCAGGTGACTCTCCTGCCTCAGCCTACTGAGTATCTGGGACTACAGGCATGCACCACCACGCCCAGCTAATTTTTGTATTTTTAGTAGAGATGGGGTTTTGCCATGTTGACCAGGCTGGTCTAGAACTCCTGGCCTCAAGCAATCTGCCTGCCTCGGCCTCCCAAAGCACTGGGATTATAGGTGGGAGCCATTACGTCCAGCTGATCCCGCCTTATACTATCTTATCTATAATTAACAAAACCATATATATCTATATGTAGATGTATATACACACATACACATGCGTGTATATACATATATACACACGTACATCTATGTATATATGTGTGTATATCTATCTATCTGTTTTTTCTCCAAGCTGATATTCAAGTAGGCCTTGTTATTAAGAGAAGTCTTCAGTTACCAGGTATTATTGTCTCATGCTGCTGGGACTCTTTTCTAAGATTCACCAATAATACACTAGTAGAAGATACAATAGTAACTTTTAAATTAATATAATATTCAAGTATTTTTAACCTTTATCTTTAGTGTAAAAATAATATACATGTTGGAGAAATCACTAAATAATGGTAGGAAAAGGAAGAAAATAAAAATCATTCATAATCACACCTTCGGAGACAACTGTGGTTTGTATTTAGGGATATAACTATTTCTGAATCTTTTTTTTTTTTTGTTTTGAAACAGAGCCTCTCTCTGTCACCCAGGTTGGAGTGCAGTGGAATGATCTCAGCTCACTGCAACCTCCACCTCCCGGGTTTAAGCAGTTCTCCTGCCTCAGCCTCTAGAGCAGCTGGGACTACAGGCGCCTGCCACCACACCCGGCTAATTAATTTTTGTACTTTTAGTAGGCATGGGGTTTCACCATATTGGCCAGGCTGGTCTCGAACTCTTGACCTTGTGATTCGCCTGCCTCGGCCTCCTAAAGTGCTGGGATTACAGGCGTGAGCCACCATACCTGGCTAACTTCTTCTGAATCTTTTTTATTGCTTTTTTGTTTGTATGTATTTAAAAATATACAAATGGATTTCCACTGTACATAGATCAGGTTTTTTACTTGTAAATTTTTTTTATGCTAGAGAATAGACTTCTGTAACATCATTTTGAATGGCTGATGACCAAGTATTATCTTACAGTTTTTTATCTGACAACCCAATAAAAAAGGATATCATATATTATATCCTTTAATATATTCTCCTCTGTAAGGTTATTTTGCTTTTTTCTTTATTATTGAATATATAATGTAATACAACATATAAAAAGATATGTTATATGTATATATATATTATATCTTTGTATATAATATGTGTTATCCTTTTTAATATGTTGTATTTTTGAGGGGAACATGGGGAGTGGAAGTGAACATGGTCATCTTTTCAGAAAGAACTGTAGTTTTGGGAGTTGCAGTACTGACTGGCTTTAGTTTACTTTTATCATCTGATACAAGGTAGCTTTTTTTTTCTTCACATACCAGAGTGCAAAATAATTGCCATTTAGTTACTTTTACCATTATTGATTTCTTTCTCTAAGTGTAGTTGCAGTTTTCGTACTTTTGGAGTTTCTGATATATGAAAGCACATGTCTAATACATGTAGCACTTCTCTAAACTGTATATTTGATTAGGAGATATTGAAGCAAAATGGCTACATGTTACTTGAAAAATATGAAACAGTTCTACCTGTTGGGAATGTCAAACTGAGTCCTGTAGAGAACTTTACCTCTCCTTTTCTTCCTATGTTTCATTTTTGTTTAATATTAACCAACCTAAGGCCGTCTTTTTTTTTTTTTTTTTTTTTGAGACAGGGCCTCGTTCTCTCTCCCAGGCTGGAGACAATGGCACGATCTCGACTCACTGCAACTTCCACCTCCTGGGTTCAAGTGATTCTCCCGCCTCAACCTCCTGAGTAGCTGGGACTACAGGCGCCTGCCACCATGCCGAGCTCATTTTTGTATTTTTAGTAGAGACAGAGTTTCACCATGTTGGCCAGGCTGGTCTTGAACTCCTGGCCTCAAGTGATCTACCTGCCTCAGCCTCCCAAAGTGCTGGGATTACAGGCATGAGTCACTGTGCCCAGCCTTAGGGCCATCTTTTACAACACATTTTAGTGTAAGTATAGCTGTGAAATACATTCATTTACAGAAGTGTTTTTTTTTTTTTTTTTTGAGACTGAGTCTCGCTGTGTCGCCTGGGCTGGAGTGCAGTGGCCGGATCTCAGCTCACTGCAAGCTCCGCCTCCCAGGTTTACGCCATTTTCCTGCCTCAGCCTCCCGAGTAGCTGGGACTACAGGCGCCCGCCACCTCGCCCGGCTAGCTTTTTGTATTTTTTAGTAGAGACGGGGTTTCACCGTGTTAGCCAGGATGGTCTCGATCTCCTGACCTCGTGATCCGCCCGTCTCGGCCTCCCAAAGTGCTGGGATTACAGGCTTGAGCCACCGCGCCCGGCCACAGAAGTGATTTTTAAATTAAATTTTGTTTTGTTTTGTTTTGTTTTTTGAGATGGAGTCTCACTCTGTCTCCCAGGCTGGAGTGCAGTGCTACGGTCTTGGCTTACTGCATTCTCTGCCTCCTGGGTTCAATTAATTCACCTGCTTCAGCCTCCCAAGTAGCTGGGATTACAGGCTCCCGCCACCATGGCTGGCTAATTTTTGTATTCTTAGTAGAGATGGGGTTTCACCATGTTGACCAGGATGGTCTCAACTTTGTCCTCAAGTGATCCACTGGCCTCAGCCTCCTTAGGTGCTGGGATTACAGGTGTGAGTCACCATGCCTGGCCTTAAATTTAATTTTGAAACATTTTTCAACTTTCAGAAAAGTTGCAAAGAACAGTGTAAAGAACCTCCATGTATTCTTTATCCAGAAACCTCATTGAGTTTCATCTGTTGCTTTAACAATGTCATCTTCAGCAAAAGGATCCAGTCGTGATTCATGTATTGCATCCACATATGTCTGTAGTGTTTTTCTTTTTTCTTTTCTTCTTACAGAGTCTTGCTCTGTTGCTGAGCTGGAGTGCAGTGGCCCAATCTCAGCTCACTGCAGCCTCGAAGCCTCGACTTCCTGGGCTCAAGGGATCCTCCCATCTCAGTCTCCTGAGTAGCTGGGACTACAGGCACCGTTCCACCACGCCCGGCTAATCTTTTTTTTTTTGTGGAGATGGGGTTTCACCATATTGCCCAGGCAGGTCTTGAACTTCTGGGCTCTAGCAATTTGCCCGGCCTTGGCCTCCCAAAGTGCTGGGATTACAGGCGTGAGCCACCGGGCCCAGCCTGTGTTTTTCAAACTGAAATAGTTTGTCAGTCTTTCCTTGACTTTCATGACCTTTACATTTTTGAGGATTACAGACCATTTTGTAGAACATTCCTCCCTTTGAGTTTCTCTGATGTTTCCTTGTGCATTTGAGTTACGCATTTTAGCAATATCACAGAAGCCATGTAAGTTTTTCTTATGTATGTTTGTGTGTGTGTGTGTGTGTGTGTGTGTGTATATGAATGTATGTATGTATCTATGTATTTTTTGGGATAGTCTCACTCTGTTGCCCAGGCTGGAATGCTGTGGTGAGACCATGGCTCACTGTAGCTTCTATGTCCCACGCTCAAGCAATCCTCCCACCTCAGCCTCCCAAGTAGCAGGGACCACAGGTGCGTGTTGCCACACCCTGCTAATTTTTAAATTTTTTATAGAGACAGCCCATGTTGCCAGGGCTGGTCTCAAACTCCTGGACTCAAGCAATCCTCCCTCCTTGGCCTCCCAAAGTGCTGGGATTATAGGTGTGAGCCACTGTGCCCAGGTGATGTGCATTTTTCTTACTGCATCTTATCAGATGCATATAGTGTCTATTTGTCCGTTATTGGTGGTGTTAACTCTGATCCTTTAATTAATGTGTTTACCAGGATTCTCCACTATAAGGTTCTTCTTCTTATTTTTTGTTATTAATATTTAATGGGGAGATATTTTGGTAGTATGTAGCTCTCCCATTCCTCATTCTGTTTTCACACACTAGTTTTAGTGTTCATTGATGTTTCTTGTCTAAATTGTTACTAAGATGATTGCCAAAGTGCTAATTCTGTCATTGCTTCTAAATTTATTAGTTGGCAGTTTTACTGTAAGGAGGAATTTGCTCTTCTTTTTTTTTTAATGCCAATGTGTGCTGTGATCTGAATGTTTGTATCCTTCTAAAATTTGTATGTTGAAAGTGATCACCAAGGTGATGGTATTAGAAGAGAGAGGCTTTGGGTGGTGATTAGGTGGGGGGCTAGAGTCCTCAATAATGGTATTAGTGCCCTGATAAAGAGATCTGAGGAAACATGTTAGCCTCTTTGCCCTTCTACCATGTGAGGACACATGGAAGGAGCCATTTATGAGGACTTCACCACACATCAAATCTGCTGATGACTTGATCTTGAACTATACCGTCTTTTTAACTGTGAGCAATAAATTTCTGTTGCTTGTAAGTTACACAGTCTGAGGTACTTTGTTATAACAGCCTAAAGTGACTAAGGCAGTGTGGATATAAGGATTCCCATGTTCTTCAGTGAGTTGGCTTCTGTGTTTCTTTGGCTTGTTTCCATCCTCTTTTGAGCACTTCCTTACTTCCTGGCACAACAAAATATTTTTTTATCTTATACTTTTTCTTCCCCAGTCCAGGAAATAGACATTTATCTGAGGACATTGGTTCTGCTTGGTGGAGAACGGTATTTAGAAACCAAAATCTAGGTGTAGGTATGCTGATTACAGATGTGTTGCTGCTCCCAGGCACTCTTATTGGACTGTACTAAAAAATGTATTCATTTATATCCATCTATTTTTATCTATATCTATCTGTGTATATTAAATGAGTTCACATCACTACTTCAGTTGCAAGCCAATGGCACAGGGTTCATTCTAGCCTTCTCCTTTCCTATGTTTTTCTTTGTTGTCAGTAAGAAACCTGACTTTGATCATTCTCAGATAGTTGTTTGCTCTGTCCCTGTACTATAGCTGTTCTCTTGACCCTGTCTGGCCACCCTCTCTGGCCTGGGCCCAAGCTGTTGTATAGTCACCATTACTGACCTGCCTCCTCTCCTTGGGGCTGTGTGGGCCCCTCCTGTAGCAATATAAAAGATGAAAGCAGTCTGAGATTCAGTTGTGTGTGGTACATGTGTGACAGTAATGTGTTTTTTTCCTATGAATCCTATGTTTAGGATTAATGCTTCGGAAATGTTGGGAGGATACTGAATGTAGAAGGCCTAGCTCAATCAACTGGACTTATGTGCGACAGTGATACTTAGGTGGTTATCATTATCTTAACAGTGATGATTGCTAGCAGCTGTTTTTTTTATAAACCACTTATGATTATTTAAATCATAGCCAGTTTCTATAGATTTGTTATGGTGTGTGTTAGTGCATTTTGATATTCTGAGGTTAGAACTTAAAAGCAAGAGTTTGAAGGTAAACAAGCATTATTTGGGTAATAGTGTCACTGGTGGAGGGTGTCCAGGTTCTTGGCATCTTGAACAAAGAATTGGACAAAACCCACAGACAAAACAAAGAAAGCATGACGGGATTTATAGAAAATGAAAGTACACACCACAGTGGGAGCAGGCCTGAGCATAGGGGCTCAAGGGCCCGCCCCGTTACAGAATTTTGGGGAGTTTAAATATCTTCTAGAGGATTCCATTAGTTACTTCGAGTATGCCCTATGTAAGGGAGGTTAAATACTTTTTAGAGGATTCCATTAGTTCAGGTACACCCTATGTAAATGGAGAGAATGAAGTAAAGTTACAAAGTCATTTACTTGGTCTATACCTCATGGAGAGGATATTTCCTGTCATAGCTGAAGTGTGAATTGGCCTTATGTTCCATGCCTCCAGACCCTATTTTCCTACCTCATCTGCCTCTGAGAGATGTGATCCTGAGAAATCTTGATGGGAGGCAGAGGGACTGTTGGTCTTTTTTTTTTTTTCTATAAGTTGTTTCATGCTGGCTTGAGGCGTAGTCCCTACCTATTGGGGATTATGGAACTCTCTCCCTGCTCTGTCTAGTGGAGGCAGGGTAGCTCCTTGATGGCCAGGGGTGGTGTCTTCACCTGGAACTGGCTGGAACTTTTGTTGCATGATCGTCTGAAGTTTGATGTTCTATGGGCGAGAGGAAATGAATTTGGTTAAAAGATTTAATGGGGCTTTCAGAGGGTGGGTACCAATGCTGTCAGGAATGTTTGTTACAGAGTTTAATGGAGAGAAAACAAAACTTGGTCTATTCTAGAATCTATGTGTTTCGTTAAAGTCTTAGCATGAACAACTCTATTTTAGTTTGTTTGGTCTGTTGGGGCCTCGTGCATGAGCTTAGTCCAAAACAATGGCCTCCCAGAATTTTGTTTAAAAAATTCTCCCTTTTTGGTCAGGTTCTCACTTAGGTGAGAGTGTGACCAAAATTTAGGGCCTTAGCATTACTCTCAGTTACCATTATTTTGGGTTTCTGGTCTCAGCACGTCATTCATAGGTTATGATGTCCTCATGGTAGTAACACATTTCTTTCAGCTTTTATTTTGGTTGAAGAGAGACCATATGACATTCTAGAGATGGCTGCATGCAAGCATTTAAAACCTTTAAGAGAATGCAGTGTGCCAGAGAGACTATTATTATGACTACTGGGAGGGTAATACCACGAGTTCCTTACCCAAGATTCCCATAAAACAAACCTCCTAAAATCAAATAGATCAAAAAATGAACTAAATGTTTACTCACTTGACTAAGCAATTTCTTTGTTAATCCTCTGCCACTGAATTTCTTTCTTTTTTTTTTTTGAGACAGAGTCTTGCTGTGTTGCCCAGGCTGGAGTGCAATGGCATGATCTCGGCTCACTGCAACCTCTGCCTTCCAGATTTCAAGCAGTTCTCCTGCCTCCTAAGTGACTGGGATTACAGGCATGTGCCACCACACCCAGTTAAGTTTTTGTATTTTTAGTAGAGATGGGGTTTCACCATGTTGGCCAGCCTGGTCTCGAACTCCTGACCTCAGGTAATCCACCTGCCTCGATCTCTCAAACTGCTGGGATTACAGGCATGAGCCACTGCACCTGGTCTACCACTGAATTTCTATAATCTTCATTTGATGTGTTTCTCCATAGGCCACAAGTGCCAGCAGCTATTCACATACTTCTCTGTTCAGCCAATTCTATTATAACTTTCACAAGAGAATTTAAAGTCTGTTGTGTAACTGTAGCCTTTACAGTAGAATTTGCTATAGAGTCTATTATGAGGGATACATTTCTAATCACTACTTCTTTTAGTTTAAACCATGGGAAAAGAACCTAACAAATGGTACCCTTTTAGAACAATGAAGGCCTCCTGACAGTGTTCTCTTTAACCCATGATATGGTTTAAGAGTAGGGAACCAGTGTTTTGTTTTTGACTGATTATGAGGCAATGTATGTACCATTAAAGTTTCTTACCTACATTGGGTCTTCATCTTTTATCTATCAAAGTATAAGGCTGACTGCAAACTCCTTCAAAAATAAAAGTACATCCCATTAGTGCACATAACAGTCCCCTTTTCCTCTTCTATTGTTCATAGATGCATAAGCAAGAAAAACATTCAAAGATAAGAGTTTCATGTTAGTAGAAGTCTAATCTCTGAACTTGGGGAAAAACTGTTCACATCAAGGATGTCATCTTTTTCTTGGGAGAAATTTCCTTGGTTAGCTTTACCTCAAGGGTTCAAATGGGTGCACAGTTCCAAAAGTATGGAGGGAGCCCTCTCAGTTGTGAGATTATGAACCCAAAGTTCAGGGTCCCGAAGTTTTGTTGTAGTGTGGATGGGAAGGACAGTCTTTCTCTGATGTTCTCAGGAGATCCAAACCATAAAAAGCTTTCTTTACCTGGTAAAAATACACCATAGTATAATAATCTACTGTTTTAACATCAGTTCTCTTGCATGGGAAAACTTTCATACAACCAGAAAACATGCATTGAAAATAACAATTTAATGAAATCCATTTATAAAATGTTTAAATGGCCTACCAGGTAACCAAATTTATCTGAAGCTTTAATGATTTTCCCAGGAATGTGGGGTCAAGCATTGATAAACGTTTATCTTAAACAATTTCAGTATCAGTTGGTTTAAAATGAAAATTGGACAAAGTATTTTCTTGATATTTAATTTTTTTTGGTTTTACTTGGGTTAGTAGCTTTGTACAAGGAAATTTGGTTATTTCTGTGGTTTACAATAACTTAATAACCAAACTTAGACTTTGGGATTTTAGAAATTCCATACAATTTTGGAACATATATTATTCACAAAAATATATCCTAAAGAAGATTGAACGTAATTTTGGCAATCCCACGTACCTAAACATGTCAGATAATCCTGTTTACCTTTTTTTGGGATGTTTTTGGGGGCCCTCTGATCCATCCACAAAGCCAGCATTAAGAAAGACAATTTTGAAACTGAAGTTTGCTTTTGGAATTCCAGATTCCTGTAAATTATTTATTTTGCCAAAATGATGACTCAGAAATTTTAAAGAAGTGAAAACCTTTTATAACCTTTTACCAAAAAAAACCCCACATTCTACTGTTCTTACATACATTGTATGTAAGACTGTTTCTTTTGTTGTTGTTGTTTTGAGATGGAGTCTCGCTCTGTTGCCCAGGCTGGAGTGCAGTGGCGCTATCTCGGCTCACTGAAACCTCTGCCTTCCGGGTTCAAGTGATTCTCCTCCCTCAGCCTCCCAAGTAGCCAGGACTACAGGTGCGCACCACCGCGCCAGGCTAATTTTTGTAGTTTTAGTGGAGATGGGGTTTCCACATGTTGGCCAGGCTGGTCTGGAACTCCTGACCTCAGGCGACCTGCCTGCCTCGGCCTCCCACAGTATTGGGATTGCAGGCGTGAGCCACTGCACCCAGCTATAAAACTGTTTCTACTAGTCTTAATTGCATGTTATAATGGCAACTCTTAGCAATTTTAATTTTAATGTAGAACCAAGTGAGTTATGTTCAGTAAGGTTTGATATATAGTCATAGCTAGCGGTATGGCCAATTCCACATGTCCCCAGGCTTACCTAGCTGGAAAACAGGCAAGTTAAACAATTTTCAAAAACCAATGAAGCAGCTTATGACCCTAAAGCATCTAACAAACCTAATATTTGAACATAATTTAGACCACATATTTACATTTTGAAGACATATTTTACCAACAATCTTTAAAACCATCCTTATTTCCCAAAAATTACTCAAGTCACATGAACTAAATAAAAGACATTACGCTTTTCACTTTTCTGACAAAATATTTGATTTAAGCTCCTCTTCCTCTTCTGCTTCTTCCTCCTCTCCTTCTCCTTCGACATAGTCTCACACTCTGCTCACTGCACCTCTGCCTCCTGGGTTCATGCGATTTCCTGCCTCAGCCTCCTGAGTAGCTGGGATTACAGGCGTGCCCCATCATGCCTGGCTGATTTTTGTATTTTTAGTAGAGATGGGGTTTTACCATCTTGTCCAGGCTGGTCTCATACTCCTGACCTCAGGTGATCCGCCTGCCTCGGCCTCCCAAAGAGCTGGGATTACAGGAATGAGCCACTGCACCCAGCTTATTATTATTAAAGCAATTAATTTAAAACTTTACAGAGGAGATAAACAGTGACTTTTACTTTATATTTAACTAGTTTGCACAGAGAAAGAAGCCAGAGATTGACTGGTAAGAAATTCTTACCCTTTTGCCAGCATGCCAGTTTTGTGGGTTCTCTGAGTGGTCCTAGCGACCCTGCTTGACTGTATGCAGACAAACACATTGCCATGAATTAAGAATACTCACAAATAGTTTACAAATTTGGGGGCAAGTTAGGCAGAGAAAGATAAATATGACTCAAATTCTATTTACAAGAATATACTCAACACAGTTAAAGTATCAGGAAGCCTAAAATCCAAAAAGTTAGTTTAACGATAAAAAGCTGGTGTGCTCCATTAATTCCTACTGCCTGATAAAGGTAGTTTAGGAATTCCAGATAAATGGAACGAATGATGACTTGCTAGAAATGCATCAGAAACAAAATAACTGGGCACGCGCGGTGGCTCATGTCTGTAATCCCAGCACTTTGGGAGTCCAAGACAGGCTGATCACAAGGTCAGGAGACTGAGACCATCCTGGCGAACACGGTGAAACTCTGTTTCTACTAAAAACACACAAAAAATAGCTGGGTGTGGTGGCGGATGCCTGTAGTCCCAGCTACTCGGGAGGCTGAGGCAGGAGAATGGCTTGCAGTGAGCCGAAATTGTACCACTGCACTCCTGCCTGGGTGATAGAGCCAGACTCCGTCTCAAAAAAAAAAAAAAAAGAAAGAAAATAACTATTCACAGAACCAAATAAAAGCCTTCCACTAGGAACTAAAAAAATCATGGTTTTTAAAATATATGCATACACAAGCAAAGCCAGAGGAGAATAAACAGCAAATGAATGAAAACTAGAAGCAAAAACAAATAAACAGGAAACCAACCCTAAATTTTCCTACAGTGTTACCTAGGGCCCCAGAAAACTCACATAATGAATATTTTATTCCTGATACACAATTTAATATCCGTTAGTTTACCAATACTCTTACACATTCTATGCAATCAAGAAATCCACATCAGGCACATGACCAGTAAGTACTCCAGTGCCAGCACTATCCATGCAAAACAGTAAACAGTGTGAAGCAATGCAAGCATGTGTGTGAAATTTGGCTCCACAGTAAATCCAGCTTCAGGCTTAACTATATTAAAAAAAGAATTGCCAAACTGCTGACGCATTCTTTTTTTTTTTTTCCTGAGATGGAGTATTGCTCTGTCACCCAGGCTGGAGTGCAGTGGTGCAATCTCAGCTCACTGCAACCTCTCCTCCTGGGTTCAAGCAATTCTCCTGCCTCAACCTCCCAAGTAGCTGGGATTACAGGCACGTGCCACTGTGCCCGGCTAATTTTTGTATTTTTAGAAGAGACAGGGTTTCACCATATTGGCCAGGTTGATCTCAAACTCCTGACCTGGTGAGTCACCCACCTTGGCCTCCAGAGTGCTGGGATTACAGGTGTGAGCCACTGTGCCTGGCCCACATTTCTTTACAGTACTTCTTATTTTACTTTAATCAAGACTAAGAGCTTTAACTATGAAAATGTTAATTAGCCTAATGTCTTCAATTCTATATCAGGTTTTAAAGAATTTTTTTTATTTAAACTTTTCCCACATCTTTCTCCCCTACTTAATGACTCCTTACTACATTGTTTCATAAATAACCTTTTAAATCTATAATTTGAACTAACTTTTAGATAACTTCTGAATCATACAAAATTATTATTTCTTCCACTAATAATCCTTTCTGGCACATTTTGTATACAGAATTATGTGTTAACTAAAATTCTTATCCTTAGTTATCTAAACTTTAGTGAAACCCTGAAAAGCAAAAAATCCTGAACTATCAGATATGGGCATTTATAGATAAGAACAATTCCACAATTTTAGAAACGTATTTCCCCATATCACAACCATTTCTTAGTTGAAGGTGACCCAGATATTAAATGAGCATCAAAAATAACTTTAAAAATTTTAATTTACACAAAAAGTTTACCTAAAACATTTATACCATTCGCTGTATTTAATTTTTACTTTTAACAAGGGAGACACAAGACATCAACCAACACATGTAAAATGAACATTGGTTCGTTCTGGAAAGGCAGGACAACTCGAGGTGGGGAGGGGGCTTGGGGGCTTTCAGATCATAGGTAGGTGGAAGACAAACGGCTGCATTCTTTTGAGTTTCTGATTAGTCCTTCCAAAGGAAGCAGTCAGATGTGCATTTATCTCAGTGAGACTTTGAATAGAATGAGAGGCAAGCTCAAATTAACACTGACATTTAAAAATATCTAGCAAAGACAAACGTAAAATTCAGACAAAATGTGTGCTGACAATTCTGAAGGCATTTCTATTTTTATTCCATCAACAATTTTAAAGCTAGTTTGTTTAGTGAAGTTTTACTTTTAAGTCACGTGAACTTGAAAATTGCTTAGACTTAATTTATGAGCACTCTTATAAGCCAATTTTGGTAGACACAACATATAACAATAAGTGTACATATGAATAAATACATCTAGACATGTATGCATACACACAAACAAAGATCCAGTTGCTTGGAAGCTTAGCCATGAGGTAGCAATACAAGCTTGCCAGTTCTACTTTGCTCCGATAGATAATCCAGTGAAGGCTGTGAACCATAATTTCAGGTAAAGCAGTTTCCATGGCAGTTTGATTGTTAAAGGTGAAACTTCCCCAGACTCCGAAGAGCACTGGGGCCAAACAGTACCAAAGGAGAACGTCACGTTAGGCCCCCTGCTTAGAACCGCAGCACAAAAGTCTGGATACATGCAACACCATCCCCCTTTCCCATTAAACAGTAAGCTCCAGATTCCAAACAGTTTTGGGGCCAAGCAGCATTACAACTGTGAGAGAATTCTAAGGAGGGCTCAGAACCTCTAGACCTCAGAACCTCTGCAAGAGCATCCTCTATGGGGAGGCTGAGGTCCACAGGATACCCCAGAGCGTCCTCCTATGGGGTCCGATCTTAGTGTGTCAGATGTCTCTGACCTTAGGTGGGCACCGGTGCCACATGCAGGTTTTCACCTCCAGAGCCTAATGTGAGCTAAGAATAGCCATGAAGTGTAATGAGAAGAACTGGACGTCAGGTGGACCTTTTTGTCCTTAGCCAGTTGAGTTTGTTAAGGGAAGTAGTTAGCATAAGAAAGAAGGTTTAAGTTGTCTGAAACATGGGAGTTTTCTCTGAGCTGTGCCAATGTAGGAATCAGGGACCACGCGAGGAAAAGATTAAAAAAAAAGACAAAACAGGTCCTTCCCCCTTCGGGGCATGGCAATTATAAACAGCTGCTGAAAGACTGAAAAAGAAAGAAAGGAAAAATGAAAAAGACTCAGGTTCCTTAAGCGAACCGGAAGGTGGCAGTTAGGCTTCTCCGCATGGAAACCTCTTAGTTTCACTGGCCATGGCCAGAAGCATGTAGTTGTCTCTGTGTTTAGGTGCTGCCCACCAAGGGTCCCAAGTCAGAAAGGAAAAGAGAGAGAGATTCCCCTGTATGGAGCAGAAAGGAAAAGGAGAAAGGAGAATAATAAATCCCTTTGGGCTGACCTCTCTCCTTCTGGCTGGCTTGCCAAAATATGTCGGGGTGGAGGGTATCCAGGTTCTTGACGTCTCGAACAGAGAATTGGGCAAAATGCACAGACAAAGCAAGGAACTCATGACGGGATTTATTGAAAATGAAAGTACACTCCACAGTGTGGGAGCGGGCCTGAGCATAGGGGCTCACAGGCCCTGTTACAGAATTCATGGGCGTTTAAATATCCTCTAGAGGATTCCATTAGTTACTTCGGGTATACCCTGTGTAAATGTCGAGATGAAGTAAAGTTACAAAGTTATTTACTTGGCTATGTCCCATGGAGAGGATTTTCCTGTCATAGCTGAAGTGTGAATCGGCTTTATGTTCCCTGCCTCCAGACCCTATCATAGTCTTAAGTGTCTGATAGCCAAGTAGCATTATTGTTACTATTTGTAATGGAAAGGTTGAATTTTCCTTTTTGGGACAGAGTCTTGTTCTGTTGCCCAGGCTGGAGGGCTGGAGTGCAGTGGCACAGCCTCAGTTCACTGCAGCCTTGACTTCCTGGCCTAAAGCCATCTTCCCACCTCAGCCCCCTGAGTAACTGGGACTGCAGGCACGCACCACCACGCCTGACTAATTTTTTTGTATTTTTGGTAGAGACAAAGTTTTGCCATGTTTCCCTGGCTGGTCTCCAACTCCTGGGCTCAAGCGATCTGCCCACCTCAGACTCCCAAAGTGCTGGGATTATAGGCGTGAGCTACCTTGACTGGTCAAATTTTCTTTTATTGCTACCCTTGTATCTGTCTGCCTGAGTCTTTTTGTTGTTCCCAAATTGAAATTTGATGATAATAGTTTAGTAGTTATAGTATTATAGTATTGGACATTAGGAGGAATATTTTTTATGTAAATCTTCTTTTGTATAAATAGGTAACAGTATAACTTAGTGGAAATGTAAACCTCTGTAAATAAAGAGTAATTCAATAGAAACAATAGGGGGAAAGGTATTTTAAGGCAACTTTGTGATGTTTGGGATCATGTTTCAAACAGATGAGCAACAGCATAACCCTCCTGCTGTTCAGGGAATCCATTTGTTGGCTAGAGCTCTGTAGTGTTAGATTTAACTACTGAAATAGCTCTTTGTTTAAAAACTCCCTGTGGTTATAGTTTTTGCTCACATATGCCTGGTTCCATTGTCATTAACCCTTCTCCGTACCTGCCAAATACTCAGTTGTCTTATTTTCAACTCTTAGGAATTTGTACTTTTGAGTCAGTGGACAGCAGACCAATTGAGAGCAATATTTTGAGGTCTACTGCAGTGGCTTAGACTCTTCAGCCCTTTAATCCTCGTCAGTGTTTCATTTGGAAAATAGCAAGCCATCAAGAACCAACTTTTTTTTTTTTTAAATTATACAAGTTCTAGGGTGCATGTGCACAATGTGCAGATTTGATACATAGGAATACGTGTGCTTTGTTGGTTTGCTGCACCCATAACTCATCATTTACATTAGGTATTTCTCCTAATGCTGTCCCTCTCCCAGCCCTCAACAGGCCCCAGTGTGTGATATTCCCGGCCCTGTGTCCAAGTGTTCTCATTGTTCACTTCCCACCTATGAGTGAGAACATACAGTGTTTGGTTTTCTGTCCTTGTGATAGTTTGCTGAGAATGATGGTTTCCAGCTTCATCCACGTCCCTGCAAAGGACATGAACTCATCCTTTTTTTATGGCTGCATAGTATTCCATGGTGTATATGTGCCACATTTTCTTAATCCAGTCTATCATTGATGGACATTTGGGTTGAAGAACCAACATTTTTTGAAAATTATATTTCTAATTATAGTTAGAACCAAACTATACCAAAAACCTACAGTTTTAAACAGTTAGACATTTGGGAACCAAAATTTGCTTTAGTTGAGCTGTATTGATTTTATTTTATTTTTATTTTTATTTTTTTGAGACGGAATCTTGCTCTGTCACTCAGTCTGGAGTGCAATGGCGCAATCTGGGCTCACTGCAGCCTCCACCTCCTGGGTTCAAGTGATTCTCCTGCTTCAGCCTCCCAAGCAGCAGAGATTTACAGGTGTGTGCCCGGCTAATTTTTGTATTTTTAGTAGAGACAGGGTTTCACCATGTTGACCAGGCTGGTCTTGAACGCCTGACCTCGGGTGGTCTGCCCTCCTCAGGCTCCCACAGTGCTGGGATTACAGGCATGAGCCACCACGCCTGGTGAGCTCTATTGATTTTAGCTTTCTTTCAAGTGGGGATGTATTTGTAAGGTGTCGTCTAGGGATAACTATACTTGTTAGTGATGTCTTTGCCTTTTTTAAAATATCACTTAACATTAAGGAAGAAAAATACCACTGTCATTTTATGTAGCAGAAGAAACACTGTTCTTGGCCCTCTGGTGGCAGAAGGTACTCTTAGGACTGAGGGGATCAGTGTCTCTACATAACCATAATCCTTGAGAAGTCTGCTGTAGATTCTTAAAGTGTGGATCTTTGGCACCACTTAGGAGTATGTTCGAAATGCAGGATTTCAGGTTCTAATCATTGGATTATAATGCATTTTAATAAGATCCCTAGGTGATTTGAAAGCACCTTCCAAAGTGGATGCCTGTATCTTAATTTAAATGGTTTAAAATAAGGTAAATAAGAAAAATCCTTGGATTCAGTACAACGCCAGTTCTGTCTTTGAGGGATTCCCAGTAAGGGAGCCTCAATGTCGATCCCCTTACTGTCCTTTTATACTTGAAATTATTTTCTTGTTTAAGGTCTTTTTTTCTCCTTCTGGATTCTAAGTTTTCTCCTCCTGGACTGAGGGTTTGTTCACCGTTTTATTTCCCAGCACATTAGGACATTGCTTAGCAAGTATGTTTTCAGTAATTTTCTTTTTTGTGTGTGTGACAGCGTCTTACTCTGTCATCCAAGCTGGAATGCAGTAGTACCATCTCAGCTCACTGCAGTCTCAACCTCCTGGGCTCAAGTGATCCTTCCACCTCAGCTTCCTGAGTAGCTGGGATTTTAGGTGTGTGCCACCATGCCTGGATAATTTTTGTATTTTTTGTAGAGACGGTTTTGCCATGTTACCCAGGCTGGTCTTGAACTCCTGTGCTCAAGCAGTCCGTCCACCTTGGCCTCCCAAGTGCTGGGATTACAGCCTTCTTTTTTTTTTTTTTAGATTAACTGAAAATTGTCATGGGAGAGAACAGTGGCCTGTGAGTGAGGAAACCTGAGACTCACAGTCTTTGGTCTGTCACTAGCTATGTGACCTTGGGCAGATGACTTAATTTCTTAGTTTCTGTTTCCTCTGCTTACTGGAGGGTAACGAATGCTTCTTCCATTGGGTTAACGTGAGACTTGAATGACAGAATGTATATGAAAGCTTTTCATAAACCAGAGTCCTGTATAAACACTGTCATTATCTCTGCTCATGAAATTCCCAAGCCCAGTGTATAAACTGTGCATTCCAATTTTTTTTAGCTGTCTTACAAATGTATGGCATTATTGCATAATAAAATAAGCATTTATTGAATACCTCCTGTGTATGAAAGCAAAGTGTTAGGCATGGTAGGAGGAGAAAGGAAGGGGTTTAGAAATAAACAAGATGCGGTCTCTGTCCTCAAGAATCTTAGCACTGGAAACCAGCGTGTTACATAGATGTGCTCCTTAATGATTGTAACTCTTAGCTCTAAGTCCTCTGGCTGATGATGGTTAAAGACCCTTGCATTGCAAGATACTGCATTGAGTATGCAAACTTTTTTGGGTATATGTGTGGTATAATTGCAGTCTGTGTTCATCTACAATTAGGAATATAAAGAAAAAAAAATTGCCGTCAGCCAGGCGCAGTGGCTCATGCCTGTAATCCCAGCACTTTGGGAGACTGAGGTGGGCAGATCATCTGAGATCAGGAGTTTGAGACCAGCCTGGCCAACATGATGAAACCCCTGTCTCTACTAAAAATACAACAATTAGCCAGGCGTGGTGGCACTCGCCTGTAATCCTAGCTACTCAGGAGACTGAGGCAGGAGAATCGCTTGAACCGAGGAGGCAGATGTTGCAGTGAGCTGAGATCATACCACTGGATCCCAGCCTGGGCAACAGAGTGAGAATCTGTCTCAAAAAAAAAAAAAAAAAAAAAAAAATTGCTGTCAATACCACAGTTATAATATGTGTAGTACATTTACCTGTTCAAAACAAGAATTTTGCCGAATTGTGCTTCCGGATTTTAATCAGAGGCTGTTTTTATTGTGTAGATGTGGGAGCCTGCCCTGCTTGTTCTTGGCATTGCTGCCACTGCTGTTCCACTTGAGCATCTTGGTTTTTAATACGGAAAGGAAGTGGCAGGAATCCTTCGGTGCACCCACTTCCTGCAGTTCACTTGGACATTTCAGGTAGATATTGGAATGGGCTGGAAGTGGTCTGCAAAACTCCAAGGTATTGAAGGCCTCCCTGAGATGTTTGCTTACTACTCCAGCCTCATCTGTGCCTTCCTGCTCCAGTTTCCCTCCCCCACAGTGTTCAGTGATTTTATTTGCATTTCTCTCAACCTGCTCTGCTCCCACGTCTTTCTGCCTTTGTAAATGCTGTTCCTGTTATTCTGGCTGGACTGCTCTTCTCCTCCCCACCCCCATTTCTTTAGCTCAGAAGCCAACATTTTCTCTGGCCTGAGCCCACTTCCCAATTTGTTAGATACCATTTCAGTGCCCTTTATAGTCCTTATAATAGCCCTTTCCAAAAAGACGTTGTATTACCCCTGCTGTCATGTGTATGATCTCTTTGAAAATGGGGCATTTTCAAAAACTGTTTGTTTTAAATCTCTACCACCTAGCCTAGTGCCTCTTAGTAACAGTTTTTTTCCTGACTAATCAATGACATTTTCAAGAATTTTTTTTTTTTTTTTTTTGAGATGGAATCTTGCTACGTTGCCCAGGCTGGAGTGCAGTGGTGTGATCTCGGCTCACTGCAACCTCTGCCTCCTGGGTTCAAGCGATTCTTCTTCAGCCTCCGGAGTAGCTGGGATTACAGGTGTGTACCATGGTGCCCGGCTAATTTTTAGTAGAGATAGGGTTTCACCATGTTATTCAGGCTGGTCTCGAACTCTTGACCTTGTGATCCACCTGCCTCAGCCTCCCAAAGTGCTGGGATTACAGGCATGAGCCACTGCACGTGGCCTGACATTTTCAAGAATTTCATCATGGGTGGTGGGGTATGAGTGATTCCCCTTAGTCTGTCCCACATTTTTCCCTTGTAAAGATTTTAGGGAAAGTATTAAAAGGTGACTACTGTGCACAGAAGAGTTTAGAATACTATTTATTGGATTTTTTAAATTAAAAACAATTTTTTTTAATAGACGTGAAGTCTCGCTATGCCACCTAGGCTTGTCTTGAACTCCTAGGTTCAAGTGATTCTCCTGCCTCAGCCTCCCAAGTAGCTGGGATTACAAGTGTGCACCACCAAGCCTGGCTAATTTTTGTGTTTTTAGTAGAGAAGGGATTTTCCCATGTTGGCCAGGCTGGTCTTGAACTCAGGACCTCAAGTGGTCTGCCCACCTTGTCCTCCCAAGGGATTACAGGTGTGAGTCACCGCACCTGGCCAATTTAATTTTATTATTTTATTTTTGGAGATAAGGCCTTGCTCTGTGGCTGAGTCTGCAGTGCAGTGGCCCAAAAACTGCTCATTGTGGCCTCTACCTCCTGGGCTCAGGTGATTCTCTTACCTCAGCCTCTTGAGTAGCTAGGACCACAGGTACACATCACCACCCCAAGCTAATTTTTAAAATTTTTTGTAGAGATGGGGTCTCCCTATGTTGCCCAGGGTGGTCTTGAAGTCCTGGGCTTAAGCAATTCACCTGCCTCAGCCTCCCAAAGTGTTGGAATTATAGGCGTGAGCCACCGTGCCTGGCTAGAATGAAGTTTTAAAATTTAAAATTTAAATTTTTAAAATGAAATTTTAACAATTCACTAGAAAAATAATGCTTTTTTTCCCCCAAGATTAGCATATAGTATAGTCTATAAGGGTGGATTTCACAAAGTGAGATATTTAACTCAAAGTGTGTATCTTGTTTCTTAGTTTTTTTTTTTTTTTGATATTTTACTACAGACAATAAACTGATAATTTAGTATACATAAACATGTTTGGGAGGTAGGTGGCATAGATGGAGCTATAAAAATGACTAGATTCTGAGGGTAGATTTAAAGTTACTTTTCACTCACTTCTCTTAATTCATTTATTGCTTTTATCATGAAGTCTGATAGAAAGCCATGCCAGGGTTTTTAGTTTCTGAGTTATTTCAGGATGAAGAGTTTTTTTCTTTTAGTAACTCTTTCCCTAAAGTATGAGTAAACAGTAGTGTCCAGTGGCTAGTGCATGTGAAGGATATGCTTTTATGGCATGCCTGTTGTTTTTGAGTATTTATAGGTTGAACTAGTAAGAGTAATTTATATGTTATGACAACTCAGAACACTCTTTACCTTTTTTTGTTAGTAAAATCAGTAAACACTTTGCATGATTGTATGTATGAAACCCTGGTAGCTTAATGAATTTGTTCTTTTTTTAAATGGCAGGTCTGACAACTGTGCTTGCATTTCACTTATTTCAAAAAGAGGAAGAGGGAGGATTTTTGCTTTTAGTTTTATGCGTTTTTTTTCTTCTTTTCTCTCTGATGGTCTTCACTTATTTCTGTTATCCTCTCTTAGTTTAAATGGTCAAAGTTGAAACCCATTCTAGGTACTGGGGAGCATTGCAAAGTCTCAAAAATGTGAAATGTCACTTTTGCAGTTGACTGTATTAGCACTGAAGGGACTTCTTTAAACGTTTTTATTGTACCTTTTTTTTTTTTTTTAAACCACAGCCCTTTCTCTGCCTTGTGTCCCAGGTTTGATTGCATCTGTATATTACTTTCACAGTGGGCATTTCCTGACATCATACTGATAACCACTAACTGCTCTTGTTAGACTTTGTTTAGAGAAATCATGGTTGTCCTGTGCTTGAGTACCATAAACTCATGCTTAAAGCATTGGTGATCTGAAGATCTCTTAGCTTCCCAGACAGAAAGGGGAGAATGAAATGAGCTTTAATGAAATAAATGTTTTGGCTCAGTTGTGAAGAAGAATTCAAGTGTTCTTATGATTCGCAATTACATTCTGAAAGAATATGTCTAGAACTGTGTAGGTCCCTGTAAATCAGGCTCAAAAGAGGTAGGACTTAAGGTAGTGGTGGTTACAAAACTTTTATAATTTTGGCAAAATCATCGTACTTTTGTGTCTCTTTTTCTTATTCATAAAATAACAGTTTTTATTTGACAACATGTAGGCTTTCTTCCTAAAGATGTTAGAGAAGATTTATGATTGACTTGTGGAACTGGTCAGAATGAGATCAGACCTCTGAATAAATAGTTTACCTTTAGTGATTTTCTAGGGTTGGAAATATTTCTAGTCTGGCCTCTTTGTTTTTGGATGAAATATTTGCTTTGGGTTTTATGATTTTCTAAGGCCACACTTTGTCAACAATATATTCTGGTGAGACTGATTTTGATTACCAAGAATTCCAAGTGTCTTATTTTGTTTGAATTTTATGACGTTAAGACAATTTTCCACTCTTTTAGAGACAGGATATCACTGTCAGGCTGGAGTTCAGTGGGGCAATCGTAGTTCACTGCAGCCTCGAACTTGACTCAAGCAATCCTCCCATCTCAGTCTCCTAAGTAGCTGGGACTACAGGCACGTGCACCATGCCTGGCTAAGTTTTGTTGTTGTTGAGATGTGGTCTCACTGTGTTGCCCAGGTTGGTCTCGAAGTCCTGGGCTCAAGCGATCCTCCTACTCTAGCCTTCCAAACTACTGGGATTATAGGCGTGAGCCACTGCACCTGGCTGGTTTTCTGCTCTTTTTGTAGTTTATTGTTAAAAATGTACAATTTATAGATATAACTCAGCCTATGTCTGTGGAGCAGGCCTCTAGCTACCAAGGATAACGAGATGGTACAGATCTATTTAACTGGTATTGATTATTGAATATCGATTGTATGCCAAGTGGCGCTCTGAATTTCTATATATATAATTTGATTTTCAGATAAGAGAAATCATATCATCCACCATGCAGATTATATGATTTGCAATCAAAATGATTGCAATCAATCAATTAAATAGCTTACCTGGAATCACGTGACTAGTACTAGACAGATCAGCATTTCCAGTCTAGGTGATCCAACGGAAAAATCAAGGTTTTTTATTCTTTTTCTTTTTTTTAATCACATGAAGTAGATAATGCCTGAGTTAAATAATAACAATAAGTGGCTTTTATTGATCATTGTGCCAGGCATCATACTAGTATTTTATTTTCTGATTTCTAATCCTTGAGAAAACTCTTGTAGCATGTTGGTCTCTCCATTTTGTAAATGAGGCAAATAAGGTTCTAGAGAGGCTGAGAAGTAAATCAAGTCTCTCACTAAATTGTGGAGTTGCAGTGTGATTCCAGGGCTATAGGACTCCAGTCATCAGTCTGTGTTTTTCCACTGCCCTATGCTGCTTGTTGCTTTTATAAATAACAACCTGATACATGTTTTTGTCTTTTGTTTTCCTTAGGGGCCATTGGTATATCACATTGGTTGAATGTGGCAGTATTTCTAATGTGGATGTTTTCGAAACAATTTTGATAATAGCGCTAAGGATGATAGCAGTAGCAGCTACCAGCTACTAGCTAATTAGGATGCCATTAGAATGAGAAGTCTCCATTTGTATAGATGGTTTTGACTTACTTATTATCTATGGTATACTGTAAGAACGCTGGATCATATATCTATATTACTATATTAGTCTGTTCTCATACTGCTGTGAAGAAATACCTGAGACTGGGTAATTTATAAAGAGAAGAGATTTAATTGACTCAAATTCCACAGGCTGTACAGGAGGTATGGCTGGGGAGGCCTCAGGAAACTTAATAATCATGGTAGAAGGGGAAGAGGAAGCAAGTAGGTCTTCACATGGTGACAGGAGAGAGAACAAAGGGGCAAGTGTTACACGGTTTGAAACCACCAGATCTCATGAGAACACAATCACTATCACAAGAACAGCAAGCGGAAAGTCCATCCCCATGATCCAATTACCTCCCACCAGGCCCCTCCTCCAACACTAAGACTTGAGATTTGGGTAGGGACACAAAACCAAACCATATCAATTATATAGTATATTTAGGTTTTAAAGACAGAGCAGTTTACTAACATTTCTATATATAATCCATTTTATTTTTTATTTTTTAATTTAATTTAATTTTTTTTTTTTGAGACGGAGTCTCGCTCTGTTGCTCAGGCTGGAGTGCAGTGGCGCGATCTCAGCTCACTGCAAGCTCCGCCTCCCGGGTTTACGCCATTCTCCTGCCTCAGCCTCCCGAGTAGCTGGGACTACAGGCGCCCGCCACCTCGCCCGGCTAGTTTTTTGTATTTTTTAGTAGAGACGGAGTTTCACCGTGTTAGCCAGGATGGTCTCGATCTTCTGACTTCGTGATCCGCCTGTCTCAGCCTCCCAAAGTGCTGGGATTACAGGCTTGAGCCACCAGGCCCGGCCTATAATCCATTTTATTACCATGTTTTGATTAAGCATTCAAACTAGTTTTAGGCTTTCAAACTTAAAAAACTTTTTATTTTTGTCAGTGCTCTTCATGTACATAGTTTAATTTAGAGTCAAACAGTTCTGTAGGGCTTGTAATAAAAATAACTCGTTTCACTCTTGTCGCCCAGGCTGGAGTGCAGTGGCATGATCTCGGCTCACTGCAAGCTCTGCCTCCTGGGTTCCCACCATTCTTTGCCTCAGCCTCCCGATTAGCTGGGACTACAGGTGCTTGCCACCATGCCCAGCTAATTTTTTGTATTTTTAGTAGAGACGGGGTTTCACCATGTTAGCCAGGATGGTCTTGATCTCCTGACCTCATTATCCACCTGCCTTGGCCTCCCAAAGTGCTGGAATTACAGGCGTGAGCCACTGCACCAGGCCATAACTCTTTTTCTGCTTCTGAGATACAACTACTTTGAAGTCTTTTACCTGATTGTTTTGATTTTTAATTTCACATCTCTAACATGTTTATATTATTACTTCTGGATTTCTATGTTTTTAGTCATTAGTTATTGATTTTTTTTTTTTTTTTTGAGACAGAGGCTTGCCCCGTCACCCAGGCTAGAGTGCAATGGCATGATCTCGGCTCACTGCAACCTCCATCTCCCGGGTTCAAGCGATTCTCCTGCCTCAGCCTCCCAAGTAGCCGGGATTACAGGTGCCCACTACCATGCCTGGCTAATTTTTGTGTTTTTAGTAGAGATGGGGTTTCACCATGTTGGCCAGGCTGGTCTCAAACTCCTGACCTCATGATCTGCCCATCTCAGCCTCCCGAAGTGCTGGGATTACAGGCATGAGCCACCGTGCCTGGCCAATTATTGAATTCTCATTGTGGAGGAAAAAGGTTTCACTCCTCTGTCACCACAAACGGCTGGGTGCATTGGCTCACACCTGTAATCCCAACACTTTCAGAGGCTGAGGCAGGTGGATCACTTGAGGCCAGGAGTTCAAGACCAGCCTGGCCAACATGGCAAAGATCTTGTGTCTACAAAGAAGAAAAGAATTATTTTGCAAATACCACATACATACTTTTCATTCTGCCAACTTATTTATTTATTTATTTGTATTTTTTTTAAGGCGAAGTCTCGCTCTGTTGCCCAGGCTGGAGTGCTGTGGCATGATTTTGGCTCACTGCAACCTCTGTGTCCTGGGTTCAGGTGATTCTCCTGCCTCAGCCTACCGAGTAGCTGGCATCACAGGCATGTACCACATACGCCTGGCTAATTTTTGTGTTTTTAGTAGAGATGGAGTTTCACCATGTTGGCCAGGTTGGTCTCGAACTCCTGGCCTCAAGTGATTCACCTGCCTCAGCCACCCGAAGTGCTGGAATTACAGGCATGAGCCACCGCACCCGGCCCCATTCTGCCAACTTTTCAATATATATTATGTAAACACTGTGGACAGTTGAGCCATGTACTGGAATATAATTTTTCTTTTTTTTTCTTTTGAGACCGAGTCTTGCTCTGTCACCCAGGCTGGAGTGCAGTGGTGCAATCTTGGTTCACTGCAACCTCCACCTTCCAGATTCAAGTGATTCTTCTGCCTCAGCCTCCTGAGTAGCTGGGATTACAGGTGCCTGCCAGCATGCTTGGCTAATTTTTGTGTATTTTTAGTAGAGGCAGGGTTTCACCATGTTGGCCAGACTTGTCTCAAACTCCTGTCTTGGCATGCCAAAGTGCTGGGATTACAGGTGTGAGCCACCCTACCCGGCCTGGAATATAATTTAATTTTTCCTCTTCTGCATAACTTTATGCTGTCTCTGTAATTGTTTTGTTTAATCTCATATGTATTCATTAAGTCTTTTATCCTCAAATACGCCCCCAGTTAACCATCAAACATATTTAAATTTTTTTATAATTAAAAAATTATTTTTAATTTTTAAGATTGTTATTTTTGTATGTGTCTTTTTAGAGACTGGGTCTCTCTCTGTTGCCCAGGCTAGAGTATGGCAGATCATAGCTCACTGCAGCCTCCTACTCCTGGTCTCAAGTGATCCTCCTGCCTAGCTGGGAGTACAGGTGTAGTGCATGCCAGCGTGCCCGACTAATGTTTTAAAATTTTTTGTAGAGATGAGTGCTTGCTATGTTGCCCAGGTGTAAGGAATTTAAAATTGTATTACTCTTGTTCAGCCTTCAGAAGCAATGCTAGGCCTCTGACCAACAAATGACCCCATGTGGGCTACGTGGAGATTAAACACCCACCAGTCCTGAAGAACTTCAGAAAAGAAAGGGAGTGTACTGTGGAACTTCTCAAACCTAGGGAATCTGGCCAATTCTCTAGGTTTCAGACCCTCCAAAGACACACAAAGTGAAAAATTAAGCATTATGAATTAAACCTTTAGAGCTGCATATTTGCACGTAGCTGATAATTTCAGCTAGCGGCTTGGCAATATAAGCTGGGACACTCCAGTTGCACTCTGAAGTCTCGCCAGTGGTGTAAACACACATTGCCCGGACTCATTTCAGTTGGAACTCCAGATGGCTGTTGTCGGACTTCCCAGCACTGCTTAATCTGAATGTATTTTCCCCAACTTGGTGAATGTGTGTGTTTGTGTGTGTGTGTGTATTTTCCTTTTCTCTCACTTTAGTCTTTGCTAGGTTAACCATTATACTTTTTTAATTTAATTTGAGACAGGGTCTTACTCTGTCGCCCAGGCTGGAGTGCAGTGGCACATTCACTGCTCACTGCAACTTCTGCCTCCTGAGTGTAGGCGATTCTCCCACCTCAGCCTCTGGAGTAGCTGGGACTATAGACGTGCACCACCATGTCTGGCTAATTTTTGTATTTTTAGTACTGACAGGATTTCGCCATGTTGTCGAGGCTGGTCTTGAATTTCTGAGCTCAAGCAATCCGCCCGCCTCAGCCTCCCAAAGTGCTGGGATTGCTGGAATTACAGGCGTGAGTCACCAATATACTCTCTTGCTATGTTAATCAAACTTTTCTTTGAACTGCATTTAAGTGTAATATTGTGGTTTCTTTTGCTTGCAAATCCTCAAACCCAAACAGGAAGTAAAACTTTCAGCAAAACAGTAGGCCTGGTCTTGAACTCCTGGCCTCAAGCTGTCCTTCCTTGGTCTCTGAAAGCACTGGCATCACAGGTATGAGGCACCGTGCCTGGCTCATTTGATCTTTTTGAACAAGCCTGTGTTGGAACTTTTTGACCTGCTCCAGTCTGTATTGTTGGTATTATATAGTCCTGCACCATAGCTGTCATATTTGGAATCTCTTTTAGCCTTCATCCAGGGGATTCCCCTTACATAGTTCTTGGGTTGGATTTCCTATTTCTTTGATCTCATGTCTTGGTTTACTTTTTTATTTTGGTGAGGCAGATCTTCTAAAACTGTAGAAACAATAAGGAATGTAAATATTTTAAGACCTTATGTATCTCAACATACCTTCATACTTGATTGGCATTATGTCAGAGGAGTATAGAGTTCTAGGGTAGAAATAATTTTCCTACAGAATTTAGTTTTAATTTGGGATCGAAGTTCCATTTGCTGTTCAGAAGTCTAAATGAGTTTCTTTTTTTTTTTTTAAGTTTAAAAAAAAATTTTTTTTGAGATGGAGTCTTGCTCTGTGACCCGGGCTGGAGGGTAGTGGTGCGATCTCAGCTCACTGCAACCTCTGCCTCCCAGGGTCAAGCTGTTCTCCTGCCTCAGCCTCACAAGTCGCTGGGGATTACAGGCTCCTGCCACTACACCTCACTAATTTGTGTATTTTTAGTAGAGACAGGGTTTTACCATATTGGCCAGGCTGATCTCAAACTCCTGTCTTCAGGTGATCCTCCTGCCTCAACTTCCCAAAGTGCTGGGATTACATGCGTGAGCCACCTTGCCTAGCCTCTGATAGTTTTTTATTGTTTTTTTTTTTATTTCTGATCTTTTGTATGGGACTTCTTTTTTTTTTTTTTTCTGGATTATTTTAAGGTCTTACCTTTGTAACTTTTTCTAAATTCATAATGGCATCCTCTGGTGTGGGTCTAGTTTCATGCACTGTTGTGGGTTCTCTTTTAGTCTAAAAGAGCATTTTCAGTTCTAGGAAAATATCCTGATTTATTGATAAAACACTTTATCTTTCCAAATTTTCTGTATCTTGGATGTTAGGCTTCTTGACTGGTCCTTAACTTTTTTTTTTCTCCTTTCCCATCTCTTTTGTTTTTTGAGATGGAGTCTCACTTTGTCATCCAAGGTGAAGTGCAGTGGTGTGATCTCGGCTCACTGCAAATCTCTGCCTCCCAAGTCCAAGTGATTCTCATGTCTCAGTCTCCCAAGTAACTGGGACTACAGGCATGAGCCACCACACCCGGCTAATTTTTTGTATTTTTAGTAAGGGGAAGTTTTTAGTAAGGGGTCTCCCCATGTTGACCAGGCTGGTCTTGAACTCCTAACCTCAGGTTATCTGCCTGGCTTGGCCTCCCAAAGGGCTGAGATTACAGGTGTGAGCCACCGTGCCCGTCTCATGTTAGAAGCTTCCTTCCAGTGCCTGGTAACTCTTTTGCTTTCTGCTTTTATTTATAAGTAGGGCAATTACAAAGCTAATTGGATTTCTGTATGCATGAGTGTGGAGGGTTTATCAACTGTGGGCTTTGCTGAAGGATGATATAGCTAGGTTATTTCCTTGAAGAACTCCTGGTATGATTATCTTTTCAGGTCTTATACATGGTATGGTACGATTTGCTCCTCCTCCAAAAAAAAGCTTTTCTGGTCTTTGTTTGGAGGCTATTATCCCTGGTTGCAAAGTTTCTGGTTAGCGGAATAGGCTAGGGGTCTCAATATTGATTATTCAAATTCACTTTATCTCCTTGTGTTAAGTATGGTAAACTTGCCTGCAACTGTACTGGGGTCTCTCAAGTCAGAGACCTTCTGTTTTGCCCTCTCCATAGAATAAACCTTCAGCTTTCAGTTTTTCCTTGGGGCTGGGGTGGTACAGAAGCCCACTGTGTAGATTGTTTAGGGTATCTGGAGTTGCAACTGCTTTTTAAACAGAGTGGTAAAAATCCTGTTCTATTTTTACTTGCTTTTCCAAAGTATTCTACATCTAGAGGTGTCACTAATTCCTGAATTTTTTGTGGGATCTATGATGTAAATTGGGTTGGTTTTAATTTTAGGATTGGGTGTTTTCTTTTTTTTTTTGAGATGGAGTTTTTGCTCTTGTTGCCCAGGCTGGAGTGCAGTGTCACGGTCTTGGCTCACCACAGCCTCCACCTCCCAGGTGCATGCGATCCTCCTGCTTCAGCCTCCCAAGTAGCTGGGATTACAGGTGCCTGCCAGCACGCCTGGCTAATTTTGGTGTTTTTAGTAGAGATGGGGTTTCACCATGTTGGCCAGGGTAGTCTCGAACTCCTGACCTCAGGTGATCTGCCTATCTTGGCCTGTGATTACAGGTGTGAACCACCGTGCCCAGCCTAGGATTGGGTTTTCTTAGGGACATTAAATCAGTTATTCATCTACTTTTTAATTTCCAAAATTTTGTTGTCTTCTCTTTCATTCTTTTTATTTGTATGAGATTATGATTTTAAAAAACTTCACTTTATTATGACTTTGAGTAGGAAGTGGAGGCTAGTGTATGTTTTCAGCCCAACATCTTCAATAGTTTTCTTCTAAGTACTGATCCATTTTATTGTTATGTTCTGTTAAGCATTCGCAATTGTGTTGTGTTTTAGTGAAAGGGAATTGTGTTATTGTGTTGAATCACTGCAGTGTATTAGTAGATATTCTTAAATTCCTTTTTTCAACGAATTTGATATTTCCTTTTTCCAAATTTGACTCTTCAGCAACTCTCATTTTTGCAAGAAAACAGATTATCCAAATTTGAACTGCAAGGGGCCAGGCGTGGTGGCTCATGCCTGTTATCCCAGCACTTTGGGAGGCCGAGGTGGGTGGATCACTAGAAGTCAGAAGTTCGAGACCAGCCTGGCCAACATGGCAAAACCCCATCTCTACTAAAAATACAAAATTATCCAGGCATGGTGGCACGCACCTATAATCCCAGCTGAGGCAGGAGGATCGGGAGGATCTCTTGAACCTGGTAAAATGGGAAAGGTTCCCTTGTCCCCCTTGAAGGGTGCGCGGTGGGGGTGTGGCTCGCTTCTTTGGTGCCCTGCTACTCAAACCTCTACGTGGAGCATACAGTGCTGAAGCCCCAGTGGGCGTGTGTTACAGGGTGCTCTTTTAGTTTAGCCATCAGCTCATTGAGACCCCCTGCCTAACAAGGACAGAGAGTTTTCTCTATCTTGGAGTTCTTGCCTTGGTATACAGAAGAATTGGATCACAGGTGGGCTTGGAGAATGAATGGAAGGTTTTATTGAGTGGAAGTAGCTATCAGAAGATCGAGGAGCCAGGGGGAGATGGTTTTCCCCTGGAGTCCGGCCACACTGTGGCCCAGTCTTTCCTCTGACTCCCCTGGCCAGACTCTGCATCTTTCTGCTGGTTTATGGCCTGCCCAGTGCCGGCGTCTGTTGGTTTGCTCTTCTGCTGGCGTGCTCCACTCGATGGCCTCTTGACACCCAGCCGCTTGTGTCGTCGTCGTTGTCGTCGTCGTCGTCGTCTTCGTCTTCTTCTTCTTCTTCTTCTTCTTCCTTCTTCCTTCTTCCTTCTTCCTTCTTCTTCTTCTTCTTCTTCTCTTTCTTCTCCTCCCCCTCCCCCTCCACCCCCCCCCCCCCCCCCCCCCCCACGTCTAGCCACTTGTGTCTCACTGTTAGGGTCTCGGGGATTTTTATAGGCACAGGATGGGGCCATGGTGGGCCAAGCTGGTCTTGAGAAATGCAGCATTTGGGCATGAAGGCAGGAGTGTCTGCCCTCACCTAGGTCCATGGGCACAGGCCCAGGGATGGAACCCTCTCCAGGGACCCACCTTCCTCTATCTAGCCAGCACTTTTCTGCCTCCTTTCCATACCACTGGGAGATGGCGGTTGCAATGAGCTGAAATCATGCCACTGCACTCTAGCCTGGGTGAGGACAGAGTGAGATCCCATGTCAGAAAACAAAACAAACCACCAGATTTGAACTGCAAGGAATATTTGTTATGTGTTTTGCTAGCTTCCCACAGTGCTTAACATGGTGATGTCTTGCCAGTATTAGGTGTCCTAGACGATTAAAGATGAATCTCTGTCCGTGTATCAACATTGTTATCAGTTAAATGTCTTTAAAATCTGATTCTAAATGGGTGAACAAGTTTCCTTTTGTTTTTGTTTTCAGTTTAATAATAAAAATAATATTAGGGCATTACGTATTAATTGGTCTTTTAATGTATCTCAGCTTTGAATTTAGGATTTGATTAACCAAATTTAACTATAGTATTTTGTCTTACTATAACTGCAGAAGTAGACATCTCTTGCCACATGTACATTGTCTGATTTTCTCTTTATTTGTGTCTGGCTATCATATCTCTCTTGACTACTTTGACTATTTCTTTTTTTTTTTTTTCTTTTCTATGCCATACAGACACAGTAGTAGTGGCTGTTTCTTAACAGGTTAATTTGAATTTCCAGATGCCCTTTTAGACATAAAATGTGTTCTCAGTACTATACTTTAATTTCTGCTCACCTCTTTGTCACTTTTATCTGCTGCAACTTAATAAATTTCTTTTTTATTTTCCTTGAGACAGAGTCTCACTCTGTTGCCTAGGGTGGAGTGCAGTGGCGTTATCTCGGCTCACTGCAAGCTCTGCCTCCCAGGTTCACGCCATTCTCCGCCTCAGCCTCCCGAGTAGCTGGGACTACAGGCGCCCGCCACCGTGCCCAGCTAATTTTTTGTATTTTTAGTAGAGACGGGGTTTCACTCTGTTATCCAGGATGGTCTTGATCTCCTGACCTCATGATCTGCCCACCTCAGCCTCCCAAAGTGCTGGGATTACAGGTGTGAGCCACTGCACACAGCCAATAAGTTTCTTCCTTCTTTCCCTTCTTCTCTTCTATCCTTCCATGTGACATTTCTCTTTGGTGTCTTTCTTTTCAGAGAGACTTTGGTATCTTTCTTTTCAGAGAAAATGAACATTTGAACATTCAAATGCTAATGTAATCTTTTAATGTAAAGCTAATTACTGAGATCACAAACTTGGTATTTTAATTTTTTTTTTTTGTGTGTGTGTGTGTTTTTGCCTTTGGGTTTTTTTTTTTTTAATTATACTTTAAGTTCTAGAGTACATGTACACAATGTGCAGGTTTGTTACATATGTATACTTGTGCCATGTTGGTGTGCTGCACCCATCAACTCGTCAGCACCCATCAACTCGTCATTTACATCAGGTATAACTCCCAATGCCATCCGTCTCCCCTCCCCCGCCATAATAGGCCCCGGTATGTGATGTTCCCCTTCCAGAGTCCAAGTGAACTCATTGTTCAATTCCCACCTATGAGTGAGAACGTGCGGTGTTTGGTTTCTGTTCTTGCGATAGTTTGCTGAGAATGATGGTTTCCAGCTGCATCCATGTCCCTACAAAGGACACGAACTCATCCTTTTTTATGGCTGCATAGTATTCCATGGTGTATATGTGCCACATTTTCTTAATCTAGTCTGTCTCTAAATTTCTTAAACCTCTTGATAAGAATGTTTTAATAGTTGTAAAAGGCTTTAGTAAGTTTTATAATTTAATTATTATTATCAGTCTTAGCTAGTATTTCAGATTATTCAGGTTATACATCAGAAGCATGCTTTGGCAGGTCCTATTTAAATCCTCAATGTCTTTGACCTTAATTACACATTAGTTAAAATTGATCTCCAAATCAGTAATGATTCTTATGTTATTAAAAACCAAAAATCCTAAGAAGCAAACACTCAAGTCAGCTGCATTTGAAGTTAGATTTATAGGAGAAAATAGTTTATAACTTTTGTGTACGTATTACCAATATCTTCTATGTAATTAAAGTGGAATTGCCATTTAATAAGTTATTTCATAGGACATTTTATCAGTTTTTTATAGGCATTAGCATGGATTTCTTTATTTTTTTAAGAATGAATTTAATGCATTGAATTTCTCATACATGCCATGATTGATTTTGAACTTTAACATAAATTATTTTATAAATATGATTAAAACTTTCTGCTAGAGTCATTGTTTAATAGAAAAAGCATAAACCTAAACTGTAGTTTTTAATTGAAAGAAAACTTGTACCTATCCTGAATGTATGTGTATTTTATCTAAAAGATATGTCTGTAGAATTAGAAATTAAATGTGAATTAGAAATTTAATTAGAAATTAGAAATTTAAAGAGAAACTGATGTTTTTATGATAGCCTCAGAGAAAAGATACAGACTAGGATAGGATTTCTGTATCTGGATTTATGAACAGATTTTACCCCCTCCCTGAATTCCTGTATGCAAAATATTGTTTTTTTTTTTTTTTTTGAGACAGAGTCTCACTCTGTTGCCCGGGCTAGGGTGCAGTGGCTGGATCTCAGCTCACTGCAAGCTCCGCCCCCCAGGATTAGGCCATTCTCCTGCCTCAGCCTCCTGAGTAGCTGGGACTACAGGCGCCTGCCACCTCGCCCGGCTAGCTTTTTTGTATTTTTTTGGTAGAGACGGGGTTTCACCGTGTTAGCCAGGATGGTCTCGATCTCCTGACGTTGTGATCCACCCGTCTCGGCCTCCCAGAGTGTTGGGATTACAGGCGTGAGCTACTGTGCCTGGCCTAATATTGCGTTTTTTGTCTCTAGAGAGAAGGTTCATATTGTCATATTATGAAAGGCTCAAAATAAAGAACTGGAGGCAAACAAGTCAGCAAAGAAAAAATTATTAGATAAATGTTTAAGAGCATTGTGGCGGTATTTCCATTTTATGTAGCTCAGAAATATATCTCAGTAGGTTCGGGGAGTTCATTGCTAAGTTATTTATTTATTTATTTATTTTTTTTGAGACGGAGTTTCGCTGTGTCGCCCAGGCTGGAGTGCAGTGGCGCGATCTCGGCTCACCGCAAGCTCCGCCTCCCGGGTTCCCGCCATTCTCCCGCCTCAGCCTCCGAGTAGCTGGGACTACAGGCGCCCGCCACCTCGCCCGGCTAGTTTTTTGTATTTTTAGTAGAGACGGGGTTTCACCGTGTTAGCCAGGAGGGTCTCGATCTCCTGACCTCGTGATCCACCCGCCTCGGCCTCCCAAAGTGCTGGGATTACAGGCGTGAGCCACCGCGCCCGGCCGCTAAGTTATTTTATTTTATCGAGATATGATTTACAAAACATGAAGTGCTCAGATCTTAAGCGTGTAGTTAAACAAGCGTATGCTCTTTGTAAACCACACTGCTTTTAAACTTGAAACATTTCTGTCACCCTAGAAAGTACTTTACCTTTTAAAAATAAAACCATAGGGTCATTTCTGATGTTTTTTTTTGACATAATATTATATAAGCATACACTCCCATTTCACATAGTTCTAGAGATTCCATTAGCTAAATGGGGTGGTTCAGATTTTATGGAAGAGGAACTAGTAGTTTGCTAGTTCCTGCTTTTTGCACTTGGTGCTAGTTTTGCCCATTGAACAGCACAACTGTTTCAACTGTGATGATCTTTGAGGTGAGCAAAGAACTGGGATGGCATTCAGTATCTCAACACCTGAATCCTTAGAGAGATTAGCTCACATCATTTCTTATAGTTAGCCATGTTTTCCTCTTACCCCACAATGATGAATAATCATCTAACATAAAATAGTGAAAGAGCTTTGATAAACTTTTCTAAAGATAGTAGTTGAAGGTAGAGTAACTTAAAAATCAACAATTACTGATCTGCATTAGAAAGTAGCTTCTGAACAAATACCCAAATGAATAAGACATGGGACCTGCTTCTAAATTGTACATGGTAATAGAAGAGACAGGAGTTAACACACACTTCTCATAGTTTGGTAAATATGGTAATAGAAGACTATACATGTACATAAATGGGTTTATATATTGATAATTGAGGGAATCAGTTATATCAAGCTATAACTTCTGTTTTTCCCTCTGTGAGTAGCATGAATAAGCCTTCAAGTGGATAGAGATCTAGATTTTTGGAAAATCTTTTTCTTTTTCTTTTTTTTTTTTTTGAGGCGGAGTCTCGCTCTGTCGCCCGGACTGGAGTGCAGTGGCCAGATCTCAGCTCACTGCAAGCTCCGCCTCCCGGGTTGACGCCATTCTCCTGCCTCAGCCTCCTGAATAGCTGGGACTACAGGCGCCCACCACCTCGCCCGGCTAGTTTTTGTATTTTTAGTAGAGACGGGGTTTCACCGTGTTAGCCAGGATGATCTCGATCTCCTGACCTCGTGATCCGCCCGTCTCGGCCTCCCAAAGTGCTGGGATTACAGGCTTGAGCCACCGCGCCCGGCCGAAAATCTTTTTCAATCAAAATAAAAAAAATCAAAACATTTCCCTTTTTGAGAAAATGAAAAAATATATAAATACAAAATTTGGTGTCAAAATGAATATTTAGAATGAAAACATCACATCACAATTTTAATAACACAAGGTTAACATCACAAAATATAGAAAAATAACATTTTTATGTCAACTGCTAGATATCTCTAATACTGTTTTTTTTTTTTTTGAGATGGAGTCTTTCTCTGTCACCTAGGTGTGATCTTGGCTCATTTCAACTTCCGCCTTCCAGATTCAAGCAATTCTCCTGCCCCAGCCTCCTGAGTAGCTGGGATTATAGGCACATGCCACCACGCCTGGCTAAGTTTTGTATTTTTAGTGAAGACTGAATTTCATTTCACCATGTTGGCCAGGCTGGTCTCAAACTCCTGACCTCAGGTGATCCTCCCGCCTTGGCCTCCCAAAGTGCTGGGATTACAGGCGTGAGCCACTGCGCCCAGCCTCTTATACTTTTTTATTTAGATTTTTTGACCACTTCTTCATATGTCAACAGTGTACTTTTTTCTCTAGCATGACTGATCAAATTGTGTTTATTATTGATAGCTTAGAAAAGTTTGAGATTCACAACTTGTTTTATTGGTAGTGTCTGTAATATTTTAAGATTGTTTTCAAATTTGGGGCAGCTCCTAGGGTTAGGCTGTTCTGGCATTGCTATAAGGAAATACCTAAGACTGGGTAATTTATAAGAAAAGAGGTTTAATTGGCTCAGGTTCTGCAGGCTGTACAGGAAGCATCATGCCATCAGCTTCTGGGGAGGTCTCAGGAAGCTTACAATCATGGCAGAAGGCAAAAGGGAGAGCAGGCACGTCACATGGCAAAAGTGGGAGCAAGACAGTGTGAGAGAGAGGAAGTGGAGAGGAGAGAAAGGGGGAGAGTAGGGGATGACATGCAACAGACTTTTAAATGACCAGATCTCACGAGAACTCAGTCACTATCACATAGACAGCACCAAGCCATGATGGACCCACCCCCATGATCCAAACACCTACCAGGCCCCACCTCCAGCATTGGGGATTACAATTCAACATGAGATTTAGGTGGGGACAAATATCCAAACTGTCTCACCGTTGGTAAGTTTTATATGAAGTGCAGTGTTTTTACATACTTCTGTGCCAATACCATGTGGAGCTCATGTCTAGATGTCCCTGGCCCTCTGCCTTAGTGTTAATGATACCAGATAAGGCAGTGCAATGGGTGGTAGGAATATTCCTGGATGTCATTCCTGTACCCAGACTAGCAATTATTTAGTCATACATGGATGTGATTGCACACTACATATATCCTGTGAAACCTAAATATATACCCAACTCAACTTCCCCTTAGTTCAATGCCCAGAATATCAGATTACCCAAGGAGGAAGTATGATGGAGAGGGAGTCAGAAACAGAAGTCAGAACAGAATTCTTTAACCAATTGTAGTTGGATTGCTTTCGCGATTTTTGTTAGGGCCCTTTCCAAGGCCCTGCATGTTAAACTCTCATGGTAAAGTAAATTCTATAGCCTTGTACTGTAATTTTGTGCTTGGATTCTGTTTGTTCCATTGTGCTACTGAAATGTTACAATACAAGACATATATTATTCTGCATGCATACTATGTACTATGCTACTTGAACCTATCATGATTAGGCCTATTTGTATAAGCTGAAGATATAAATTTTGACAAATGTCTAAGGTATTTGCTGTATTTTCAAATTTTTGTCCTGGAATTCTTCGTTAGTTAGCTCAACATTGAAGCTCTTTTCTGACCTAGGCCTTGTGATAGGTTCTGGAGATGCAGTGATGACTTAGAAACATTTCTTATCTTTGAGAATCTCATGGTGCTATGTAAAACAGACAATGATAGTATCCTGTCTGAACACAGAGAAGGCATCCTTAACCTGTCTTAGGATATCAGGGAAGCTTCCTGAGGAAGATTACCCCTGCACTGATTATCTAGGGATGACTAGACATTATTTGGTGAAAAAAGAAAGTGCAGTTAAAATTGTATGAGATAAGGAGAAGTAGACACTACCTGATTTTAACTTTTTGTGTGTGTGTGTGTGTTTTTTTTCCTATCAGGCTGGCTTCTGTATTGTAAGAGTTTGGTTTCAAAGCATTTAGACCATACAACTTCTGTGTCACTGATTGCATTGAACGCCTTTTGCAGGCAAATGCTTTGGCTAAGCTGGTTTTTCTTTGTTCTTTTTTTTTTTTTGACCAAAGTTTAAGTATGGCAGTACTGTAAAGGGGCATAATACTGAAAATGAAATTTTGGTGTCAGGACTAGGAAATATTCCTCAATCTGTTACTTTTCTTGCACAATTGGAATCCTTTAGATTTGTCATAGTGAATAAAATAAAGATGACAGATTGATCCTTTTCTTTAATATTGATAACAATGGCTCCTCTCAATAAGAAGAAGATTTTTCAGCCTCTTCAACATCATTATTTGAGATAATAAGCATTTATTATGCATTCTGTTACGTTTCAGCTTCTGTGTTAGGAATTGGGAATGCAAAGATATCTAAGACAAGACTCATATCCTTGAGTAACCCACAATCTAGTGAAAGAGAGGGAGAGGGAAAAAGAAATATAAACAAATGAGCAGGAGGAGGTCATATTTTAAGCTGACCGTTCATAGATTAGTGGAAGTATAGCAAGAGGATAAAGTCAGAAAGGGTATTTTATGTATACACATATAAGTGCATGTAAATGTGCATATATATAGAGTCATTTATTATTGTACATTTAAAAAATGCTAGTTCCTATTGTAAACCAAAAACTGACTGAGGCAGATCTCAATCAATTAGTGGTTTATTTTGCCAAGGTTGAGGATGTGCCTGGGAAAAAGAAACACAAGTCACAGTAGGATCTTTGACCTGTGCTTTTTCCAAAGAGGGTTTTGGGAACTTCAGTATTTAAAGGGGGAAGAGCGAACAGAAGGGGAAGGAAAAAAAAGGAAGGAGGGTAGGCAGTGAGGCAAGTGGTTACATTCTTGGGAGGCTCTGGTTAGTCAGCCACTTTTCTCTTAAGCCTAGTTAGTTTGGGGTTCCAAGATTATATTTTTCTTTCACATTATACTGAGCGTTTGCTCTGTGACTGCTACCTCAAAACTAGGGTGCTTCAAATGTGTTTACTCATTTATCATAACAGTCCTGCAAAATTGGTGATGTCATTCTCAGTTTTTTCATTTTAAACTTAAGGAAGTTCTTAGCCAGTAAGTTAGAAAGACAGGATCTGAAACTGGCCATGAAATATCAGACAAATTACACAATTTCCCTAAGCTTACAACTAAAAAATTGGGGATGATATCACCAGTTTTGCAGGAGTGTTATGACAAGTGAGTCATAGACTCTGAAAAGGCAGGATCAAGACACTGGGTCTTCTTATTGTTGATTTTTGTTTTTGTTTTTAGAATCAGGGTCTCACTCTGTCACTCAGGTTGGAGAGCAGTTGCGTGATCACAGCCTACTACATACAGCCTTGAACTCCTGGGTGATTCTCCCACCTCAGCCTCCTGAGTAGCTAGGACTACAGACATCACATCCCTGGCTAGTTGGCTAGATTCAGGCCCCCCACCCCCCCCACCCCACCCCAGAGATGGAGTCTCGCTATGTTGCTCAGGCTCTTATTGTTGAATTTTAATAGCTCTTTGTATATTTTGGATATAAGTCCTTAACTATGTATGTGATCTGCAAAGATTTTCTGCTAGTTGGTAGCTTGATATTTGACCTTCTTTACAGTGTCTTTCATAGAGCAGAATTTTGTTTGTTTGTTTGTTTGTTTGTTTATTTTGAGGCAGGGTCTCACTCTGTCGCTCAGGCTGCAGGTGCAGTGGCACAGTCTTGGCTCACTGCAGCCTCAACACCCCCAGACTCCCACCTCAGCCTCCTGAGTAGCTGGGGCAACAGGTGTGTGCCACCACACCCAGCTAATTTTCTGTAGAGATAGGATTTTGACATATTGCCCAGGCTGGTCTTGACCTTCTGAGATGAAGTGATCTGCCCACCTTGGCCTCCCAGAGTGCTGGGATTACTGCCGTGCACCACTGTACCCAGCCACAGAGGAGAATTTTAAACTTTAATAAAGTCTAATTTATAAATACTTTCTTTCATAAGATGCTTTTTTGTATCTAGACACTCATCATCAAATACAAGGTTACATAGATTTTCTTCTATGTTTTCTTCTAGAAGTTTTATAGTATTGTGTTGTAGTTTTACGTCTATCATCTAATTCATGTTAATTTTTGTGAAAGGTATAAGATCTGTGTCTAGATTTATGTTTTTGCCTCTGGATGTCCCAGTGTCCCAAGCAGTAGAGAACTACCACTTGTTGAAAAGATCATCCTTTCCCCATTGAATTGCCTTTCCTCTTTTGTCAGTATCAGTTGACTCTATTTGTATGGTCCACTGTTCACTTTTATAACGTCAGTTATATTTTTCTTTGTGCCTTAAAAAATGCTTAATTAGACATAGTCACATACCTTACAAATCGCCCATTTAGAGTGCACTGTTTAACACAGTTTTTAAGTAACCATCTCCGCAATTATATTAAAAAGTCAACTTTTTAATCTTACCAGAATTCTTTAATTTTTCATTTCCCCTCACTGCGGTTAATATCTCTTGACTTAACACCACCTGCTTAAGGAGAACTTCAACTTCTCCATCCTTCCCTGATTGTTTCTTTTCATAATTGCCTGTTTTTGAGTATAAATGTCTCTGTTATTTCTAAAGATACTGATTATATTTAATATATTCTTGGTTTTCGTTAGCATTAGATATATTGTTGAGTAGTTCTTTCATGGTGGTGATTTTCCTGGAATATTTAGTGATTTGGGATTGTCTGCTCAACTTGAGTGTTTGAGGATATTGGTTTGCTTCTTGGTGAATAGTCTGATTATGGGAGCTTGCCTCTAGTGACACGAAGGAGTAGGAACTGCTGCCTACTGTATAGAGGTATGCCAGTAGGTTTTCTCTTTTGACTGCCAAGCTCCCCTGCCTGCTGGGGAGGTGGTTAAAATCCCTCCCTCCACCATGCTCTGAGCTTCAGATTAGGCTGTGCTTGCCTACTTCTCAGAAAAAGGCCAGTCAGAAGGGTATTGGGATTCACTTGTGCAAAGACCCTGGGTCAAGTTCCCCTATAATCTTCTGGAGATCCCCTCAGGGTCCTCTCCCGTAGTCTGGATTCTGAGTTTGGAGCACAGTAGAATCACTGTTACCTTCATAGAGACCTCTACTGGGCATATTCTAAGCTAGGTTTTCTGACTTCTCAGTCACTGTGTCTCATCAACTTTTTAATCTGGTAAGAATCCCTCAATTTCTGAACTGCGGATAGCAGATAGCATTCTTTCTTTTTTTCTAGCCGTGTTAAGGATTTCTTACTCTCCTAACAGTAACAATAGTAGGAATACCACCTGCCACTAATAATAGTGATTTAAAAGGGATTATAGGCAGAAATGTAAGTAGATGTCTGTTCACACGGCTGTCTGTCTTCAAACAAGGTTATCTTTTCAATACTCATAGCTTTTAGCCTTTAGCTTTTAGTCTTATTATTTCTAGAACACATTCTATTTTGACAACTTCTAATATTTTTTTGCAGATGGATATCTGCCTTTCTGAAAGCGTGGATGTGTTTGGCAACATTTGGGGGAAATTGATGTAGGGTGGAATTTTAATTTTCCTTACTGTCAGAGTGTGTGGGCCGGGCGCGGTGGCTCAAGCCTGTAATCCCAGCACTTTGGGAGGCCGAGACGGGCGGATCACTAGGTCAGGAGATCGAGACCATCCTGGCTAACACGGTGAAACCCCATCTCTACTAAAAATACAAAAACTAGCCGGGCGAGGTGGCGGGCGCCTGTAGTCCCAGCTACTCAGGAGGCTGAGGCAGGAGAATGGCGTAAACCCGGGAGGCGGAGCTTGCAGTGAGCTGGGATCTGGCCACTGCACTCCAGTCCGGGCGACAGAGCGAGACTCCGCATCAAAAAAAAAAAAAAAGAGTGTGTGCTGAGTATTCATATAAATTAGAGAAGGTATGAGGAGGGGAATTAGGTGGTTTGAAGATTAAGATGTATCTATTCCCAGCACTTTGGGAGGTGAAGGTGGGAGGATCACTTGAGCCCAGGAGTTGGAGACCAGCCAGGGCAACAAAGTGAGACTTCGTCCCTACAGAAAAATACAACAACAAGAAAATTAGCTGGACATGGTGGCATGAACCTGTGGTCCCAACTACTTGGGAGGCTGAGGTGGAAGGTAAGGTAGAAAGATCGTTTGAGCTCAGGAAGTCGAGGCTGCAGTGAGCTGTGTTTGTGCCACTGCACTCCAGCCTAGGTGACAGAGTGAGACCCTGTCTTCAAAAAAATACACAAATAAAATTACAAAGGGGTGGAGACAAGGGTAAGAAAAAAAAGAATGTTTTAAAAATAAGAAAAAAAAGGTGCCTATTAATAACTCTTGATATAAATTAGCCTTGTGTTGTTCATGAATGACTTGAGTAAAATACGGTGAAAAAGGGAGAAAATTGTTAGAAATAATTGAGTAGAAGCTAAAGGTAAAGCATTGAGTAATGTTGGGTAGTGGGTAAAAGAATGGGTTTTAGGCCAGGCGCTGTGGCTCATGCCTATAATCCCAGCACTTTGGGAGGCTGAGGCGGGCAGATATCCTGAGGTCAGGAGTTCGAGACCAGCCTGGCCAACATGGCGAAACCCCGTCTCTACTAAAAATACAAAAATTAGCTGGGCATGGTGGCGGGTGCCTGTAGGCCCAGCTACTCAGGAGACTGAGGCAGGAGAATCGCTTAAACCCAGGAGGCGGATGAGCCAAGGTTGAGTCACAGCCTACCAGCCTGGTTGACAGAGAAAGACTCTGTCTCAAAAAAAAAAAAAAAAAAAAAAGGAATGGACTTTAGAGATTTAAATCCTGGATTTAAATTTTGGCTTCTTAATTTACCACTTTTATAATCTTGAGCAGAGTATGTAAGTACTTTAAAGCCTGAAATTTGTCATCCATAAAATAAAGAAAAATAATAGCATGTATATCAGAGTTATGGGGATTAAATGAGATGTATTGCACATATATATTCTCAGTACAAAGCTTGCAGTAAATGTTAGTTAATATTAATCATCATTATTACCCTGATGTAGGAGTTCTCAGCCTGAAGTTGACTGGAACTATCAATTAACAAGTATTTATCGAATACCTGATCTGTAGTGTTGGACTTAGACCTATGGAAGGAGCTACTGATGTGAATGACAGGTTAGTACCTAGGGGCGGAGCAAAGAGAACTAATAGTAGTGAAGTTCTTACCATAAATTTCAGTAGTAAGGTAGGTATTATTATCTCCATTTTATAGATGAGGAAGCTGAGACTCAGTAACAGTAACTTCTTCCAGACCCTGGTTCTGCCATTTAGCTAGCTGTGATTAGATTAATAACTCACTTAACCTTGAAGAGATGGAGCTGTTGACACAAATACATGATTTGTAACACAAATCATTTATTTTACAATCATTTATGTCACAAATAATTTGCCTTTAATTTTGAATAAATTTACATATTCTTCAGTGTCAATATGTAGGTATCTGGTACAGAAAATAGGGATAATACAACAAAAACAAAAACTGTTGGGAACTGAGCCTCACAGCAGGAGGTGAGCAGCCAGCAAACAAGCATTACCACCTGAGCTCTGCACGCCCCTAACCCCTGTGGAAAAATTGTCTTCTGTGAAACTGGTCGCTGGTGCCAAAAAGGTTGGGAGCCACTGTTTTAGAGTCTCAAAGAGAAAATAAATGATGTTGAAATTTGCAAAAGGTAAATTGGAAGACTGAGAGATACGGATTCAGAGCTATCTCTAGGACTAAGTTGTTTACTAGACAAATCACCCTGTCCTGCTCTAAAAATTGATTTGCCTTCAAATACGAGTAAGAGTGAGAAAACAAATGTGAATATCATGGATGTTTATTTGGAAAGCAGTGGAGTAATGCTATGAATTATTAATATAATACCTCTAATATGTAATACATCATTCACATTCTAGTTAGAAAGCATTCCATAGTGGTTGAGTATGGTGGCTCATGCCTATATTCCCAGCACTTTGGGAGGCCGAGATGGGAGGATTGCTTGAGCCTAGCAGTTCGAGACCAGCTTGGACAATGAAGTGAGACCTCATCTCTAATAAAAATACAAAAAATTAGCTGGGCATGGTGGCATATACCTGTAGTCACAGCTACTCAGGAGGCTGAGGTGGGAGGATCACTTGAACCATTGATCATGCCCCTGCGTTCCTGCCTGGGCAATAGGGCAAGACCCTATCTCAGACAAACAAATAAACAAACAAAAAAACAAAACACAACATTCTCCATAGTTAGGATGCTGTGTTGGAAGCTGTACAAGGGAAATTAGTAGTCTAATACCTGTCCTTCAAGACTCTCATATGTTACAGCTGCTCCCATACATTGTTAGTGGGATTGTAAAAGGGTACAATTTATTTGGTGAAAAAACAGGCACTATATAAAATTTAAAAATGTAACTGCTCTTTAGAACAGCAGTTCTAGGATTTATCCTTCATATATGCACACACACAAGGATGCTTACTGCAGTATTGTTTGTGGTAGCAGATGACTGGAGGAAACAACCTAAATGTTTTTAATAAAGGACTGATCAAACTATATTATGATATAATCTATATAAGAAAATGCTATTTCAGTCTTTAGAAAGAATAAAGTAGATCTACCTGTATCTTAAATATAACAGTCTTCTGGATATGTTAAGTGAAAAACATGATTAAGTACACTACATTATGGTGCTGTTGTGTAAAAACAAACAAAAACAGGCACAAAACTTCCTGATGCTTTAACCAGATACTAGAAACTGTAATTTCTTCTGAGGTAGGTGGGGTGAGAGGGCAACATACTTTATGTTTTTGAAAATTTTTGTGAAGATTTGCATTCATATGTCTTAAAATATGTGAGATATATGTATTTGGGCATGCAGTGTTGCTACAAGAGCTTGTACTCACTGATGAGGACTTCTGTGTATATGCTTGGGTATCTGTGCTTTTGAATTTGAAAACTCTGTCAGTTGGTCTTTTTTTTTTTTTTGAGATGGAGTCTTGCCTTGTCGCCCAGCCTGGAGTGAAGTGGTGCGATTTCGGCTCACTGTAACCTCCGCCTCCTGGGATCAAGCGATTCTCCTGTCTCAGCCTCCTGAGTAGCTGGGATTACAGGCGTCTGCCACCATGCCCGGCTAATTTTTGTGTTTTTAGCAGAGATGGGGTTTCACTATGTTGGCCAGGCTGGTCTTGAACTCCCGACCTTAAGTGATCTGCCTGCCTCAGCCTCCCAAAGTTCTGAGATTACAGGCATGAGCTACCTTGCCTGGCCTGTCAGAGGTCTTTTGACCTGGGAATGAGGAGCATTATTGACCACCACCATTTCCCGGTTGGGTGGACTCGGGTAAGAGAAGATTCAGATAGCAGCTGAAAAAACCTGACAAAGATTTTTAAAAGAGTATTTTTAAAAAGTATTAAGTGGTTAGTGTATCCTGCAGTAATAAAGCAGACGGGTTAGACAGAAGGAAAATTAGATGCAGGACTTGAAAGCATTTGAAAGTATAAATGTATGTGGAAATGAGGAACAGAGAAGAGAGTCAAGAGGCTGCAGGGAACTAAAAACATTTACAAACATCTAATCCCTAAATGATACACTTTTGTAAAAAGTCATTTTCCGGACTCTTAAAAAACAAAATAAAAAAAAGTGGAAGCCCAGATGATAATTTGTGGTTTCTTAAGTAACATAAGAAGAAAATTGCAGGCTGGGCATGATGGCTCATGCCTGTCATCCCAGCACTTTGGGAGACTAAGGTGGGCCGATCACTTGAGTTCAGGAGATCGAGACTAGCCTGAACAACATGGTGAAACCCTGTCTCTACTGAAAATACAAAAATTATCTGGACATGATGGCACATGTCTATAATCCCAGCTACTTGGGAGGCTGAGGCAGGAGAATCGCTTGAACTTGGGAGGCGGAAGTTTCAATGAGCCAAGATTACGCCGCTGCACTCCGGCCTCGTTGATAGAGCAAGACTCTGACTTAAATAAGAAAACAAAAGAAAATTGCAAAATGGGGAGTAGAACCTTGTTTTCCTGATTTCCAATCTAACCCTAAGATTATTCCAAGATCGCTTGAACCTTGTGGTCAGCATAGGGCATAGCACCTCCCCCCGCCCCCCAAAAAAGAAAACCCAGAAATTAAAAAATTTTTCTTTTAAACTTGATGTATGACAGTTATTTCTTTCTGAACTAATTATATTTTCCCCCATTCAGTCTTGAAGGATAGAGTAGGATTTGGGGTTTTAGCATTGCACTACCATTTCTTTCTGTGAGTCATTGTGGTTCAAGAAAAGAAAGGATAATGAAAATACTAAATGTTGCATATATCCTCTCATTTTGCAACTGTCTTATGATACAGGTAGTGTTCATGTTTTGTTATTTTTTTAGGCTTTCACTGCTAAAGAAAAAATAGGCTCTGGAAAGTTAGGTAATTTGCGCGAGATAATAACTAATTGTGTGTCAAAGTTGGCCTTCACAAAACTGAACTCAGATTTTATTTTTTCTTTTCTTTTCCTTTCTTTTTTTTGTTTTGTTGAGACGGAGTCTTGCTGTGTCACCCCGTCTGGAGTGCAGTGACGTGATCTCGGCTAACTGCAACCTCCGCCTCCTGAGTTCAAGGAATTCTCCTGCCTCAGCCTCCTAAATAGCTGGGATTACAGTGTGTGCCACCATGCCCAGCTAATTATTGTGTTTTTAGTAGACAGGGTTTCACCATGTTGGCCAGGCTGGTCTCAATCTCCTGACCTCGTGATCCACCCACCTCAGCCTCCCAAAGTGCTAGGGTTATAGGTGTGAGCCATTGTGCCCGGCAGATTTTCTTTTTTTGGAGACAGAGTCTCGCTCTGTCATCCAGGCTGGAGTGCAGTGGTGCGATCTCTGTTCACTGCAACCTCCACCTCCCAGGTTCAAGTGATTCTCCTACCTCAACTTCCGGAGTAGCTGGGATTATAGTTGCTCACCTCCACGCCCGGCTAATTTTTGTATTTTTAGTAGAGACAGGGTTTTGCCATGTTGACCAGACTGTTGAACTCTCGACCTCAGGTGATCCATCCGCCTCAGCCTCCCAAAGTTCTGGGATTACAGGCAGGAGCCACTACACCCAGTGAAGTATGTGTCTTATGCAAAATTTTGTTAAAGGGTTAGAAAGAGGAAAATGAAGTAAGTTTCAAGCTTGGTGGGCATGCATCTATTTATGTTATTACCATTTATATTTATATAAATAAATTTTTAAATTTCATTTTATTTTATTTTTTGGAGGCAGAGCCTCACTATATTACCTAGGCTGGTCTCAAACTCCTGCTCTCTAGCAATGCTCCTGCCTCAGCTTTCCCAGTAGTTGGGACTACAGGCATGTACTGCCACACCTAACATTTGTATTTTTATAATTATATTTTAGAGATGCTTGGGGCAAATTTGGTGTTTAATACATTGTCTCATTAAACTGAAGAATTTCCGCACTCTAGTATGGGTCTAGAGCTTGAATATACCTAATATTTGACCTTTGGATTTACAATTTTGCACTGGAAAGTCACTGAGTGGTTCTCAGCAGAGATGTATCATAATGTAATGAGTGTTTTTATTTTTAGTATTTTTTCTTTTAGCTTCTGATTCTCTGGTTGAAAAAAAAATTAAATATATTTTTTTAGAGAGGGAGTCCTACTGTGTTGCCCACGTTGGTCTTGAACTCCTAGGTTCAGGCAATCCTCCCACCTCGGCCTCCCAAAGTGCTGGGATTACAGGCAAGAGCCACTGTGCTGGGTCGATTTTTTACTTTTGTTTTTCTAGACAGGGTTTTGCTGTATCACCCAAGCTGGGAAGCAGTGGTGTGATCTCGGTTCACTGTATCTTCGACTTCCTGGGCTCAAGTGATCTTCCCACCTCAGCCTCCTGAGTAGCTGGGGTTACAAGCATGCACCACCAGACTTGGTTAATTTCTGTATTTTTTGTAGAGACAGTTTCGCCGTGTTGCCCAGATTGGCCTGGGCTCAAGCAATCCGTCCACCTCGGCCTCCCAAAGTGCTGGGATTATAGGTGTGGGCCACTGTGCCCAGCTCTGTGATGAGTGTTTTTAAAGTGATCCTTAAGGAGAGGGTATGTGTTAGAGTTGAGGAACATCAGTTTAATTCTAATTAAACATCTGTGGAGAGACCTACATTTAAATGAGAATGCAAGTACTTTACAATGAAAAATACCTGTTATTTGAATTGGATATTCGGGTTGACTAGTAGATTCTTATTTTATTTCAAGATCCTCAATACTTTTTGACAGCTCCTCAGATGATTATAATAATGCAGACAGGGGTTGAGAACTACTGGTTTATGTTAGGGAAAGAGGGAGGGATTGGGGTGAGGGGTGAAAACTTGAGAGGAGGTAGAGTGAAAAGCTTTGCAGAGTTTAGGAAGTGTAATCATCGTTTATGTGGTTTTTTTTTTTTTTGAATTCCTGTTTCATATTCATATGTTCAAATGCCTAGGTGTTTTTGATGATGTGAATTTAATAACGTTAAAGTTCCCACTTATCTAGCCTCTTTTTTTCCAGTCTGTTTCTTTTCGTAAGAAGTGAAGGAGAATAATGGACGGGGGTGACTCCTAATTTGATAAAAATTTGCTAGCATTAACAGAAGATTTAAAAATCCCCCCTCTCTTTTTTTCTTTTCTTTTCTTTTTTTTTTTTTTTGAGACGGAGTCTCACTCTGTCGCCCGGGCTGGAGTGCAATGGCCGGATCTCAGCTCACTGCAAGCTCCGCCTCCCGGGTTCACGCCATTCTCCTGTCTCAGCCTCCCGAGTAGCTGGGACTACAGGCGCCCGCCACCTCGCCCGGCTAGTTTTTTGTATTTTTTAGTAGAGACGGGGTTTCACCGTGTTAGCCAGGATGGTCTCGATCTCCTGACCTCGTGATCCGCCCGTCTCGGCCTCCCAAAGTGCTGGGATTCTTTTCTTTTCTTTTCTTTTTTTTTTTTTCTTAAGGAGACGGGCTTCATTCTGTTGCCCAGGCTGGAGTAGAGTGGCATGATCATTGCTCACTGCAGTCTTGAACTCCTTGGTCTTAAGGTATCCTTTGGCTTCAGCCTCCCTAGTCCCTAGCTGGGACTACAGGCTGCACCATCACACCTGGCTTAATTTTTAAACATTTTTTTAGAGATGGGGGGGATCTCACTATGTTACCCAGGCTGGTCTCGAACTCCTGGCCTGATGCAATCCTCCTGCCTCTGGCCTCCCGAGTAGCTGGGATTACCAGTGTGAGCCACCACACTCAGCTTCGCGCCTCCTTTTTATTTTTTTTCTCAGAGATGGAGGTCTTGCTCTGTTGCCCAAGTGGTAGTGGTATGTCTGTTCACAGGTGTGATCATAGTGCACTACAACCTCAAGGGATCCTCCCACCTCATCCTCTTGAGTAGCTGGAACTAGAGGTGCCCAGCTCTCTTAAAAACTATTAAAACCACATTGAAGCCTAGTTTCAGTTGATCCATTAAAAAAATTTATGTGTATGTATACACATACACATTTGCTGTGTGTGCTTGTGTCTGTGTCTCTGTATGTGTGTAAGCATTCAGAAGTTTGAGCAAACCAGCCATACGAATGTCTAGCTACTTAACTGCTTACCCAGAATTCTGGACTAAACTTGATTACTGATACTTCCTATAATTGGGTAGAAAAACATGTAGCTTTTCTTTTCTTTTTTTTTTTGAAACGGAGTCTCACTCTGCCGCCCAGGCTGGAGTGCGGTGGCACAATCTTGGCTCACTGCACCCTCTGCCTCCCGAGTTCAAGCGATTCTCCTGCCTCAGCCTCCTGAGTAGCTGGGATTACAGGGACCCGCCACCAAGCGTGGCTAAGTTTTTTGCATTTTTAGTAGAGATGGGGTTTCGCCGTGTTGGCCAGGCTGGTCTCCAACTCCTGACCTCAGGTGATCCGCCTGCCTCTGCCTCCCAAAGTGCTGGGATTACAGGCATGAGCCACTGTGTCTGGCTGAACATGTAGCTTTTTTTTCTTGTTCCAGAATTTTTATGTTTTATTGATATCAAACTGTATCTTTATATTTATTTTAAGAAGGAAACAAATTTATTTTATTAGAATGAGAGACTTAGAATAGGAGTGAAAGGAATAAAATAACTAAAACTTATCATGGAAGTTTTTTTTTTGTTTTTTAGATTGCAATTTATAATCCTGAGTCATTAATTTATTGAGAAGAGGTGTTAGTTACAGCTTAAAAACTTTTTCTTTTGTGAGTTAACTGGAGACAGCAGAGAAAGCTTGTAGGAGTTTTGGATGGAGAGCACAGTAGTGACAGCAATTATATTGCTGGGATTTAAGCCAATACAGTTTAGGTCTAATGCTTGGTGAATGACCCTGTTGAATGTCATGCCTTAAATATTAAACTCCTTTTTTTTTCTTTTCTATTCATAGTGGTAGTCGCTCTTCTAAAACTTTTAAACCAAAGAAGAACATTCCAGAGGGTTCTCACCAGTATGAGCTCTTAAAACATGCAGAAGCCACACTTGGCAGTGGCAACCTTCGGATGGCTGTCATGCTTCCTGAGGGGGAAGATCTAAATGAATGGGTTGCAGTTAACAGTAAGTAGCCTTTCTATTTCTCAGTAGACTATGAATTAGGATAATAGCCTCATTGTTGGTGAGTGTTGGTGCTATCCATTCTAGGATTTAGTTAGCAAGCTAATACCATAAAAGAGTGATAATCTAACTTTAACCTTCATGTTACTTTATTATTATTTTTTGAGACAGGGTCTCACTCAGTCACCCTGGCTGGAAGACAGGAGTACAGTGGCACAGTTACGGCTCACTGCAGCCTTGACCACCCGGGCTCAAGCAGTCCTCCCACCCTCAGCCTCTAGCATAGCTAGGACTGTAGGCACATACCACCATGCCTGGCTCATTTACAAACATGTTTTAGTAGAGATAGGGCTCTCACTGTGTTGTCTAGGATGGTCTTGAACTGACCTCAAGTGATCCTTCTGTCTCAGCCTTTCATGGTGCTAGAATTACAGGCACTAGTCACCACATCCAGTCCTTGTTATTTTATTTCTGAATATGGAATTTTATGAAATCTTGTTTCCTGTTTTAATACAAAGCATAGATTTACTATCTTCATTACAATAATAATTTTTCATTTATCAAACACTGTATAGACACGTCACTCTCCTTTCTACATGGATGATTTTATTTTATCTTTATAACCTTATGATGTAGGTATGATTATTATTTCGGTTTAAAAGATTAAGTTGAGATAATTAGTAACTTGCCTAGGTCATATAGCTATTAAATGGCAGAGCCTGGGCTCAAATGTACAGCTATAGAATTTCAGAGTCTATGGAGTCAACCACTATGGTAAATTGCCTTTTTCAGTGGCACACTCAGTTATTTGTCTAATTGTGCTTTTTTTAATTTTTATTTTGAGATGGAGTCTTGCTCTGTTGCCCAGGCTGGAGTGCAGTGACATGATCTCAGCTCACTGCAACCTCTGCCTTCTGGGTTCAAGCGATTCTTCTGCCTCAGCCTCCTGTGTAGCTGGGATTATAGGCATGCACCACCATGTCCGGCTAATTTTTGTATTTCTAGTAGAGATGGGGTTTCACCATGTTGGTCAGGCTGATCTCAAACTCCTGACCTTGTGATCCACCTGCTTCGACCTCCCAAAGTGCTGGGATTACAGGTGTGAGCCACCACACCCGGCCAATTGTGCTTATTTTTTAAAAAAGACATCAAGTAGTGATCTTATGAAATTAGTAAAATATGTTTATGAGATGTTCTTAACTCCTACAGAGAATAACGTATGAATAGTAATTATATTCTTGGGAATTAAGCCAGAGGAAGTTGAGGAATAAAAGGTTCAGGGTTTTTCAACATTAGTGGGAAAAAAAAAATTAGAATTTTATAATTGAAGGAAATTGATTTGAATTCAGTAAAAATAAAATGAAATTTAATTGAAAGCATATGCAAAATGTCTAGGCTTTAAGAAAATGCAAAACAGTATTTTTCTTATATTTGATGGCTTCTTATTATAATTTGAACTATGTCATGGAATTTATAAATTGAGCGGCCCCCCTCTAATACCTTTTAGGAACCAGGATATTTTATTATGATGTCTTAAAACTTACTGTGACAGCATTTACACAAGAGCCGTGTTATTATTATGTGATTATCCTCCTGGACCAAGAGAGTCTAGTTATTTGAAATAAAGTGATTTATTTGCTTTATTGGTGAGGCCTGTCGTATTTCCAAGATGGTTCTGTGTCATCTCCAAGACAATATTCAGAACAAATCTCCAATATATGTGTATGTTCTTTTTGTAAGAATTTGTGCCTTTTTGTAAAATTTGAGAGTTCATTTACTCATGTTTAAAATGTAAGGATGGCTGTATAGAGCTTCTGTATCACAGTAGATTCTGACTTTTAAATATAAAAGCAATCATTTTCTGTCTGTATTCTGTCTCTTTCTCAATTGCCACAACTAAGTGTCTGTACCTCCCTTATCTGCTAGGGATACATTCCAAGATGACCAGTGGATTCCTGAAACCGGTGATAGGACTGAACCTTATATACACTGTGTTTTTTCCTATACACCACATACCTATGATAAAGCTTAATTCATAAAGATTAATTTAAAATTTATTAAAGATTAATTTAAAATTAAGCACAGCAAGAGATTAACAACTATAATAAAATAGAACAGTTACAATTATACTGTAGTAAAAGTTATATGAATATGATCTCTCTCTTTCAAAATAATCTTATTGTGCTTTACTTAACCCTTCTTGTAATCCTTCACTCTGATAACCAAAGTGGCTGCTATAAGTGATTAATGGGCAGGTATACAGCTAGACAAAGGGATGTTTCACATCCCAAGTGGACGGAGTGAGATGGTGTGAAATTTCTTCACGTTACTCAGAATGGCACACAATTTAAAACTTACATATTGTTTATTTCCAAAATGTTCCATTTAATATTTTCAGCCTGTGGTTGATCACAGATAACTGAAACCATGGATAGTGAAGCCACAGATAAAGGGAGACTACTGTACTACTGAAACACCTAGAACTTTGAGAACTTTTAAAATTTCACAGTAATTCTATGATTTTACTACAGCTGGACACAGATTGCTCTGGACTGAGGCATTAGAACATCTGCTTAGGATATACTCTGTTTTGAAAATACAACATTTAACTGAAGTGTTGGACTGTAAAATTTTCCTTATTTATAGTAATCTTCCCAAATGACACTTGATGAAGTAGGTGAATAGGATTGGAGTCAGGACAGATACTTCCACTCACTGGCAGTGATTCAGTAAACATTTCAGCTTCATAAAGGAGTAAAGGGAATTATTGAAAAGATTTATATCCAAATGATAGGTGAAAGTATAATTACTTAGCTAATACAGGAGAAAAACAGAATAATAAAAAATAATCCTAAAGAATATAAGGAGAGACTGGGTGCATTGGCTCACGCTATAATTCCAGCATTTTGGGAGGCCGAGGTGGGAAGATTACTTGAGGCCAGGAGTTTGAGACTAGCCTGGGCAAGACCTGTCTTTACAAAAATATAAAATAAAATAAATTAGCTGCGAGTGGTGGTTCACACCTGTAGTGCTAGCTACTCCAGAGGCTGAGGTGGGAGGATGGCTCGAGCCCAGGAGTTCGAGGTTAGCCTGGGCAGCATGGGGAGACCTCTTCTCTAAACAAATAAAATAAAAATTTACCCATCAAGGACTCTTGCATTCATAACTATAGTTGAGATCTCTCCCCAGGCTTCATGAGTTAGTCAGAACTGTACCTGATAACACTATTTTGATGTCTAAATGTGATTTCAAAGAGAACATGTTCAAAAAGGAACACAGAAAAATATAATTGAAATTATGAAAGTGACCAGTGGTCCATGTAAATAGAATCAGCTGATACTGACAAAGAAGAACAGGCAATTCAGCGGAGAAAGGATTATTTTTTCAACAAATGGTGGTGAACACTGGGACATCCAGATGCAGAAACATAAATCTAGACACAGATTTACACCTTTCAGAAAAATTAACATGAATTGAATGATAGACCTAAAAAAAAACACAATACTATAAAACTTCTAGGAAAAAAAAAAAAAAAGAGAAAAATCTATATGACCTTGGATTTGGTGATGAGTTTCTACATACAAAACCAAAAGTGTGCTTTTAAAAGAAAAAATAAATTAGACCTCGTGAAAATTTAAGAGGCCAGGAACAGTGGCTCATGTCTGTAATCCCAGCATTTTGGGAGGCCCCGGTGGGCGGATCACTTGAGCTCAGAAGTTCAAGACCATCCTGGCCAACATGATGAAACCCCATCTCTACTAAAAATACAAAAAAAATGTTAGCCAGGCATGGTTGTGCATCCCTGTAGTTCAGCTACATGAAAAAAATCCATGGTCATAATGGGAGATTTTAACAATCCTCTTTCAGTAACAGATAGAAAATGCAGAAGAAAAAATCAGTAAGGAATTAGAAAAATTTGAGCAGCATGATTAACAGACTTGACCTAGGAGCACATGACCTAAGCATCTAAGAGTATATATATGTACAATTTCAAAAATGGAAACCAATACATTCTCTGATCATGGTGGAATTTGCTAGAAAGCAGTAGTAAACAGAAATCTCTATATGTTTGGAAAAAGTAAATCTCAATGAAAATTAGAAAATATTTTGAACTGAAATTTGGTGATGAAAATACTATATATGGAAACTTGTGGGATATATTATAGCTAAAGCTGTGTTAGAGGAAATTTAGAGCCTTACATAAATACATATATTAGAAAAGAAAAGGCTGGGCGCGGTGGCTCACACCTGTAATCTCAGCCCTTTGGGAGGCCCAGGCGGGCAGGAGATGGAGACCATCCTGGCTAACACGGTGAAACCCCGTCTGCACTAAAAATACAAAAAATTAGCTGGGTGTGGTGGCAGGCACCTGTAGTCCCAGCTGCTCGGGAGGCTGAGGCAGGAGAATGGTGTGAACCGGAGAGGCGGAGCTTGCAGTGAGCGGAGATCTCCCCACTGCACTCCAGCCTGGGCGACAGAGTGAGACTCTGTCTCTAAAAAAAAAAAGAAAAAAAATAGAAAAAATATTAAAAGTTAATGAACTAAGCATCATTCTCCAGAGGTTGGAAAAACAACAGCAAATTAAATGCAAAGAAAGTTGAAAGAGATGAGGCCGGGTGCAGTGGTTCATACCTGTAATCCCAGCACTTTGGGAGGCCGAGGTGGGTGGATCACCTGAGATCAGAAGTTCGAGACAAGCCTGGCCAACATGGCAAAACCCCATCTCTACTAAAAATACAAAAATTAGCTGGGCATGGTGGGTGTGCCTCTAGTCCCAGCTGCTTGGGAGGCTGAGGCAGGAGAATTGCTTGAACCCGGGAGGCGGAGGTTGCAGTGAGCTGAGATTGTGCCATTTCTCTCCAGCTTAGGCAACAACAGTGAAACTCCATCTCAAAAAAAAAAAAAGTTAAAAGAGGTTATCAGTAAAGAACAGAAGTTAATAAAATAGAAAATAAACATAAAATGGAATCAGGCTGGACGTGGTGGCTCATGCCTATAATCCCAGCACTTTGGGAGGCGGAGGTGGGTGGATCGCTTGAGGTCAGAAGTTCAAGACTAGCCTGGCCAACATGGTGAAACCCCGTCTCTACTAAAAATACAAAAATTAGCCAGTGTGGTGGCGGATGCCTGTAATCCCACCTGCTTGGAAGGCTGAAGCAAGAGAATTGCTTAAACCTGGGAGGCAGAGGTTGCAGTGGGCCAAGATTGCAGCACTGAACTCCAGCCTGGGCAGCAGAGCAAGACTTCATCTGAAAAAAAAAATAGTAATAATTCTTTGAAAAGTCTAAAAATTTATAACTCCTGGTAAGATTGATCAAGAAAAAAATATTAATATTTTTAAAATATTAATTTAAAATATTATTTAATAATATCTGAAAGGACAAATAACCAATATCAGGGATAAAAAAGGAAATACACACCAAATCTTACATAGCATTAAAAGTTGTAAGAGAATATTGTGAACAAGTTACAAATTTATCCCAATAAATTTGAAAGTTTAACTGAAATAACCGAATTCTTATAAAAATTCAACTTATCAAAGTTAACACTAGAATAAAAAATCTGAATAATCTTATAACTTAAAAAAATTGTAATCTATTTAAAAACCTTGCCACAATAGTATTTCCATGAAACATTTAAGGAAGAAATAACACCAGTCTTTGACGCTTATAAAGAATGGAAAAAATACTAGTTTTATGAGTTCTACATGAACATTAGAAGAAAGGGAACTAGGTCATCTAACTTTTGAAATGAATGTAGATGTAAAAATTCTAATAAAAATATTAGTGAATTGAATCTAATAACATTTTAAAAGTGTATATAATTCATTATGACTAAATTGAGTTTATTCCAGAAATACAAAGATTAGTTTAACATCTGAGGGGCATCAGGTTGTGGCTTACGCCTGTAATCCCAATACTTTGGGAGGCCAAGGTGGAAGGATTACTTGAGGCCAGGGGGTTCAGATCAGCCTAGGCAATATAGTGAGTCCCACTATTTTTTTTTTTTTGAGGTGGAGTTTTGCTCTTGTTGCCCAGGCTGGAGTGCAATGGCATGATCTCGGCTCACTGCAACCTCTGCCTCCCAGGTTCAAGCGATTCTCCTGCCTTAGCCTCCCGAGTAGCTGGGATTACAGGCATGTGCCACTGTGCCCGGCTAATTTTGTAATTTTAGTAGAGATGGGGTTTCTCCATGTTGGTCAGGCTGGTCTTGAACTCCTGACCTCAGGTGATCCACCTGTATCAGCCTCCCAAAGCACTGGGATTACAGGCGTGAGCCACTGCGCCGGGCTAAATCCCACTATTTATAAAAAATTTTAAAAGTTAACCAGCTGTGGTGTTGCATGCCTGTAGTCCTAATTACTCAAAGAGGTTGAGGCGGGAGGATTATTTGAACCCAGGAGTTTGAGGCTCCAGTGAGCTCTGACTGCACCCCAGGCGTGGGCAATAGAGTGAGATCCTACCTCAAAAAAAAAAAAAAAAAAACAAATTAGAAAAAAAAATGTAAATTGGTCACTGTAATTCACTGCATTAACCAAAATCAAGGAGGAAAAAAATCATATCACAGCAATACATGCAGAAAAACCATTTGTTAAAATTCAAAATCAATTTGTAATAAAAGGGTTATCAAGTAATAGATGAGAACTTTCCTCTGATAAAGCATATCTATTTGCAGAATAGCTATAACAGTATAATAGTAAATGTTGAAATTTTTTCTTTTTTTTGAAATTTTTTCTTAATTTAGGAAAGAGTCAAGGATATCCGCCACCAATATGTTACTAGAGTCCTTTTTTTTTTTTTTTTTTTTTTGGGACGGAGTCTTGCTCTGTCACCCAGGCTGGAGTACAGTGGTGTGATCTCGGCTCACTGCAGCCTCTGCCTTCTGGGTTCAAGCAGTTCCCCTGTCTCAGCCTCCTGAGTAGCCGGGACTACAGGTGCACACTGCCATGTCTGGCTAATTTTTGGTATTTCGGTAGAACAATGTGGTTTCACACTGCTATGTCTGGCTAATTTTTGGTATTTCGGTAGAACAATGTGGTTTCACACTGCCATGTCTGGTTAATTTTTGGTATTTCAGTAGAACAATGTGGTTTCACCATATTGTTCAGGCTGGTCTCGAACTCCTGACCTCAGATGGTCCACCCGCCTTGGCCTCCCAAAGTGTTGGGATTACAGGCGTGAGCCATCGCGCCTGGCCAGTTACTGGAGTCTTAACCAATTCAGTAAGGCAAGAAAAATAATAAAAAATATACTGACTGGAAAGGAAGAAAGAATTATTCTTTTCATTTATAGCCAATGAAAGTAAATATGTTGATTGGTCTGAAAATCCCTTTTTGGAAAATAAAATATGTTGAAAATCTAAAAGACCATGATTATTATTACTAATAGATGTATTTAATGAGGTGGTCAGCTCTTGGGTCAATATAAAATTATGAATATCTCATCACCAGGAAATAGAGGCCAAAAGAAAGAAAAACGAACAAAAAGGAAAAAAAGTAGCACCAAAAATATCAACCTAGGAACAAATCTAATGAAACCTGAAAACTATTCCTTTATGATTAGTGCATTTTGTTCTCTTTTTTTAAAATTAAATTTTTATGTTTTTGAGGGGGTTTTGCCCTGTCATCCAGGTTGGAGTGCAGTGGCACGATCATGGCTCACTGCAGCTTTGAAATTCCCTGGCTCAAGTGACCCTCCCACCTCAGCCTACTAGAGTATTCCAGAGTGCTGGGATTACAGGCATGACCACCGTGCCCAGCTAATTTATTTATTATTTAATTTTTTGTAGTGATGGGATTTTACTGTGTTGCCCAGGGTGGTCCCAAACTCTGGGGCTCAAGTGATCCTCCCCAGGCCTTGGTCTCCCCGAGTGCTGGGGTTACAGGTGTGAGCCTGGACTATGCTCTTTTTAAACTTAATTGTCTTGCCTTTCACATTTAGAGGTACAGTCTACTTGGAATTGCTTTTTGGGTATGACATGAGTGAAGAGTCTAATTTATTTTATTTTATTTATTTATTATTTATTATTTATTATTTTTTTTTTATTATACTTTAAGTTCTAGGGTACATGTGCATGACGTTTATATCATGTATAACTCCCCAATGCAATCCCTCCCTCCTCCCCCCTCCCCATGATAGGCCCCAGTGTGTGATGTTCCCCTTCCCGAGTCCAAGTGATCTCATTGTTCAGTTCCCACCTATGAGTGAGAACATGCGGTGTTTGGTTTTCTCTTCTTGTGATAGTTTGCTAAGAATGATGGTTTCCAGCTGCATCCATGTCCCTACAAAGGACGCAAACTCATCCTTTTTGATGGCTGCATAGTATTCCATGGTGTATATGTGCCACATTTTCTTAATCCAGTCTGTCACAGATGGACATTTGGGTTGATTCCAAGTCTTTGCTATTGTGAATAGTGCCGCAATAAACATACGTGTGCATGTGTCTTTGTAGTAGAGTAATTTATAATCCTTTGGGTATATACCCAGTAGTGGGATGGCTGGGTCATATGGTACATCTAGTTCTAGATCCTTGAGGAATCGCCATACTGTTTTCCATAATGGTTGAACTAGTTTACAATCCCACCAACAGTGTAAAAGTGTTCCTATTTCTCCACATCCTCTCCAACACCTGTTGTTTCCTGACTTCTTAATGATTGCCATTCTAACTGGTGTGAGATGGTATCTCATTGTGGTTTTGATTTGCATTTCTCTGATGGCCAGTGATGATGAGCATTTTTTCATGTGTCTGTTGGCTGTATGGATGTCTTCTTTTGAGAAATGTCTGTTCATATCCTTTCCCCACTTTTTGATGGGGTTGTTTGTTTTTTCTTGTATATTTGTTTGAGTTCTTGGTAGATTCTGGATATTAGCCCTTTGTCAGATGAGTAGGTTGCAAAAATTTTTTCCCATTCTGTAGGTTGCCTGTTCACTCTGATGGTAGTTTCTTTTGCTGTGCAAAAGCTCTTTAGTTTAATTAGATCCCATGTGTCAATTTTTGCTTTTGCTGCCCTTGCTTTTGGTGTTTTAGACATGAAGTCCTTGCCCATGCCTATGTCCTGAATGGTACTACCTAGATTTTCTTCTAGGGTTTTTATGGTATTAGGTCTAACATTTAAGTCTCTAATCCATCTTGAATTAATTTTCGTATAAGGGGTAAGGAAAGGATCCAGTTTCAGCTTTCTACTTATGGCTAGCCAATTTTCCCAGCACCATTTATTAAATAGGGAATCCTTTCCCCATTTCTTGTTTCTCTCAGGTTTGTCAAAGATCAGATGGCTGTAGATGTGTGGTATTATTTCTGAGGACTCTGTTCTGTTCCATTGGTCTATATCTCTGTTGTGGTACCAATACCATGCTGTTTTGGTTACTGTAGCCTTGTAGTATAGTTTGAAGTCAGGTAGCGTGACGCCTCCAGCTTTGTCCTTTTGACTTAGGATTGTCTTGGCAATGCGGGCTCTTTTTGGTTCCATATGAACTTTAAAGCCGTTTTTTCCAATTCTGTGAAGAAAGTCATTGGTAGCTTGATGGGGATGGCATTGAATCTATAAATCACCTTGGGCAGTATGGCCATTTTCACGATATTGATTCTTCCTATCCATGAGCATGGTATGTTCTTCCATTTGTTTGTGTCCTCTTTGATTTCACTGAGCAGTGGTTTGTAGTTCTCCTTGAAGAGGTCCTTTACATCCCTTGTAAGCTGGATTCCTAGGTATTTTATTCTCTTTGAAGCAATTGTGAATGGAAGTTCATTCCTGATTTGGCTCTCTGCTTGTCTGTTACTGGTGTATAAGAATGCTTGTGATTTTTGCACATTAATTTTGTATCCTGAGACTTTGCTGAAGTTGCTTATCAGCTTAAGGAGATTTTGGGCTGAGACGATGGGGTTTTCTAAATATACAATCATGTCATCTGCAAACAGGGACAATTTGACTTCTTCTTTTCCTAACTGGATACCCTTGATTTCTTTCTCTTGCCTGATTGCCCTAGCCAGAACTTCCAACACTATGTTGAATAGGAGTGGTGAGAGAGGGCATCCCTGTCTTGTGCCAGTTTTCAAAGGGAATTTTTCCAGTTTTTGCCCATTCAGTATGATATTAGCTGTGGGTTTGTCATAAATAGCTCTTATTATTTTGAGGTACGTTCCATCAATACCAAATTTATTGAGCGTTTTTAGCATAAAGGGCTGTTGAATTTTGTCAAAAGCCTTTTCTGCATCTATTGAGATAATCATGTGGTTCTTGTCTTTGGTTCTGTTTATATGCTGGATTACATTTATTGATTTGCGAATGTTGAACCAGCCTTGCATCCCAGGGATGAAGCCCACTTGATCATGGTGGATAAGCTTTTTGATGTGCTGCTGAATCCGGTTTGCCAGTATTTTATTGAGGATTTTTGCATCGATGTTCATCAGGGATATTGGTCTAAAATTGTCTGTTTTTGTTGTGTCTCTGCCAGGCTTTGGTATCAGGATGATGTTGGCCTCATAAAAAGAGTTAGGGAGGATTCCCTCTTTTTCTATTGATTGAAATAGTTTCAGAAGGAATGGTACCAGCTCCTCCTTGTACCTCTGGTAGAATTCAGCTGTGAATCCATCTGGTCCTGGACTTTTTTTGGTGGGTAGGCTATTAATTGTTGCCTCAATTTCAGAGCCTGCTATTGGTCTATTCAGGGATTCAACTTCTTCCTGGTTTAGTCTTGGGAGAGTGTAAGTGTCCAGGAAATTATCCATTTCTTCTAGATTTTCTAGTTGATTTGCGTAGAGGCGTTTATAGTATTCTCTGATGGTTGTTTGTATTTCTGTGGGGTCAGTGGTGATATCCCCTTTATCATTTTTTATTGCGTCTATTTGATTCCTCTCTCTTTTCTTCTTTATTAGTCTAGCTAGCGGTCTGTCAATTTTGTTGATCTTTTCAAAAAACCAACTCCTGGATTCATTGATTTTTTGGAGGGTTTTTTGTGTCTCTATCTCCTTCAGTTCTGCTCTGATCTTAGTTATTTCTTGCCTTCTGCTAGCTTTTGAATGTGTTTGCTCTTGCCTCTCTAGTTCTTTTAATTGTGATGTTAGAGTGTCAATTTTAGATCTCTCCTGCTTTCTCTTGTGGGCATTTAGTGCTATAAATTTCCCTCTACACACTGCTTTCAATGTGTGTCCAGAGATTCTGGTATGTTGTATCTTTGTTCTCATTGGTTTCAAAGAACATCTTTATTTCTGCTTTCATTTCGTTATGTACCCAGTAGTCATTCAGGAGCAGGTTGTTCAGTTTCCATGTAGTTGAGCGGTTTGGATTGAGTTTCTTAGTCCTGAGTTCTAGTTTGATTGCACTGTGGTCTGAGAGACAGTTTGTTATAATTTCCGTTCTTGTACATTTGCTGAGCAGTGCTTTACTTCCAATTATGTGGTCAATTTTGGAATAAGTGCGATGTGGTGCTGAGAAGAATGTATATTCTGTTGATTTGGGGTGGAGAGTTCTATAGATGTCTATTAGGTCCGCTTGGTGCAGAGATGAGTTCAATTCCTGGATATCCTTGTTAACTTTCTGTCTCGTTGATCTGTCTAATGTTGACAGTGGAGTGTTGAAGTCTCCCATTATTATTGTATGGGAGTCTAAGTCTCTTTGTAGGTCTCTAAGGACTTGCTTTATGAATCTGGGTGCTCCTTTATTGGGTGCATATATATTTAGGAGAGTTAGCTCTTCCTGTTGAATTGATCCCTTTACCATGATGTAATGGCCTTCTTTGTCTCTTTTGATCTTTGATGGTTTAAAGTCTGTTTTATCAGAGACTAGGATTGCAACCCCTGCTTTTTTTTGTTCTCCATTTGCTTGGTAGATCTTCCTCCATCCCTTTATTTTGAGCCTATGTATGTCTCTGCATGTGAGATGGGTCTCCTGAATACAGCAGACTGATGGGTCTTGACTCTTGATCCAGTTTGCCAGTCTGTGTCTTTTAATTGGAGCATTTAGTCCATTGACATTTAAGGTTAATGTTATGTGTGAACTTGATCCTGTCATTATGATATTAACTGGTTATTTTGCTCGTTAGTTGATGCAGTTTCTTCCTAGCCTCGATGGTCTTTACATTTTGGCATGTTTTTGCAATGGCTGGTACCGCTTGTTCCTTTCCATGTTTAGGGCTTCCTTCAGGGTCTCTTGTAAGGCAGGCCTGGTGGTGACAAAATCTCTAAGCATTTGCTTATCTGTAAAGGATTTTATTTCTCCTTCACTGATGAAGCTTAGTTTGGCTGGATATGAAATTCTGGGTTGAAAATTCTTTTCTTTAAGAACGTTGAATATTGGCCCCCACTCTCTTCTGGCTTGTAGAGTTTCTGCCGAGAGGTCTGCTGTTATTCTGATGGGCTTCCCTTTGTGGGTAACCCGACCTTTCTCTCTGGCTGCCCTTAAGATTTTTTCCTTCATTTCAACTTTGGTGAATCTGGCAATTATGTGTCTTGGAGTTGCTCTTCTGGAGGAGTATCTTTGTGGCGTTCTCTGTATTTCCTGAATTTGAATGTTGGCCTGCCCTACTAGGTTGGGGAAGTTCTCCTGGATGATATCCTGAAGAGTGTTTTCCAACTTGGTTCCATTTTCCCCCTCACTTTCAGGCACCCCAATCAGACGTAGATTTGGTCTTTTTACATAATCCCATACTTCTTGCAGACTTTGTTCATTTCTTTTTCTTCTTTTTTCTTTTGGTTTCTCTTCTCGCTTCATTTCATTCATTTGATCCTCAATCACTGATACTCTTTCTTCCAGTTGATCGAGTCGGTTACTGAAGCTTGTGCATTTGTCACGTATTTCTCGTGTCATGGTTTTCATCTCTGTCATTTCGTTTATGATCTTCTCTGCATTAATTAATCTAGCTGTCAATTCTTCCACTTTTTTTTCAAGATTTTTAGTTTCTTTGCGCTGGGTACGTAATTCCTCCTTTAGCTCTGAGAGGTTTGATGGACTGAAGCCTTCTTCTCTCATCTCGTCAAAGTCATTCTCTGACCAGCTTTGATCCGTTGCTGGCGATGGGCTGCGCTCCTTTGCAGGGGGAGATGCGCTCTTATTTTTTGAATTTCCAGCTTTTCTGCCCTGCTTCTTCCCCATCTTTGTGGTTTTATCTGTCTCTGGTCTTTGATGATGGTGACGTACGGATGGGGTTTTGGTATAGGTGTCCTTCCTGTTTGATAGTTTTCCGTCTGACAGTCAGAAGGACTGTCTGTGGTCTGTTGGAGATTGCTTGAGGTCCACTCCAGACCCTGTTTGCCTGGGTATCAGCAGCAGAGGTTGCCGAAGATAGAATATTGCTGAACAGTGAGTGTACCTGTCTGATTCTTTCTTTGGAAGTTTCCTCTCAGGGGTGACGCCACCCTGTGAGGTGTGGGGTGTCAGACTGCCCCTAGTGGGGGATGTCTCCCAGCTAGGCTACTCAGGGGTCAGGGACCCACCTGAGCAGGCAGTCTGTCCGTTTCGGATCTCAACCTCCGCGTTAGGAGATCCACGGCTCTCCCCAAAGCTGTCAGACAGAGTCGTTCGCGTCTGCACCGCCCCCGCTCTTTCCCCTAATGGACTGCAGCTGTGCGCTGTCCGCAGAGGTAGAGTCTACAGAGACAGGCAGGCTTCCTTGAGCTGCTGTGAGCTCCACCCAGATCGAGCTTCCCAGCGGCTTTGTTTACCTACTTAAGCCTCAGCAATGGCGGGCGCCCCTCCCCCAGCCTCGCTGCTGCCTTGCGGATAGATCGCCGCAGACGGCTGTGTTAGCAGTGAGGGAGGCTCCGTGGGCGTGGGACCCTCCCGGCCAGGTGTGGGATATATTCTCCTGGTGTGCCTGTTTCCTTAAAGCGCAGTATTGGGGTGGGAGTTACCCGATTTTCCAGGTGTTGTGTGTCTCAGTTCCCCTGGCTAGGAAAAAGGGATTCCTTTCCCCCTTGCGCTTCCAGGTGAGGCGATGCCTCGCCCTGCTTCAGCTCACGCTGGTCAGGCTGCAGCAGCTGACCAGCACCGATTGTCCGGCACTCCCTAGCGAGATGACCCCAGTACCTCGGTTGAAAACGCAGAAATCACCGGTCTTCTGTGTGGCTCGCGCTGGGAGTTGGAGACTGGAGCTGCTCCTATTCGGCCATCTTCTATTTATTTTTTTGAGATGGAGTTTCGCTCTTGTTGCCCAGGCTGGAGTGCGATGACGCGATCTCAGCTCACTGCAACCTCCGCCTCCCAGATTCAAGTGATTCTCCTGCCCCAGCCTCCCAAGTAGCTGGGATTACAGGCATGTGCCACCATACCCAGCTAATTTTGTATTTTTAGTAGAGACAAAGTTTCTCCATGTTGATCATGGCTGGTCTTGAACTCCCAGCCTCAGGTGATCCACCTGCCTCAGCCTCCCAAAGTGTTGGAATTACAGGCATGAGCCACTGCTCCCGGCCTCATTTTACTTTATTTTTTTGAGACAAGTTCTCATTCTTTGGCTCAGACTGGAATGCAGTGGCGAGATCGTAGCTCACTATAGCCTCGAACTCCTGGGCTCAGGCAATCCTCCTGTCTTAGCCTTCTGAGTGGTGTGGCTTGGACTGCAGGAGAACACCACCATACTTGGCTAATTTTTAAAATATTTTTTTGCAGAGGTGGGGTCTTGCTATGTTCCCCAGGCTGGTCTTGAACTCCTGGCCTCTAGCCATTCTCTTGCCCCAGCCTCCCAAAGTGCTGGGATTACAGGTGTGAGCCAACTGTGCCTGGCCAGGTTTTATTTTTTCCCGATAGCAATAACCAGTTGACTCAGAAATATTTATGAAAAGATTGTCCTTTGCTCATTCCGCAGTGATGGCTATGCCATAAATCAAATGTTTCATCTATGTTCGCATCTGTTTCTGTAATTGCCTAGGTCTCTCTTCTGTTGCATTGGTCTACTAAAATCATACTGTTTTATTCATTGTGCTTTATAAATCTTAATACCTTAGTTTTTGTTTTGAGACATATTCTGTCACGCAGGCTGGAGTGCAGTAATGTGATCATGGCTCACTGCAGCCTGACTTCCTGGGCTCAAGGAGTCCTCCCACCTCAGCCTCCTGTGTAGCTGGAACCACAGGCATTCACCACCATGCCCAACTAATTTTATTTTTATTTTTATTGGCAGAGACGAGGTCTCAGTGTGTTTCCCAGGCTGGTCTTAAATTCTTGGGCTCAAGCGATTCTCCAGCCTTGGCCTGTGAATGTGTTGGGATTACAGGTGCGATGCATCATGCCCAGCCTGGTTCTTCTTTAAGAATGTGTTGGATATTCTTGCCTTGTTGCATTTTCAAATAAATTTTAGCCTTTTGGGGGCCTATGGAATGGCATTTCATTTCAATTTGTAGTTCCGTGATTACCAACATCTCTTCATAGGACATTTGACCACCTGGACATTTCTTTTGTGAAGTGACAGTTTAAAACTCACATTTTTCAGCTGTGTTGTCTTTTTCTTACTGATCTATATGAGTTCTTTATATATTCTGGATAAAAGGTTTCTGTTGTTTGTATATGTTGCAAATAATTTCTTCCTCTCTGTGCTTGCCTTTTTGCTCTCAAGGGAGTTGTTTGATAAACACAAGCTCCTCATTTCAGTGTGTTGAGACTTCTGTGTATGGTTTTCACCTGTTCTTTGTAGGGGACAGAACACTGATAAGCCTATTCTGTTCAAGTACAATAAAATTTCATTTTAAATTTAGCCATTTTGTTTTACTTACAACTGATATTTGCTTTACAGCTGTGGATTTCTTCAATCAGATCAACATGCTTTATGGAACCATCACAGACTTCTGTACAGAAGAGAGTTGTCCAGTGATGTCAGCTGGCCCAAAGTAAGACATAGTTAATGATCAGTTTCTTATTTTTACATTATTTTACGGTTCTTAGAGAAGAACGGGGTTTCTGACCATGTAATTTTTTCTACTTAGCATCTCTTTCTGAGGTTTGCAGTGACTATTAATCTAGATTCCTTAGCTTGGGCTTTGTGACTCTCCATCCTGCCTTTTCTCTGTTTGCTTATGTGTCTTCTCTGGTCTATCCTAACTGGATTACCGGAAATACCTTGCTATTCCATCTCCATTACTTACATTCTCTGGAAGCTTGCTTATTCTCTTCTTCTCTTGGACATTTTTCTTCTCTCCCATTTCACTCCTGTCATTTTCTGTCAATATTTCAAAAAATCTTACTGATCTTCAAGTCTTTTTTCAAATACTTCTCTGTCAAAGCCTTCTGATTTCATCAGACTATTTAACTTTTTTACCTTTGTAATGATATTTGTTTGTTATATTTCTTACACTATTCATACATGTTTTATTTAACCTGTTGGATTTGTTCTTTTTTTAATTCCCTTTTGGTGCAAGAACAGAGCTTGCCACCTTGTTTTAACATCCAAAAAGTGTGGGTTGAATCAGTATATTTTGGAAACTGGCTTTTATTATTACTTCTACTAATAATAACAATGGCAGTTACCATTTATTTAGTGGTACCTAAATGTAAGGCCTTTCATACATATTTTTTACCTCATATGTCAACATTCATTTAAAAAATATTGCTCTATGCATTGCCATAGACTCAAAGAATTTAGTCAAATGATCAAAGAGCCCATAACAGAAGTATAATATTGTAGCTCAGGAAAGATATGGAGATACCATGTGAAGACATAAAATAAGTTGGCAGTTCTCAGTAAAGAGAAAGGAAGATCACACTAGCAAAGACACAAAGCTGTGTTTGAACCTTCACTTCTTTCTAGCCCGTGGAGATGAGTATAGCTGCAGAGCTATTCAAAATCTAGTGTCTGTCAATTCCCTTCCTCCATTTAGACCTCTTCCTGCAGAAGTATGTTTGTGGTTTTTACCCGTCACAGGACTGTTTACTTTGGAGCAACGTCTTCTGTGGACTTTATATGGGGTTTGTAGTTGCAGGTGCGTCTTTTGTTCTCTCCTCACCCTATTTGAACTTGTATGAACTGTCGTACTCCCCACCTCGCCTGTTTGAAAAGTCTAGTCAAGATAGCCCCTTTAAAAAATAATGTCGTTTAGGCTGGACACGGTGGCTTACGCCTACAATCCCAGCACTGTGGGAGGCTGAGACTGGCAGATCATCACCTGAGGTCGGGAGGTTGAGAGCAACCTGGGCAACATGGTGAATCTCGTCTCTACTAAAAATATAAAAATTAGCTGGGCATGGTGGTGCGCATCTGTAATCCCAGCTACTAAGGAGGTTGAGGCACGAGAATCACTTAAACCTGGGAGGTGGAGGTGAGGTTGCAGTGAGCTGAGATCGTGCCACTGCGCTCCAGCTTGACTGATAGAGTGAGACTCTGTCTCAACAAAAAAGTGATTTAAAGACATAGGTGTCTCCTAGTTTTATCGTCAAAGGTAGAGTGTGAGTTTCTGTTACTTGTTATTTTGGGAAGATTTCTTAGAGGAACAGGGGCATTTAGAAATGAAATACTTTTGGAAAACTAGTATTAGTATTAATTCTTGTCAATATTACTGATGTTCACTTTGGTTAAGCTTCACTTGTGAAAATAGATGTTTTTAGTTTTTCTTTTCTATGGTCAGTTTTACCTTGAAAAATTAAATAGCACTGCCTTCTAAGAAAGCCAGTACTTCTGGCTTAAGAGCTGTTTGTCTCTGTTCCTGTATGCATGCATGCATGCGTACATAACGTTAAAGCTGTGTGGTCTCCTGCCTGCCTGCTTCCCTCTCTTTCTCTTCTTTCTTCCTTCTTTTCCTTCCTTTCTCCCTCTTCCTGTTTCTTCTTTCTCTACATCCCTTTTCTTCTTCCTTTTCTTCTTTTCTTTTCTCCCTTCCTCCCTCCCTTCCTTTCTCCTTTTTTTTTGGGGGGGGGAGAATCTTGACATTTCCTAGTCATTAGTGCTAAGAAGATGTAGTTGTTGTCATAGTTTTTCATTTTTACCAGCAGATGCAGGGTTGTGCCTAGGAGAGGCATTTGTTAATACTTAATAAATGCTAAGCCCCTTGCAAATTAGTATTGAATGATGGCTCATAGAACTTTGTTCTCAGATACAGTTTTTTAATTTTAATTTTATTTTTTTTTGAGACAGAATCTTGCTCTGTTGCCCAGGCTAGAGTGCAGTGGTGCGATCTTGGTTTACTGCAACCTCTGCATCCTTGGTTCAAGAGATCTTCCTGCCTCAACCTCTTTGAGTAGCTGGGATTAGAGGTGCATGTCACCATACCCGGCTGTTTTTGTATTTTTCATCTAGACAGGATTTCATCATGTTGGCCCAGCTGGTCTCAAACTCCTGACCTCAAGTGATCTGCCCTCCTCGGCCTCCCAAAGTGCTGGGATTACAGGGGTGAGCCACTGCGCCTGGCCCTCAGTTACTGATTTTTATTATTATTAAAAAAGAAATTGTGCATTGGAGTTTGCAGTTTACAAGTTCATGCTGTGATGACAGAAATACATTTCAAAGAGAATAGTCTGTCAAAGGTAGAATGAGAAAGACACCGCGGCAAAATAGAGCTACAAAATGAAGGAAATCATCCTAAGTATAAACACAACGAAAGAGAAAGAAGAGATTAGGGAGTCATAGTTGTAAACTCTAAAGGTCTAAGCAATATGCAATTATTTTATTTTTCAAAAAGCCTTAGGATATAGAAAGTTAATATTTTTTAAAAACACTTCAGAATATTGAAAATGATTCTTTAGTTTACCTTGTCTGTTTCTGATTTTTACATTTAAATATGAATGTGAAACATCTGAAAATGATTGACAAGATGAAAAACATGATTGTGAGGGAAAGTTAAAAATGTTAAAGTTTCTTCACATAAGGTAGTAAACATGGGTTGTGCCCCGTCTCTTAAGAATAATTACAGTCTGGGGATGGTGGCTCACACCTGTAATCTCAGCACTTTTGGAGGCCAAGGTGGGAGGATTGCTTGAGCCCAGGAGTTCAAGGGTGCAGTGAGCTATGCTCGTGCCACTGTACTTCAGCCTAAGCTGCAGAGCAAGACCCTGTCTCAAAAAAAAAAAAGCGTAATGATGGCTAAAATCTTACCATTCATGGTCTCTGTCTCCTAAGAGGAGCAAACAAGGAGATACAATAGGCTTAAATTGCACTGAGAACTTTAGTATTATATTAGAAAGAATCTTTTGACTGTGAAAGTGATTAAACAGTAAAAAGAGAGTATCAAGAGTATCAAGAGGTGTTGGAAAGTATCTCCTTGGAGACCTTCAAAATGGACTTGATAGTCATCCCTATTGCCCCACTTTTGGCAGTAAGGTTGTCTACAGAATGTTTAATTCAGGTATATCTTGTTTAATATTATTGTTCAGGTATAAGTAGTTCTGATTAAATAGAAAGCATCCTCATTTATCCTATTCAAAGATAATTGTTATTGTTTAAAATATCCTGTAGTATTTTTCTATTACATGTTGTCATCTCCTTTCCCAGGCTAACTGACCTATCATTTAGCCCAAACTCTGGGGACAAGGGTAGAATTGAATCAAAGGGAGAGAAGTTAAGCAGCAGAAGTAATCTTTTGGAAACTAAAATACTAAATGCTAGTTGAATTTAGAGATTTTTTCACTTTGGAATTTCACCTGTATGCATCTTCCTTATCTCAGAATTCAGGGTGTGTGTGTGTGTGTTTGTGTGTAACTCTTTTAGGGTTTGTGTTTTTTTGTTTTTTTTTTTTTGAGACGGAGTCTCGCTCTGTTGCTCAGGCTGGGATGGGCACCATCTTGGCTCACTGCAACCTCTGCCTCCCTGATTCAAGCGATTTCTGGCTAATTTTTGTATTTTTAATAGAGATGGGGTTTCACCATATTGGCCAGGCTGGTCTTGAACTCCTGACCTCAAGTGATCGCCCGCCTCAGCCTTCTGAAGTGCTAGGATTACAGGTGTGATCCACCACGCCTGGCCTCTTTTAGGGTACTTATCATACTGTTTTTACATCTTCACTTTTGAGGCTGTCCTTTCTACTAGCCTGTTTTCCTTGAAAGTAGGGAAAGTGTCTTTCATTTTAGTGTTTCTTGTTCTTAGTATCTTTTACATGGAAGGTGCATATTAGATATTTATTGAATCAAAGGATGGTGGTGTTCTGCTAATACAAAAAGCCTTTATTTGGGTTGCAGATTTTCTTTGGACCTTCTTTAAAGACATGTTTAGCTCTTCAGCCAAATGTACTCAAATATGAAATCATTCTCATCTTCATTAATCGTATTTTGGTGCTTCTGTGTCATTCTCTATCCTTAACCAAAAATTTAAAGCCCCAAGTTAAAAAGTATTGTACTGCGTAAGGAGAAGTGGTTTTTAAGGAAGAAAAACAACCATAAAGTACAAAAGTAGTCATCATAGAACTAGGAAGTAAGCTAGTTTTTCTACTACAATAATGTGTGGTTCTAAAATATAAATGCTGTTTATGACAGCTATGCAGAAAAATTCAGACATGTGAGGAGAGCATAGAAACACAAAACATGAGTTTGTTGGGATCTACTTAGTTTGAATTGTGATAAATGCAAAGTAGTCCACTGGATATTTAAAAATATATCTTTATTTGGAGGAGCAGAGTGTTGAAAACATGTCTGTGTGTACATTAGTAATATAGATACATAAAATATATACACTGTGTATAGGTATATACTAATCTTCTGTGTGCTTTTTATCTCTCCAATGCAGGTATGAGTATCATTGGGCAGATGGAACGAACATAAAGAAACCTATAAAGTGCTCTGCACCAAAGTATATTGATTACTTGATGACTTGGGTTCAGGACCAGTTGGATGATGAGACGTTATTTCCATCAAAAATTGGTATAATTATTTTTTGTAATTGGGATCCATCATGATTTATCTTTTATATGTTTATAGAATTTTCCTCCCTTTTTCCACTATATCTAGTTGGAGAGTTCTTTATGGCTGTTTTGATGTATGTATATGTTATGCACCTCCCAAGAAGAGGCACAAAAGTTTGTTAACACAGTGGTAAAATAAGCAAGTGATCCTATGTGAATTGAGCTTTCCCCCTTTAACTTAGCGCTTTTAAATGCATAATTAGCTGAAAGGATAGGTATATTAGAAAATAAATGATCTCCCTCTCTTAAGGTAATTATTTTTTGATGATATTCTAGATTAAAGTATCACTGAGTTTATTTTCAGACAATGATAGTTTTTTTAAATACTTTAAAAAACAATTATGATCATCGTTGAGAATAAACTTACTTCCCTGAAGTAAAGGAAAGGCTTAAAAAGCCCTTTTAGTAGAAAGTTCTAGCTGGAGGGTTATTCCTATTCCAGGAACAATGGTAAAGTACCATACGTAACATACATTTCTAATCTTATGCACTTAAAGGTGTTTATCTTTTTCGAACCAAATTTATCATGAACATTAAGGTAAACCTTCTATTTTATTTTATTTTATTTTATTTATTTTAATCTAATGTATTTAGACAGAGTCTCTATCACCCAGACTGGAGTTCAGTGGCATGATCTCGGCTCACTGCAACCCCCACCTCCCAGGTTCAAGTGATTCTCCTGCCTCAGCCTCCCAAGTAACTGGGACTACAGACGTCCACCACCACACCCAACTAATTTTTTTGTATTTTTAGTAGAGACAGGGTTTCACCATGTTGACCAGGCTGGTCTCGAACTCCTGACCTCAAGTGATATGCCCACCTCGACCTCCCAAAGTGCTGGGAACTCTCTCTATAATTTTAAATGATGAGATCAGTCTATCTAGGATAGTAACAAAATCTGGCCCATGTTTTAGAACAAAGAGAATGGATATTGAGTAGATAGCTAATAACATCTGCCACAGTCTTATCTGCTTATTTAGGGAAGTTCATATGGCTTCTATCCAGTGTTATTTAGTAATATATTTGCGATCAAAAGGGAGTTTGAATTTATGACCCACAATATGAATCTTACAAATTCAAATATTAAGCTGTGCGAGAAGAAAACAAGATTTGAGGGGTTGCCGTATCATCAGCTGAGTTACTTTTGTTTTTTGTATTTACTTTTAAGGGCCTCTGAACTCCAGTCTGGGTGATAGAGACTCTGTCTAAAAAAATTAGATTAAAATAAATAAAATAAAATAAAGGGTTTACCTTAACGTTCATGATAAATTTGGTGTGAAAAAGATAAATATTTTATATTTAAAAACATGACTGTCGAAATGTAAATAATTTCTACTTACAGTTTCTACCGAGTAAGTAGAAATTGTTTACATTTAGACTAGAAATTGTTTACATTTAGACAGTCATGTTTTTGCCTTCTCAAACTTCTTACAACTTACAACTGATTGTCTCAAAAAGCTAAGAATCTGCTCTTGTAATGTTAGAACTTTTTGACATTTTATGATTTTTTTTGAAAAAAAATGTGTTGAAGACAACAATATAAATAGTTGTTATTATGGAGTATTTTAAACATATTTATTGAATGCATTAACCACTTGGAACTTCTTTAATAAAAGAGCAATTTTTAAAGACAATTACTTATATGTATATATGTATCATAAGGGTTGGATGAGTGTCCCCACCTTATCTCTCCTTTCTCATAATACAGTTTTAAAATTTTTATTTTGATCCAATTTCAAACTTTTAGAAAATTTGCAAGACTTATGCAAGGAAATGTAAAAACAATCATACAAATCCTATATCTAGATTCTTTGTTGTTAACATCTTCCTCCTTCCCTCTCCCTTTCCCAACCTCTGTCACACATACACATATATTCATTCATTCCTTTTCTTAAACTGTTTGAGAGTAAGTTGCATATATGATGCCTTTAAAAACTTTAATATGTATTTCCTTAAAAAAATCACAGTACAGATATCAAAATTAGGAAATTTATATTGATGCTATACTATATAGATCTTATTTGAGCTTTTCAGGTTTTCTTAATGTACTTCATAGCAAAGGAAATCTTTTATATTTGTTTTCATTTATTTGTTGTCTCTTTAGCCTCCTTTGGTCTGGAAATGTGCACTTTAGTCATTTTTGGTTTTTCATGACATCGATATTGTTGAAGAGTACATATTATTTTATAGATGTCCTTTCACTTTGGTTTGTCTTATGTGTCTTTGTGAACTCTAGTAATTTTAAATGAGCAGTAGCAATGTGATGGCAATATGATGACATTGAACCCAGTAGTACCAATTTTGGCTGTTTTGCCAGGCTGCGTCATTTAGTAAGTTTAACAAAGAATATGGGATTTTATACATTTTTAAAAATAAATTTTATTGTGTATATTTAAGATATACAACACGATGTTATGAGACTGTACATAATAAAATGGTTATTATAGTGAAACAGATTAAGATATCCATCATCTTACATAGTTACCCTTTTTCCCCCCTGTGGTAAGAGCGGCTGTAATCTACTCATTTAGCAAAAATCCTGAATACAATATACTATTCTTCTTTAAAATTTTTTTTTTGAGACAAGATCTCACTCTGTTGCCAAAGCTGGAGTTCAGTAGCACAGTCACATCTTACTGCAGCCTCAATCTCATGGACTTAAGCAATCCTACTGCTTCAGCCTCCTAAGTAATTGGGGCCACAGGTATACACCACCATACCCAGCTAATTTCTAATTTTCTGTAGAGGCAAGGGGCCACTATGTTGCCCAGGCTGGTCTTGAACTCCTGGCTCAAGTGATCCTCCCACCTTATCCTCCCAAGTGTTGGGATTACAGGTGTGAGTCACCGCCCAGCCTCAGTACACTAAGTACACTATTGGTAACTGTGGTCCTCATGTTATACATTAGATCTTTAGTCTTGTTCATTTTACATATCTGCTACTTTTCTATCCTTTCACTTAGCTCCACCACTCTCCCTGGTAGCCACTGTTTATCTCTGTATATTTGACTTAAAAAAAATTCCACATATGTGAGGTTATACAAGATTTTTGTTTTTGTGTCTGACTTGTTTCACTTAGCGTAATGCCCTCCAGGTCTATCCATGTTGTGGTAAATTGCAAGATCTCCTCTTTTTGTAGCTGAATAGTATTTCATTGTATATATAGCGCACAGTTTTAAAAATCCATTCATCTGTTGATGGACACCTGGGTTGTTTCCATATCTTGGCTATTGTGGGCAATGCTGCTGTGAACATAGGAGTGGAGATACCTTTACGACTGGGTTATTTCATTTCCTACATACCTAGAAGACGAATTGCTGGGTCATATGGTATTCTATTTTTAATTCTTTAGGAACCTCCATGCTGTTTTTAGTTCCGTAGAACATACCAATCTGTGTTCCCATCAACGGTATATGAGTTCCCTCTTCTCCACAGGGATTTTGTATTTTTCTACTTTTGTTATTTCAGTGCTGTAAAAGTGCTGTAATTTACAAATCAGTGAAATAGAGAATGCAGCTAATTTCAGGACAAATGTAGACCTGGAGTAGTAATGAAATAATTCCCACAGAAAAAAGTACAATATAAACTGCAAGCATTTTAAACAAAACTGAACATGGTTAATGCATTATTTCTGTTCAGCACATATTTGTATTGAGACTTAAGAAATCTGATGATCTGGCCGAGCGCGGTGGCTCACGCCTGTAATCCCAGCACTTTGGGAGGCTGAGGCGGGCGGATCACGAGGTCAGGAGATCGAGACCATCCTAGCTAACATGGTGAAACCTCATCTCTACTAAAAATACAAAAAAATTAGCCAGGCATGGTGGGTGCCTGTAGTCCCAGCTACTCAGGAGGCTGAGGCAGGAGAATGGCGTGAACCTGGGAGGTGGTGGAGCTTGCAGTGAGCGGAGATCGCGCCACTGCACTCCAGCCTAGGCAACAGAGCGAGACTCCATCTCAAAAAAAAAAAAAAAAAAAAGAAAAAGAAAAAAAAAGAAATCTGATGATCTGAGTGTGAGTTTTAGCTCTACTACCATCTTGGGTGTGTGTGTGTTTCGTTTTAGAAATGCGGTGGTAGTATGTTAGAGAAATAACAGGCTGTAATGAAGACTAATTCTTTTATCATAAAAACTTTGAAGTTTATTTTCATTCATGACATGTTGAGAACTTCTGAAAAGGTATAATGGGTATATGTATACATTCATAAATACTACTTCTTTTCAGCCTTGTCTTGGTGATTTATTTTGCTCTTTGCTGACAAACTCATATTGTCTTGTTGTCATCTCTTGTTACTAGAGGGAGTTGTTTATCTCTTTTCTAGGTGTCCCATTCCCAAAGAATTTCATGTCTGTGGCAAAAACTATACTCAAACGCCTCTTTAGGGTTTATGCTCACATTTATCATCAACATTTTGACCCTGTGATCCAACTTCAGGAGGAAGCACATCTAAATACATCTTTCAAGCACTTTATTTTTTTTGTCCAGGTAAGTTGGATTAGGAGGCCTTTGGTGCTCAACGTAAGCATTTATCTTCATAATTCTAAGGTGAATACTGCATCCACACTGTCAGGATGGAATTTGCCGTATCTCTCTGGTCTGCATCCTCTTCTACACTTTTCCATGATGATAAGGACTGGCTTTTGGTTTTTAAATTTTTTTAGTTTACAAGTTGATGGTATGCCAGTCTAAAATGGATTTGAAAAGTTGTGCTTTGGATTTGCTTCAGTTAACTGGCCATATGGAGGGGCTGGATAATGAATCTGACTAGTTTGGCAGATCTGTGAATGAACTGGTTCTCCTGGACATTTTAGTACTTCTACTCTAGTCTGCCCTGGATCTTTATTAGCGGACTGTGGCCCAGGAATGGGTTTTGAATATCACATCCGTTTTTTGTCTTTTTTTAAAAAACCACATTCTAAATAAGTTTTAAGTTAAGGACTATCCATCATGTCTGAGGGAAAAATATGTCACAAGGAATGTTTCTGTGCCAGAGGGTCATTAGTCTTTGGTCTGACTTCCTAGTTGACTTCCTCTTTTTTTAGTCTTCAAAGAACTGTCCTTACAAATGTAGACTAAGCAGTGACAGTATTCTCACCTTGCTGTAATAATAAGAGAAATAACAGGCAAAAATGAAAAAGAGGTGGAAATAAAAGAGCTGACCAGTTTTGTTGTCGTTGTTGTTGTTGGAGGTTGAGAAGGGGAGATGGTCGTCAGGAGAATAAACAATTCAACATCTTGAATTCGTGTTGTTTTTGTATATCTATAGGCATATATTTATAAATGCCATTGCCACTTCCCCTGTTCTCTTAAGAAATACGTATCCATCTTCCCCCTGTACGCACTCCTCACACTGAAGGCATACATTTAACCTATATAAACGTACTTTAGGAGATTGTAACTTGCCAAAACTGTTGCTCTTAACAGTTACTTTACTGTGGTATCCCATGTCCAGAACTAAGGAACAAAGAAAATGTTGTCCTAAAGTTCGCATCTGTGTTTGGTTTAGGCAGAACATGATTGCTAAAGTTCAGGTGTGGTGGTTTAAGAGAGTATATTCTCCCTCCAGAAGGGTTAATTTTACTTGACTCAGTGATCTTAACACTGTGTTTCCCAACTCCTAGCAAGTAGCAAGGGATCGATACATAGCGTTTACACATCTGATCCTGTTTGTATATCAGGACACTGTGAACTTCTTAAAGGTAGGTCTATTAGTTATACAGTATCATTGTTTGATTAAATAAAGGGGGCACTGGCCTTGGACCTCACAATTTAGAGAGTGCTGTGGTCCTTCTGAAGCCTGCACCCCTCCCCACAGAGCAACGAATCCATAGGGCTAAGAATATAACTACCTAGATCCCTTCTGTTGCTTGCTTGGGTACCTGAAACTCAGAATTCTTTATCCACATGGTCCAAAATGTATTTCCACGGTCTCCATGCATCTTTTCCTGGGCTCCATTCTTTTGAGGGCAGGTCCCGTCTCTGATATGTATACCTCTAGGCCTGAGGGGTAGCTGATGGCAGCTGTTTCAGAGGCAATGTGAACATTACCCAAAGTGTCCACAATCATATGTGAGACCTCCTGAGGTGCAGGGTGGATGCGGTTGGAAAAGCAGGGAGGTTTTCTAAGGGCCAGGCACCCGGGGCTGGCTTTCCCCATGTCACTACTTTCCAGTGCAGAATCCTGAGGAGTCTGGAGAATTCTAAGTTTGAGTTTGTTCTCCTGGTTGCTGTGAAAGTATGTTTGTTAAGGTAGGAGGATAGAACATGTTTTCTTAACAACATCCTACCTTAATATAAAATTTAGTAATTTAGTCATATGATATATATCCATTTGTATTCTTGGCCCAGACTCTACAAATCTTAGGCGTGCTCCTGCCATTAAAATACCCCCTAATGCTTCTCTCCAGTATTTAACTGTAGTGCTTGGCACATGATAGATGCTAATAAACAAATTAAATTGGAAGCTGAGAGTGCCTTACCATGGCAGCAGAAGATCAGAAATGTAGACAAGCCTCTATTTACTAGCCTTATAGTTTATAGTTCAGGGGAATCTATTCAGAAGTGAACTTCAGAATGACAGGGGTGGAATTTCTAAAGGAGCACAAATTAAATTCAGGTTTTCTCATTTGTTCTTCACAGTACTTTAATTTGTCATTTGTGGATCCGACCATAGTCATGTTATTTTCCTACCATATTTTATGATAGCTTGCAGATACATTAATTTGTAACCAGATTTTGGCTTTTCATATAATGCTGAGTTTGCCTGAGATGCTAGTGTTTTTTTTGTGTGTGTGTCTCTACTTAGTTGACTGTACTTAAATGGTGTCCAGATCATTCCTTTCAACAGGAAGCAGCAATTCCCATTTATTGTTACTTTATGTTAGGCATTACATGAAGTAGTTAACATCCAGTATCACATTTAGTCCCCCACAATAATTTTATGAGGTAGGGGGATTTATCCTAATGTCACAGATGTAAAAACATAACATCAGGAGTGGTTAAGTGATTTACCCAAGACACAGACCTAGTGAACAAGGAAAAAAATAATCTACTTTTATTTACTTCAAAAGCTAATTTCCATCAAATGTTCGTGGTAATTTGCTTTGGAATAAGATGCAAATAATGTTTTTGCTATTTATTCTGCCTTTCTTTATCATGTGTAGGAATTCAACCTTATTGATAGAAGAGAACTTGCACCACTCCAAGAACTGATTGAAAAACTCACCTCAAAGGACAGATAAAAGGATGCAGAACTGTGCACATTGTTCCTCAAATGAAGCAGTGTGGAGTGTATTGGGGTTTTTGTTATATTTTGTTTTTATCTGGATTGTTTTTGTCCTAGGTTTGGGGGCGGGGGCTTGTTTGGGTTCCTTTTTCTTTATTCTGATTATATGAAACCATATTCGATTGCTAGGGGAAGCCAAGAACCATTCTCTATACATTTGATAAGGATAAATTTATCTTAGTGTTTTTAAACTTGGTTTTGGTTGCTTGAGGAGTTTTTTAATAATATTGTGTGCTGCAAGAAAGTGCTTATTGATTGAACTGCTGATGGATTGGTTTCTGTGTGGTATAAATTGCCCATTTTTGAAGTCCCCAAACGACTTATGTTTTTAAGTGCCTTGGCAGGCTCACTTCTGAGGTGCAAAGCATAGATACAGAACTGAACAGGGCTTAAAACAATATTAGGATTACTACCCAGGGCACTTACTGGTGCATGTTGTAAAATATCTATGATAAAAGCCATAGTTTACCTAAAATGGTGATCTCCAGCCTTTACTGCTTTGAAGAAACAGAATTTGTAAAGGTATGCGTGTAGAACATAAAAAATATTTCTTAATTATTTTTTATATTGATGGTAATATATTATGTTCAACAATGCTTGGTCTTTTCCCACCTCTTGATATCTGTGATATTGAAACTTGAGGATGTTGAAATGTATTACATTTTGGCTTCTTTCTACATGTTAACTGCACTGTAGATGTAAACATTCAGGTTATCTATAGGATTGCCATCTTCAGAGGTGATGCTGAACTGTGAGGTTTCCTAGCAATTGCCAAATGAGCCATAAGTCTGCAGAATTCCCTTCTACTTTGAAGAGGAGGGCATAGGAATGTGTATTTGGCTGGGGGCATGGAGATGTTTATATGGGGAGTTAGGGATGGGGAGTCAAGTTCTAGAAAGTTTTGTCTGAAAACCTTTGAATAGAATGGCGTGAAGATTTTAATCAATTACTTATAAACAAAGTCTTAGAGACTTCCATTTAGGAACCAACTTCCAAGAGAAGTTAAAAATAAATTATTAATTTTAGGTACAGACATTAAACGTGGAATTTAAGGACTGTTGGGGGAAATTGATCACTTCTTAGCATTTCCATTCAGTGAATGGAGCTGATGTTTGCCTGTCATTTTAAGATGATACCATACCTTCTTTGGTTATTATAGGCCCCACTTGAAGCATTCTGACTTCTGGTTTTTCCACTGTGAAAGGAAATGTTTTTCTTTGCAGTGATGCCAGATAATGAAAAATGCTAATTCAGTAGTTACTAACTTTTAAATTTTATTTGCCATGACTTTCTAGTGAATTATTACCATAAATAACAAGTTCAGAAACTTAGTTTTTAGAATAAATATTAATTTTTTCTTTCAGTTTTATTCTAGAGAAATACCCATTTTAGAAATCCAGTTTTAGTTTTGTCATTTCCGATAGCTCTTCTTTCTTCAGTTAGAAATATATACCCTTCCTTCAGTTGAAATATACACCTTTTTCACATCTAGGAAGAAATGCTTGCCCTTAAATAGTATAGATTAAAAACAGTAGAAAAGAAACTAAAATTAAATCAATTTGTTTTGCCATTAACAAGTAGAGCAGTGATACAATTTAATGCCATTACAATTATGTTGACTAGAAACTGCCTTTTTCTCCACTTCATTTCTAGGAATTATTCACCGAGTACCAACAGTAGAAGTAACAGGAAAGCCTGGCAGAGTTAAATATATTGGACATTTATTGGTAAAGCTTATTTATAAACTGCAGTCAGAGCTAGTTAATTTCCTTAAATCTTTTTGTTTTCAGATAGATAATATGAATCATTATGGGTTGATTCAGAAATAAAATTTGTGAGGTGATTTTGAGTCTTGTCTAATAGGAAAATGAAGCACAGAATTACTGAGTCTTCCATATTGTATTTGACTTCATATCCATCTAGTAACAAAGGAGTTGCAGTAGCCAAGTGTAGAGAGAATAGTGAAAAATTAATCTTGCCCTCTCAAGCCTTATACAGTAGTACACTGTACTTATTTTTAGTAGTAAGACCTACTTTCCCACTATATGTACATAGTTTGTTTTCACTGTGCCAGAATCTCAGGTGCCTGCTTAGAATATTTCTTTAATCACAGTCACTGGGAAGTAAGGATATGTGTATATGTGTATATATGTTAACAAAGCATAGCAGTTCTCTAGGGGAGAGGCCTGGCATTGCACATGGTGTTACATGGCTACAAGTAAGGAAAAAATCAGAAAGTGAAAGAACTGATGTAATAAAAGGTTGATTGGTTGGTTCCCATGAAAGTTAATAAGATGCCCTTTTAAATATAAGGATCAATACTTTGTTCTGCAGCAGAGTTTGCTGATAAATGTCTATTGGATTCATTTTGGATTTCTTCAATTAATTTGTAAGTAACCAAGATAATTATTTTCCCCCTTGCTCTCTATATTAATACATAGCTATAAAGCAACAGTTGGTTTTCTTATCCTTTGATAAAAGTATCCCATAAAATATAAAGTAGTAAGTTAACATAGTATTATTGTCACACACAATGCTTTTTTTGGTTAAATGTTGATATGAAGCAATGTTTTAGAATTACTTCAATTGATGGAGTAGTGGTGCTAGAGAGAAATTAATAACAAAAAGAGTGAAAATACTTTAATTAGCAGTAGATGGTGCTACTGGCTTTCATTTGCTGACTTGATTATTCCCTTTCCCTTAAAAACCATGGCATTAGACTGCATTAAAATAACCAGCATGTTAGTTGCTGGTAGAGGTTTTGGAGGTTAATTTAGATTAAATTGGAAGATTTTTAATTGCAGTCTCTTTCTACCTTTCCTCTGTTAGTCATTTGTAAATTCTAAATGGTCACCATAAAATGTATTAGGTAGGAGATGGTATGTTTTGTGTATAATATATCTTAGACTGAGTTACTGCCTGGCTTATCAGTATGGATAAAACACTACAATCTCTTATCAGGAAATAGAGATGATGTGGATATTTATATATTACATATATAACCACCAGACTCCATTTTATGTATTAGCATTTTCCTTGCTTAAGGAAAAATAGCAAAACAACATTTCATTTATACTTTTGTTTACCCCTCTCTGAGAGAGGTTTTGATAACCACTGAAATGGTAGAATATGTGAGATACAAATATTGAGTTGTAGAACTTTCTTTCTAAGGTGAATAAGTCATGCTTTAACATCCAAATGAGAGTTGATCTTCAGAGTGGTTCTTTTGGGAACACTGTTTATTCCAGCTATACTGCAAAAGTGTAATGTTTTTGGAACTCTTCTAGATCATGACGTGAAAAGCAGTTTGTTATTATGCAGGAAAATCAATTTCATCATTTTAGTTGCACCAAACACTTTTGGCAGCTTATATGACCTATTATTTTTTTTGACATGGAGTCTTGCTCTGTTGCCCAGGCTGGAGTACAATGGCCTGATCTCAGCTCACTGCAACCTCCACCTCCTGGGTTCAAGCAATTTTCCTGCCTCAGCCTCCCAGGTAGCTAGGATTACAGGCAGCACCACACCTGGCTAATTTTTGTATTTTTAGTAGAGATGGGGTTTCAACATATTGGCCAGGCTGGTCTCAAACTCCTGACCTCAAGTGATCCGCCCTTCCCAGCCTCCCAAAGTGCTGGGATTACAGGTGTGAGCCACTACAGCCAGCCAGTATGACCTATCTTAATCATCAGCTCAACTGTAATTTAAACTTGGCTCTTCTCTGAGAGCAAAACCATTAGGGAAGTTCAAAGGAAAGTGCCATAATTTCCGAATTTGCACAAGAGAATGTTTTAAGCATTGGTAGCATCATTGAATGAAAGAATAGTTTCCTGATACCACTATTGTGAAGTGGAAAATATCACTTGGATGTGGAGGTTTTACTTTTTAAAAAAATTCAGCTTAATTACCTTACCTTAATTACCTTAGATATGTTAATAATGGAAAAAAACAAGTCCTTTCTCTAGAACTTGTTTTCTATTTTTATTCCTTTTTGTGAAAACTTTTCAATTTAATTTTGACTACTGTAGGATAGTATTGATTGAATGGATACTATGGAAAAATGGATCCAATGTTTAAGATAGAAGTAGTTTAAGGAAACAACAGCCTTTACTGCCATTTTTTAAAAAAATGTTTTTACTCAGATGAACAATTTGACTTTAATGAAAGACTGGTGATTATTGTACAAAGAAATTGGAATAAGTTTCATATACTAATTATACTGAGTTTTAAGCCTACATATCACAAAATATTTAGAATTGTGTAACCTTTTCATACATTTATAATTTTTTATGTCTTTTTAAAAGATGTGGGACCAAAAGTATATTTATAATTTGGAAATGTGACTGCATACCAATAAGAAAACTTACTTTATTTTGAAATTTATCTGGGATATTAAAGAATCTACCAATTCTTAAAAACACAGATTTATACTTTAAGCTTATTTTTAAATTAAAGAATATATACCAATTCTTAGAAACACTTTAAGGACTACTCTTAAATAATTTAAATATCAGAGTTTTGTTGTAATACTAAAATTTACCATGGAAATCACTGTTGTTCAGCTATCAGCTTAATTGTGTATGATACAAATGTTTAGCAGTAAAGCTATCTTAAGATTTAATGGAAAAGTTTAATTTGAAAATGTAACAAAAATTCTGACCAGAGATGATTTTGAATTTTTAAGGCTTTCCTAATAGGCTAATCACAGAGAATAATTCAGTTTGAAGGTATAAAACTGCTGTATATGTCTGTCACTTGTAGCTGAACTGATTGACATTTAGACAAAAGAGAGAAAATACAAAAATCAGTTTTGCAAATGTAATACAACTTTTTCTGCATATAGAACTAAATAATTGAAAATTTTGGGCTACAGTTCTCAAAGGTAGATAGTAAAATCACTGGCTTTTTCCAGCAGTATGTTTTTCCACTGTGAGTGTAACACACACACTGGAAAATAATGAGGCTGATTTTGCAGGTCTTCATTGTTAGAGATTCTGAAGTATTTACTGTCAATTCATAGGTTTCAGTTTGTTTAGGAAATTAGTGTTTGACAGCTTTCTTTAAATTATTTCACTGAAGCTGAGATTATTAGTGATATAAAGTCAAAATTTCAATATTTAATTTCTCCATATATTAATATTGTTTTTATTTGTAAATTCATGTTCTTATCTGATTTAATATTAAATTTATATAGGTGGGTGTTTCTTACCATTTTGCACAAGTTTTTATTTTTCTGAAATACTTAATTGTGCAGGTTATAAAAAAGATTAGTGCATTTTCATTTTAAGGATGCTTTGCTCCTTAAATTGTTTGACAGAAATGACTGTTTTTAGGGAAAACAGTTTTTTTTGCAGCCACTAACTCTGTATTTGTTATTATTGTACATGCATAACCAGGGTGGTGAGGGCACTAATCTTGTAGGAAACACTTACTTGATGTTTTATTTGAACTTTTCCTATAAGTTTAAGTTACTACTTAGAATTACCACTAGGAACAATATCATGAAATCTAGGTTGAAAGAGAAAACAGTATATATGAGAACACTTAAAGTTCAAATAGAAATCATTTCTGAAGACAAAAACAGGAATATGTCAGTACCAAGTAATGTAAGAATAAGGGCAGCATTTACACTGTACAAGTATTGAGGAGAGTACATAAAGACACGGAACTGCTCTTATGGAGACAGTTTTTCTCATAATGAAGTAGAAGGGGAAAAATCATCTAAGTTATGAAATTCAACATAGGCGCTATATTACAAACTGTGCCAGATTATGCAAATTGTGATTGTCACTGATCAAAGTTTAATCGCTTCATTTTTGTTTAAAAAGGGATACTGAATGTCAGAAAATCTGTAATATGTTTTATTCAAAAGATGTAAATAATGTATACAGACTTGTATGTGATGGGATGGGAAATATTTAAATTCTAGATGTTTGTTTTTTTTTTAAAGAAGTAACTCAATGTTTATAAGAAAAAAATGAATAAATAGTTATGTTTGGCCATGAATCCTAACTTTGCATTACTGTTTATTTTTGCTATAGGCTTTCCCACACCAAACACATTCCAAGGGAAATATTGAGGGTATATGGAATATGTTGAACATTTAAAATGTTAGGCATTCTTTCTGTAATGTTCACAACAACCTTGGAAATTAGTATCTCAGTGTCTTAACACCTTAGAAAACTAAAGCTCAGAAATTGTACAAATCACTGATTTGGATTAGGGTTTTAAAACCGTACTATGCCTGAACTTGAAACCAGTGTTTTTGTTTTCCTTTTTTCACTTTTTTCTTTATTCTGCAGTGTGCAGGTGTATGTTTTCTGTAATATATACTATTATTACGGTGAGAACAGTTAGCACAGTAATAATCATTTGTTGACCTTTTCATCAAGCTATTATTTAATATTTTGTCTTCATTATAGTTCATTAAGGAATATTAATAAACAATATTGGTGAATCATTTACAAAGTTCCAAAAAGGAAATGTGTATTTTATTTTACTTTATTTTTTATTTTAGAGATGGAATCTTGCTCTGTTGCCCAGGCTGGAGTGCAATGGCACGATCTCAGCTCACTGCAACCTCCACCTCCTGGGTTCAAGTGATTCTCATGCCTCAGCCTCCCAAGTTGCTGGGATTACAGGCATATGCCACCATGTCTGGCTATTTTTTTGTATTTTTAGTAGAGACAGGGTTTCACCATGTTGGCCAGGCTGGTCTTATTTAGGCCTCCCAAAGTGCTGGGGTTACAGACATGAGCCATCATGCCCGGCCAAAATGTGTATTTTAGAAGTCTTCTCAGAGTATCAGAAGTATTTATGTTAGAGGCATTTGTGTTTGAATCTTTAGGTTAAGAATATTTAGTGGTAGTAGCCACAGTTGCTCAAAGTCACTAATGATATTTGGGAGAAAGACTAGTTGAAATGCTAGCCAATGCTGTTGTGGACTGTGTCTGCATGCTATAAAAACACCCTGTGGGCCGGGCATGGTGGCTCACACCTGTAATCCCAGCACTTTGGGAGGCCGAGGCGGGTGGATCATGAGGTCAGGAGTTTGAGACCAGCCTGGCCAATGTAGGGAAACCCCGTCTCTACTAAAAAATATATTAAAAAATTAGCCAGGCACAGTGGTGTGTGCCTGTTGTCCCAGTTACTCAGGAGGCTGAGTCAGGAGAATCTTGAACCCAGGAGGCGGAGGTTGCAGTGAGCTGAGATTGCACCAGTGTACTCCAGCCTGGGTGACAGCGTGAGACTCCGTCTCAAAAAATAAAAATACCCTGTTATTCATTTATTGTGTGTAAAGAAATATGTATTGTAAAATTATCTACATTTTGATAATTAGGTTCATTTACCTCTATTGTACTAAATGTATAATATGTTGTTAATCCCTCAAAACATCTGCAATGAGCATTTTGCAACACAAAGATTCTAATTATTCCTCTAAGGTTTAAACAACCATGTTTAGTAGAAGTTTTACTAAGAACTTGTACATGCTCCTGTTATAGCATGGTGAATACAGTGTCACATTTTCTTGTTCACCTCAATCCACTTTACAAGCATGTAGCAAAACAGTTTTCTTTGCTAAGCTATATACATCTGATGACTTTTGTGCTCTTCTAGTATGTTATTTTGCTTTCAGATTTCAGATTTGCAGGAAGCACCCTGACTCCCACTCTTGCATTTATGATTGCTTCTGTACCCCCTGTTTTCTAGGCACTAATGAAGATTACAAGGGGAAATTTATAACCAACTTATTAAGTTGATAAAAATCATTTTACAGAAGTAGTTGCATTTGTGTAGACAAACTCATGGGCTGTGTAACCGCTACTTACTATCAATGTTCAGGGTCTCTTATTTTTTCTTTTTATTATTTTCTGATTTGATTTAGTTTTCCTAATAAACCTGTATGTTGTCAGTCAGGACCCTGTCTCATTCTTTAGACTAGAATTCCCATAGGAGAAAAAGAATTGCCAAATTGAAGGAGTAGTAAAATTTCTGGCAAGAAAGGATTAAGGTGGCAGCACACTCATGACTGGCTGGGTGCTCTGTGTCCTGTCTCTTATCTGCAGTTTCAAAACCTGAAAAGCTCAGAAAACCAAAGTTTTTTTTGTTTGTTTTTGTTTTGAGACGGGGTCTCACTCTCTCACCCAGGCTGGAGTGCAGTGGCGTGATCTTGGCTTACTGCAACTTCCGCCTCCTGGGTTCAAGCCATTCTCCAGCCTCAGCCTCCTGAGTAGCTGGGACTACAGGCACACGCCCCCACGCCCGGCTAGTTTTTGTATCTTTAGTAGAGACAGGGTTGTGCCATGTTGGCCAGGCTGGTCTTGAACTCCTCACCTCAGGTAATCTGTCTATCTTGGCCTCCCACAGTGTTGGGATTACAGGCATGAGCCACTGTGCTTGGCCCCAAAAGTTTTTTTTTTTTTTTGAATTCAGTGTAATCATAATCTGACCAGATGTTAATAGTCTTTATCCCACTTAATGTTAACACTCTATGTTTCACTGCAAAATATTCGTGCATTTGATTTAACACCTCTGCAGGGGGAGTGGGGGTGCTTACTTAATATATACAGTATATGCACTGTATTTCTTAATTTTGGATTCCAAATTTTATTTTTGAGATGGGGTCTTGCTGCTGTGTCACTCAGGCTGGCATGCAGTGGTGTGATCATAGCTCACTAAAGCTAAAACTTTGCAGGCCCAAGCCATCCTCCCACCTCAGCCTTCCGAGTAGCTGGGACCACAGGTGCGTGCCACCACAACCAGCTGATTTTTGTATTTTTTCTGTTAGTTTCGCCATGTTTCCCTGGTTGGTCTCGAATTCCTGAGCTCAAGCAATACACCTGCCGCAGCCTCCCAAAGTGCTGGGATTACAGGGATGAGCCACTGCACCCAGCCAGTTCCAAAGTTCTGAATTTCTTTTCTAAAAATCTTTTCTAGAAGTTTTAAATTCTGAAACATCTGGCTGCCAGGGTTTTAGATAAGAGATTGTGGACCAAAAATCAAGAAGGTGTTTTGAAAAGTGCTTTTCCCTGTCTCTCCTTGTGTACCCCTAGGTCATGTAGGAAAATGGGAAATTATGCTGGACTTAATGCCAAAAAAAGCTAGATTCTTTGCTTCCCCCGTTTGCTTTGTTGTTACTTGAGACAGGGTCTCACTGGAGTACAGTGGCATGATCTTGGCTTACTGCAGCCTTGACTCCCTGGCTGCGGTAATTCTCCCACCTCAGCCTCCCAGATAGTCGGGACTACAGGCGCCCAGCTAATTTTTATAGTTTTTGTAGAGACAGTTTTGCCATGTTGCCCAGGCTAGTCTCAAACTCCTGGGCTCAAGCGATTCACCCGCCTTGGCCTCCCACATTTGTATTTTTCGAAGTATACTCTTAAACTTAGATGAATTCAAGTTTTCACAGCCAGAAACTGGTAGAACTGGTGTTTGACATCTTTCATTTTCCAGTGCTTAAACTCTTCATCATTGTAAGATACTTCCTGTGTGGGTCTTTTTTGTGGAAACCACACTTGGAGATTTCTACTCCTTGGAACCCCAAGCCTGTTTATGACATGCATCCAGGACCAGCTCTGCTTTCCTGTTGAAGGTCTCAGAGACTTGCCTTCCTTCTCTCGGTAGCTGCCAGTACTCTTCCCATTTTATGAGTTTTCCCCCAAGCTTGGCGGTGGAATGTGATACCTAGTAGCTTCCCCAGTACCTTTCTCCCAACTTCCATGCTATACCTGATGACAACTATTCAGGCCTTTCGATTCCTAGAATCTTGCTATTAATCACTATGGGGATAAGTAAAAGTAATACATACAAAATAATTGCATAACAGTAATATAGGGCAGTTACATAGAATGATTCTTGCTGTTTAATCCTGGAAAATGTGATCGCCAAGGATTCAAATTTAATTTCTGCTCTTTATTTCTGAGGATGGAGTCACCATTTTCCCCTTCTGGCTACACATTTAGATCCTTTTCAGGTCTCATGGTAGTTGCAATGTAAAAAAAAGAATAGCAAGGCCTTTGGTTTCTGTGGGCAATTTGGACCAGATAACTTCTAGACTGGGTAATATCCAGTTTATTAGTGTTACTGGATGGGAAGTCTTGACTGAGTTGTCTGGGTTCTTGGCGTGTTGAAGAATTGAACAAAACGTAGAAACAAAGCAACAAAAGAAGGAAGCAACGAAAGACAAAGCAACAAAAGAACGGAGTAACAAAAGCACAAAATTTATTGAAGCTTAGGAAGTGCTTCAAGAGTCCCAACTGCAGTGTTCTTAAGGTTTACTAGGCTAAAAGAATTTGATAGACCCCTAGGCAATTGGTTACCCCCTATGAAAGATTGGCCTGCGATCAGTCAGAGGCTGAAATGGAGATGGCTGAGAAAATCAGGCTGATGCGGAAACTGGTCTTTTTTTTTTTTTTGAGACAGAGTCTCGCTCAGTCGCGCAGGCTGAAGTGCAGTGGCGCAATCTCGGCTCACTGCAAGCTCCGCCTCCCGGGTTCACGCCATTCTCCTGCCTCAGGCTCCCGAGTAGCTGGGACTACAGGCGCCCGCCACCACGCCTGGCTAATTTTTTTATATTTTCGGTAGAGATGGGGTTTCACCGATGTTAGCCAGGGTGGTGTCGATCTCCTGACCTCGTGATCCACCCGCCTCGGCCTCCCAAAGTGCTGGGATTACAGGCGTGAGCCACCACGCCCGGCGGAAACTTTTGTAATCACAGGAGTGAAGGTGTGGCCTGTATGCGGCCTAGTCTTGCCTAGAACTGGCTGCACCCGCTGTTCTTTTGCTTCTGCCTTAACCCTTGGTTACCCTAATTCCCTATTCTCTTGCCTCATTAGGTCTTTACCTTGACTAAAAATGCACTCATCTAGCTGGGACAAATTCTACACTGCGTTTGTCCCAGCAGAGTACATGGCACATAAGTAGGCTTTCAAAAATTCAACATACAGTACATTTTGTTACCTATGTGCCAGGTGTTAGGCAGGCTGAGTTAACAGCCGAACAGAAACCTACCTACCCAACGTGCTAACTTCTATACAGCATGGTCGTGCATCCAAATCAAATGGAAAGCGGTATGGGAGATCTGGAAAGGCTTCCTGTGGGTGGCATCTGACTACCTAAATTCCCAGCCCAGTTTCACTTATTGACGTCGACACTTGGAACAAGCAGCCTCCCAGTGCCTGTTTTCCCACTAGTAGGTAAATGGGCTAATGACAGTATCTCCGCCACTAGACTTAATTAATGAAAAGCACATAGAGGAAGAGAGCCTGGCTCTCTAAGTGGGCAGTGCGATTCCCGAGGGCAGCACTTCGCTTCATGGTCTTCCTCTAGGCTGAGAAGCCAGGGTAAATCCATTTGATTTTTCTACCACACAGTGCCTTCTCCCCTGATGAGTTCAAAGCTTTAAGTCTATCCAGTTCTGTCCAGACGCGTCTGTTCATCTCCAGCACGCCCACTGGAGAGGCGGGTTTTCCAAAGCCTGGCACGGCCCACTGCAGGTGACGCCCTCCGCCCTCCAACGCCCTCAGGCCTCTGGCGTCCACCCTTCCTCCCCACCCGACTCCGGAACCTCTTCCAGCGCCCCGCCCGGGCGCCTGGCTGCGAGGGTAGAGGCCTTCCGCCACACGCGCGGCTCCGCCCCGGCTTCCACGTGACGTGGCGTGCGGAGCGCGCACGCGGGGACTCGCGCTGGAGGCGGGCTAGGGCCGAGGGGCAACCAGAGATCGGTGGGTTGAGGAGGGCGGGGCCACGCCACAGGCCCGCCCCTGTCCTCAGCTACCTCCGCGCGCCAAAGTCAAACCCCGACACCCGCCGGCGGGCTGGTGAACTCACTAGCGGACCGGGCAGGTCAGGATCTGCCTCGGCTGCGCCGCGAGCTCCAGTGCGCGCACCTGTGGTCGCCTCCTAGCCCTCTCTGCTGGACGCGCTCTGGGCCGCCACAAGACTAAGGAATGGCCACCCCGCCCAAGAGAAGCTGCCCGTCTCTCTCAGCCAGCTCTGAGGGGACCCGCATCAAGAAAATCTCCATCGAAGGGAACATCGGTAAGGAGCCTCCAGAAATGTGGGACGCAAGGCTGGGGTGTCGCGGCAGTGGCTGAAGCTTCCCTTCGCCGCATCTCTGTGCAGCAACTCAGTGAGGGCTTTCCCTCCAGCCTGGCTGTGTGGACGCGCCCTCGGCTTCCTTTCCCACCCAGAGCTTCCTTCCCTTCCCTGCCGCGCCAAGGGGTGACTGCGGTCCCCGGAGGCAGACTGGGCGCCAGGCCTGCGGTCTCTGTGAGGCGCGCTTTGAGCCTCTGCGCCCTCTTTGTTGCGGGGGAAGGGTGTCAGATTTCTTGAGGTGTAACTTACATTAAATTCACCCTTTTTAGGTGTACTCTTCTATGAGGTTTGACAAACATTATGCGTTTTACTGTCACCACGATCGAAATACAGAATATTTTCATTACCTCAGAAAGTTCCTACCTGCTCCTTTGTAGTCAGCCCCCTCCACCCTTCCTATTCCCTGGCACCCACTGATTTGATTTCTATCCTTTGCAAGTGTTGCCTTTTCCAGAATGCCATATAAATGGAATCATAGGCTATATCGCCTTTTGTATCTGGCGTCTTTCATTTAGCATAATGCTTTTGAAATTCATTCATGTTACTTGTGTCTGTAGTTTTTTTTGTTTTTTTTGTTTTTTTTTTTTTTTATTGCTGAGTAGTATTCCATTGCCTGGATGTACCATCGTTTATCGATTTTCTAGTTGTGGACCTCTGGGTTGTTTACAGTTTTTTAGCTATGGTATTACCGAAACATTATTTTAGCTATATTATTAACGAAACTGGAAACATTCAAGGAAAGAGGTCTTTAATGATCTTAATAGCATGCAGTTCCTCACCCCTTACTCCACATCCAAGTAAACATTGGATTATGATTCGAAGACCACTAACGTTTCTGTTAACTCAGATGGGGTGCAGATTAGGCCATGCCTGTCATTTTGCAAGACACACACCAACGTCCAATTCTTCTATATTTCCCACCTCAGGAAACCTACCCCTGAAACTTCCTGTTTTGATAGATTGTTTTTTGTTTTAATTTTTTTAGCTCCAGGTTGGGTGCTGGTCATTCATGCATACAGCAAATTTTTAAAAATTCTTACCACATTCAAAGCACTGTACCTTCTTGAAAAAGACAAGGCAAGCAGATGCTTAGCATTCAAATCAATAGAAAAAAAATGCATCCTCAAAGAGGACTTCTTATTTCATTGCTCCATAATTAAGGCACCAGTAGAAAGACCATATAATATACTTAGCAATGTAAGTTATTTGACGGTGCATGTTTACTAGTATGGAATCCCTGACAGTTGCTTACTGGATAAAGAAGACCATATATAAAGACAGGAGAAAGTGACTGAACAAAGCCATCTGAAAAGTAAATTTGAGGCAGGGCGTTGTGGCTCATACTTGTAATCCCAGGATTTTGGGAGGCTTAGGCAAGAGGATCACTTGAATCCAGGAGTTTGAGACCAGCCTGGGCAACACAGTGAGAACTCATCTCCAAAAAAAAATTAAAAAATTAGCTGCATGTGCTGGTGTGCCTGTGGTCCCAGCTACTCAGGGGGCTAAGGCAGGAGGATTGCTTGAGTCCAACGATCAAGGCCACAGTGAACCATGCTCACACTACTGCACTCCAGCCTGGGTGACAGAGCAAGACTCTGTTAAAAACACAAAAACAAAACAAAAAAGTGAAGTTGAATGAATAACCCCTTGGATCAATACCACAATACATTCATCCACTTTCCCTTTCTCTAATCCAGTTAGGTAGCATCATATTTAGAAATCTTTCCTCAAAGCATCTTTAATCTTCTCAGCAGCTGAAATAATTTCCTAATATATCATCCCATCTCCAGTTTCTCTTAACTACTTCTGCAGCGGTCTTTTTGTATGCAAATGTCATGTGTTATCCCCTGCTTAAAATTCTTCATTGATTTCACCTTTACTGACACTGAAAGGAGTTGCAAACTGATAGCCGCAATTGCACAATATTGGCCTGCACAGGTTGAAAAAAAATTTTAGTGCCCAGTGGCTCAGGCTTGTAATCCCCGTCCTTTGGGAGGCTGAGGCGGGAGGATTGCTTGAGTCCAGGAGTCTGAGACCAGCATGGCAACATAGAGAGAACTAGTCTCTAAGAAAAAAAAAAAAAAAAAATTAGGCCAGGCTCAGTGAATAACACCTATAGCTCCAGCTACTCAGGAGGCTGATGCTGATGTGGGAGGATCGCTTGAGTCTGGGAGGCAGAAGTTGCAGTGAACTGAGATGGCACCACTGCACTCCAGCCTGGGTGACAGAGTGAGACTCTGTCTTAAAAAAAAAAAAAAAAAAAATAGACCAGTTGTGGTAGCATGCACCTTTAGTCCTAGCTACTCAGGAGGCTGAGTTGGAGGATCTCTTGAGACCTGTAGTTTGAGGCTGCCGTGAATTGTGGTTGTGCCACTGTCCTACAGTCTGGGCTACAGAGTGAGACCCTGTGTCTAAAGAAAAATAAATTAAATCTGTTGCTAACTTGAAAACATTTTGAGATTTCCCATAAACAATTAAATTATTGGCTTCTTTTGAAAAATCTGAAGATCTGTTAACACCAGGCCTGCATTTCTGTATGACAGCAATTGGTGTTTAGATGGAGCATGTTCCTTGCCATTTTTCGTCTCCCTGACACTGAGACTTTGTTAGTTGCTGTTTATTATTGGTCTTGCACTTTTGTTCATCTCCTCTTCACCTTATTTGTCAGATCCAAATAAGCAATAAATGCACAAATTGTTAAACTGCGTAAACTATTTTGCAATTCCTCTATTCTTCCTAGAATTTGAACTTGGTCGTTTTAGTTTTATATTTATATAGCCCATCTTCTTATGTTCTGTGTTATTCAAATGTTCCCTTGTGTTAGATGGATGGAGGACTTACCTGCTTCTCATTTTAGTAGTCTGTTCAGAATGATTTTCAGCATTACAACGCCTGCTTGACATTAGGAATTCTGTTAGTTTCCATGACTTTTTAAAGTATTAACATCAGTGTCTTTGGTTCTTTTTCTCCTTTGCCTTCATAGAAAATTAATTTAATAATTAGCTTATTTTCTAGCTCCCACTTCCCCCCAAAAAGTTAAGGAACTAGATGTGTTAGTCTGATTGGCAACTCTAGCTAACTGTTACTACTCTGCTTGAACTAAATGTAACCGTTTTTACCTTAGACTTTTTAAGTATGACCACATGAATTTTTCTGCTTGTAAGCAGTGTCAGAAGAAAGTTGAATGCTCTAGCCTTAAGTGCTTTCAGACTCTGGTGGATGCCTAATTTTTTGATTTGTTCCTTGAGTGCTCTTTCTGAATATCATGTTCTCCTTTCCCTCTTCCATCTAGCTTAGTGAATGTGAGGTGTTCTTTCTATATGCTTCCACTTCCACTTAACATTCTTCTAAATGCCATACAGTCCCTAAGCTTACACTCTCCATACTAAATTTTGGTGGCCAGTGTTTTTCCCATGATTAAATCTAATTGTCATCCAGTTTATCCTTAAACGTTTTTCTCCTCTCCTCTGGATCCAATTTACTTTGTGTTTTTCTTCTAAACTGTCTCTCTGTGTCACCTTCTTATTTAATGCCTCACTCCTTTTTTTTCTCTGTGTATGATTCTTTAAAGTTCTTAAAGGTTTTTCTTCCTTTCTATTGCCCTATCTAATGTCCTAGATTTAAATATAGTTCTGCAAGTCAAAGGTAAGTTCTTTCTACTCCCCATGGATCTAATTTATAAGGAAGAGGAAGCTTTGCTTGTAAGTATATGAAGCTATTTATATGTTCATCTGTGTGTGTGTGTGCACACACACAGAGGGAAAGAGAGAGAACATTATGCTAACCAGAGATGTCTGATACAACCACATTTGGTGACTTCAGATATAAAGGGTGTGGTGGCCATTAGGAGTATTACTTCTAGGTCAAGACTGTCCCGGCCGGGCGCGGTGGCTCAAGCCTGTAATCCCAGCACTTTGGGAGGCCGAGACGGGCGGATTACGAGGTCAGGAGATCGAGACCATCCTGGCTAACACAGTGAAACCCCGTCTCTACTAAAAAATACAAAAAACTAGCCGGGCGAGGTGGCAGGCGCCTGTAGTCCCAGCTACTCGGGAGGCTGAGGCAGAAGAATGGCGTAAACCCGGGAGGCGGAGCTTGCAGTGAGCTGAGATTCGGCCACTGCACTCCAGCCTGGGCGACAGAGCCAGACTCTGTCTCAAAAAAAAAAAAAAAAAAAAAAGACTGTCCCTACTACTAAATATAATGTATTGTTAAACTAAACATAATAAAAAACAAATGTGCTTAATGAAATTGGGCAGGAAGCCTTTTAATTTTCTTTTAAAGAAATATAAAGTTGAGAAAATTGAATGTTTTGGGTTTTTTGTGTTGCTTGCTATTGTAAATCTTGCAAAAGCTAATGACTCTTTAACATCTTTCTTTCCTGACAACTTTTCTTCCTCAATTTTATCTTTCCTCACAACAGCTGCAGGGAAGTCAACATTTGTGAATATCCTTAAACAAGTGTGTGAAGATTGGGAAGTGGTTCCTGAACCTGTTGCCAGATGGTGCAATGTTCAAAGTACTCAAGATGAATTTGAGGTATGAAAATGAAATTTAAGTAGATAAAAGCCTTTTGGTTTAGAGGAGCGGTAGTACTTAATCTCTTGGCTTTTTTCTTTTTCTTTTTCAATAAAAGTTTTCAAATCTCGCTTTAGGTCTATATCTTCATCTAGGTGGTAGTTACATGGATATATATACAGTTGGCTCTCCTTATCAGTGAGTTTCGGATCTGTGGATTCAACCAGTCATTAATAGAAAATATTCAGAAAAAAATAAACAATACAAAAATAAAAAATAATGCAAATAATACAGGATTATTGTTCATATAGCATTTACATTGTATTAAGTATTATAAGTAATCTAGAGATGATTTATACTATTTGGGAGGATGTGCATAGGGTATATGCAGATATTACACCATTTTACATAAAGGACTTGAACATCTATGGATGTTGGTATCTGTGTGGAACCTGGAATCAATTCTTAAGGATACTGAGGGGTGACTGTATGTATATAACCATTCACTGAGGCCGGGGTTGGTGGGTCACGCTTGTAATCCCAGCACTTTGGGAGGCTGAGGCGGGCGAATCACTTTAGGTGAGGAGTTCAAGACCAGCCTGGTTAACATGGTGAAATGCCATCTCTACTAAAAATACAAAACTTAGCCAAACGTGGTGATGGACACCTGAATCCCACCTACTCATAAAGCTGAGGTAGGAGAATTTCTTGAACCCAGGTGGCAGAGGTTGCAGTGAGCTCAGATGGCACCACTGTGCTCCAGCCTGGGTGACAGAATGACACACTGTCTCAAAAAAAAAAAAAAAAAGGAAAGTAAAATTTATCAAGCTATGCATTCAAGATTTATGCACAAATAAAGTTTAAAGTTTTCTTTTTCATAAAAATTTGTTTTTTTTTTGTTATACTTTAAGTTCTGGGATACATGTGCAGAATGTGCAGGTTTGTTACATAGGTATACACATGCCATGGTGGTTTGCTGCACCCATCAGCCCGTCATCTACATTAGGTATTTCTCCTAATGCTATCCCTCCCCTTGCCTCCCACCCCACCGACCCCTGGTGTGTGATGTTCCCCTCCCTGTGCCCATGTGTTCTCATTGTTCAACTCCCACTTACAAGTTAGAACATGCGGTGTTTGGTTTCCTGTTCATGTGTTAGCTTGCTGAGAATGATGGCTTCCAGCTTCATCCATGTCCCTTGCAAAGGACATGAACTCATTCTTTTTTTAGGGCTGCATAGTATTCCTTAGTGTATATGTGCCACATTTTCTTTATCCAGTCAGTCATTGATGGGCATTTCAGTTGTTTCCCAGTCTTTGCTATTGTGAATAGTGCTGCAGTAAACATACGTGTGCATGTGTCTTTATGGTAGAATGCTTTATAATCCTTTGGGTATGTACCCAGTAATGGGATTGCTGGGTCAAATGGTATTTCTGGTTCTAGATCCTTGAGGAATCGCCACACTGTCTTCCACAGTGGTTGGACTAATTTACACTCCCACTAATGGTGTAAAAGCATTCCTATTTCTCCACATCCTCTCCAACATCTGTTGTTTCCTGACTTTTTAATGATCACTATTCTAACTGGTGTGAGATAGTATCTCATTGTGGTTTTGATTTGCATTTCTCTAATGACCAGTGATGATGAGCTTTTTTTCATATGTTTGTTGGCTGCATAAATATCTTCCTTTGAAAAGTGTCTGTTCATATCCTTCACCCACTTTTTGATGGGTTTTTTTGTTTTTTTTTTTCTGTAAATTTGTTTGAGTTCTTTGTAGATTTTGGATATTAGCCCTTTGTCCGATGGGTAGATTGCAAAAATTTTCTCCCATTTTGTAGGTTGCCTGTTTACTTGGATGATAGTTTGTTTTGCTGTGCAGAAGCTCTTTAGTTTAATTAGATCTCATTTGTCAATTTTGACTTTTGTTACCACTGCTTTTGGTATTTTAGTCATGAAGTCTTTGCCCATGCCTCTGTCCTGAATGGTATTGCCTATGTTTTCTTCTGGGGTTTTTATGATTTTAGGTCTTATATTTAAATCTTTAATCCATCTTGAGTTAATTTTTGTATAAGGTGTAAGGAAGGGGTCTAGTTTCAGTTTTCTGCATATGGCTAGCCAGTTTTCCCAACACCATTTATTAAATAGGGAATCCTTTTCCCATTGCTTGTTTTTGTCAGATTTGTCAAAGATCAGATGGCTGTAGATGTGTGGTGTTATTTCTGAGGGCTGTGTTCTGTTCCATTGGTCTATATATCTGTTTTGGTACCAGTACCATGCCATTTTGGTTACTGTAGCCTTGTAGTATAGTTTGAAGTCAGGTAGTGTGATGCCTCAAGCTTTGTTCTATTTGCTTAGGATTGTCTTGGCTATATGGACTCTTTTTTGGTACCATATTAAATTTAAGGTAGTTTTTTCTAATTCTGTGAAGAAAGTCAGTGGTAGCTTGATGGGAATAGCATTGAATCTATGAATTACTTTGGGCAGTATGGCCCTTTTCATGATACTGATTTTTCCTGTCTATGAGTGTGGTGGAATGTTTTTCCATTTGTTTGCATCCTCTCTTATTTCCTTGAGCAGTGGTTTGTAGTTCTCCTTGAAGAGGTCCTTCACATCCATTGTAAGTTGTATTCCTAGGTATTTTATTCTCTTTGTAAAACAATTGTGAATGGGAATTCACTCATGATTTGGCTCTCTGTCTATTATTGGTGTATGGGAATGCTTGTGATTTTTGTCCGTTGGTTTTGTATCCTGAGACTTTACTGAAGTTGCTTATCACCATAAGGGGTTTTTGGGCTGAGACGATGGGGTTTTTAAATATACAGTCATGTCATCTGCAAACAGAGATAATTTGACTTCCCCTCTTCCTATTCGAATACCCTTTATTTCTTTCTCTTGCCTGATTGCCCTGGCTAGACCTTCCAATACTATGTTGAATAGGAGTGGTGAGAGAGGGCATCCTTGTCTTGTGCCGGTTTTCAAAGGGAATAGTATTGGTTGTGGGTTTGTCATAAATAGCTCTTGTTATTTTGAGATACGTTTCATCAATACCTAGTTTATTGAGAGTTTTTAGCATGAAGGGATGTTGAATTTTGTCGAAGGCCTTTTCTGCATCTATTGAGATAATCATGCGGTTTTTGTCACTGATTCTGTTTATGTGATGGATTATGTTTATTGATTTGCATATGTTGAACCAGCCCTGCCTCCCAGAGATGAAGCTGACTTGATCGTGATGGATAAGCTTTTTAATGTGCTGCTGGATTCGGTCTGCCAGTATTTTATTGAGGATTTTCGCAGCAATGTTTATCAGGGATATTGGCCTGAAATTTTCTTTTTTTTGTTGTGTCTCTGCCAGGTTTTTGTATTAGGATGATGCTGGCCTCAAAAAATGAGTTAGGGAGGAGTCCCTCTTTTTCTGTTGTTTGGAATAGTTTCAGAAGGAATGGTACCACCTCCTCTTTATACCTCTGGTAGAATTCTGCTGTGAATCTGTCTGGTCCTGGGCTTTTTTTTTGGTTGGTAGGATATTACTGCCTCAATTTCAGAACTTGTTATTGGCCTATTCAGGGATTCGAGTTCTACCTGGTTTAATCTTGGGAGGGCATATGTGTCCAGGAATTTATCCATTTCTTCTAGATTTTCTAGCTTATTGCGTGGAGGTGTTTATAGTGTTCTCTCATGGTAGTTTGTATTTCTGTGGGATCAGTGGTGATCCTTTATTGTGTCTATTTGATTCTTCCCTCTTTTCTTCTTTATTAGTCTGTCTAGTGGTCTATCTATTTTGTTAATCTTTTCGAAGAACCAGCTCCTGGATTCATTGATTTTTTTTGAAGAGTTTTTCATGTCTCTATCTCCTTCAGTTCTGCTCTGATGTTAGTTATTTCTTGTCTTCTGCTAGCTTTTGAATTTGTTTGCTCTTGCTTCTCTAGTTCTTTTAATTGTGATGTTAGGGTGTTGATTTTAGATCTTTCCTGCTTTCTCCTGGGCACTTAGTGCTATAAATTTCCCTCTAAACACTACTTTAGCTGTGTCCCAGAGATTGTGGTACGTTATGTCTTTGTTCTCATTGGTTTCAAATAACTTATTTATTTCTGCCCTAATTTTGTTGTTTACCCAGTAGTCATTCCGGAGCAGGTTGTTCAGTTTCCATGTAGTTGTGCAGTTTTGAGTGAGTTTCGTAATCCTGAGTTCTAATTTGATTGCAGTGTGGTCTGACAGACTGTTATGATTTCCATTCTTTGCATTTGCTGAGGAATATTTTACTTCCAATTATGCGGTCAATTTTAGGGTAAGTGCATTGTGTTACTGAGAAGAATGTATATTCTGTTGATTTGGGGTAGGGAGTTCTATAGATGTCTTTTAGGTCTGCTTGGTCCACAGCTGAGTTCAAGTCCTGAATATCCTTGTTAATTTTCTGTCTTGTTGACCTAATATTGACAGTGGAGTGTTAAAGTCTCCCACTGTTATTATGTGGAAGTCTAAGTCTCTTTGTAGGTTTCTAAGAACTTGCATTATGAATCTGGGTGCTCCTGTATTGGGTGCATATATATTTAGGATAGTTCGCTCTTCTTGTTGCATTGATCCCTTTACCATTATATAATGCCCTTCTTTGTCTTTTTTCATCTTTGTTGATTTAAAGTCTGTTTTATCAGAGATTACAATTGCAGCCCCCTTTTTTTTGCTTTCCATTTGCTTGGTAAATCTCCTTCCATCCCTTTATAGCCTTTCTGTGTCTTTGCATGTGAGATGCGACTCCTGAAGACTGCACACTGATGGGTCTTGACTCTATCTAATTTGCCAGTCTGTGTCTTTCAATTGGGCCATTTAGCCCATTTACATTTAAGGTTAATATTGTTATGTGTAAATTTGATCCTGTTATTATGATGCTAGCTGGTTATTTTGCCCATTAGTTAATGCGGTTTCTTCATAGTGTCAGTGGTCTTTACATTTTGGTATGTTTTTGCAGTGGCTGGTACCGGTTTTTCCTTTCCGTATTTAATGTTTCCTTCAGGAGCTCTTGTAAGGCAGGCCTGGTAGTGACAAAATCCCTCAGCATTTGCTTGTCTGTAAGGGATTTTATTTCTCCTTCACTTATGAAGCTTAGTTTGACTGGATATGAAATTCTGGGTTGAAAATTCTTTTCTTTAAGAATGTTGAATGTTAGTCTACACTCTCTTCTGGCATGTAGGGTTTCTGCAGAGAGATCCACTGTTAGTCTGATGGGCTTCCCTTTGTGGGTAATCTGACCTTTCTCTCTGGCTACCCTTGACATTTTTTCCTTCATTTTAATCTTGGTGAATCTGACGATTGTGTGTCCTGGGGTTGCTGTTCTCAGGGAGCATCTTTGTGATGTTCTCTGCATTTCCTGAATTTGAATGTTGGCCTGTCTTGCTAGGTTGGGGAAGTTCTCCTGGATAATAATCCTGAAATGTGTTTTCCAGCTTGGTTCTATTCTCCCCGTCAGTTTCAGGTACACCAGTCAAACTAGGTTTGGTCTTTTCACATAGTCCCATATTTTTTGGGAGACTTTGTTCATTTCTTTTCATTCTGTTTTCTCTAATCTTATCGTCACGCTTTATTTTTATTAAGTTTATCTTCAATCTCTGATATTCTTTTTTCCACTTAATCGATTTGGCTATTGACACTTGTGTATGCTTCACTAAGTTCTCGTGCTATGTTTTTCAGCTCCATCAGGTCATTTATGTTCTTCTGTAAACTGGTTATTCTAGTTAGCAGTTCCTGTAGCCATTTATCAAGGTTCTTAGTTCCTTGCATTGGGTCAGAACATGCTCCTTTAGCTCAGTGGAGTTTGTTTTAACCCACCTCTGAAGCCTACCTCTGTCAGTTCGTCACACTTATTCTCTGTCCAGCTTTGTTCTCTTGCTGGTGAGGAGTTGTGGTCCTTTGGAGGAGAAAAGACATTCTGGTTTTTGGAATTTTTAGCCTTTTTGCACTGGTTTTTCCTTATCTTTGTGGATTTATCTACCTTTGGTCTTTGATGTTGGTGAACGTCAGATGGGGTTTTTGCGTGATTGTCCTTTTTGTTAATGTTGATGCTATTGCTTTTTGTTTGTTAGTTTCCTTCTAACAGGCCTCTCTGCTTCAGATCTGCTGGAGTTTGCTGGAGGTCCATCCAGATCCTGTTTGCCTGGGTATCACCAGCGGAAGCTGCAGAACAGCAAAGATTGCTGCCTGCTCCTTCCTCTGGAAGCTTTGTCCCAAAGGGGCACCTGCCAGATGCCAGCCGGAGCTCTCCTGTTTGAGGTGTCTGCCGATCCCTGCTGGGAGGTGTGTCCTAGTCAGGAGGCACGGGAGTCATGGACCCTCTTGAGGATGCTACCTGTCCCTTAGTAGAGCTCGAGCACTGTGCTGGGAGTTCCACTGCTGTCTTCAGAGCCAGCAGGCAGGAATGTTTAAGTCTGCTGAGGCTGCACCCACAGCTGCCCCTTTCCCCAGGTGCTCTGTCCCAGGGAGATGGGAGTTTGATCTGTAAGTCCCTGACGGGGGCTGCTGCCTTTCTTTCAGAGATGCCCTGCCCAGAGAGGAGGAGTCTAGAGAGGCAGTCTGGCTACAGGGCTTTGCCAAGTTGTGGTGGGCTCCGCCCAGCTCAAACTTCCAGGTGGTTTTGTTTACACTGTGAGGGGAAAACCGCCTACTGAAGCCTCAGTAAGGGCGGACACCCCTCCCCCCACAAAGTGGGGCGTCCCAGGTCAACTTCAGACTGCTGTACTGGCAGTGAGAATTTCAAGCCAGTGGATCTTAGCTTGCTGGGCTCCGTGGGGGTGGGATCTGTTGAGCAAGACCACTAGGTGCACTGACTTCAGCCCCCTTTCTAGGGGAGTGAATAGTTCTGTGTCACTGGCATTCCAGGCGCCACTGGAGTATGAAAAAAAACTCCTGCAGCTAGCTCCATGTCTGCCCAAATGGCCGCCCAGTTTTGTGCTTGAAAACCAGGGCCCTTGTGGTGTAGGCACCCGAGGGAATCTCCTGGTCTGCGGGTTTTGAAGACTGTGGGAAAAGCCTTCCCACAGTCTTCCCACAGTATTCTGGGCTGGATAGCACCATCCCTCAAGGTTTCCCTTGGCTAGGGGAGGGAGTTCCCCCACCCCTTGCACTTCCCAGGTGAGGCCAAGCCCCATCCTGCTTCTGCTTGCCCTCCATGGGCTGCACCCACTGTATAACCAGTCCCGATGAGATGAATTGGGTACTTCAGTTGTAAATGCAGAAATCACCCGTCTTCTGCATTGGTCTTGCTGGGAGCTGCAGACCAGAGCTGTTCCTATTCGGCCATCTTGCCTGGGAATCTAAAAGTTTTTAAAAAGTTAAATAAAGTTTAAAAAAATCTAACAGCAAATTAATTCCTTCAGTGTCTTTTCTAATTTTTTTTTTTTTTTTTGAGATGGAGTTTCACTTTTGTCGCCCAGGCTGGAGTGCAATGGCTCGATCTGGGCTCACCACAATGTCCGCCTCCCAGGTTCAAGCGATTCTCCTGCCTCTGCCTCCGGAGTAGCTGGGATTGCAAGCATGGGCCACCATGCCCGGCTAATTTTTTTTGTATTTTTAGTAGAGACGGGGTTTCTCCATGTTGGTCAGGCTGGTCTTGAACTCCCGACCTCAGGTGATCTGCCCGCCTCAGTCTCCCAAAATGCTGGGATTACAGGCATGAATCACCGCACCCGGCCTTTTAGTGTCTTTTCACATTTTGTTTAAAAACAAGCAAATAAGGCCAGGCGTGGTGGCTCATGTCTGTAATCTCAGCACTTTGGGAGGCCGAGGCAGGCGGATCGCCTGAGGTCAGGAGTTCGAGACCAGCCTGGTCAACATGGTGAAACCCCGTCTCTACTAAACATACAAAAATTAGCTGGGCATGGTGGTGGGCGCCTGTAATCCCAGCTATTTGGAAGGCTGAGGCGAGAGAATTGCTTGAACCTGGGAGGTTGCAGTGAGCCGAGATCACGCTATTGCCCTCCAACCTGGGTAACAGGTAAGAGTCCATCTCAAAAAAAAAAAAAAAAAAAAAAGAAAAAGAAAAAGTACTATTCAGTAACTGAGTTTTACCTTTTAAGCCTTTTGTCATTTACTCTCATTTCTTTTTACTTTCATTCTTGCCAGACTTTCACTCTGGGCACAAGTTTTAATTTCCCAGCTTTTTTCCATTCTGCACTGCAAATGAGGAAGAAAGAGAATGACAGAGTTCAGTTCCACTTTTTATACTAAAATATATGGTTGTATGTGTGAGAGAGACATTGCTAAGATTTTTATTTCTGGAGAAATGAGAATTGAAATTGAGAGCAAGGCCAGGTGTGGTGGCTTATGCATGTAATCCCAGAACTTTTTTTTTTTTTTTTAAGTGACAGCAAGTTTATTAGAAAAGTAAAGCAATAAAGAACGGCTGCTCCATTGGCAGAGCAGCCAATCCCAGCACTTTGGGAGACTGAGGTTGGAGGATCGTTTGAGCCCAGGAGTTCGAGACCAGCCTGAGCAGCATAGGGCGACCCCATCTCTACAAAAAATTTAAAAATTAGCTAGGTGTGGTAGCCTGCACTTGGGGTTACAGCTACTTGGAAGGCTGAGGTTGTAGGATTGCTTGAGCCCAAGAAATTGAGACTGGAGTGAGCCATGCTCATGCCACTGTACCCCAGCCTGGGTGATAGCAAGACCCTGTCTAAAAGAAAAAAGAAATGGAAAGCAGTAAGGCAGAAACCTTAAAAATGGAAATGTATGCTAGCAAGTTACTTTGATCAGAGGAGGACAGAAAATGGAAAAAAAGTTTAAAAAAAATTTAGCCGTTGGTATAAGGAATTCTGGGAATAATAATTGAATATTTAAAATGTAAATCACATATGCAAAGAGGAATCACTAGCAAGATATTCCATGGACTTTGAGAATATATGGTTTTGAATAATCAAAAATATTTTTTCATTCACCTTCTGTTTGCCAGGCATAGCTAACTTTAGACCTAGGGCCTAATTCAGTACACATGATGTTACAATCCTTAGTACATGATGTTACAATCCTTAGGATATCCAGGACTAAATCTTAAAGGGGCTTTCTTCCCATATAGACCTCATTATCTTAAGAAATTGATGTTTTACATCTGATTTTTGGAGAAAGGCAAGGTTAGTCTACAGTAGAATTTTAAAGTGGATAAATTTGTTTATTTGCTTCTTTTTAAAAATATTTTTGATATTATGATGTATCTGTAGAAAAGTGGGTGATAGCTAATGTACAGTTTGAAGAACAGTTTTAAAGCTGACATCTTTATAACCATTATCCAGGTCTATAAATACAACATTATCATTCCAGAAATCCCTGTTTGCCTTCTCCAATCACAATATCTTCTTTCCTGTGTTACTACTCTGCTAGGGGTAATCACTCCCATTCTTTTGTGATAATAATTTTCCTGCTTCCTAAAAATTGTTTGAGCATACATGAACATACCTCTAAGTATAATTTAGTTTTGTCTGTTTTTGAAGTTATATAAATGGAATTACATTGTTTGTATTTTTTCCTCTCGCTTCTTTTACTTAATACATTTATGAAATTTGTCTGTATTGTTATATGCAGCTATAGCTTGTTTATTTTCAGCTATATAGTATTGAATTTTGTTTTTTAAAAATATTGTTTTTTTTTGAGACAGGATTTCACTCGGTTGCCCAGGTAAAGTGCAGTGGCGCAGCCATGGCTCACTGCAGCCTCGACCTCCCCAGGCTCAGGTGATCCTCCCTCCTCAGCCTCCAGAGTAGCTAGCACCATAGGCCACCACACCTGTGTGCCACCATGCTTGGCTAATTTTTGTATTTTTTGTAGAGATGGGGTTTTGCCATGTTACCCAGGCTGGTTTCAAACTCCTGGGCTCAAGTAATCTGCCCATCTTGGCCTCCCAGAGTGTTGGGATTACAGGCGTGAGCCACCATGTGGGGCCTATAGTATTTAATTTTATTCGTATATCACTGTTTGTTCATTTTATACCTTTAATTGATTTTTGAATGATTTCCAGTTTAGTTGCTCATATAAACAGCATTGCTCTGAACGTAAATTCACTTGCATACATGCAAAAGTTTCTGTAGGAATAAGAAGTAAAATTACTAGGAATGTTATGATGCCTGTTTTCCCAACTGGCTTTCCACTTTTCTCTCCCCACAGTGTAATCAAGCTCTCATTAATCCATGTCTTTGCCAGCATTTAGTAGTGTCTGGCTTTCTTATTTTTGTCATTCTGCTGAGTGTTTACTATTTTTTTGTTTAATTTGTATTTCCCTGCTTGCTAATGAGGCTGTGTTCCTTTTCATATGTTTATTAGGCATTTTGATTTTTGTGAAGTGCCCACTTGGGTCTTTTTGCCCATTTTCCTCTGGGCCATCTGTCTTCTCTCACTGCATTTTTTATATAGCTTTTTGCTGAAGTGCCTACTCAAGTTTGCTTACCTTTTGAAAGGAGAGACTTAAGTTCTAAAAGCAACTCTTTTTCCTTTTATTTCTGGGGTCAGCTGTCAGTGCAGTTATCCCCAGGTATTAGAAACTAACCAGATTAAACCAATGTTGGAAAATAGAGGGTATCCTTAAACAAGGTTTTGGACTAGGTGACCTCCATTTAAGGTCTGCTGACACATTTGTCATTTGACTCTCAGCATGCCTCACATTAACCAAGGGCACAGAAACTGATATATAAAACCAAAATGCCAAAAGTTTTAATTTGCAGAAAGAAATGTAATCATTAAGGTAGTTGAATTTAGATCAGTTTATTCTTTATTTGGTTCATAATTCTCAACCAGTGGAAGGAAGTCATAAGAATCTCTGGGAGCTAAACAATTTGAACACTTGAGATAGAGTGTGGAAAAATAGATAACAGTAACTAGGAAGGGTAGGTGGAGGGGAGGGGGAAGATGAAGAGGAGTGAGTTAAAGTATACAGACATACAGGAAGCTTGAAGAAATAATTCAGTGTTTTATAGCAGAGTAGAATGCAAAAATATATTGTACTCTGGTGATGGACACCCGGAATACCTTGATTTGATTACTGCACATTATGTACATGTACAGAATTTCTCATGTATTCCACAATTTGCACACATAAGAAAGAATCTCAAGGATTTGAGTGCTTTTTAAAATAACAATCCCTTGGAGGTTCAAATATGTGGGATACCTCCTAGTTAAAAGTCATCACCCTAGTGAATCACTGTTACTGTTGGGAGTATATTGAACTCTTAGTTAGATTGCAGAGAAGTTGAAAAACATTCCTTTCGTATACAAGACAAGACAATTTATAATAAGGTTATCTGTTGAGCTTGGAATCAGAGCCCAGAGGAATTAGTTAAATCATGTTAATCAGACTGTGTCATCAGATTATGATGCATTAATACATTTGTCTTCATTTTAAGACTTAATGGCTTTCTGAATCTGATATCCATGTTTATGGGATGGGGCATTTTCTTTCCATATACTAGAGTCAGAATGCCAAACTGGCCATTCTTTATAACTAGCATGCAGGTGATCCTGTTATTAACATATTCTTTTATCAGACAGTTTATTGTAATCTGGTCGTATCTTCATGATGTTACAATTTGATTACCTTTGTTGGAGTCTGGTGCACATTCTTGGAAGGTGGCTTCAGCTGTTTTGTGTGTATTGGGGACTGCTGCATTGTTAATTCTCTTTATAACCATTATCCAGGTCTATAAATACAACATTATCATTCCAGAAATCCCTGTTTGCCTTCTCCAATCACAATATCTTCTTTCCTGTGTTACTACTCTGCTAGGGGTAATCACTCCCATTCTTTTGTGATAATAATTTTCCTGCTTCCTAAAAATTGTTTGAGCATACATGAACATACCTCTGTAAACAGTTTCACACTGTGGAGATAGTATTTCTGAGATAGAGTGGTGGAATATGAGGATGGTTGGGTGGGTGGCTTCCCTGTATGTTTGGATATTTTCTTCCACTAAACTCAAGAAGTGAGATTTTATTTCTTCATCCAGTAGTCCTTCCCCAGATTCATCCTTGATCTATGCCTTAAGGTTATAGTATGAACCACCCACTATTCAAATGTCAGTTTTTCTTAGAATGCTGTTAGTGATGAGAAGTGACTGTTTTCAGACCTTGGCAAGGTCGGTCCTACTTTGGATGTTCTCATTTCATCACACTTCTTGGCATTTGTAGATTTGGAAGAATTGGGCCTTTGGTACCTCTGATCTCTTCCTTTTTTTTTTTCTTTTTTTCTTTTTTTTTGAGACGGAGTCTCGCTCTGTCGCCCAGGCTAGAGTGCAGTGGCCGGATCTCAGCTCACTGCAAGCTCCACTTCCCGGGTTCACGCCATTCTCCTGCCTCAGCCTCCCGAGTAGCTGGGACTACAGGCGCCCACCACCTCGCCCGGCTAGTTTTTTGTATTTTTTAGTAGAGACGGGGTTTCACCGTGTTAGCCAGGATGGTCTCGATCTCCTGACCTTGTGATCCGCCCGTCTCGGCCTCCCAAAGTGCTGGGATTACAGGCTTGAGCCACCGCGCCCGGCCTGATCTCTTCGTTTAGCAACTTACTGTGTATCCATATGCTTAGCTTTTGCTGTTTCAGTTTTTTTGTTTTTTTTTAACCTGCCACCTAGTGGCCGAAATGTTGCTATACTATTGATAAGTTACCACTAATTTTGGCAAAATAGTAAGAGGCAAAGCACCAAAGAAGATTATGTAATCTCTCCCTTCTCCAAATCACTCTTGGTAAGAATGATCTTTAAAACATACCACTCAGATTATTAGCAATCTTGGTATAGAATGTTTTTTAAACTAATAATAATGTACTTTATATGGTGATTTATGTTATTATTTAGGCCCAAAGCTTTGATTTAATTGTTTCCTTTTAGCTTATTTTTGAGATATGCAGACTGCTAGGAAGCTGTCTTTTTTTTTCATTGAGCTGAATTCTTTTGGAGGATCACTGTTACTAATTGTGAAGTACTATTTTACTTTTAATTAAAAAAAGATATTTTTAAATTTACAGATAAAAATTATATTTAACTTTATATTATATTCATATGTAAATTATATATAATATAAAAATTATATTTATGGTATACAACATGATGTTTTAAAATATGTCTGCATTGTGGAATGGTTAAACCAAGCTAATTAACGTATGCATTACCAATAGTATTTTACTTTTAGCCAACACTTCTTACCACTAGTAAGCCACTGAAAAACTAGTAACTGTGATAAAGAAGGTGTAAACCATACTTATTTATGACACAACAGCATGTTTTTTACTTTTAATAAGTCATTCTTTTTTTTTTTTTTGAGATGGAGTCTCGTTCTGTTGCTCAGGCTGAGTGCAGTGGTGTGATCTTGGCTCACTGCAACCTCTGCCTCCCGGGTTCAAGCGATTTTCTTGCCTCAGCCTCCCAAGTAGCTGGAGCTGAGATTACAGGTGTGTGCCACCACGCCTGGCTAATTTTTGTAATTTTAGTAGACATGGGGTTTCACCACGTTGGTCAGGCTGGTCTTGAACCCCTGACCTCAAGTGATCCACCCATCTTGGCCTCCCAAAGTGCTGGGATTACAGGTGTGAGCCACTGCTCTGGACCAATAAGTCGTTCTTGAAAATTAGTTAAGAATGCTTGATAAAGCACTTCCACTTGTACCTTTTGAATTAATGTGATAACTTTTGTTGGCTTGTATTTTTTTGAGTCTTGCTTTGTTGTCCAGGCTAGAGTACAATGGTGAACCTCAGCTCACTGCAGCCTCCGCCTCCTGGGCTCAAGCGATCCTCCCACCTTAACCTCCTCAGTAGCTGGGACTACAGGCCCGTGCCAACATGCCTGGCTAATTTTTGTATTTTTTATAGAGATAGGATTTTGCCAATGTTGCCCAGGCTTGTCTCAAACTCCTGGGATCAAGCAGTCTGCCTGCCTTGGCCTCCCAAAGTGCTGGAATTAGGTGTATGAGTCACCATTCCTGGTCTGTTGGCTATTTTATAATTATCTTGTTTGGTAGACTCTGATCTTTTACAATTGAACTTAATTCAACTCTTTTGCAACGTTTACAAAGATTAGACCTACAATTAATTTTAAATTAATTATGATTTAAAATTAATTTTTAAAATAGATAAGTGATTTTATAGCTGACCTTGATATTTCTGTTTTTCACTTACCTTGGCAATAATCTGTACTTCCTATAAAACAAGTATTCTTTCATAAAGTGACAATGGATATGTATTATAGAGACAGAATAAAAATTATCCATAATCCTACCACTCTGTATGTATCTTTTACATAGTTGAAATAATAATGTAATATATTAATTTTGGTGGAGGTGATACATAATTTAAAAAATATTATAAAATAATACTTGTTTACTGTTTGAAGTTAAGGAAATATTAGAAATTATCAAAAGACGGGAATAAAACTTACCTATAACATTATCCAGAGATAACCATAGCTCTTACTTGATAAAACAGTATATACAGTTTTGTATTTTGTTTCTTCCCCGTCCCCCATAATATTTGTATATCAGGGCAATTAAAATTGTCATTAAAAATTTACTGTAAATGATTTTTAATGGCAGCCTAATTTATTGTATGCATGTACTATTATTTACTTAATATAAACGCCTAATAATAGTGGAATGATAACCTATTCGCTTAGCTCTGTGATAAATACCTTTGTGATTAAATCTATATTCTAGATTATATCTTTTTTTTTGTTTGTTTTTTGAGACGGAGTCTCGCTCTGTCACCCAGGCTGGAGTGCAGCCATCTCGACTTACTGCAAGCTCCGCCTCCCAGGTTCACACCATTCTCCTGCCTCAGCCTCCTGAGTAGCTGGGACTACAGGCGCCGGCACCACGCCCCGCTAATTTTTCTTTTGTATTTTTAGTAGAGATGGGGTTTCACTGTGTTGGCCGGGATGGTCTTCATCTTCTGACCTTGTGATCCACCCTCCTCGGCCTCCCAAAGTGTTGGGATTACAGGCGTGAGCCACCGCGCCTGGCTTAGATTATTTCTTTGAAGTACATTTTCAAAAGTGGAATTAATTGGGCCAAAAGGTACAAATTTTTTTTTCCCACAAATGTAGCTAAACTGCTTTCTATCTAACAGTGTTCTACCAATTTGTATTTAGTGTAGTTTCACTCTGACACATTCATATTTTTTTCTGGATAGTTTGCAGAGGGAAAAACTTGACAGAATAAACAATTCAGTTTGGTGAAGATGATGCACAGTAGTTTTCAGATTTTTTCTTTCTTTCTTTCTTTTTTTTTTTTTTTGGGACAAGATTCTTGCTCTATTACCCAGGCTGAGTGCAGTGGCACAGTCTTGGCTCACTGCAACCTCCACCTCCGAGGCATAAGCAATTCTCCCACCTCAACCTCTGGAGTAGCGGGGATTACGGGTGCACGCCACCATACCTGGCTAATTTTTGTATTTTTTGTAGAGACAGGGTTTTGCCATGTTGCCCATGCTGGTCTGGAACTCCTGAGCTTCAGTGATCCGCCTGCTTCGGACTCCCAAAGTGCTGGGATTATAGGCCTGAGCTGTCTTACCTGGCTGGATAAATTTTTAATACATATTTTATTTTTAACATTTGTACTTGCATACAAAAAACCCTAGCAATTTGTCTCAAATTTCATCATAGGATCAAAAGAAAATGCTTTATATGACTCATAAATTACCCTGAAGAACCAGATAATGATACCCTGGCTTACTGTTAATTTTCTAATCTGTTACGCTATTAAACTAAGAGACAATAACATCTTCATAGCTGAAAATTCTGTTTCAGATTTTTGATTCAGTTTGAATTTACATGATTTACATGTTTGTATTTTTAGAACTAGTTTATTGTTTTTTTGGTTAGGTGATGAATCAAGATTGGTTCTCTAAGTTATTTTAATATAGTAAACTTTGAAATTGCTTTGGGCAAGAGAGATTATATTTATTGAGAAATTCAAATAAAATGAGGTATGTGGTCTTTTTTAGTGATTAATTTTTTTATTGTGGCAAAAATATAAAATTTATCATCTGAACCGTTTTTAAGTGTACAGCTCAGTAATGTTAAAAGCATATTTAGGTCATTATGAACAGATCTCCAGAATTTTAGCCTCCTGAAAAGATCCAGAGACCCCTGGAGCTTTTCCTACTATATTTTGAAGAACCTCTATCTTAGAGAATATATTACTTCATCTGTAGAAAACGAAGACTCAAAGAGAACTCTGGAAATATAGTCTTTTAAAAAATATCATCTAAAAGATTAATAATTATTTTTATCATCTTATTCGGTCTGTGTTCATATTTCCCTATTGTCTAATAATGTTTTCATAATTTTTTGAAATTAAGAACCAAACACGGTTTACACACGTTACATTTGGTGGTTGATATGCCTTTTATTTATTTTTTATTTTTATTTATTTATTTTTCTGAGATGGAGTCTTGCTCTGTTACCCAGGCGGGAGTGCAGTGCACGATCTCAGCTCACTGCAACCTCTGCCTCCCCAGTTCAAGTGCTTCTCCTGCCTTAGCCTCCTGAGTAGCTAGGATTACAGGTGCGTGCCACCATGCCTGGCTAATTTTTTATAATTTTGGTAGAGATAGGGTTTCACCATGTTGGCCAGGCTGGTCTTGAACTCCTGACCTCAGGTGATCTACCTGCCTCGGCCTCCCAAGGTGTTGGGATTACAGGCGTGAACCACTGCGCCCAGCCTTGATATGCCTTTTAAATTTTAATCTATTGGTTGTCTCTTCCTTTTCTTCCTTTATAATTTATTTGTTGAAGAAACAGGATCATTTGTTCTACATAATTTTCCTCATTCTGGTTTTGGCTGAGTGTATCTCTGGTAAAATTTAACATGTTTTTCAGTTCTCTGTATTTCCAGTAAATTTACAGGTAGAGACAGACTTGATTAGATTTACTTTCAATTCTTTTTTGGCAAGATTCCTAGTTGGTGATGTGTATTTCTTTAAATCAAAAAGATGTGTTTTGTGATGTTAAAATCAAATAGTTTGGGTTTTGTCAGCTTGATTCATCCATTATAAAATTCCCAATTAACTTTAATAATAGCATCTATTGCTAATTGTTGCCTCATTGCAGTATATTAGTAGGTGTTGTAAAAGGTGATATTCCTTCTCCAGCCTTCTAGATTTATTGGCTGAGATTCTTTAGGAAAGAAGACCTCTTCCTCATATACCACTTTATTACCCTGAAAGTATTTATACAGGAAAGGCCAAAATAAAATGGGACTTTTTTTTCTTTTCACCTACACATTCCCAGAATAATTTGTGCCTTAGGAGTCTCAAAACATGACTAGAAGTTTGTTGTTGTTTTTTTTAGTATTACAAACTCATGGATTTTTGCCTCCCATTCATTTTCGATGTTCAAATTCTTTGTTTGACCAGTGGCAGCTTTATTTATGTTGGATCTTTTGTCCTTGACACAATCCTAGTGGTCTGTAATAGTTTCCTAAAATATACAAGATGAAGCTCATCTTGTATATTTTCTCCCCAGATTTAGAATCAGAATTCTAATTCCTTTCAGTGGGAAATGGTATTTAGAGATTATAATCTGGGTGATATTTTTGTATATTCCTACAAGGTTCTCATTGTTTATAGGCGTTTTGGTGGACAGAACTAGGAAAACTATAGAAAGAGAAAAATAATTCATGTGTTCCAGATGCTAGTTCTAACTCAGATAAAAGATGATAAGAGTTTTTACTTCATTTTAAAATTTACATTTGTGTTTTTCTTCAACATGGAAAATGTGGTTCTAACAATAAGAGTATTGAATTACAAAATCTGGGGGAGGAACTATTCTATTATATTAGAAGATTGGAGGGTTACAAATACAAATGCCTAAAGGTACCAGACAGCCATATGAATGTATCAGGCCTGTTATGAAAATCATCTGGGAATGGTGGGGGTTAATAAGCTGGAGAGCATATATCCCATCTAAAGGAGGCATCTGTGACTTGACTCTAGCTGATTTTTGCCAAGAGGGAATATGGGCACGGTACTGCTTGGTTTTTTTCATTTTTAAAAAGAAGATGTAATCCCAGCACTTTGGGAGGCCGAGGCGGGCGGATCATGAGGTCAGGAGATCAAGACCATCCTTGCCAACACGGTGAAATCCCATCTCTACTAAAAATACAAAAAATTAGTTGGGCATGGTGGGATGCACCTGTAGTCCCAGCTGCTCGGGAGACAGGCAGGAGAATTGCTTGAACCCAGTAGGTGGAGGTTGCAGTGAGCTGAGATCGTGCCACTGCACTCCAGCCTGGGAGACAGAGCAAGACTCTCTCTCAAAAAGAAAAAGAAAATGTAAATCCAAATACTTTATGTGAAGTTATTTAGCTTTTAAATACTGACAATAATATTGACAAACTAAGTCAAAGTTTTAAAAAGGCCTTTTGGACCAAACAAGGATTTCTTCCGTAGGTTATTAGTTTGTAACCTCTTGTGAGAAAGATCTAAGGATTTTTCCAGACCTCAGACAATCTGAAAAATATATTGGGAAAGAGTATGAGAAAGGGAACTTAATCATCTTGGCTTTGCTAATCATGAATGCATTTATTTATCTGACTTTTCTTTTTTAGCCTTAAAAAATTAAAATAGCCCTATAATTAATTTTGCTTTTCTTTTTGCACATTCAAAATAGGAACTTACAACGTCTCAGAAAAATGGTGGGAATGTTCTTCAGATGATGTATGAGAAACCTGAACGATGGTCTTTTACCTTCCAAACATATGCCTGTCTCAGTCGAATAAGAGCTCAGCTTGCCTCTCTCAGTGGCAAGCTCAAAGATGCAGAGAAACCTGTATTACTTTTTGAACGATCTGTGTATAGTGACAGGTATGTATAAATGGCTTATACGTGGCCATTTGAAGTTTTTATCTTAGAACTGGACTTTTCCTTTTCTTTTTTATTTTAATGTGTCTTGGGAATTAGTAATATGAATGGCTGAGTTGGGAATTTAAGATGGAAAATGACATTTAAATCCCTCAGCAGTCTGGTACTAATGGCATTAGGAAAGTTATTGCATTTATTAATCCCCAGCTTCCATAGAAACTGTTGGGAATATGGTGGTGCCCATCTCATTTAAATTTGCAGAGAAATTGTTTTTCCCTCTAACCCTTTTAAAATTCTCATCTGCTCTGGTTAAATCTGGATCTATATCCTAGACTCTTACCTGGAGCAAGTAGATAAAAGTCTCTAAGGGGCCTTAGAATTGCCTTACTTATGCTAGGATTCTTTTGACCTCCAAAGTTAGCTCAGAACAGAGGTTCTCAAACTTTTTGATCTCAGTACCCTTTTCAATTGTTAATAGCTATCGAGGCATCCAAAGAGCTTGTCCTATTGATACTTGCGTTACTAGAAATTGAGATGCACAAAAATGATTTGAAACTAGCAATAATAAATTCATTACATATTAATATAAATATACTTCACAAAAAGTTATATTTTCTAAAATAAAAAGTAGCTAGAAAAGTATCATTGCTTTACATTTTTGCAGATATCTTTAATGCCTCACTTATTAAAAGACAGCTGGATTTTTATTTATGCTTCTGTATTTAGTCTGTTATGATATGTTTGTTTGTTTGAAGTATATTGGTATATGAAGTAATCTGGCCTCTCACAGAACCCCTTAGAAGATCTTGGGGATTCATGGGGTCCTCACTCCATATTTTGAGAACCATTGGCCAAAAACATGATGGAAAGACTCCTTTTTCTGCTTTCCATGGCACTATGTGCCACTGGATTTAGGAGAATATTTCATGTTCATGTTTTCTTTTTTATTTCTTCGTTTTTTTTTTTTGAAATGATACATGTGTTGATGAAGACTCTCTTTTAGGTATATTTTTGCATCTAATTTGTATGAATCTGAATGCATGAATGAAACAGAGTGGACAATTTATCAAGACTGGCATGACTGGATGAATAACCAATTTGGCCAAAGCCTTGAATTGGATGGAATCATTTATCTTCGAGCCACTCCAGAGGTAAAACCCAATAAAAATGTATTGCATTGAAAATTTAAAGAAATATTGAGAACTCTTTTTAGTGGTATGTAATCAGGGCAATTTAGTTTAACTCCAGCCTCCCAACCTCCCACTCCCCACCTCTAAATTAGAAACTTGTAACTGTGTGGATAGGAGTATTCTTTTTTCTCAGCAAATTGGAATCCCAGCCTGGGTAAGTTGGTTTTTTAGGCTCTTTGTGCTTCCTCAATCCTTTTTTATTTTACTCATTATTTCTTCCCAACATTTGCAGACTCTTCTCATTCATCACAGTTAAAGTAATGAATGTGGTCAAGCAACTCCTAGAATATAGGCTTCCTGAGGCGGGACCTTGCGTATTTTGATTACTGTTGAATTTCCAGTGCCTAGAATACCCAGTGGTAGGCACTGTTGGAGCATATAGTAGGAGCTCAGTAAATATTTATTGAATGAATGGCGATGTTGATGGAGGTCCATTTCAAGAAATCTTTTATTATGGTTGTTTGTGCCTTGGAAATGAGTGGATAATGGCAGCTATAGTTGGGAAAAGACTTAGAGGACCCTTGCCATTTTCCATTAAGAGAGCTCGCTTGAAAAGGTGCTTTTTGTGATAGGTTATAACATAGCTATTCTATTTACATATGATGTTATATAATGAATACAGGAAGACCAAATAGATACCTTTCATAAAACTAACCTAAATATTAAGATCTTACATTTAATCAGAAGCTTTCTGGTTTTGGTGCTTGCATTTCTATTGTTTCTGTTTTTTTAATTCTCATTTTTTCCTTAAGTCACAGGGTAGGCACTGATGAATGTAAATGTCATAACTTCTGGCCTAAAATTAGAATACTGTGTTGTTGTCAAAGCTGGGTTTTCAAAGAAATTAGGTTTCTGATTCCAACAGATGATTTTATTCTTCATTAAGTAAAGATTTTATTCTTCATTAAGCGAGGATTTAGCAATTCTTGCAATTTCAAAAGTTAATTTTGAAATTCACTTTTATTTTTGAAATTTTTTTGTTCTTAATTACAAAAATAGTAAATAAAAATGTGAAAAAGCATAAGAAATACTAATAATTTCATTTTGCTTGAAACATTTATAGTCACTATTAAGCTATAATTTAGCAATTATAATTTTGAAATTCACTTTTATTTTTGAAAAGGTTTCTTAAAGTTATGAAAATAGTACAAACACCAAAAAACAAAGAATACTAATAATTTCATTTTGATATGGATAATTTCATCAGTATTGTTTCTGATATCTTTTGATGAAAGGATTACTTATTGAAAAGAGAATTTAGAGTTTGAAACACAGTTTGTATGCTGCGATGGTCTTATGCATGTCATTTAGGTTGGAGGCTTTTATTTCTTGGAATGCATGAAGAGTTTCTCAGGGTCTATAAGCCCCCACAAATTATACAAAATTTTTTATGTATGTGTGCTTTTGGGGGAACATAATCTAGAGCTGCACTGTCCAATGTGGCTATTCAAATTTAGGGTTATTAAAATTTAGAAATTTAGTTCCTTGGTTATCACACTAGCCGTATTTCAAGTGCTGAAAAACCACAGGTGGCTAGTGGCTACCTTATTTGATAATGCAGATATAGGACAGGCATAAAACATTCCAAAGTTGTTTTGGTTGTGCTGGTATAGAGTTTTCATCACATTAAGAACCACTGCCTTTAGTGGTTTTATGTGAACTGAACATAGATATTTTATAGTCAAGTTTGGTTAACAGCAAAGTAAGATGATGTTTATAGATTGGCATACCTTTTAGCTGTTATCTCTAAACATTTTAAGTAGATGTTTAGTTTTTTTCTCCTTTTTATCAAACTTAGTGTATTTCATGTGTGGATACCAAAAATTTATAGACTTATTTTAACTTATTTTTGAAACTACCACTTGGCTTAGAGCCACCAAGTGGCTGAAAAGCTCATGGAGGGAAAAATGAATTATTTCAACTTTTAAGAAGTAATAAGTAGAGATTTTGGCTAGCATGAGTAGAGAGACACAGAAAAGAAAATTTTGATGGTAGCAGACAAGAATAATTGTTCACTGCCTTTTTCTTCCATCTCTTATTACTTGCTTTTAGAAATGCTTACATAGAATATATTTACGGGGAAGAAATGAAGAGCAAGGCATTCCTCTTGAATATTTAGAGAAGCTTCATTATAAACACGAAAGCTGGCTCCTGCATAGGACACTGAAGTAAGACTTCTTTATTTTTATTTACTATTCATTTTAAATACCTTTGTTAAATTTTAATCTAAAATTTGGAAGATATGACTAGCAACATGTAAAATTTTCAGTCATTTTGCTTATTGATATCTTTCAGAACTAGGTGTAGATTTTGATTCTGTTGATTGCAATGAGATCCTATTTCCTTGAAGTTTTTATAACTAGTATCCCTTGGTGGTATTGATAGTATAATATATGAAATTTCACTTTAAGTGATAAAGTAGGAAATATATCTGTACATTATTTAGGTACTCTTTCAGAAAGAATTTTGACTTGGGACATTGTATAGCATGGTTGTTGAGAGGAGAGACTTTGTTGTTAGTCAGATCTTGGCTGAAGTCCAGTCTTCCTTATTGGTGTGTGACCTTGGATAGCCTCTGAGCTTCAGAATGACAATTCTGAACTTTAGTTTTCTCATCTTTAAAATGCAGAAATTCCTCCTTTATTATCTGTTTTTTGATTTTGAAGAGAATTATATGTTATAGTACCCAGCTTTATATATTTGAACCTGAGTTTTTTGGCTCCATGTAGTAAATCTAAATGAGAAAGAAGGGGCTGCCAGATGAAGTATTGCAAAGTAACTTTAGTGTAAATGATTGACAACATTTTGATTTTCCGAGGACATACGAATGAATTTTTAATGTTTTTCTCTCTTTTTTTACATTTCTGATTATTTTATTAATCTCTCTTTTTAAACAGAACCGACTTCGATTATCTTCAAGAGGTGCCTATCTTAATACTGGATGTTAATGAAGACTTTAAAGACAAACATGAAAGTCTGGTTGAAAAGGTAGGTTTAGACAGACTACAAACAAATATTTGTTTTTTCTAAAAAAGTGTACTGACTTGTGAGAAAACAATTTTCTAACAGAAAAGGTTCCATAAAGTTACATTAAGAAACAGTTAAGAGCTTTAGAAGATTTTAGACTGTTTAGATTCCAGTCCTGACTAAATTCTAGCTTTGTGGCCTGAGTTAAAATAAAGATCCTTCGGAATCTCAGAATCTGACAGATGTTTTAGAAAAAAGTTAAATAAATAAAAATAAAACAAGGATTGTTTTTTAATCCTTTAGTGCCTCTATCTGTAGGATAGGGATAATCATAATAACAAAAGTTCTTTCTCACCCCCTTTTTGTCTGCTTTGTCCCCATTTCTTCCTCTCTTCCCTACACCACCAATCTTTAGATACTTTAATAATAAACTGCTTGTGAAGTTAAATTTATCTTTTTCAACTAAATTCAATATGGAGGATATTTAAAGTTGTAGAATATGGATCTCATCCATTTTTACGTTGGCTAAAGTCTTGAGATTGAGGGTTTTAGTTTTGAGTTTCATTTGGGATCATGTCAAGGATTAATTGACATTGCATAATCATTGAGTCATTGTCTTAATCACAGTGCATTTATCGCCCATATCACTGGGAGTTGACCATATTCTGTTAAGTGAGTGGTGCCCCTTGATAAAGGGACTGGGCGGGAATTTATTGATGAAGATTTGAGAGAGAATAGTAAGGGAATTTGTATAACAAATATCCCTATACCCATGTTGATAACTCAGTGATTAAGCTATAAAGAATAAACCACAATTTGTTTGGTTTAGTTTTGAGAGAAATTTGGTTTTTCCTTTCTTTTGTGACATAATGTCTACTGTTTAATAGAGACTTGACATTCATAAGGGATATATCAAGGATTTTGAAAATCTTGACTTTTTATGTAACTACCGTAGCATATACATGTAGTTGTTTTTCCCATGATATGAACTAAAGCTTATCTGGAAAATTCCAGTGACCTCTTCATACTATTAATGATGTTAAAAATATAGGATAAATTAACTTATAATACTATTAAATGAAATTAAGTCAGCATTAAGTGTTAACAGCCAACCATCAATTTAACTGACTTTGTAAATCACTTTTTAATTTTATCTAACACTTCTTTGTTTTGACTAAGAATCATTTCACATTATTATATTTACTTTTATTAATAATGCTAGCAGTTGACTTTCTTTTTAAGGTGTTTTTACAAGGCAATAATCTTTGTCTCTTGAGAATTATTGAGTAGCCTAGAATATGTGGAGAACAAGCATATTCTTACATTATGGTCAATTGGCTAGGTTCATTGACTTCTTATATGATTTTCCCCACACACTGACACTACAGAGTATGATTCACATATGTGCTTCAGAAACATGACAAATCTACTACGTGTTTGGTCTTCAGAGCTGCTTGAACTATTGTGCTTATTAATGTTATCAGTGTTAAAGCTGCATATGTCAATGGTCTATGATATTAAATAAAGAGATTATAAAATTGGTGTTAAAGCTATTTTAGAACTGTATCTAAAATTGATAGATACAGTGGCTCACACCTGTAATCCCAGCACTTTGGGAGGCTGAGATGGGAAGACTGCTTGAGCCCAGGAGTTCCTGACCAGCCTGGGCAACATAGTGAGACCTCATCTCTATAAAAAAACAAACAAAAACTAGCCAGACATGATGGTGTGCACCTAGCCAGGAGTTCAAGGCTGCAGTGAGCTTTGATTGCATCACTGTACTCAGCCTGGGCGACAGAGCAATGAATAACTCCTAAAATGACCTTTTAGGTCATTCATCTTTTACTACTGAAGTATTTAACAATATTTCTTTCTTTCTTTTTTTTTTCGAAACAGTCTTGCTGTGTTGCCTGGGCTGGAGTGCAGTGGCACAATCTTGGCTCACTGCCATCTCCGCCTCCCAGGTTCAACCAGTTCTGCCTCAGCCTCCCAAGTAGGTGGGATTACAAGTGCACGCCTCCATGCCTAGCTAATTTTTGTGTTTTTAGTAGAGATGAGGGGTTTCACCATGTTGGCCAGTCTGGTCTGAAACTCCTGACCTTAAGTGATCCAGCCACGTCAGCCTCCCAAAGCGCTGGGATGACAGGCATGAGCCACTGGGCCCGGCCTTAACAATATTTCTTTGGAAACTAAATGTAATGGCATTGTGATAGTTACTTATACGGCTGGGGTCTTCAACTATTACATATTTTTAAATGAAGATGAATATCAGATACCTCAAATTAGTCAAGGAATTATACTGTTTTTTTTTTTTTCCTTTCCTCAGGTCAAAGAATTTTTGAGTACTTTGTGATCTTGCTGAAGACTACAGGTGGCCAAATGGTTTCAGATACTTCAGCTTTGTGTATCTTTGTAGCTTCATATTAATACAGGTTTCTTTAGAAAACCCAAGTTTTTAACCATTTTTGTTCTAAGGAAAAAAAAGATTTTTAAATGGATCTTATGTGAAACTTTTTGACCAGTTTTCTTTTCTTTTCTTTTTTTTAAAAAAAGACATTTAAAGACAAAGACATTATTTCTCATAGCAGGAAGTGTAGAGGTAGATAGTTCCAGAATCAGTATAGTGGCTAAACTACATTAGAAAAGATCCAGCTTCTGTCTTTCCCCTCTTTTGTCTTCCTCAGCAGGTTGGCTTTTTCCCCTGGTGCCTCTCACCTCATTGGTGACCAGTTTCTTAACTGAAAGCTTTAATGTTACATAGTAAATGGTAGTGTGTCCTGTGTAAATTAGTGTATCTATTAAAAGTTGCAAAGTAGAATTAAAGGAATTCCTAGAATAAGGATTCTAAAGTTTTATTTTAAATGATTATCTTGTGTATCTATTAAAAGTTGCAAAGTAGAATTAAAGGAATTCCTAGAATAAGGATTCTAAAGTTTTATTTTAAATGATTATCTTCTTAACAGTTTAGTCCTACCTCTTACTTCCTGCCTCAGTCTGCTTTCTCTACTGTCTGGATTAATTAGGCAGCCTGCTGTAAAGTTAAAGTCACACATTTCTATTTTGCAAACATTGTGATTACTCTTTGCTTTTGTACTTTGCTTTGCTTTGTAGGCTTCTGCTTTTAAGTTTTTCTCTTTTTCAGACAAATTACTGATAAAAATGATATTGTTCTATATGTAATATATCCTGAAAGCATTATTTTTTGTTGAATATCAGAAAATAAAATTAATGAAGACAGAGGCTAGAAAGCATCCATTAGTTAATGAGACACACTTAACTACTTATCTCTAAACCATCTATGTGAATATTTGTAAAAATAATGCGTGGATTCATCTTAGTTCTGTATATAAATATATTTTCTTTCTAGTTTGTTAAGATATGCAGTGTTTTTCCTGTGTATTAAGGCTTTCCATTTTACATTTTAGAAAATTTTGTGTATTTTAAAATAAGGGGAAGAGTCACTTTCTTATTCGAAGATGATAATTTAGTGGATTAACCAGTCCAGATGCACTGATCTTTGCAAAGGGGATTTAATTTCCAATCTGTAATTACCATACATAAACTGTCTCATTATACGTATACATTTTTTTTTGGTTTGTTTTGGTTTGGTATAAATGAATTCGTTTACTTAATTAAATATTTCTTAATAAGTATAAACCTCATGAACTACAGCAGAGCTACACTCATTGAAATGTAATTTCAATTCTAAAAAGATGTAATCTTTTTAGAGTTAAAATTTATTCTACTTTTAAGTAAAAAATTATGAATATTAAAGGTGAAAATTATATAAATTACTTTGATTCCCTTTTAAGTGGAGACATATTTCAGTAATTTTTAGTAACCTCTAAAAATGTATAATGACTTTTAAAATTTGTAGAATTGAAAAGATGCTAATAAAAATTTATTATTTATTTGTCATGACTCAAAAGTTGTCTCAGTGTGGTGGTCATAAGAGAATTGAGCCTAATGGTGGTCTGGATTATCTCTTGGATCTATTACCTATATCATGTCTTCCATTAGAATTTATATATTGTTCCTTATAGTTTGCTCTCCTAGAAAGGTAATTAATAATACAAGACTTATTTTTCTCATCCAGAATTTTCTCTTTTGCTATGCCTAAAACTTTATACTGAGCCACCAAGAACTTACGTCTGTCGTATTTTAAAGAACAGAGTTGTAAAATGTTTCTAAAATAGAGATGTAGATATTATTACCTTAGAAAAATGCTAGATACATTGCAACATTAAAGTGTATATAAATTCTGGTAAATAATAGCCTTCTTCATTTGACTAACTTACCTCTTCTTTTAATTTTTTTTTTTTTGTTAGAGACAGGGTCTTGTTCTGTTGCCTACGCCGGAGTACAGTGGTGCAATTATAGTTTACTGTAATCTTAGACTCCTGGGCTCAAGCAGTACTGCCTCAGCTCCTTAAGTAGCTGGGACTACAGGGCTTTCACCACCATGATGGCTAATTTTTTAAAATTATTTTTTGTGTAGATGGGGTATTGTTGTCCAGTCTGGTCTCAAACTCCTGGGCTCAAGTGATCATCCTGCCTCGGCCTCCCAAAGTGCTGGGATTACAGGCATGAGCCACTGTGCCCTGCGCTAAAAGCTTTTTTTGAAATAGCTTTAGACTCATAAAAAGTTGTAAGAATTTCTGTTTACCTGTCACTCAGTTATTTCCCAATGATAACACTTTATTTAACAATAATATTTTATGAAAACAGTTAACTTTGGTGTACTACTCTTAACTAAACTACAGACCTAATTTGTATTTTACCAGTTTTATGTCTTATTTTAATTCGTAAACTTTAAAACATCTTTATTTTTTAAGAGCAGTTTTAGGTTCATAGCAAAATTGAGCAGAAAGTAAAACATCTCATATACTCACTGTTCCTCCTTTGCCCTCCGGAGCCATCCCTACTATTGGCATTTCCCTCCATACTTGGTACATTTGTTGCAATTAATGAACCTACATCAACATATTACCCAAAGTCCATGTTTTACATTAGGGTTCATTCTTGGTGTTATACATTCTGTGGGTTTAGACAAACTTATGATATTTATCTGCCATTGTTTTTACTGCCCTAAAAATCCCCTATTCTGCCTGTTCATCCCCATCATCGCTGCCAAGTAATCATTTTACTATATTCATAGTTTTGCATTTTTTTAGAATGTCATATGCTTGGAATCATACAGTATGTAGCTTTTTCATGTTGGCTTCATTCACTTTTCACTTAGTAATACATATTTAAGTTTCCTCCGTGTCTTTTCATGACTTGATTGCTCATATATTTTTAGTGCTGAATAATATTCCATCATCTGATATAAAACAGTTTACCCACAAACCTAGTGAAGGATGTTTTGATTGTTCTGAGGTTTTGGCAATTATGAATAAAGCTATAAACATCCGTGTGCAGGTTTTTGTGTGGACTAAGTTTTCAACTCCTTTGGGTAAATATCAAGGAGAGCATTGCAGGATTGCATGGTAAGAATATATTCAATTTTATAAGAAATGGCCAAATGGTATTTGAAAGTGGTTATGTGCCATTTTGTATTCCCACCAGCAATGAAAGTACCCATTGTTTCTCACCCACTGCAGCATTTGGTGTTGTTACTGTTGTGGAGTTTGGTCACTCTTGTAGATCTGTAGTGGTATCTTGTTTTAATTTTGATTTCCTAATGATATGATGTTGAACATCTTTTCACATACTTGCCATCTGTATATCTTCTTTGGCGAGGTTCTGTTTGTGTTTTGGGGCTAATTTTTTTAATTGTTGAGTATGAGTTCTTTGTATGTTTTGGATGACAGTCCTTTTTCAAGTCTCTTGGAAGTATTTTTTCCCAGTCTGTGACTTGTCTTACTCCATTGACATTGTCTTTCATAGAGCACAAGTGTTTTATTTTAATGAAGTCCAGTTTTATCCGTTTTTTCTTTCATGGATAGTGCCTTTGATGTTGTAGCTAAAAAGTCATTGTTCTGCCCAAGGTCATCTAGTTATCTTCTAGGAATTTTATAGTTTTGCATTTTAAATTTAGGTCTATTATCTATTTTGAGTTAATTTTTTATGAAGGGTGTAAGATCTGTGTCTAGGTTTATTTCTTTGCATGTGGATGTCTACAAAGATTGTTGACCATTCTAAAGTCTTTGTTGAAAAGATTGTCTTTTCTCTCTTGTATTACTTTTACTCCTTTGTTGAATATCAGTTGACTATATTTATGTAGGTCTGTTTCTGAGCTTTCTGTTCCGTTTCATTGGCCTATTTAGTGTTCTTTTGCCAATACCACACTGTCTTCATTATGTAACTTCATAGTAAATCTTGAAGTCAGATAGAGTCAGTCCTCCAACTTCGTTATTCTTTTTTTTTTTTTTTTTTTTTTTTTGAGACGGAGTCTCGCTCTGTCACCCAGGCTGGAGTGCAGTGGCCGGATCTCAGCTCACTGCAAGCTCCGCCTCCCGGGTTCACGCCATTCTCCTGCCTCAGCCTCCCGGGTAGCTGGGACTACCGGCGCCGCCACCTCACCCGGCTAGTTTTTTGTAGTTTTTAGTAGAGACGGGGTTTCACCGTGTTAGCCAGGATGGTCTCGATCTCCTGACCTCGTGATCCACCCGTCTCGGCCTCCCAAAGTGCTGGGATTACAGGCTTGAGCCACCGCGCCCGGCCACCTTCGTTCTTCTTTAACATTGAGTTGGCCATTCTGAGTCCTCTGCCTTTCCATATAAACCTAGTTTTTACTTTTTATTATTTTTTTGAGATGGTTTCTCAACCTGTCTCCCAGGCTGGAGTACAGTGGTGCCATCACAGCTCAGTGAAGCCTTGAATTCATGGGTTCAAGAGATCCTCCCACCCCAGCCTCTCGAGTAGCTGGGTCTATAGGCACACACCACTATGCCCAGCTAATTTAAAATTTTTTTTGTAGAGATGGGATCTCACTACATTACCCAGGCTGGTCTCGAACTCCTGAGCTCAAGCAGTCTTCCCACCTTGGCCTCTCAAAGTGTTGGGATTACAGGCATGAGCCACCATGCCTGGCCCTTTCCATATAAATTTCAGAATCAGTTTGTCAATATCTACAAAATAACTTCATGGGATTGGTTGAGATTGTGTTGAATTTGTAGATCAAGTTGTGGAGAATTGAATGTCTTGACAATGTTGATTCTTCCTGTTTATGAACACAGAATATCTCTCCATTTAGTTGTCATCTTTCATCAAAGTTTTGTAGTTTACTTCATATAGATCTGGTACATGTGTTGTAAGAGTTACAGCTAAGTATTTCATTTTTAGGAGTGATAATGTAAATGGTAATGTTTTATATTTCAAAATCTACCTCTTTATTGCTGGTTTATAGGAAAGCAATTGATGTTGGAAATTAACTTTGTATCCTGCCACTTCGCTATATCACTTATTAGTTCCGGGAGTTTTTTTGTGATTATTTCAGATTTTCTACATAGACTATTATGTCATCTATGAAGAGAGAGAATTTTATATATTTCTTCCTGTCTAGTTGTTATACCTTTTCTTGTTTTATTACATTAGCTAGAACATACAGTATGATGCTGAAAAGCAGTGGTGAGAGTAGACATCTTTGCCTTCTTTCTAATCTTAGTGGTAAAACTTTGGGTTCCTCACCATTAATATAATATTAGCTATAGGTTTTTAGTAGATGTTCTTTTCAAGGTGAGGAAATTGCCCCTCTATTCCTAGTCTGCTGAGTTTTTATCATGAACGATTTTTCATTTTGTTAATGCTTTTTCAGTATCAATGTGATTTTGATTTTTTTCTGTAGCCTGCTATTGTGATGGATTACATTAATTGATTTTTGAATGTTAAGCCAGGCTTGCATACTGATATGATTTGGCTGTGTTTCCACCCAAGTCTTGTCTTGAATTGTAGTTTCTATAATCCCCATGTGTTGTGGGAGGGGCCGGGTGGAGACAACTGAATCATGGGGATGGTTTTCCCCATCCTGTCCTCATGATAGTGAGTTAGTTCCTGTGAGATCTGATTTCATAAGAGGCCTCCCCTTCACTGGTCACTCATTTTTCTTCTCCCTGCCACCATGTGAAGAAGGACATGTTTGCTTCCCCTTCTGGCATGATTATAAGTTTCCTGAGGCCTCACTGGCCATGCTGAACTATAAGTCAATTAAACCTCTTTCTGTTATAAATTACCCATTTTCTGGCAGTTCTTTTTTTTTTTTTTTTTTTTTTTAAAGATGGAGTTTCACTCTTGTTGCCCAGGCTGGAGTGGAATGATGCGATCTCAGCTCACTGCAACCTCTGCCTCCCGGGTTCAAGCAATTCTCCTGCCTCAGCCTCCCAAGTAGCTAGGATTACAGGGATGCACAACCACACCCGGCTAATTTTTTGTATTTAGTAGAGATGGGTTTTCACCATGTTATGCTGGTCTTGAACTCCTGACCTCAGGTGATCCACCAGCCTGGGCCTCCCAAAGTGCTGAGATTACAGGTGTGTGCCACCGTGCCCAGCCTCTGGCAGTTCTTTATAGCAGCAAGAGAATGAACTAATATACATACCTAGGATAAATTCCACTTGGTTATACTGTATAATTCTTTCTATATATTGTTGGATTCAATTTGCTAATATATTACTGAGGATTTTTGCATTTATGTTTGTAAAAGCTGTTGGCCTGTAGTTTTCTTGTAATGTCTTTGGTTTTGGTATTGGGATAATGCTGGCTGCATAGAATGGGTCAGGAAATGTTCTGCTTTAGGAATTGGTGTAGTTTCTTCCTTAAATGTTTAGCAGAATTAACCAACACAACAATATGGGCCTAATGACTTCTGTTTTGGAAGGTTATTAATTATTGATCCAGTTTCTTTCAAAGATACAGACATTTAGATTGCCTGTTTCTTCTGTGAGTTTTGGCAGATTGTGCTTTTTAAGGAGTTGATTCTTTTACTTTGTTTATTAAATTTGTGGGCCTAGAGTTGTTTATAATATTCCTTTATTAACTTTTTAATGTCTGTGGGAACTGTAGTTGTGTCCCCTCTTGTTTTTTTTTGTTTGTTTGTTTTTTGTTTTTTGGTTTTTTTTTTTTTGAGATGGAGTCTTGCTCTGTCACCCAGATTGTAGTGCAGTGGTGTGATCTTAGCTCACTGCAACCTCTGCCTCCTGCATTCAAACGAGTCTCCTGTCTCAGCCTCCTGGGGAGCTAGGATTACAGGCGCCTGCCACCATGCGTGGCTAATTTTTGTATTTTTAGTAGAGGTAGGGTTTTGCCATGTTGACCAGGCTAGTTTTCAAGTCCTTACCTCAAGTGATCCACCTGCCTTGGCCTCCAGAAGTGCTGGGATTACATATGTGAGCCACCATGCCTGGCCCCCTTTCATTTTTGATGTTAGTAATTTGTGTCTTCTGTTTTTCTTAGTCTGGCTAAGCCTTAGCAATTGTTATTGATCTTTTCAAAGACCTACCCTTTTGTGTGACTAACTTTTCTCTATTGATTTCCTATTTTCTATTTCTGATTTGTGCTCTAATTTTGATTATTCCTTTTCTTTTCTTTTTTTTTTTTTTTTGAGACGGAGTCTCGCTCTGTGGCCCGGGCTGGAGTGCAGTGGCCGGATCTCAGCTCACGGCAAGCTCCGCCTCCCAGGTTCACGCCATTCTCCTGCCTCAGCCTCCCGAGTAGCTGGGACTACAGGCGCCCGCCACCTCGCCCGGCTAGTTTTTTGTATTTTTTAGTAGAGACGGGGTTTCACCATGTTATACAGGATGGTCTCGATCTCCTGACCTCGTGATCCACCCGCCTCGGCCTCCCAAAGTGCTGGGATTACAGGCTTGAGCCACCGCGCCCGGCCCTGATTATTCCTTTTCTTATGTTTATTTTGGATTTAATTTGTTCTGTTCTTATTTCCTGTGGTAAAAACAAATATTATTGATTTTAGATCTTATTTTCTAATATCCACTTTCAATGCTATAAATTGCAGTTTGAGTACTGCTTTCACTGCATCCTATTTTAAAATTTGTTTATTTACTTCAAAATATTTTAAAATGTCTCTTGAGAGTTTTGTTTGTTTGTTTTGAGACAGTCTCGCTCTGTCGCCCAGGCTGGAGTGCAGTGGCATAATCTTGGCTCACTGCAACCTCCGCCTCCCAGGTTCAACTGATTCTCCTGCCTCAGCCTCCCGAGTAGCTGGGATTACAGGTGTGAACCACCATACCCACTAATTTTTTGTGTTTTTAGTAGAGATGGGGTTTCACCATGTTGGTCAGGCTGGTTTTGAACTCCTGACTTCAGGCAATCTGCCCACCTTGACCTACCAAAGTGCTGGGATTATAGGCATGAACTACTGCGCCCAGCCTCTTGAGAGATTTTTAACCCATGTGTTATCTAGAAATGTGTTAATTTTCAAGTAATTCAGACTTTCCAGCCTTTTTTCTGTAGTTGATTCCAAGTTTAATTTCCTTGGAGTCTGAGAGCAAACATTGTATGATTTCTATTCTTTTAAATGTGTTAAGGTGTGCTTTCTGGTGCAGAATGTAGTCTATCCTGGGGAATGTTTTATATGAGCTTGAGAAGAATGTGTACTGTGCTGCTGTTGGATGAAGTAATCTATGAGTGTTAATTATATCTAATTGATTGATGATGGTGTTGAATTCAACTGTGTCCTTACTGAATTTTTTGCTTGCTGGATTTGTCTGTCTACTACTGATAGAGGGGTATTAAAATCTCCATTGATATTACTGGACACAACATATAGTTGGGTCTTGTTTTTTATCCACTCTGACAACCCCTGTCTTTTAATTGGTGTGTTTAGACCATTGATGTTTAAGGTGATTTTTAAGTATATTTGGATTAATACATAACTATATTTGTTTTTCAAAAATGGTGCCAAAGCCAGATGCAGTGGCTCACACCTGGAATCCCAGCACATTGGGAGCCTGAGGCAGGCAGATCTCTTGAGATCAGCGGTTCAAGATCAGCTTGGGCAACATGGTGAAACCCTGTCTTTACTAAAAATACAAGAGTTAGCTGATTGTGGTGGCACATGCCTGTGGTCCCAGCTACTTGGGAGGCTGAGGCAGGAGAATCGCTTGAATCCAGGAGGTGGAGGCTGCAGTGAGCCAAGATCATACCACTGCACTCCAGCCTGGGCAACAGAGCAAGACTCAGTCTCAAAAAAAAAAAAGTTGCCAAAAAACACAATGTGAAAGGAGTAGTCTTTTAAATAAAGGTGTTGGGAAAAATGGATTTCCGCATGCAGGAGCATGAAACTGGACTCATACTATATATAAAAATCAACTCAAAATCGATTAAAGACTTAAACGTAAGGCGTGAAACTATAAAACTCCAAGAAGAAAACAGGGAAATCTCCATGACATTGTTCTGAGCAGTGATTTTTTGGATTTGACCCCAAAAGCTCAGACAGCAAGAGCAAAGATAGATTCATGTGATTACATCAAACTAAAAAGCTTCAGCACAGCAGAGGAAATAACTGAATGAAGAGACAACCTACAGATTGGGAGAAAATATTTGCAATTTACACTAATACATCTAATGAGGGAGGGGTTATATCCAAAATATATGAGAAACTCAAACAATAAAAATAAAACAATCTGATTAAAACATGGTCAAAGGACCTGAGCATATATTTCTCCAAAGAAGGCACACAAATGACCAACAGATATACATGAAAAATTGTTCAACATCACTTCTCATTAGGGAAATAGAAATTATAACCACACTGACATATCATTTCACACCTGTCAGAATGGCTGTTATCAAAAAGATGAAAGACTATATGTGTTGGTGAAGATGTGGAGAAAAGAGAACCTTTCCCTCAACATGTGGGGATTAGAGGTCCCTTCCTCAATATGGGGGGATTATAATTCAAGATGAGATTTGGGCAGGGACACAGAACCAGACAATATCCCTGTGGATCAGGAGATCCCCTCGTGAGCCCATGCCACCAAGCCTTGGGTCTGATACACAGATCTGTGTGAAGTCTTGGCAGAGCAGCTGCTCAGGCACATAGAGAGACCCAGGAGTTTTACATACCCTGGCCCCGGGATCTCCGGCAAGGTGGGAAATTCATCCATACATATGCCTAGGAAGGGGAGGCTGAATCCAGGGAGCCAAGCAATGTCATTCTGCGGGCCCCACTTCCACAGCACCTCACAAATTAAGACTCACTGGCTTGGAATCCCAGCCAGCCAATGGCAGTGGGTTGAAGTCCGCCTGAGATGGGTCCAGGTTCCCAGGGGAATGGGTGACTGCCATCTCTGCGATTCCATTGACTTAACTGCTCTAGCCTGCTGACTGGAGAATACAGACAGTCTGGGAGGAAGGGTCCCCCACAACACAGCACAGCTGCCTTGCCAGATTGTGGCCAGACTGCTTTAAGCAGCACCTGGATCCATTTCTCCTCACTGAGCAGGATCTCCCTGCAGGAGCTTCAGTCACTCCAGTAGGGTTCTATGGACAGAGCTCTGATCTCTCCCTGGGATGGAGCTCCTGTGAGGAGGGATGGCTGTCATCTCTGCAGTTTGGTGAACTCAGCCACTCCAGCCTGTCAGCTTTGGAGATTGCAGGCAGTTTGGATGCAGACGTGTGCCCCATAATGCAGCACAACTGCTCTACCAAAAAGCAGCCAGACTGCTTCTTTGGGCAGATTCCTGATCCCATTCCTTCTGACTGGGTGAGACCTCCCCCAATGGGGGTTTCCAGACATCTCCTACAGGTGCGTGCAGGCTAGCAACAGGTTTTACCCCCTGGGACAGAGCTTCCAGAGAAAGGAGCTGGTTGTCATCTTTGCTGTTTCGTGGCCTTTGCTGGTGATACCTCCAGGTATGTAAGAACGAGGCCACTGGGGTCTGGAGCAGACCCCCAGCAAACCACAGCAGCCCTATGGTAGAGTGGGCTGACTGTTAACAAACAAACACAAAACAACAACAACAAAGACCCCAAAAAAGCCTCATTCAAATGTCAGCAACCTCAAAGATTGAAGGTAGATAAGCCCACAAAGATGAGAAAGAATCAATGCAAAATTGCTGAAAACTCAAAAAGCCAGAGTGCCTTTTCTTCTCCAAATGACCACAACACCTTTCCAGCAACGGCACAGAACCGGGCTGAGGCTGAAATGGTTGAATTGACAGAAGTAGGCTTCAGAGGTGGGTAATAATGAATTTCACTGAGCTAAAGGAGCATGCTGTAACCCAATGCAAAGAAGCTAGGAATCATGATAAAACAATTCAGGAGCTGATAGCCAGAATAGCCAGTTTAGATAGGAACATAGCCAACTCAATGGAGCCGAAAAACACAACACAAGACCTTCACAATGCAATCACAAGTATCAATAGTGGAATAGACCAAGTGGAGGAAAGAATCTTAGAGCTTGAAGACTGTCATTTTGAAATAAGACAGAGAATAATAGAGAAAAAAGAATGAAAAGGAATGAACAAAACCTCCAAGAAACATAGCGTTATGTAAAGAGACCAAACCTACAACTAACCAGGGTACTTGAAAGAGATGGGGAGAATGGAACCAAGTTGTAAAACATACTTCAGGATATCATATAGGAGAACTTCTCCACCTAGCAAGACAAGCCAACATTCAAATTCAGGAAATGCAGAAAATACCAGGGAGATACTCCATGAGAAGATCAGCCTTAAGACACATAATCATCAGATTCTCCAAGGTCAAAAGGAAAGAAAAAATGTTAAGGGCAGCCATAGAGAAAGGCCAGGTCACCTACGAAGGGAAACCCATCAGACTAACAGCAGACCTCTCAGCAGAAACCCTACAAACTGGAAGAGATTGGGTGCCAGTACTCAACATTCTTGAAGAAAAGGATTTCCAATCCATAATTTCATATCTGATCAAACTAAGCTTCATAAGTGAAGCAGAAATAAGATCCTTTTCAGACAAGCAAATGCTGAGGGAATTTGTCACACCAGGTCTGCCTGGCAAGAGGTCCTAAAGGAAGCACTAAATATGGAAAGGAAAAACCATTACCAGCCACTACAAAAACACACTGAAGTACACAGACCAGTGACACTATGAAGCAACCATGTACACAAGTCTGCATAATAGCCAGCTAGCATCATGATAACAGGATCAAATTAATACATAACAACACTAACCTTAAATGTAAATGGACTAAATGCCGCAATTAAAAGACACAGAATGGCAAGCAGGGTAAAGAACAAAAACCTATCAGTATGCTGTCTTTGATACCCATCTCATGTGCAAAGATACATATATGCCCAAAATAAAGGGATAGAGGGAAATTTACCAAGCAAATGGAAAACAGAAAAAAGCAGAGGTTGCAATCCTAGTTTCTGACAAAACAGACTTTAAACCAACAAAGATCAAAAAAGACAAGGGCAGTACATAAAGGTAAAAGGTTCAATTCAATAGGAAGAGCTAACTATCCTAAATATGTATGCACCCAATACAGGAGCACCCAAATTCATAAAGCAAGTTCTCAGAGACCTACAAAGAGACTTAGGCTGTCATACAATAGTCTCACACAACACTTTAACACCCCACTGACAATATGAGAAAGATCATTGAGACAGAAAATTGTCCGGAGCTGTGAGGTTTGGAAATTGCTGCAGCCTCTGTTGCTTAAACTCCACATTGTAAAGACAAGATGGCGCACTTCCTGGTTCTTCATCATCAACACTTCCCGCATGTGCGAATTTTTCCCGCCCACGGGTAGATTACCTCCCGTCCGGATATGACTAAGTCTACCGAGCATGCGTCCGGTGACGTCTCTCATTATTCCCCTCCCCTCCTGCTCTGAGCCCTTCCTCTTACCTGGCAGCATATATAAGGCATTACACCGCCGCCATTAAATGAGACTTGATCAGAATACTGTCTTGTCTCCATTTCTTGTGTCTCTTGTCTCTCATAATTCCCACCCCCTCCTTCAAGGTCTGTGTTAATGATCCCGCTGGAGGGGACATGTGGCGCCCAAACGCGGGGCTTGGATACGAGGGAACTGCGTGAGGAAGAGGGCGCATAGAAAGGCCGGCGACTAAAGTGAAAGAAAAGTTCCTCTGACCGTCGTGGGAGCCTGCTGCGTCGGGATAGAGGGTAAGTTACGCGCCCGAAATGGGACAAGAATTAAGCCAACATCAAATCTACGTAGGACAATTAAAAGAGGCTTTAAAGACACGGGGAGTAAAGGTTAAAAGTGGTGACTTATTTAGATTTTTTGATTTCGTGAAAGATACCTGCCCTTGGTTCCCACAGGAAGGAACCATTGATATAAAAAGATGGCGGAGGGTGGGAGACACCTTTCAAGATTATTATAATACCTTTGGTCCGGAAAAAGTTCCTGTAACCGCCTTTTCTTATTGGAATTTAATCAAAGATCTTATAGACATAAAGGGGGCCATCCACAAGTAATGGCTGCAGTTGCCCAGACTGAGGAGATTTTAAAGGTCAGCTCTCAGACTGACCTTGGGAGCCCCCCACCAGACAAAGAAGTAGATCTTATTTCCCTTGAAAGTGATGACGAGGGGGCCAAGGCTCCTTCTGTAAAAGACAAAGTGATGCTAGGCGAGAAAAGGCCCAAAAAATACCCAATTTTGCAAACCGCACAAAAAGACAAAAGTAACGACAATCCTGACATTTCAGATGTACGAATTAGAGGAAGAGGCAGCTAAATATCATAATCCTAACTGGCCTCCCTTTTTCTCGCACCCACCTCCCTAATAATGGGACACGTGGCGTTTCTGCGCCCAACGTAATGGCAGTAGTTAATCCAAAAGAGGAACTCAAAGAAAAAATCGCTCAGCTAGAAGAACAAATTAAGCTAGAAGAGTTACATCAGTCATTAATTACTAGGCTACAAAAATTAAAAACAGGAAATGAGAGCGTAACCAATACAGAGAATATGGGAGGTTTCCCTCGCCCACTTCAGCGGCCCGGACAACATGTCCCAAAAGGAAGATTTTCTACTAGCCGAGATAGAGAAGAATCCTCCCCTAAAGATATCTTCCCGGTAACTGAAACAATAGATGGACAGGGCCAGGCCTGGAGACATCATAATGGATTTGATTTCACTGTCATAAAAGAATTAAAAACTGCTCTTTCTCAATATGGGGCTACTGCTCCATATACTCTTGCTATAGTAGAATCTGTGGCCGATAATTGGCTCACTCCAACAGATTGGAACACACTAGTCAGAGCCGTCCTCTCAGGAGGAGATCACTTGATATGGAATCGGAGTTTTTTGAAAATTGCAGAGATACAGCCAAAAGAAATCAACAAGGAGGGAATGGTGGGACTTTGATATGTTAACTGGCTCGGGTAATTATACCGACACTGACGCTCAGATGCAATACGACCCCGGATTATTTTCACAAATCCAGGCGGCCGCTACAAAAGCCTGGAGGAAACTCCCTGTTAAGGGAGACCCAGGAGCTTCGCTCACTGGAGTCAAGCAGGGACCTGATGAGCCGTTTGCAGATTTTGTACACAGGCTCATAACAACAGCAGGAAGGATTTTTGGTAATGCCGAGGCGGGTGTAGATTATGTTAAACAATTGGCTTATGAAAATGCCAATCCAGCCTGTCAAGCGGCAATTCGACCTTATAGAAAGAAAACAGATTTAACTGGATATATCCGTCTATGCTCAGACATTGGGCCCTCTTATCAACAGGGTTTAGCAATGGCCGCAGCTTTCAGTGGACAAACTGTAAAAGACTTCTTTAACAATAAGAACAAAGAAAAAGGGGGGTGTTTTAAGTGTGGCAGAAGGGGACATTTCGCAAAAGATTGCCGCGGAGATTCGAATAAATACCCCGAAGTAAAGGTCCCAGGCCTTTGCCCAAGGTGCAAAAGAGGAAAACATTGGGCTAATGAGTGCAAATCTAAAACTGACAGGGAAATCCTTTAACACCCCAACAGGGAAATGGAATGAGGGGCCAGCCCCAGGCCCCGAAACAAGCTGATGGGGCGGTCAGTTTTGTTCCAGCCAGCAACAACAATCCATTTCGAAGCTTAGTAGAGCAACCCCAGGAAGTGCGGGACTGGACCTCTGTTCCACCTCCCACACAGTATTAACGCCTGAGATGGGGGCACAAGCTTTAAGCACTGGGATATATGGGCCTTTGCCTCCTGATACCTTTGGATTAGTATTGGGAAGGAGTAGTGTCACTATGAAAGGTCTACAAGTTTTTCCAGGGATAATCGATAACGACTATACTGGAGAAATTAAAATAATGGCCAGGGCTGTTGATAATATTATTACTGTCCCTCAAGGGGATAGAATAGCTCAGTTAGTCCTACTACCTCTAATTAAAACAACTAATAAAGTCCAGCATTTTAACAGAGCAAAGGGAGGTTTTGGATCTTCGAACATATATTGGGTACAGCCGATCACCAATCAAAAGCCCTCCCTGACCTTGTGGCTAGATGGTAAGCCGTTTACAGGTTTAATAGATACGGGGGCTGATGGAACCATCATCACACAAGAAGACTGGCCCTCTCACTGGCCTACCACAGAAACTTTAACTAACTTAAGAGGAATTGGACAAAGCAATAATCCCAGACAAAGCTCTAAGTACCTTACTTGGAAAGACAAAGAAAATAATTCAGGCCTCATTAAACCGTTTGTTATCCCAAAATTACCTGTTAATCTCTGGGGCCGAGACCTACTCTCCCAGATGAAAATCATAATGTGCAGCCCTAACGATATAGCTACTGCACAAATGCTAGCCCAAGGGTATAGCCCCGGAAAAAGACTAGGAAAAAGAGAAAATGGTATTCTACAGCCTATTCCAACTTTAGGACAATCTGACACAAAGGGGTTTGGAAATTTTTAGCGTTGGCCACTGACATGCCTGCACCCCAAAGGTGCGCTGACCCCATAACATGGAAGTCAGATGAGCCCATTTGGTTGATCAGTGGCCATTAACCCATGAAAAACTCGCTGCCACCCAGCAGTTAGTGCAGGAACAATTAGAGGCAGGGCACATTACAGAAAGTAACTCTCCTTGGAACACACCCATATTTGTCATAAAAAAGAAGTCTGGAAAATGGAGACTCTTACAAGATTTAAGAGCAGTAAATGCTACTATGGTCCTTATGGGAGCTTTACAGCCCGGACTACCCTCCCCGGTAGCAATCCCTCAAGGATATTTTAAAATTATCATAGATCTTAAAGATCGCTTTTTTACAATTCCCCTTCATCCTGCCGACCAAAAGCGATTTGCCTTTAGCTTGCCATCTATAAATTTTAAAGAACCAATGAAGCGATATCAATGGAAGGTGTTACCTCAAGGCATGGCCAACAGTCCTACCTTGTGCCAAAAATATGTAGCTACAGCCCTACACTTAGTCAGAAAGACATGGAAACAAATATATATTATACATTATATGGATGACATCCTCATAGCAGGAAAGATAGGAGAGCAAGTATTACAGTGTTTTGCTCAACTCAAACAAGAACTAAATATGGCAGGGTTACAAATAGCTCCAGAAAAGGTACAACTACAAGACCCCTATACATATTTGGGTTTCCAAATGTACGGGCCAAGAATTAATAATCAAAGGGCAGTTATCCGTAAAGATAAATTACAAACCTTAATGATTTTCAAAAACTCCTCGGGGACATAAATTGGCTTAGACCATACTTAAAACTTACCACGGGAGACTTAAAACCTTTATTTGACACCCTAAGGGGAGACCCAAACCCCAATTCTCTTAGGTTTTTATCAAAAGAAGCTCTTTCTTCACTTAATAAGGTAGAGACAGCCATTGCAGAACAATTTGTTACTTCCATAGACTATTCACAGCCATTAACCTTTTTGATATTTAACACAACACTGACACCTACTGGTTTGTTTTGGCAAAATGACCCTATTATGTGGGTCCACTTGCCTTCATCTCCCAAAAAGGTATTGCTACCCTATTATGATGCCATAGCCGATCTAATTATCTTGGGTAGAGACAATAGCAAAAAATATTTTGGAATTGAACCTTTCACAATCATACAACCTTATTCTAAGCCACAAATCCATTGGTTAATGCAAAATACAGAAACATGGCCGATTGCTTGTGCCTCTTATGCTGGTAGTTTAGATAACCATTACCCGCCAAATAAGCTTATTCAATTTTGTAAACTACATGCTTTTATCTTTCCTCGTGTTATTAGTAAAACACCTTTAGATAATGCCTTATTAATATTTACTGATGGGTCATCCACAGGAACAGCTGCATATACCTTTGCCGATACCACCGTTAAATTCAATACCAACCCACTTCAGCTCAACTAGTAGAATTACAAGCTCTAATTGCAGTACTGCCAAACTCCCTAATCAGGCTCTTAATATTTATACCGACAGTGCCTACTTAGCTCACTCAATACCTTTGCTTGAGACCGCAGCACAAATCAAACATGTGTCAGACACAGCCAACTTATTTTTACAATGCCAATAATTAATATGTAGCAGATCAACCCCTTTCTTTCTTCTTGGACATATTAGAGCTCACTCTGGACTGCCAGGACCCCTATCCCAAGGCAACCAAATGGCTGACTTGGCAACCAAAACAGTAGCTGTAACTACAAATACAAACCTAGATCAGGCACTGACTGCTCACGCCCTACACCATCTTAATGCTCAAACTCTAAGATTAATGTTTTAAATAACTAGAGAACAAGCTAGACAAATAGTTAAACAATGCCAGACATGTATAACCTACCTACCAGTCCCTCACTTAGGAGTAAACCCCAGAGGACTAGTTCCTAATATGATCTGGCAAATGGATGTCACCCATTATTCAGAATTTGGCAATTTAAAATATATTCATGTATGTATAGATACGTTTAGTGGATTTATACTAGCCACCCTACAGACAGGTGAAGCTACCAAACATGTCATAGCTCATCTACTACACTGTTTCTCTATAATTGGAAAGCCTAAACAACTAAAAACAGACAATGGTCCTGGCTATACATCCAAAGCCTTCCAAGACTTTTGTCTTAAATTACTAATAAAACACACTATTGGTATCCCATATAATCCTCAAGGACAAGGAATAGTTGAAAGAGCTCACCTATCCTTAAAAACTACCATTGATAAGATAAAAAAGGGGGAATGGTACCCTACTAAGGGCACCCCTAGAAATATCTTAATCACTCACTCTTTATTTTGAATTTTTTAAATCTAGACGATTTAAACAAATCAGCAGCTGATCGATTTTGGCATTCTGACTCCAAAAAACAATTTGCCATGGTCAAATGGAGAGACCCATTAGACAACACATGGCATGGTCCTGACCCAGTGTTAATCTGGGGCAGAGGCTCAGTTTGTGTTTTTTCCCAAGCTCATGATGCAGCCAGATGGCTACCGGAACGACTGGTAAGACAGGTACCTAACAATAGTCAATCCAGGGAGTAATTTTCTCCCTGAGAATACTCTTTTCCTCTATTACAGAGATGAACTCCAACTACAGATTCCTCTGGACCTTAGTGCTGACCTACAAGGCATTCCAGGTTCATGCCGGCTTCGGCGATCCACGTGAAGCCCTCACAATAATACAACAACGGCATGGTAAGCCCTGTGATTGCGCTGGGGGATATTTCGCCAGCCCACCTAATTCTTATATAACAACAGTATCTTGCTCCTCTTACACAGCATACCTACCGCTTAACTCCCTTAAGTGGAGGTGTGTATCTACCCCAAGAATATCTAGTGGAGGGGACAACATAAACTGCCCTTGCACTACATTTATAGATTCTATACACAGCTCCTGCTTCACCGCTTATCAAAAATGTACCTCTGGTGGTAAAACATACTATACGTCTATCTTAACCAGAACTAGAACCCCTGCTATAGGGGCCAGCAATGTCCCTACAGTTTTAGGAAATACCAATAACCTTATATCGGCTGGCTGTACTGGAACTATAGGACAGCCTGTCTGTTGGAATGTTCACCCCCCTCTTCATATCTCTGATGGAGGAGGACCACAAGACAAGGCCCGAGAAATTACAGTACACAAAAAACTTGAGAAGTTACAAAGGTATCTGTACCCGGAATTCACTACCACCCCTTGGCCCTGCCCAAAACTCGTGGGAAAGAAAAAATCGATGCCCAGACCTTTGACCTCCTCACTGTTACACATAGTCTACTCAATAATTCCAACTCTGGTCTAGCCAGTGATTGCTGGCTATGCTTACCATTAGGGGATCCTGTTCCTCTTGCCATACCCAGTAATGACTCAAGATATATATCCAATACTTCCTGTACAATCATTCCTCCCCTTTGAGTACAGCCCCTCGAATTCTCTAACTCCTCATGCATCTACTCTCCATTTCTCAATAATTCCTACGACATTGACGTAGGCATAGCTGAGTTCACTAATTGCTCTATTATCACTAATGTTTTCCACTCGCTGTGTGCCCCAAACAGTTCAGTTTTCATATGTGGCAACAATAGAGCATATACATATTTGCCCACAAATTGGACAGGACTTTGTATCCTAGCCGCCCTTCTGCCAGATATAGACATTATTCCTGGAGATGAGCCTGTACCTATTCCGGCCATAGATCATTTTTTAGGAAGAAACAAGAGGGCAATACAATTTATCCCCCTACTTGTAGGATTGGGCATAACCACTGCTGTAACAACGGGGGCTACTAGTCTAGGGGTTTCTGTTACTCAATACACCAAATTATCTCACCAATTAATCTCAGATATACAGGCTCTCTCAAGCACTATACAGGATCTACAAGATCAAGTAGACTCCCTGGCCGAAGTAGTACTCCAGAATAGGAGAGGCCTAGATTTGTTAACTGCAGAACAGGGAGGTATCTGTTTAGCTTTACAGGAAAAGTGCTGTTTTTACGCCAACAAGTCCGGGATCGTCAGAGACAAAATCAAACGACTACAAGAAGACTTAGAAAAACGACGAAAAGAGATGATTGATAACCCACTCTGGACTGGTTTCCATGGACTCCTCCCTTATATCTTACCATTATTGGGCCCCCTGATTTGTTTGTTACTCTTACTTTCTTTGGGACCTATGATCTTCAATAAGCTCATGACATTTATTAAGCAACAGATCGAGGCTATCCAAGCCAAACCCATCCAGGTACATTATCATCACCTAGAACAGGAAGATTACGGTGGTCCACACTTATGCTTGCTATAAACCACCTTCCCTGTGCGCTGAACTGGACAGCCAATGACGGGTAAGAGAGTGTCATCTCTCACTAACCTAAGACAGGAGGGCCGTCATAGCTACTGCCTAATCCCATGACGGGTACCAGTGAAGAGATGTGTCACTCCAACCTAAGACAGGCGCAGTTCCCGGGGGCTATCTTCTAGTTATTAATAATATAAAAAAGGAGGACCTGTCCGGAGCTGTGAGGTTTGGAAATTGCTGCAGCCTCTGTTGCTTAAACTCCACATTGTAAAGACAAGATGGCGCACTTCCTGGTTCTTCATCATCAACCCTTCCCGCACGCGCGAATTTTTCCTGCCCGCGGGTAGATTACCTCCCGCGTCCGGATATGACTAAGTCTACCGAGCATGCGTCCGGTGACGTCTCTCATTATTCCCCTCCCCTCCTGCTCTGAGCCCTTCCTCTTACCTGGCAGCACATATAAGGCATTACACCGCCGCCATTAATGAGACTTGATCAGAATACTGTCTTGTCTCCATTTCTTGTGTCTCTTGTCTCTCATAATTCCCACCCCCTCCTTCAAGGTCTGTGTTAATGATCCCGCTGGAGGGGACATGTGGCGCCCAAACGCGGGGCTTGGATACGAGGGAACTGCGTGAGGAAGAGGGCGCATAGAAAGGCCGGCGACTAAAGTGAAAGAAAAGTTCCTCTGACCGTCGTGGGAGCCTGCTGCGTCGGGATAGAGGGTAAGTTACGCGCCCGAAATGGGACAAGAATTAAGCCAACATCAAATCTACGTAGGACAATTAAAAGAGGCTTTAAAGACACGGGGAGTAAAGGTTAAAAGTGGTGACTTATTTAGATTTTTTGATTTCGTGAAAGATACCTGCCCTTGGTTCCCACAGGAAGGAACCATTGATATAAAAAGATGGCGGAGGGTGGGAGACACCTTTCAAGATTATTATAATACCTTTGGTCCGGAAAAAGTTCCTGTAACCGCCTTTTCTTATTGGAATTTAATCAAAGATCTTATAGACATAAAGGGGGCCAATCCACAAGTAATGGCTGCAGTTGCCCAGACTGAGGAGATTTTAAAGGTCAGCTCTCAGACTGACCTTGGGAGCCCCCCACCAGACAAAGAAGTAGATCTTATTTCCCTTGAAAGTGATGACGAGGGGGCCAAGGCTCCTTCTGTAAAAGACAAAGTGATGCTAGGCGAGAAAAGGCCCAAAAAATACCCAATTTTGCAAACCGCACAAAAAGACAAAAGTAACGACAATCCTGACATTTCAGATGTACGAATTAGAGGAAGAGGCAGCTAAATATCATAATCCTAACTGGCCTCCCTTTTTCTCGCACCCACCTCCCTAATAATGGGACACGTGGCGTTTCTGCGCCCAACGTAATGGCAGTAGTTAATCCAAAAGAGGAACTCAAAGAAAAAATCGCTCAGCTAGAAGAACAAATTAAGCTAGAAGAGTTACATCAGTCATTAATTACTAGGCTACAAAAATTAAAAACAGGAAATGAGAGCGTAACCAATACAGAGAATATGGGAGGTTTCCCTCGCCCACTTCAGCGGCCCGGACAACATGTCCCAAAAGGAAGATTTTCTACTAGCCGAGATAGAGAAGAATCCTCCCCTAAAGATATCTTCCCGGTAACTGAAACAATAGATGGACAGGGCCAGGCCTGGAGACATCATAATGGATTTGATTTCACTGTCATAAAAGAATTAAAAACTGCTCTTTCTCAATATGGGGCTACTGCTCCATATACTCTTGCTATAGTAGAATCTGTGGCCGATAATTGGCTCACTCCAACAGATTGGAACACACTAGTCAGAGCCGTCCTCTCAGGAGGAGATCACTTGATATGGAAATCGGAGTTTTTTGAAAATTGCAGAGATACAGCCAAAAGAAATCAACAAGGAGGGAATGGTTGGGACTTTGATATGTTAACTGGCTCGGGTAATTATACCGACACTGACGCTCAGATGCAATACGACCCCGGATTATTTTCACAAATCCAGGCGGCCGCTACAAAAGCCTGGAGGAAACTCCCTGTTAAGGGAGACCCAGGAGCTTCGCTCACTGGAGTCAAGCAGGGACCTGATGAGCCGTTTGCAGATTTTGTACACAGGCTCATAACAACAGCAGGAAGGATTTTTGGTAATGCCGAGGCGGGTGTAGATTATGTTAAACAATTGGCTTATGAAAATGCCAATCCAGCCTGTCAAGCGGCAATTCGACCTTATAGAAAGAAAACAGATTTAACTGGATATATCCGTCTATGCTCAGACATTGGGCCCTCTTATCAACAGGGTTTAGCAATGGCCGCAGCTTTCAGTGGACAAACTGTAAAAGACTTCTTTAACAATAAGAACAAAGAAAAAGGGGGGTGTTTTAAGTGTGGCAGAAGGGGACATTTCGCAAAAGATTGCCGCGGAGATTCGAATAAATACCCCGAAGTAAAGGTCCCAGGCCTTTGCCCAAGGTGCAAAAGAGGAAAACATTGGGCTAATGAGTGCAAATCTAAAACTGACAGGGAAATCCTTTAACACCCCAACAGGGAAATGGAATGAGGGGCCAGCCCCAGGCCCCGAAACAAGCTGATGGGGCGGTCAGTTTTGTTCCAGCCAGCAACAACAATCCATTTCGAAGCTTAGTAGAGCAACCCCAGGAAGTGCGGGACTGGACCTCTGTTCCACCTCCCACACAGTATTAACGCCTGAGATGGGGGCACAAGCTTTAAGCACTGGGATATATGGGCCTTTGCCTCCTGATACCTTTGGATTAGTATTGGGAAGGAGTAGTGTCACTATGAAGGTCTACAAGTTTTTCCAGGGATAATCGATAACGACTATACTGGAGAAATTAAAATAATGGCCAGGCTGTTGATAATATTATTACTGTCCCTCAAGGGGATAGAATAGCTCAGTTAGTCCTACTACCTCTAATTAAAACAACTAATAAAGTCCAGCATTTTAACAGAGCAAAGGGAGGTTTTGGATCTTCGAACATATATTGGGTACAGCCGATCACCAATCAAAAGCCCTCCCTGACCTTGTGGCTAGATGGTAAGCCGTTTACAGGTTTAATAGATACGGGGGCTGATGGAACCATCATCACACAAGAAGACTGGCCCTCTCACTGGCCTACCACAGAAACTTTAACTAACTTAAGAGGAATTGGACAAAGCAATAATCCCAGACAAAGCTCTAAGTACCTTACTTGGAAAGACAAAGAAAATAATTCAGGCCTCATTAAACCGTTTGTTATCCCAAAATTACCTGTTAATCTCTGGGGCCGAGACCTACTCTCCCAGATGAAAATCATAATGTGCAGCCCTAACGATATAGCTACTGCACAAATGCTAGCCCAAGGGTATAGCCCCGGAAAAAGACTAGGAAAAAGAGAAAATGGTATTCTACAGCCTATTCCAACTTTAGGACAATCTGACACAAAGGGGTTTGGAAATTTTTAGCGTTGGCCACTGACATGCCTGCACCCCAAAGGTGCGCTGACCCCATAACATGGAAGTCAGATGAGCCCATTTGGGTTGATCAGTGGCCATTAACCCATGAAAAACTCGCTGCCACCCAGCAGTTAGTGCAGGAACAATTAGAGGCAGGGCACATTACAGAAAGTAACTCTCCTTGGAACACACCCATATTTGTCATAAAAAAGAAGTCTGGAAAATGGAGACTCTTACAAGATTTAAGAGCAGTAAATGCTACTATGGCCCTTATGGGAGCTTTACAGCCCGGACTACCCTCCCCGGTAGCAATCCCTCAAGGATATTTTAAAATTATCATAGATCTTAAAGATCGCTTTTTTACAATTCCCCTTCATCCTGCCGACCAAAAGCGATTTGCCTTTAGCTTGCCATCTATAAATTTTAAAGAACCAATGAAGCGATATCAATGGAAGGTGTTACCTCAAGGCATGGCCAACAGTCCTACCTTGTGCCAAAAATATGTAGCTACAGCCCTACACTTAGTCAGAAAGACATGGAAACAAATATATATTATACATTATATGGATGACATCCTCATAGCAGGAAAGATAGGAGAGCAAGTATTACAGTGTTTTGCTCAACTCAAACAAGAACTAAATATGGCAGGGTTACAAATAGCTCCAGAAAAGGTACAACTACAAGACCCCTATACATATTTGGGTTTCCAAATGTACGGGCCAAGAATTAATAATCAAAGGGCAGTTATCCGTAAAGATAAATTACAAACCCTTAATGATTTTCAAAAACTCCTCGGGGACATAAATTGGCTTAGACCATACTTAAAACTTACCACGGGAGACTTAAAACCTTTATTTGACACCCTAAGGGGAGACCCAAACCCCAATTCTCTTAGGTTTTTATCAAAAGAAGCTCTTTCTTCACTTAATAAGGTAGAGACAGCCATTGCAGAACAATTTGTTACTTCCATAGACTATTCACAGCCATTAACCTTTTTGATATTTAACACAACACTGACACCTACTGGTTTGTTTTGGCAAAATGACCCTATTATGTGGGTCCACTTGCCTTCATCTCCCAAAAAGGTATTGCTACCCTATTATGATGCCATAGCCGATCTAATTATCTTGGGTAGAGACAATAGCAAAAAATATTTTGGAATTGAACCTTTCACAATCATACAACCTTATTCTAAGCCACAAATCCATTGGTTAATGCAAAATACAGAAACATGGCCGATTGCTTGTGCCTCTTATGCTGGTAGTTTAGATAACCATTACCCGCCAAATAAGCTTATTCAATTTTGTAAACTACATGCTTTTATCTTTCCTCGTGTTATTAGTAAAACACCTTTAGATAATGCCTTATTAATATTTACTGATGGGTCATCCACAGGAACAGCTGCATATACCTTTGCCGATACCACCGTTAAATTCAATACCAACCACACTTCAGCTCAACTAGTAGAATTACAAGCTCTAATTGCAGTACTGCCAAACTTCCCTAATCAGGCTCTTAATATTTATACCGACAGTGCCTACTTAGCTCACTCAATACCTTTGCTTGAGACCGCAGCACAAATCAAACATGTGTCAGACACAGCCAACTTATTTTTACAATGCCAATAATTAATATGTAGCAGATCAACCCCTTTCTTTCTTGGACATATTAGAGCTCACTCTGGACTGCCAGGACCCCTATCCCAAGGCAACCAAATGGCTGACTTGGCAACCAAAACAGTAGCTGTAACTACAAATACAAACCTAGATCAGGCACTGACTGCTCACGCCCTACACCATCTTAATGCTCAAACTCTAAGATTAATGTTTAAAATAACTAGAGAACAAGCTAGACAAATAGTTAAACAATGCCAGACATGTATAACCTACCTACCAGTCCCTCACTTAGGAGTAAACCCCAGAGGACTAGTTCCTAATATGATCTGGCAAATGGATGTCACCCATTATTCAGAATTTGGCAATTTAAAATATATTCATGTATGTATAGATACGTTTAGTGGATTTATACTAGCCACCCTACAGACAGGTGAAGCTACCAAACATGTCATAGCTCATCTACTACACTGTTTCTCTATAATTGGAAAGCCTAAACAACTAAAAACAGACAATGGTCCTGGCTATACATCCAAAGCCTTCCAAGACTTTTGTCTTAAATTACTAATAAAACACACTATTGGTATCCCATATAATCCTCAAGGACAAGGAATAGTTGAAAGAGCTCACCTATCCTTAAAAACTACCATTGATAAGATAAAAAAGGGGGAATGGTACCCTACTAAGGGCACCCCTAGAAATATTCTTAATCACTCACTCTTTATTTTGAATTTTTTAAATCTAGACGATTTAAACAAATCAGCAGCTGATCGATTTTGGCATTCTGACTCCAAAAAACAATTTGCCATGGTCAAATGGAGAGACCCATTAGACAACACATGGCATGGTCCTGACCCAGTGTTAATCTGGGGCAGAGGCTCAGTTTGTGTTTTTTCCCAAGCTCATGATGCAGCCAGATGGCTACCGGAACGACTGGTAAGACAGGTACCTAACAATAGTCAATCCAGGGAGTAATTTTCTCCTGAGAATACTCTTTTCCTCTATTACAGAGATGAACTCCAACTACAGATTCCTCTGGACCTTAGTGCTGACCTACAAGGCATTCCAGGTTCATGCCGGCTTCGGCGATCCACGTGAAGCCCTCACAATAATACAACAACGGCATGGTAAGCCCTGTGATTGCGCTGGGGGATATTTCGCCAGCCCACCTAATTCTTATATAACAACAGTATCTTGCTCCTCTTACACAGCATACCTACCGCTTAACTCCCTTAAGTGGAGGTGTGTATCTACCCCAAGAATATCTAGTGGAGGGGACAACATAAACTGCCCTTGCACTACATTTATAGATTCTATACACAGCTCCTGCTTCACCGCTTATCAAAAATGTACCTCTGGTGGTAAAACATACTATACGTCTATCTTAACCAGAACTAGAACCCCTGCTATAGGGGCCAGCAATGTCCCTACAGTTTTAGGAAATACCAATAACCTTATATCGGCTGGCTGTACTGGAACTATAGGACAGCCTGTCTGTTGGAATGTTCACCCCCCTCTTCATATCTCTGATGGAGGAGGACCACAAGACAAGGCCCGAGAAATTACAGTACACAAAAAACTTGAGAAGTTACAAAGGTATCTGTACCCGGAAATTCACTACCACCCCTTGGCCCTGCCCAAAACTCGTGGGAAAGAAAAAATCGATGCCCAGACCTTTGACCTCCTCACTGTTACACATAGTCTACTCAATAATTCCAACTCTGGTCTAGCCAGTGATTGCTGGCTATGCTTACCATTAGGGGATCCTGTTCCTCTTGCCATACCCAGTAATGACTCAAGATATATATCCAATACTTCCTGTACAATCATTCCTCCCCTTTGAGTACAGCCCCTCGAATTCTCTAACTCCTCATGCATCTACTCTCCATTTCTCAATAATTCCTACGACATTGACGTAGGCATAGCTGAGTTCACTAATTGCTCTATTATCACTAATGTTTTCCACTCGCTGTGTGCCCCAAACAGTTCAGTTTTCATATGTGGCAACAATAGAGCATATACATATTTGCCCACAAATTGGACAGGACTTTGTATCCTAGCCGCCCTTCTGCCAGATATAGACATTATTCCTGGAGATGAGCCTGTACCTATTCCGGCCATAGATCATTTTTTAGGAAGAAACAAGAGGGCAATACAATTTATCCCCCTACTTGTAGGATTGGGCATAACCACTGCTGTAACAACGGGGGCTACTAGTCTAGGGGTTTCTGTTACTCAATACACCAAATTATCTCACCAATTAATCTCAGATATACAGGCTCTCTCAAGCACTATACAGGATCTACAAGATCAAGTAGACTCCCTGGCCGAAGTAGTACTCCAGAATAGGAGAGGCCTAGATTTGTTAACTGCAGAACAGGGAGGTATCTGTTTAGCTTTACAGGAAAAGTGCTGTTTTTACGCCAACAAGTCCGGGATCGTCAGAGACAAAATCAAACGACTACAAGAAGACTTAGAAAAACGACGAAAAGAGATGATTGATAACCCACTCTGGACTGGTTTCCATGGACTCCTCCCTTATATCTTACCATTATTGGGCCCCCTGATTTGTTTGTTACTCTTACTTTCTTTGGGACCTATGATCTTCAATAAGCTCATGACATTTATTAAGCAACAGATCGAGGCTATCCAAGCCAAACCCATCCAGGTACATTATCATCACCTAGAACAGGAAGATTACGGTGGTCCACACTTATGCTTGCTATAAACCACCTTCCCTGTGCGCTGAACTGGACAGCCAATGACGGGTAAGAGAGTGTCATCTCTCACTAACCTAAGACAGGAGGGCCGTCATAGCTACTGCCTAATCCCATGACGGGTACCAGTGAAGAGATGTGTCACTCCAACCTAAGACAGGCGCAGTTCCCGAGGGGCTATCTTCTAGTTATTAATAATATAAAAAAGGAGGACCTGTCCGGAGCTGTGAGGTTTGGAAATTGCTGCAGCCTCTGTTGCTTAAACTCCACATTGTAAAGACAAGATGGCGCACTTCCTGGTTCTTCATCATCAACCCTTCCCGCACGCGCGAATTTTTCCTGCCCGCGGGTAGATTACCTCCCGCGTCCGGATATGACTAAGTCTACCGAGCATGCGTCCGGTGACGTCTCTCATTATTCCCCTCCCCTCCTGCTCTGAGCCCTTCCTCTTACCTGGCAGCACATATAAGGCATTACACCGCCGCCATTAAATGAGACTTGATCAGAATACTGTCTTGTCTCCATTTCTTGTGTCTCTTGTCTCTCATAATTCCCACCCCCTCCTTCAAGGTCTGTGTTAATGATCCCGCTGGACGGGACAGAAAATTAACAAAGATATTCAAAACCTGAACTCAGACCTGGATCAAGTGGACCTGATAGATATCTACAAAACTCTCCACCCAAATTCAATAGAATATGCATCCTTATTGCCACACGGCACTTACTCTAAAATTGATCACACAGTCAGAAGTAAAACACTCCTTAGCAAATGCAAAAGAACTGAAATCATAACAGTCTCCCAGACCACAGCAGAATTAAATTAGAACTCAAGAAACTCACTCAAAACCACACAACTACATGGAAATTGAACAACCTGCTCCTGAATGACTCTTGAGTAAATAGTGAAATTAAGGCAGAAATCAAGAAGTTATTTGAAACTAATGAGAACAAAGACACAACATATCAGAATCTCTGGGATGCGGCTAAAGCAGTGTTAAGAGGGAAATTTATAGCACGAAATGCCCACATGAAAAAGCTAGAAAGATCTTAAGTTACCAACTTAACATCTCAACTAAAAGAACTAGAGAACCAAGAGCAAACAAACTCCAAACCTAGCAGAAGACAAGAAATAACCAAGATCAGAGCTGAACTGAAGGAGATAGAGACATGAAAAACCCATCAAAAAATAAACAAATCCGGGAGGTGGTTTTTTGAAAAAATTAATAAAATAGCCTGCTAGCTAGACTGGTAAAGAAAAAAAGAGAGAAGAATCAAATAAACACAATTAGAAATGGTAAGGGGGATATCACCACTTACTCCACAGAAATACAGCCAACCATCAGAGAATACTATAAACATCTCTGTGCACATAAACTAGAAAATCTAGAAGAAATGAACAATCTCTGGACACATACACCCTCCCAAGACTGAACCAGGAAGGAAGTGAATCTTTCAATATACCAATAATGAGTTCTGAAATTGAGGTGATAATAAATAGCTTACCAAACAAAAGAAGACCAGGACCAGACAGATTCACAGCTGAATTCTACCAGAGGTACAAAGAAGAGCTGGTACCATTTCTACTGGAACTACTCCAAAAAATTGAAAAAGAGGAAGCCCTCCCTAACTCATTCTGTGAGGCCAGCATCACCCTGATACCAAAACCTGGGAGAGATGCAACAATAAAAGAAAACTTCAAGATGGATTAAAGACTTAAATGTAAAACCTCAAACTATAAAAACCCTAGTAGAAAATCTAGGCAATACCATTCAGGACATAGGTACGGACAAAAATTTTATGAAGAAAATAACAAAAGCAATTGCAACAAAAGCAAAAATTGACAAATGGAGTCTAGTTAAACTAAAGAACTTCTGCACAGCAAAAGAAACTATTATCAGAGTAAACAGTCAACCTACAGAATGGGAGAAAATTTTTGCAATCTACACATCTGACAAAGGCCTAATATCCAGTCTACAAGGAACATAAAGAAATTTATATGAAAAAAAACCTCATTAAAAAGTGGGCAAAGCAAGGTAATTTATAGATTCAATGCCATTCCCATTAAGCTACCAATGACTTTCTTCATAGAGTTGGAAAAAACTACTTTAAAATTCATATGGAACCAAAAAAGAGCCTGCATTGCCAAGACAATCCTAAGCCAAAAGAACAAAGCTGGAGGCATCATGCTACCTGACTTCAAACTATACTACAAGGCTACAGTAACCAAAACAGCATGGTACTGGTACCAAAACAGAGCTATAGACCAATGGGACAGTACAGAACCCTCAGAAATAATACCACACATCTATAACTATCTGATCTTTGACAAATCTGACAAAAACAAGAAATGGGGAAAGGATTCCCTATTTAATAAATGGTGCTGGGAAAACTGGCTAGCCATATGTAGAAAACTGAAACTGGATCCCTTATTTACACCTTATACAAAAATTAATTCAAGATGGATTAGAGACTTAAATGTTAGACCTAAAACCATAAAAACCCTAGAAGAAAACCTAGGCAATACCATTCAGGACATAGGCATGGGCAAGGACTTCATGTCTAAAACACCAAAAGCAATGGCAACAAAAGCCAAAATTGACAAATGGGATCTAATTAAAGTAAAGAACTTCTTCACAGCAAAAGAAACTACCATCAGAGTGAACAGGCAACCTACAGAATGGGAGAAAATTTTTGCAATCTACTCATCTGACAAAGGGCTAATATCCAGAACCTACAAAGAACTCAAACAAATTTACAAGAAGAAAACAAACAACTCTATCAAACAGCGGGCAAAGAATATGAACAGACACTTCTCAAAAGAAGACATTTATGCAGCCAACAGACACATGAAAAATGCTCATCATCGCTGGCCATCAGAGAAATGCAAATCAAAACCACAATGAGATACCATCGCACATCAGTTAGAATGGCAATCATTAAAAAGTCAGGAAACAACAGGTGCTGGAGAGGATGTGGAGAAATAGGAACACTTTTACACTGTTGGTGGGACTGTAAACTAGTTCAATCATTGTGGAAGACAGTGTGGCAATTCCTCAAGGATCTAGAACTAGAAATACCATTTGACCCAGCCATCCCATTACTGGATATATACCCGAAGGATTATAAATCATGCTGCTATAAAGACACATGCACACATATGTTTATTGTGGCACTGTTCACAATAGCAAAGGCTTGGAACCAACCCGAATGACCATCAATGACAGACTGGTTTAAGAAAATGTGGTACATATACACCATGGAATACTATGCAGCCATAAAAAAGGATGAGTTCATGTCCTTTGTAGGGACATGGATGTAGCTGGAAACCATCATTATCAGCAAATTATTGCAAGAAAAGAAAACCAAACACTGCATGTTCTCACTCATAGGTGGGAATTGAACAATGAGATCACTTGGACACAGGAAGGGGAACATCACACAACAGGGCCTGTTGTAGGGTAGGGGGAGGGAGGAGGGATAGCATTAGGAGATATACCTAATATTAATGACGAGTTAATGGGTGCAGCACACCAACATGGCACATGTATACATATGTAACAAACCTGCATGTTGTGCACATGTACCCTAGAACATGAAGTATAATAAAAAAAAAAAAGTGGGCAAAGGACATGAACAGAAGGCATACAGGAAGCCAACAAACCAAACATGAAAGAAAGCTCACCATCACTGATCATTAGAGAAATGCAAATCAAAATGACAATGAGATACTATCTCATGTCAATCAGAATAGCTATTATTAAAAAGTAAAAAAACAACAGATGCTGGCGAGGTTGCAGAGAAAAAGGAACGCTTTTACACTGTTGGTGGGAATGTAAATTAGTTCAGCCATTGTGGAAGATAGTGTGGTAATTCTTCATACACCTCGAAGCAGAAATACCATTTGACCCAGCAATCTCATTACTGAGTATATACCCAAAGGAATATAAATCATTCTGATATAAAGATACATGCACACATATGTTAATTGCAGCACTATTCACAATAGTAAAGGCATGGAATCAACCTAAATGCCCATCGATGATAGACTGGATAAAGAAAATGTGGTACATGTACACCATGGAATACTATGCAGCCATAAAAAGGAATCATGCCCTTTGTAGGGACATGGATGGAATTGGATAGATGGAATTGGAAGCCATTATCCTTAGCAAACTAATGCAGGAACAGAACACCAAACACTGCATGTTCTCGCTTATAGGTGGGATCTGAATGATGAGACTATATGGACACATGGGGTACAACAACACACACTGGGGCCGGTCAGGGGGTGTGGCAGGAGGGAGAGCATATGGAAGAATAGCTAATGGATACTGAGCTTAATATCTAGGTGATGGGATGATCTGGGCAGCAAACCACTATGGCACACATTTACCCTGCACCACACAAGATAGTGTGGTGATTCTTCATAGACCTCGAAGCAGAAATACCATTTGACCCAGCAATCTCATTACTGAGTATATACCCAAAGGAATATAAATCATTCTGATACAAAGATACATGCACACATATGTTAATTGCAGCACTATTCACAATAGTAAAGGCATGGAATCAACCTAAATGCCCATCAATGATAGACTGGATAAAGAAAATGTGGTACATGTACACCATGGAATACTATGCAGCCATAAAAAGGAATCACCACACTATCTTCCACAATGGCTGAACTAATTTACATTCCCACCAACAGTATAAAAGCGTTCCTTTTTCTCTGCAACCTCGCCAGCATCTGTTGTTTTTTTACTTTTTAATAATAGCTATTCTGATTGACATGAGATAGTATCTCATTGTCATTTTGATTTGCATTTCTCTAATGATCAGTGATGGTGAGCTTTCTTTCATGTTTGGTTTGTGTAACAAACCTGCACATCCTGCACATGTACCCAAGAACTTAAAAGTTGAAGAAAAAAAGAACTTAAATAAAATAAAATATGTAAACATATAATAAAATATATTTTTTTCTTTATAAAAAAATGAAGAATTACTACATATTCCAGCAATCTCACTTCTGGGTATATATCCAAAGGATCTGAAATCAGTATATTGAAGAAGTATCTGCACTCCCATGTTCATTGCAGCAGTATTCACACTTGATCTTAGCCAAAAGGCCAAGAAGTAATATTGGGTAAAGAAAATGTGACATATATACACAATTGAATACTATATGGCTTTTAAAAAGAAGGAAATTCCGGCCGGGCTCAGTGGCTCATGCCTGTAATCCCAGCACTTTGGGAGGCCGAGGCAGGTGGATCACCTGAGGTCAGGAGTTCGAGACCAGCCTGGCCAACATGGTGAAAACCCATCTCTACTAAATATGTAAGAATTAGCCGGGTGTGGTGGTACATGCCTGTGATCCCAGCTACTCAAGAGGCTGAGGCAGGAGAATCACTTGAACCCGGGAGGCAGAGGTTGCAGTGAACTGAGATCATGCCTCTGCATTCCAGTCTGGGCAACAGTGCGAGACTCCATCTCAAAAAATAAATAAAAATAAAAAATAATAAAAATAAAAAGAAGGAAATTCTGTCCTTTGTGACAACATGTTTGGATCTGGAATAACCCAGGCACAGAAGGACAAAGACCACATAATCTCACTTATATGTGGCATCTAAAACAATCAAACTCATAGAAGCAGAGAGTAGAATGGTGATTACCAGAGGCTGAGGAGGTGGGGGATGAGAAGATGTTGGTCAAAGAGTACAAAGTTTCAGTGAGATAACAGGAATAAGTTTTTTGAGATATATTGCATAGAATGGTGTCTATAGTTAATGATAATGTATATTTCAAAATTACTGAGTAAATTTCAAATGTTCTCATCACAAAAAATGTGATGGAGATGTTAATTAGATTAATATGTTAATTAATTTGATCATTTCACATTTTATACATATAACATCACTTTGTAGCCCCTAAATATATAAAATAATAAAAAATAAAATTTTAATTTAGCAGGGGAAAAAATCAGTAATTATATCCCCTTGCCACATGAGGTCATTATACCCTTGATTCTTTATTGTGCTCTGGCTATAAGCTAAGCATCATTATTTTGATGATGAGTGGCTGGAAAAAAATAGTAACTGATGAGAGGTTTCTTGCATTACCAGACTAACAGTATTATTGATTAATAAATATTTCATTGAGTGAGATTTTATGTGTACAGATTCAGGGGGAAAATAAAAAGAGCTGTTGGATTAAATACAGGCAATGAAAACTACAGAACTTTTAGAATTACTTTAATATAAGAAAATCTGCTATACGACTCCCAGCTGCTTCGTTTGGTATTAAATTGAAGAATATCAATTGTCAGGTATTTAAGGGATAGTAGTAGGTTAGGTAATTATGCTTAACAGGTTTCCAGGAAATTTAATGTTTTAATTTTCACTCAGACCAAATATTAATGGCTGTCTTCCAAGACTGTTTACCATTTACTTAGTAATAATGTGCACAGAGAAGCTTATAGCGATTTTTACTATTCTGTGGAACTACCTGGAACTTGGACAGATGATATAGAAAGTGATTCAGTAACAGAGGTAGGTGAAACCTATTAGTCTGAGACTTTTTTTTTTTTTTTTTTTGCGACACCATCTTGTTCTGTTGCCCAAACTAGAGTGCAGTGGCGCAATCATGGCTCACTGCAGCCTCAATTGTCAGTCTCAATCAATCCTCCCACCTCAGCCTCTTGAGTAACTGGGACTACAGGTGCATGCCACCACACCCGGCAATTTTTTTTTTTTTTTCCTGTAGAGATAGGGTTTCACTATGTTATCCAGGCTGGCTTGAACTCCCGGGCTCGTGTAATCTGCTGGCTTTGGGATTACATGTCTGAGCCACTGTGCCAGACCTATCTTCTGAAACCTTTTAATGTTCTTTGGTGTCACTTCCAAATGTTGGTAGTAATGCTGCCTCATTGGTAATATTGAATATATTTGTGAGTGTGCATGCATGCACACTAATTTTTATTGTTTTTACTGTTATCCTCTGTTTATTAAGATTTAGCCAAAGGTAAATCACCTCTTAAAGTTGCCATTTTGTCATTGCAGTGACTATCAGTGATGGCGGAATCACTTTGTGTTAAAAGAGTAACTGGAAATTGGCTAATGTTATAAAACAATTTGCACTCTGCTTGGCTCACCAACACTATTTTGATATGTTATACAATACTAGCTATCAAAGCGAGTATTGGCTTGGGAACCGAATTGTCAATATGGCATGTTATTTGCCATATTGGTTGACATGAACTGGTTGCTAGATTGGTACATTGACTTAGTCCATTTTGTGCTGCTCAACCAGAATACCACAGAAGGAGGTAATCTACAAAGAACAGAAATTTATTTCCTCCCTGTTTTGGAAACTGGGAAGGCCAAGATAAAGGCGTTTGCAGGTTTGGTGTCAAGGACTTCCACGATGGTGCCTTGAACTCCATGTCCTCTAGAAGGGAGGAACACTTCCTCAACAGAAGAGTGGAAGAGAGCAAACCCACTCCCTCCAGCCCTTTGTATTAAGGCTCTAACCCATGAGGCTCCACCCTTATTACCTAAACACCTCCCGGTGGGCCCACCTCCCAACACTGTTGCATTGGGGATTAAGTTTCAACATGAGTTTTGGAAGGAACAAAAACATTTAAAAAACCATAGCATAAATGAAATAAACTTGCAGAGTATGGCAAATAACTTTAAACAAAACGACCTTACACTGCCAATTGAATATTGTCCTCTTCAGAATAGTTACTTTCAGAGACTGTGTGTTTATTCCAAAGACTACCATCATTCAGAACACTCTTGGATCTGCGTTTGGAGTCTGGGTCATATATTCTAAAAATGTGGTTCAGGTTTTTCGTGTGTGTGTGACTGGATATGATTTTTTAAACGGCCATAAACCATTTAGTGACAAGTATAGTGAATAAGATGGGTAGTCAAACTTGAAAAAAGCAGGTTATTTAAAAAAGATAGTAATAAGGCAATTAGACCCACTTTCTTGTTCATTTATAAAGTATATCTGAAGGAAATTCATGGTTTTTTACTAAATCAAATGTTTTTGACTAATAGCAGACTCTAAACTAAGTACTTATACAGTATAAATAACTTCTTTGTATGGTTACTTTGATGGCACTACTAAGCATAGAAGATTCCAGTATAGTTTAAAAAATTATGTCATATTATGTTTACATGTGGTATATAGCAGCCATCATTGTTAAGTTAGAATTTATGTTCAATATTTTTAACTTCTTGGAGGCAGTAATAATTAAGAACACAGGTTCCTAAGCCAGAATGCTGGCTATAAATCCTGGCCCTGTTTCTTACAGTCTAACCCTGGGCAAGTCATTATAACCTTGGGCAAGTAATGTATTCCATTTTTTTTTTTATCTATAAGAGAGTCATAAATAATAGTACCTACCTATAAAATTGTGCCATTTCGATGTGTAGAACAGTGCTCAATAAATGTTAGCCATTACTATTAGTATCATTATTTCACTCAATGTCTTTGTTGATGAAAACATCTATAATTGGTAAGTTTGTGCAGTTACTAAAAAGAATGAATAAGCTAGAACTACTGTAAGTTATCCACTGTATTTTTAAAGTGTAGGTAGCTATACTATGACCCCATTTCTTTCTTTTTGAAAAGTATGTAGGGCATATGTGCAGAAAGAGATTCACCAAACTGTTTATTGTGGTTACCTCGGGAGTGGGATTGGAATGGTGGGTTGAGATTCTTGGGAGAATGTCTTTGATATAAATATTAAACATTAGGCAATTCATTTAACATTAAATTTATTCATTCAGCAAATATTCATTGAGCTCCTACTGCATATCAGGGACTGGTGAAGAAATAGTTAAGTTTCTAGGAATTACTCTTTCCCTTGAGTAAGTTTGAAATTACATAGAGGTGATTGGATTGCTATCCAGATTCTTAGCATTCTACTTTATTTTTATTTTCTGTACTTTTATTTTTTGAATGATGCTCAATATAAATATTTTTAGTATCTCCATTAATGTTTAAGAGAAGTATGATTTTTCCTTTGTGAATGTAAATGGTCTGGTAATTTTAAAATACAAACCTGGGTTCGTTGTTTTCAGATTATAAAAATAATAAATATTATTATGGAAAACTCTCAGGAGAATTTGATGCTTGATACTCTCAACACCAAGAGACCTTTCTCTTGGGGTATAGATGGGATTAATAGGCTATGGTTATTATCTATTGCTTTTAAGCAAGGTATGTAAAGATCTTTGCACCCCTATCTAGAAGATAGGTTGTGACAAAGAGAACTTGGTATTAGTATTACTAAAAATTAAATAGATAACTACTAATACCTATAAATTATCTTTAAAGTCTGTTTAGAAATTGCTCTTGCTCTTTCTGTTCTTGTAAAAGTTAGAAGCCATTACTCTTCTTTTATTTGGGTAAAAGAATATGGTTAGTGTCATGAATCCAGTATTTCTGCTCTGGAGAAGTGATTAGAGAAGCAGAATACACTATACCCCACCTTCACCCAAACAGTTACTCAGATGTTCCCGCGAGGGCATGGTTGCAGGCTGCCAGCAAAACCCATCAGCACCTCAGACTCTTCGGACAGTTAAAGAACGCCGTCTTCGGTGGAGCAGTGCAGGTAACACTTGGGTAATTCCTGGGTAATACTTTATTTAAAATGGACTAAAAGGAACGTGAATGAAATCCTTTGACTCATCTCCATCTCTTGGTATCCTGCAATTTCTATTTTCCTGTAAACAAACTAATCAAGGTGGGGGGCCTCACCTTGGGGACTAAAGCAGTCCCCATGAAAATTAATATAGAAAATGAAACAGTCTGGAAAATTATAAATAAAAAAGTATAGTTTAATGGAAAGTATAGTTTACTGGAAATGCTGAATTTCATATATCCTCATGTGTGTGCATATATACATATACATAGACCTATTTTCTACATTCGTCATCTTTAGAGATATTTTGTCTACATTCAGAAACTGAAATCCTACATTTGGTATTGGAAATGTAATAATACATGATTTCTTACACTAAGATTTGATTATCAGCAATATTTATTAAAGCCTTTTTCATTGTTATATGAGAGGTACCTGTACCTAACTTAATGGACATAAAGCTAAACATTTTATAAACTAGAATTTTGGTATATTAATATTTTCAATTGATTTATAATTTGAGGTGATTTGTTTTTACTTCCACTTGATCTCCAGTTGGCAATGACAATACATGTAAACATGTTTTTCTTTATAAAAATACAATATGCCAGTTTGAAGCTGCAGTGAGCTATGATTATGTCACTGCACTCCAGCCTGAGTGACAGAGCCAGACACTTTCGCAAAACAAAACAAAACAAAACAATATGCCCATTAAAAGAATTTGGAGATTGCAGAAATGTTCAAATAAGAAAATAGCCCTGTGGATCCCATGATGCAGAGATAACACTATCCTGGCTGACTATTGTATTCCAGCTTTATGTACTTTCATCTAATTTTTCTTTTTTACCAAGTTAAGATTATGCAGTAGATTCAATTTTGTGCCCTGCTTTTTTCCCTTAAAGTATATTGTGAAAATTTTCTTATGTCTGTTATTTTTGAATTCAATTATGCCCATCATTTCTTGATTCTATAGTGTTTGAAAAGTACAAATAAAGTTTCAGCTATTGGCTGGGCGTGGTGGCTCACACCTGTAATCCCAGCACTTTGGGAGGCTGAGGCAAGTGAATCGCTTGAGGTCAGGAGTTCGAGATCAGCATGGCCAAAATGGTGAAAGCTCATGTCTACTAAAAATACAGAAAAAATTAGCTGGGCATGGTAGCGGGCGCCTGTAGTCCCAGCTTTTTACATTTGCAAAAGACCTCTAATCTAAGAAAATTTATTGTAACATTTTCTCCAGAAATTCTATTTGTTCATGCTTGTGTGTGTGTTAGATGAAGTACTATCTTACAAGCTGTTGTAAGGAGCCAATAATATAAAATCTGTGAACTATAAAACACACAAATGTTAATAGTTATTATTCAAGGAGTTCCAGGAAAGAAAACTAAAAGGCAAAAGCAGCTCTCGATTCCAGCAAGTTGTGGTCAGTTTTCTTTTTAGAACAAATGGAAATTGGGTATGAGAATCTTTCTGTAAGAAATGCAAAAATAACTCCTTTGACTTTCACATCTTCCTGCTGAAAAGGTACACGTTTTAAAACTGATCATTTCTCTAGATCTTAGGGCAAGAGGGAATAGAATTATTTTTGTACTGTTTTAATTTTCAACAAGGCATGTTTATGGTACCTATCCCTTAGAGGGAAGCAAAAGAGCAAGGGAAAAATGGTATATCTGTCCACCACCACCTGCTATTTTTAGATTGGCTAGGAAGTCCTATTTGGCTGCCTTTGCCCATCTCATTTGGCAACTCTTGAGCCTGCATCATTCAGATGATATAAGAAGCTTAGAAGGTAGAAAAGTGGATTTCTTAAATTTTTCAGATGACATTGCTGAAAAACGTATTACCACAGAGAATTTGAAGGACATTGACTGTAAGTAAAACAATAAATATTTTCATTTAGTGTGGTGGGCATATGCCACACAAAAGACATGATGTGTTTTCACCTTTCTGACTTAATAAGGGGTGAGGAAGCGATGAGCCTTCTGTCCCAATTTGATTTTCATCCATTATTAGAAGAAATATTAATCTAGAAAAAGGTGCAAATACAGTTGCACACACACAAGTATATATATGCTCATATATTTTTATGGTATTTTAGAATAAGATCCTTGGAAAAGAAAGAGAAACAATATGAATGCCAAGAGAAGAACACACAGAAGCAATCCTGGAAATGACAGATTTTAAGATTAATGCACTAAGTTAGATGAATTTTAATGGTAAAGAAGTAGAAAGTTAATAGATAAATTGAATTTTCTATTTACTTGGATAAAAGGACTTAGTATCATACCCATGGATCATTTTAAATAAGCATACATGTGGGCATTTTACAACTAATACAATTTAACCAATTTTATTGGTAGTTTCTATAAAGTGTTCTGAAACATTTCCGTTGTTGGGTACAGTAATTTGCCAAAATCTCCATTAAAAGTCAGGTTATATGTGTTACGTAGTTTTTCTTTTGCCTATATTATTACCCTTCTAGCTTCCCTCACTAACTTTTCTTAACTATTGTTAAATTGTCATTCTCTCATGACTAAAAAATTTTATTAAATGAGTCAAATGCTCAATAAGAAAAAAGAAAATATTTATTTTCTATTATAATTACAATAATTGTTTGTACCTGGTATTTTTAATATGTGCAAAAATTCTAATACAATTATGTTAGAAAATTTATTTAAAGCCAGCCCTATTTCAAGCTATATAATTATTTTATGTAACTGTATATTTAAGATGAAATTTATTTTTTCATAACTGTTCCAAAGTTGGTATTTTTCTTGTCCAAAAGAGTTTGAGAGACCTTTGCATTGTAAGCTTCATCTTATGTGTAGTAGTAATGTAAAACAATTTTGCTACTAGGAAAAGGTATGGATATAGTGCTCTATTTAAATTTGTGATTGTGAAATCAGTGATATATTATATAAAGGAGTATCCACCCAGAATGATTTCAGTTTTAAAATAATTTTTTTATGGGTCTAACCTGCTTGTAAAGAAAGGTCAGGGAGCATTTATAAACTGCTTTATTGTTTACAAAGGACCTTTACATGCTTTATTATTTAATCCTGACAATAACACTGTGCGGATTATTATTTAATCCTGACAGTAACGCTCCCTTTCATAGGTGAGAAAACTGAGGCTCACAGAGGTCACAGTTTGTGTGTAATAAAGCCACGATTTCAATTAGAGACTGAATCACTGGAAAGGATTCTGTAGCAATGATGCCTACGCGGGGCAGTATCTTGTAAAAGATTGATTATTACACATTGTATGTCTGTATCAAAATATCTCAGGTACCCCATAAATATATACACCTACTCTGTACCCAAAACACTAAAGATAAAAAATAAAAAAAAAAATAGGTTCTACAGGGCTCTTTTAAATCCACATTTCTGTGATTTCTATAATTTTAGAGAGGCAATATGTATGTTATAGTAGGAAGCCAGACCTGGATTTACTGTATCCTGGCCTTTAGCAAGTAATTCAGCTTTTCTGAACCTCAATTCTTCATCAGGGACAATTTTTAGTAACTTGCAGTTTTATTGAAAAGATGAAATGAGATAATGTAAGTAACTTGCAGTTTTATTGAAAAGATGAAATGAGATAATGTAGAAAAGAGCAATGCTCTTAACTGCTTAGTGTAGAGCTATTGTTAACATGTATAATTCCAAATATGGCAATCCTTTTAATATTCCACAGAGTCATGCCTGTGGATGACTGCAGAGCCCATTAGAGTCATGCCTTTGAAGGGTAATATAATCAATAACTGGTTTTGGTGAATTTGAAAAATGAACAGAGAATTTGTTGGAGATGTTAAAAGTAGAGGAGGGAATTGGATAAAATTGAATCCAATTTGAAATTGAAAACCAAAATAAAAATTAAAAGCAATGCAGATGGAAGGAAGGCCATTGCAGGAGTAAGAAGTATGTCAGGACCTAGCTAAGTGGAAGGAAAGAGTGAGACCCACTTGGCTAAATCCTGGGCACACAATTTCAGGACTGGTCATGTATTAGGGCAGCCTCCAGCAACCTCTGTGGTTCATGGACATGGAAAAGTTCAGCAGTGGAATGGAATGGCTTTAGCATCTGATAGACCCAGGTTAAAATTTGCACTGTGCCACTTGCTAGCTATCTAATCTTAGACAAGTTATTTAACATCCTCTGTCTCTATAAAATGAGGGTGATAATTCTACCTCATGGAGTTGCTCTGAAGATTCATAAGATATCTATGTAAGGTGTTAACTTATTTTTCTGTTTATTGCCTCCTCTTCTGCCAAAAAAAAATATAAGATTTGTATGGGTAGGGTCTATATCTCTGTCCCTGTTGTATAAAATATAACAGTAAACCTTGAATATTTTTTGAATGACTGAATAAATGAACCCATCAAAGTTATCTGTATATAGTAAGGCCATATGCCTCATTGAATGATATGAGGAAAATACTCCCAAGCTACAGTGGCATTCATAAGATTTTTGTCGGGCCGGGCGCGGTGGCTCAAGCCTGTAATCCCAGCACTTTGGGAGGCCGAGACGGGCGGATCACGAGGTCAGGAGATCGAGACCATCCTGGCCAACACGGTGAAACCCCGTCTCTACTAAAAATACAAAAAAAAAACTAGCTGGGCGAGGTGGCGGGCGCCTGTAGTCCCAGCTACTCGGGAGGCTGAGGCAGGAGAATGGCGTAAACCCAGGAGGCGGAGCTTGCAGTGAGCTGAGATCTGGCCACTGCACTCCAGTCCGGGCGACAGAGCGAGACTCCACCTCAAAAAAAAAAAAAAAAAAAAAAAAGATTTTTGTCGTGATCCATCCTTGTCTAAATTTCTATTATATTTATTGTTCAACCATTTAAGTAACATTTAACCATATGGTGTTTTACGTCATCCATTTTATTTTATTTCTCTGATTGTAGTGTTAAGTTAATGAAGTTATTTTGTTAAGTTATATAATTAAGTTATTTTGTCCATCGTCATCCAGTCTGATGCTATGCTTGGAGTATCACCAGACTGAAATAAGAATATAAGTTGTGAATTATTGGGCCATATAATGAGAAAGTTATACTTGATAATGATGATTGGTGAATGCAATTTATACTTGCTAATGGTATGATTTTGGCTGAAGATGAAAATATATTTTCTTCAATTGCTATTTGTCAGATAAATAGCAAATGTCTGTCAACTGAAAGACATGATGTAAATGGACAGGAAAAAGACAGAAAGATCTATTTGACAGTATATATATTCTAATCCCAGAACAAAGGGTACATGTTGCTGGATATTTTAAGATAATCTTTGACTAACACGATCTCTCGCTTCTGGGCCTTTGCGCATGTCTTTTTCTGGAAAATTGCCCTTACACTCTTCCTTTCACTTGATAATTCCTACTCATCTTTCAGTTATCAGTTCAATGTCGCTTTCTCTGCGGTACCAACCTAAGTCTGGATGAAGTGTCTCTCCTCTGGGCTCCCATAGGACCATATATACTTTTGCTATTATATTAGGTTGGTACAAAAGTAACTGTGGTTTTTAATATATATAAAATTATATTGTAATTGCCTATTTATTTGTTTGTGTCCCCTACTAGATGATGACTCCACAAGGGCAGGAGCTGTATATGCCTTCCATTATACTCTAATACAGTACAGTAAATATCTAACACAGCTTAATAAACATTTCTTGAATCAATGAATGAAAAATGACTATTAATAAATGGAAGAAAAAACCCTTCAAAATAATAGCTGTCATTTACTGGATGTCTGTTAAATGACTGGGCTTTTATAGATGTTAATATTTAATCTTTGTAACAGTTCAGATGGGGCAATTGAGATTCAAAGGACTTAACTTGGTCAAAGTGATAATGCTGAGATTTGAACCAGAATCTCTCTGGATCCAAAGCCTCTAATGTTTCTAACTGGTGATACTGCCTCTTTCATGCCTTACATTTGTATATGCTCCTGCAGGGCACAAAACATCATTATTCCTTATAACAGCTTTGTGAAGCCAGGTACTATTTCCCATTTTATATCTAGTAAGTGGCAAAGCTATGACTTTCAAATTTGATATTCTGGTTCAAGGTGCATTCGCTCTCCCTGATAACACAGTTATCTCATTCTAAAGGATTTAAAGGTGTAGCCCTTAACAAAAATGCTGAGATGATAAAAGTTTAGAAAATAAGAAGTTTTTGATTCATAGAAAACAGAAACAATTCCAGATAGGTGTATTTTAGCAGGGCTAGAGCAAATTCCAAATTTTCTTTGTAACTTTTCCTCGAGAAAAGACAAATTAATCAAATTGGGAATAATTGCTGTTAATACTATCAAGTTCTTTCTTCTCTTTGATGTCTGATTATTTCATGGTCTCATATTACTACAAGCTTGGAATCGATAGAATCCCTACTGAAGAAACTATTGATGATGGGACAGCCTGGATCTTGGGTGAATTTCAGGCAGTTCCTTCCTACCAGTGGCCCTCCTTGTCTCAGTTTGTTTTTCAGTTACTTTGCTTATCTCACACCTCTCAAATTTTGGCTTGTGCTAGGAGGGAGCTTAGTGGGTTTGCCCTAGAGTTCATTGACTTTGGCCATCCTTGGCCTATGACTTTACTTTGCTCTTTATCCTCCTGCCAAAAATTACTTCTGTTGAGAGGTAAGGGTGTAGAGATGAGGTAGTGGGGAGTGTTGTATTTTTGACCAAAAGAGGCAGAGTGCTAGAACTAAGGAAAACAGTTCTCTACAACTTCTTCCTGAAAATGGGGAAGTCTCTCACACATGCAGAGGAAAAAAAAAATAGTGTGAAAAGCAATTCAAATGTATTTTTGTAGTACTACCATAGTGTTTGGCAGCTGCTTTGACACATATGTCACTGAACTGTAGGGCAATGCAAATGTGGAATCTCAAAAAGGAAAGAGTTTTTTTTTTAATTTTTAAAAGCATTTTTTAAAGCTTTGAAAGATTATAGTTTCTAAAACCACAATGAACTGAAGTTCTATCATAATCTTTTTAAAATGTTAGATTTAAATGCAAGACTTAAAATCAATTGCAAATTTGAAAATAAATTGCTCTAAAACAAATATTATTCAAATGTATATCTTGATTATTGGCTATTTTGTTCTGCACTGTGCTGTTCTGTAAATGTTTGATGAAGCCGTAGTTCATTATTTACTTTTCTTTGATCTCCCTGCCAGCTAAATATATTTGTGTTTCTGTTTTCCTTGTGACTTTGCATTTGTACTATCTGCCATTGGAATGTTGAATCTATGAGTCTGATTCTTTGTAGGGGAGAAAGAGAGAGCAATGTGGATCACCCAGGTCTAAGTAGGTTGTGGTTGAACAAAAGGAAATACAGGGCTCTTTTTAAACTGAGGTATAGTTTATACAAAGTCTGTGCCTCTTAAACAAACTTTTTTTTTTTTTTTTTTTTTGCGTTGGGGATCTCACTTTGTTGCTCGGGCTAGAGTGCACTGGTATGATCATAGCTTACTGCAGCCTTAACTTCTGGGTTCAAGTGATTCTTCCACCTCAGCCTCCAGAGCGGCTGGGACTACAGGTCTGAGACAATACACCTGGCTAATTTTCAAAAATTTTTGTAGAGATAGGGTCTTGCTATGTTGCCTATGTTAGTCTCAAACTCCTGGCCTCAAGCAATCCTCCTGCCCTGGCCTCCCATAGTGTTGGGATTGGGGTATGAGCCACTGCATATGGCCTTTTTGAAGAAACATTTTTTATTTTGAGATGGAGTTTCACTCTTGTCGCCCAGGCTGGAGTGCAGTAGCGTGATCTTGGCTCACCCCAACCTCTGCCTCCCAGGTTCAAGCGATTCTCCTGCCTCAGCCACCCGAGTAGCTGGGACTACAGGCATGTGCCACCACGCCTGGCTAATTTTTGTATTTTTAGTGGAGATGGGGTTTCACCATGTTAGTCAGGCTGGTCTCGAACTCCTGATCTCAGGTGATCTGCCTGCCTTGGCCTCCCAAAGTGTTGGGATTACAGGCGTGAGCCACTGTGCCTGGCCAATGTTCAACAAACATTTTAAAGTATATATACATCCATCTTACCACCACCCGGATCAAAATACAGACCATTTTTGGTACCATCAGACTCTCAGGTGTGCTCTTTCTCTTAGGCATTACCTACTCCCAAGGATAACCACTAGTCTGATTTTCATCACCATCATTAGTTTGGTCAGGGCAACCTTTTTTTTTTTTAGACAGTGTCTTGCTCTGTCATCCAGGCTAGAGTGGCAGGATCACTGCTCACTGCAACCTGCAACCTCTGCCTCTCAGTCTCAAGCGATCCTCCAACCTTAGCCTCCTGAGTAGCTGAGACTATATGTGCGCCACCAGGCCCAGCTAATTTTTTTGCATTTTTTGTAGAGATGAGGGGGTCTCTCCATGTTGCCCAGGCTGGTTTCAAATTCTTGGGCTCAAGTGATCGCCTGCCTTGGCCTCCCAAAGTTTTGGGATTATAAGTGTGTGCCATTACTTAGCCTGGGACAGCCATTTTTAGCAGTGCTTTTTACATAAAACAGCATGAATGGGAGTGACTGATACCAAGTTTGAGAGTTAGGAATAAGTTCCATCTTTTGTTATGACATACATGACAGTTGTGATGTGTTTGCTGCATCCCAAAGATAGACATTCCCAACTGGTTCCAGGGAGTCACACATTTGTTAGAGGGCAGCCTTTGGCTGACCCTGCTAGTTGCCTATACAATACATATTCTCTTTTTCTTTCTTACTAAAGAGAACCATTATGTTTTTCAGGGCAGGCACATACATAGATAAAATATTCACCTCCCCAGATTCCCTTACAAATAAAAGCAGTCATGTGACCGATTCTGGCTAATGAGATGAAAGGAAAAATATCTGGGAGAATAGTCCTTAAAAAAATCTTACAAGAATTAGACTTTACTTTTCTGCCTTTCTATGGAACATGGACATAGGGGTCAAAGGTACGTTCTCAATCTTGTATCCCTGAGGACAAAACAAAACAAAAACAAAAACAAAAACAAAAACAAAACAAAAGAGACTTGAAAGATGACAGAGCAGGTAAAAAGAAGGAAATCATTTCCTTGATAACACTCTTGACAGGCTGTGCTGGCTTTGATCCACCTATTACTGAGTTTCTTGCTACATGAGAAAATTACTTTCTTGTTAAGCTGCTGTTTATAGGACTTTCTGTTATTTGAAGCTATTTGCATTTCTCTCATATATTTTCCAAATTTTGATTGGGACCATTAGAGAACACGGACGCAGAAAAGATCATGTTATTAAAACCAGTTTTCTCAACATCTCCAAGTCACTTTATCCTTGTTTTATATACTAACAACACCAAAAGAACTGGTTGAAAAACATTTAGCTCCTATTCTTTCTTTGGACAGTTATTTACAACTACTTTAAGCTAGAATAATAATTGTTAACCTCCCTAAGTTCCCACACAACGATTTGTTTCTGAACACTTCTCTTTTTCCAAAAGTACAGCATTTAATTTAATTTTCTTAATGAATAAAATTAGTTTCTTTTTTAGAGTTGATATTACCCTTTCCAAATGTCTCAGTTCAGATACTGTAAGAATAGAAATGGGAACCAGCTGTTTGACGATTTCCGTTCTCACAAATAATCCTTATAAGTCTGTCATTGGATTAGGCTACAGGTCAAAGAATCAGAAGACTTTCTCATTTATTTGTTTTATACGTTTATGTTTGTCTCCCGTTCGCTATTGTTTCTCAGAGTCTAGAAAACTGAGTGGTACCTGGAAGATACTTATTTGTTGACTGATCAACTGAATGAATTACTTTACTAGTGTAAACAGTAACACAGTGGACTCCTTTGTATCAGTCAGTATAAATTAGGTGATGCTAAGTAACAAATTACAAAGTCTTAGTGGCTTCAAACAACAAAAATTGATTTCTCAATTACATTAAATTCCAATGTTGATCACTTTGGGGGACTCTGTTTATTACAGTTACTTAGACACTCAAAATGAAGGAGTCTTTACCTTGCCAGATGTGTCTACAATTGCCAAGGTGGGAAAGGGGACATTGTGACTTTGTACATTTTTTTTTTTTTTTCTTGAGACAGAGTCTTGCTCTGTCACCCAGGCTGGAATGCAGTGGCACGATCTCAGCTCACTGCAAGCTCCACCTCCTGGATTCACGCCATTCTCCTGCCTCAGACTCCCCAGCAGCTGGAACTACAGGCGCCTGTCACCACGTTCGGCTAATTTTTTTGTATTTTTAGTAGAGACAGGGTTTCACCATGTTAGCCAGGATGGTCTCGATCCCCTGACCTCGTGATCCGTCCACCTCATCCTCCCGAAGTGCTGGATTACAGGCATGAGACACTGTGCCCGGCCTGTACATTGGTTTTTAAAGGCTTCTTGATGAAAGCAATGTATGACACTTTCATATTTTATTGACCAAAGTCAATGGCCAATCTCCAGGTAATAGGGAAATGAAATATCACCCTGCTCCCTAATGAAGGAGAAGTAGAACATTTAAATAGCTGTAATGATTAAATATAATGAATACAAAATTAGAGAAATTGATTTGCAAATTCTGTTTCTGGCAACATTGTGGGCTAGAAATCTGGTTTGTTCATTCTATTAGAAAGCAACTTAAAATACTGGTTTGAATATACAACAATTCTCAAATTCTTCCACAAGCAAAAAAGAAAATGAGGACATTTACATCAGACAATGAGTGAAGATGAGCCTAGAGATGTGACTGCAATGGAAACTGACTTTTAAACCTTGGTGCTAAGTGGAGTGGGAGGCTGGAGCAGCAGTTCTGGTATGGAACCCACAAATCTGCATTAAAAAGTACTATGACTTTTGTGAATAGCAGTATGCTCTTGCATCAGTTTCTCAGTAAGTTTCAGAAATTCAAGAGCCAGGAAAACCCTGGAAAAGTTCAACCTTTAAAAATAAGCTGTCTTGGCTGGGTGTGGTGGCTCATGCCTGTTATCCCAGCACTTTGGGACGCCAAGGTGGGTGGATCACTTGAGGCAAGGAGTTGGAGTCCAGCCTGGCCAACATAGCGAAACCCCATCTCTACTAAAAATACAAAAATTAGCTGACCATGGTGGCACACTCCTTAGTTCCAGCTATTCAGGAGACTGAGGCAGAGAATTGCTTGAACCCAGGAGGTGAAGGTTGCAGTGAGCCGAGATCACACCACTGCACTCCAGTCTAGGCGACAGAGTGCAGCCTGGGTGACAGAGTGAGACTGTCTAAAAAACAACAACAACAACAACAACAACAACAAAACTGTGTTTTGGTTCTAAAATGATTCAATAGAAAGATCTAAGACCAGAATCTAGATTCCTTGTTTTTATCTAGTAATTTAAGAAATATATTTCCGTAGTATGGGGCTATCGATAAAGATATTTTAACAAACGTCTGTTAATTTTAAAGTATTAAAATATTTTTTATTGTTTTGAGTAGGCACAGCATATGTACGGCACAAAATTCAAAACTATAAATGAATATAATTGAAAATTAGATTATTTTTTCATTCTCTGGTGCCTAGTTCCCTTCCCAGAGGCAATCATTGCTATTAACTTCTTAAGTTATCCTTCCAGAGATGTTTGAGCGTGTGTGTTTGTGTGATTCTTTTTAAAAATCTCACAAATGGTAGCATACTAAGTTCACTATTTCTTCATTTATTTAACTCTACTATCTTGAAGAGCGTTTCATATCAATATATACAGATCTGCCTTATTCTTGGAAGGTTGCATATGATTCCATTATATAGATGTATCCCAATTGTTCTAATATTTTGATATTTCAGATAATGCTACATAAATATCCTTGTACATATCTTTTTCATATGTGTCAATGGATGTATGAAATAAATTCCTAGAAGTGGAATTTCTGAGTCAAAGACATGTTCACTTGAAAATTTAATTTTAATAGTGCCAAATCACTCTCAACAGAGCTGGCACCAATTTTTTACTTCTACCAGCAAAGCATGAATGTTTCTCTTTCTCCTTGTTGCAAAAATATTTCTTTTAATTTTGCCTTTTGCCATGCGAAATTTTAAAATTTATATGTATTTGAATTGATCAGTTTTTAATAGTTTCAATCTTTTGTATAATACTTCGTAAGATCTTCCCTACCCTGAGTCTATTAAAAAATTATTTCCTATTTCTAGTGCTTTATGTTATGTTTCTATTTTTACACTTAAAACTTTTATGTACTAAAAATTTATTGTGGTATGAAGTATATGACATTAAAATTTTGTATAGACGGCTGTTGTTGTTGTTCCCAAACCATACACTTACTGATTCATCTTTTCCTCCACTGATGTGCAAAGCAACCTTTAGTTGTATCCTAAATTCCTTAGTATATTTATGTCTATTGCTAGACTTTCTATTCTGTTTCATTCAGCAATTTATTTTTAAACTGGTTGTTGATTGTATTAATACCTATGAAGGCAACTAATGTTTGTATATTAACTTTGTAACCAGTGACACTGCTGAATTCTTTTAATTGCAATTGTGTTTTTTCCCTTTAAGTTTAAGCAACTGATAGATCATCTACACATTATGAAGTTTATCTCTTCCTTTTCCATTTTTTATTTTTTTATTTTTATTTTATTTTATTTTTTGAGAGGGAGTCTTGCTCTGTCGCTCAGGCTGGAGTGCAGTGGCGTGATCTTGGCTCACTGCAAGCTCTGCCTCCTGGGTTCACACCATTCTCCTGCCTCAGCCTCCTGAGTAGCTGGGACTACAGGCGCCCGCCACCATGCCAGGCTAATTTTTTTGTATTTTTAGTAGAGACAGGGTTTCACTGTGTTAGCCAGGATGGTCTCAATCTGCTGACCTTGTGATCTGCCCGCCTCGGCCTTCCAAAGTGCTGGGATTACAGGTGCGAGCCACTGCGCCCAGCCTCCTTTGCTATTTTTATAACTAATTTCTTTCATTGGCCAGTTTCTTTGGCTACTGTCTTTTCCAGAACAATGTTAGATAATAATGGTGAGAGTGGTCATCTTTGAGCTAACACATTTAAATTTGTGTAAGGTAATCAAAAAGGCTATAAAATATGCTTCCTTAAAACCACCGTGGAGAAAATGGTTTTAGAAAGGAAATGAAGTCAAAATGCTTTCTGCAAGGGTGCCTCATGTTTGATTCTTTCAAATATTCTGTTCAAATGTACCTTTTCAGTGAGACCTTCCCAGACCACCTGTTTAAAAGTGCACATCCCCCAACCTTCCACCTATTCTGGTTCATTTTTCTCTGTAGCATTTATCACCACTTCACAAACTATATTTCACATATTTATTTTTATAATGTATATTTCCCTCCAGTGGAATGTAAGCTCCACTAGAGTAAGGAATTTTACCCCCTTTTTGGTACTGTCCCTCCAGCACCTAGAATAGCACCTGCACATTAAAAAAAAAAAAAAAACAAAAAAAAAAACGCTGCATAAATACTTGATGGTTGGAATTTCCTAAGAAGATCCAGAAAAGGCCAGGTGCGATGGCTCACACCTTTAAAATCCCAGCATTTTGAGAGGCTGAGGCGGGATGACCGCTTGAGCTCAGGAGTTCAAGATCAGCCTGGACAACGTAGCAAAACCCTGTTTCTACAAAAAATACAAAAATTAATTTGGTGTGGTGGTGCGTGCCTGTAGTCCCAGCTACTTGGGAGGCTGAGGTGGAAAGATCACTTGGGCCCGGGAGGCAGAGGTTAAAGTGAGCTGAGATTGTGCCACTGCACTCCAGCCTGGGTGACAGAGCCAGATCCTGTCTCAAGAAAAAAAAAGAAAAAGAAAAAAGAAAATCCAGTAAAGGTGCTACTATAAGAGAGATTTGCTTACCTCTAGTTAGATGTCAGTATAGAATAGGGATTAATTACCTGAAAAACTTGATGGAACTTTAAAAAGTTTAGTGACATCATTTATTTCTGTTACTCTATCTGTTTCTCCATAGTGATAAATAATAAATGAGAATCTTCAAATCCCAGTGGGTCTGGGAAGGTAAGAATCCAGGTGTTGAGAGCTGTAAAGAGGAGAATAGGCTGAGACTTGGGGCTGCACCAGCAAGAGTTCCCATATAGCTCCCTGACTGGCATCTATTTTAAAGAAAAAATTTTTCATTTGTTTTGCAGAAATGACCACTAAAGTATTTTACTAGAAATAGAATTTACCAGGAGAACCTGAGCTCCATAAAACAAACTTCATTGTTGTTCAAAACAGGTGTTCCTTTCTTTGTACCTAACTCACCATTAAAATTAAACACAGCAAGGTCTTTCAAAAAAACAGTGAGAAACTTTAAAGGAGTTAGGTCTAGAATGCAGCCATTATTATTAAGAAAAAGGAAGGAAGGGAGGGAGGAGGAAGGAAAGAGGAAAGGAAGAAAGGAGAAAAAGGAGAAGAGAAAGGAAGGAAGAAGGGGAGGAGGAAAGAAGGGAGGGAAAGAGGGAAGGAAGCAAGCAAAAAGAAAAAAGAAGGAAGAAAATAAAGGTTAAGATATTTAAACAAAGTAGTTTGTGAAATTGTGTGCAAATTCTGTCGGAAAATTGTCCTGGTGGCCTCAATGTGGGAAAATGAGTTGCTCAGCAGGGACTGCTAAAAATACAGCGACCAGGAAGACGAGATGACTTCACGCTGGCACATTTGCCTGGCTAGTGCTTGATCGTTGTTTGTTCTGACTTCTACTTCTGGTACAGTGTCAGTGCCTCTCCTTAAACTTTGTTCATTAGAGTAAAAGGATTAACTTGAACCTGGAGGGCATATAACAAGGCTTAATTCAGAAGCCAAAACTGGGGATCCCTAGCTCAGAGACGCTCTTCACATTTGCGCTATTATTAGCACCAGGATTAGGCTGAATTTAGACTGGCATTCTTATTGCACCTGATGGGAAAATAGGAGGTTACTGCATTTAGACTGAAGGAAATCACGAATGTCAGCCTACTATTAACTATGTTTTAGATAAAAATCGCAAGAATCTATGTTATGATCTTAAAGTGGATTTCAGAGCAGCGTGTTGTTCATCAGGACTAGTCTCTTCCTTCCTTGGTATTGTGATTTCTATTAATGTATTTCTTTCTTACCTTCCATTTTATCCCAGATGGACATAAGGGACTGTCTTTTTCAGTGAGGCAAAGGAAATGCAATCCTATGTTTTGTCTTACATTTCAATCAGAGAAAAGACAAAAGCCCTTCCCATGCTCTGTAAGGTACTTCATGATCTCCAGCTTCACTTCTCACCCCCTGCCTTCTTGCGCACTTCACACCAGCCAGATTGGCTTCTGCTGTTCCTTGAACAGGCCAAGCCCACTCTTGTCCCAGTAACTTTGCCCTTGTTGTTCACGCTGCCTGGGGTGCTTCCCCCAGCTCTCTTCATGGCTCACTCCAGCTCTTCCTTCAGGTCTCTGCTCAAATGTCTTGGCTGACTACCCAATCTGAAATAGCAATCCTGGCCGGACATGGTGGCTCACGCCTGTAATCCCAGCATTTTAGGAGGCTGAGGTGGGCAGATCACGAGGTCAGGAGTTCAAGACCTGACCAACATGGTGAAACTCCGTCTCCACTAAAAATACAAAAATTAGCCAGGCATGGTGTCTCGCACCTGTAGTCCCAGTTACTCAGGAGGCTGAGGCAGGAGAATTGCTTGAACCTGGGAGGAGGAGGTTGCAGTGAGCCAAGACCGCCATTGCACTCCAGCCTGGCATCAGAGCGAGACTCTATCTCTAAATAAATAAATAAATAGCAATCCCATCAACCTGCCACTGTTTCCCCTTACCCTTCTTACCCTACTTCATGTCTGCTTATTGTTTTGATCACCACCTAACAAATTATATTTTTGTTTATTTATTTATCGTCTTTCTTCCTCCCCTGTAGTGTAAACTCCACTGAGGGCAAAACGAATTCCTTAGTGCCTAGAATGTGTTCTCAGTCCCGAGAATGTTATCTGGAAAATGAAGCAGATGCTTGATGAATATTGTTGAATGAATAAAAGAATCTACTTTTGTCTGTAATCCTAGCACTTTGTGAGGCTGAGCCAGGCGGATCACTGAAGGCCAAAAGTTAAGAGACCAGCCTGGTCAACATAGCGAAACCCTGTCTCTACTAACAATACCAAAAAAGTTAGCTGGTGTGGTGGCACGTGGCTGTAATCCTAGCTACTCAGGAGGCTGAGGCAAGAGAATCACTTGAACTCAGGAGGAGGAGGTTGCAGTGAGCCAAGATTGTATCACTGCACTCCAGCCTGGGCAATGAAGCCAGGCTCTGTCTTAAAAAAAAAAAGGTATCGACTTTAATCTTGGGCACTTTAATGTGCAGGTTTGCTTCTTTGGGTTTTCTGCTGCATCCATAATTCTTCCGTGGCAGTTGGGAATGTATTTCTCATTTAGCATTACAAGCCATCTATTTTTGCAAAATGTTTTATAAATATGAGCATAAAAAAAATAAGGCCAGACACTGTGGCTGACACGCGTAATCCCAGCACTTTGAGAAGCTGAAGTGGGCAGATTGTTTGTTTGAGTACAGGAGTTTGAGACCAGCTCAGGCAACATGGCAAAACCCCATTTTTACAAAAACTACAAAAATTAGCCTGGCATGATGGAGAGGGCTGTAGACCCAGCTTTTCAGGAGGCTGAGACGGGAGGATTGCTTGAACCTGGGAGGCAGAGGTTGCAGTGAGCTATGATTGCATCACTGCACTCCAGCATGGGCAAGAGGGAGACCTTGTCTCAAAAAAAATACATATACATGTGTAAAAACACATATACATATATGTAAAAATACATATACATAATATATAATACATATACATAAATTATATATAATAAAATATATAAGGAGATTATGTTTGAAGTTGATTAATTAAAAAGGGTCCTGGATTTTTCTGAGTATATACTTTTTTTTTCTTTTTTTTTTTGAGACAGAGTCCCGCTCTGTCACCCAGGCTGGAGTACAGTGGTGAGATCTCAGCTGACTGCAACCTCCCGGGTTCAAGTAATTCTCCTGCTTCAGCCTCCTGAGTAGCTGGGATTACACGGGTCCACCCCTGTGCAAGGCTAAGTTTTGTATTTTTAGTAGAGACAGGGTTTCACCATGTTGGCCAGGCTGGTCTCGAACTCCTGACCTCGGGTGATCCCCCTGCCTTGGCCTCCCAAAGTGCTGGGATTACAGGCATGAGCCACCGCACCCGGCCCAGAGTATGTACTTTTAATATTGGTTTCTATCTTGTTCTACCTATCACACTCTATGTTAGGTAAACAAAGATAAAGACCCAAAGAAGATATTTATTCAATTCATCATTAGCCAGGCTAATGGACGAATTACTTGCTATACCCATTTTGCCTGTGTTTGTTTTTATATTTTCCATGAGTTAGAGAGGATCAATATTTTGGCTGAGGAAGTTTGGCTATAGGCTATCTATGATGAGAAAACTAAATGAGAAATAATGAGCATTGCAGCAGACAGTTTTGTTTTCTATTCTGCTTAATGATGTCTAAGAATTTGAAAGCAAGATTTGCTATGGATCACCCTATTTCTATTTCTCCTCCTACTGCACTCCCCTAGTTCCTTCCAACAAAAATACACTTTTAAGCGTTTTTCCATACATTAACAGGCAAAAGAATGTCTATCTAGCAAATAGGCCTAATGACTAAATATACATTTTTTAGAAAAATCAGTGAAAACATATTTATTTAATCAAGTGTGAGTCTCAGGAAAATATATGTACAGATAGGATAGGTCTTCTTTTCATGCCATTACTTGCAAAAAATCTGGATAAGTTAAGATAGGATTCTAGAAACTATTAAAAAATATATTCGGTGTAAAAAAGATAGCATGAGGAAAGAACTGGATGCAGGAGTACTACCATCTCGTAAAGGGATTCTAGAGGTTAACCAACACATGTGGGCCCTCAAAATGCATCAAACCATCTTTGAATGTACAATTAGCATTCATTCATTCATTCATTCATTCATTATTTATTTATTTATTTGCCAGACATTAGCCAAATGCTCACGAGGTGACAGATTTTTTTTTCATGTAAGAATACGAAGTTGAATAACAGAGCCCCACCCTTAAGTAGTGCATAACCTCTTTAGGAAGACACATGTACATCAATTAGTAAGTGTAATGAGTTGCTTAGAAGTCTATGCAAGGTGTAGGGGGAAGTGGTAGAGTTTGTTCTGAGAAGGGAATTATCCATTCAAGCAGGCTGGCGTTTGTCTGAGAGGAGCACGGGGCATTAGAATCTTGGAAAGGCTTAAGTAAGATATCTTGCATAGATTAAGTAAGTGTTGGAATGATTTAAAAAAAAATGATTAGTGCAACAAAAGACAAAAATAAATACATTGAATATCAAATTTTAAGATGTTATGCTTTAATTTAGGGGCACACTGAGGCCTTCTTCACTCAGCTCATACTCATTCTAGCTTCTGTAGAACCCCATCTGGGTGCTAGGAAGAGCTTGGTAGTAAAACCTTAAGGAGATATTTTTAGGAAAATCTCTGGCACATTAGGAGAATACAGCATTGCTGCTTTGGGATTTGTATAACAGTTTTTTTTTTTTTTCGATAGAGTCTTACTCTGTTGCCCAGGCTGGAGTGCAATGGCGTTATCTCAGCTCATGGCAATCTCTGCCTTCCTGGTTCAAGCGATTCTCCTGCCTCAGCCTCCCGAGTAGCTGGGATTACAGGCATGCATCACCATGCCTGGTTAATTTTTGTATTTTTAGTAGAGATGGAGTTTCACTATGTTTCACTATGTTGTCAGACTAGTTTCAAACTCCTGACCTCAAGTGATCTGCCCGCCTCGGCCTCCCAAATTACTGGGATTACAGGCATGAACCACTGCACCCAGCCTTGCATAACAGTTTAACATTGAAGTCATGAATAGTTATTCCCTGCTTTGCTGAAATTGTGACATGCCTCTGGTGCTTCTCTGGCAAGACTGTGATGATCATTACCCATGAGACACCTCCTAGGAAGGAGAGAGGGTGTTTGGGGTCTGGTAATCACCAGGCATTCCTATCGCAAGCCTATTACCTGCCCGAGGCAGGGGAAATATGGGACACGTATGCAGCAGTGTGAGGGCATCAGTAGCTATAGAAGGAACATATCCTTTTGTGTTTTGAATTTTAGATCTGCTGTTTCATTCAAAATCCTAGTCAGAATGATCTCTAAGTATCATCAAACCTTCAAGTACTATGATGATAAATTCAAATTTCCCCAAAAAGAAGTGCTATGGGCCTGGTGCGGTGGCTAATGCCTATAATCCCAGCACTTTGGGAGGCTGAGACAGGAGGATTACTTAAGCTCAGAGTTTGAGAGCAGCCGGGGCGACATAGCAAGACCCTATCTCTCTAAAAACACAAAAAATTAGCTGGGCGTGGTGGCACATGCCTGTAGTCCCAGCTACTTGGGAGGCTGTGGTGGGAGGATCACTTGAGCCTGGGAGGTCAAGGCTGCAGTGAGCGGTGGCTGTGCCACTGCATTCTAGCCCAGGTGATAGAATGAAACCCCGTCTCCAAAAAAAAAAAAAAAAAAAAAAAGTAAAGAAAGTGCTGTGATTTGCTCATAGAGGCCAGGTTGCCAGCAAGTCATCATATGTCACTGTCTGGAGACAGACTGCCCTGTGAGTATGGTTTAAGTGTCTGCTGAAAGCAGTAAGAAGGTGTGAAGTGTAAGGACTGTTGGGACTGTGTCTCCCACAACAAAGAAATGCTGGCAAGCAGTTCTCCTGCCTGTGTGCTTCCAGCAACACCCCTCTTTGGAGGGAGAATCCTCTCCAGTGGAAGAAGTCTGGCTAATCCTTTAGTTTCTCTGACAGCAGGTCTGAAAGGATCCTGTTGCCAGGAATCAAAGGCAGTTGTTACCTTGACAGCAGGAGTGCAGCATGCGAGCATCTCTGCTGGTCCCCATGTGATCTGTCACTGTGACGCTATGTATTTGTACATGTGCAAGACTCCAGAAGGTAGACTACCCACAAGTGTCCCATATACCCTCTCCTGGAGGCAGGGCTGGGCCTACTGGGGTCAGCGTGCACTGTGTCTTTGCTGTTCCTCTGACGTCAACTGATGGGAGCCCTTAAGCCAGAGGCAGATCTCTCAGGGAATACAGCATGATTCCTGATATGGGCAAAGTGCTGGGTAAGTAAGGGTGCCTCCACTTTCAACAAACCAATTGGCTAAAATTCTTCTTAACATGGGACACGTATAAAAGGATGAGTATTTTCCCTTCCAAGTGGCCATAAATGTTGCTGGACAATGCTCAGCATCACATCAGAATGGTCTCAGGTGTTTTCCCCATCCGTGCCTTTCTCACTTTGATTATTTTTTTCTTTCTTCATATATTCAAATACTTTGTAAACTGAGGATTGCTTGTGCTAATGGGCTCATAAGTGTTCTGGGGTGAGTTGTGAGCACTTTTAGACTTGAGGCCGACTCTGGTGACTGTTACTGCCCAGCTCCTCCTCAAGTCACCTGGGTTTGTAAGCCCACTAGTCCCTGCTTTAGGTATGCTGTAACCTCATCTCTTATACTTTCATTCTGCAGACTAAAATTCTAGCTATTACATAGAGTTCCATTTAAAACAGGCTCAGGTATTCATGTTCATCACTGTTGGTAAATGAAGATATTCTCATCACAAAATATTCATAAGCGGAAATATTTAATCAGTTGCAGTTTCTTCCTCCACCTATCCCCCTGCTTCCTTCCTTTACTAAAACTCCTCTTGGATTCTGTATCTTAGAGGGAGGCAAAAACATCAGGAAGAAAAATCTAATTCAAACTTGTGTTTTATTTTATTATATATTTTTCCTCTGAAGCACAAAGTGTTTCGTAAACATGCATCTTTCACAGCAGCAAGTTACTGTGACTTGAACATCTCTGCCTTTCCCACCCTGAGAGTACAAAAGCATTCACATCTTAATGGCTCTGCATCCTAGCTACCCATTATGATTCTTTGTGGGAGTTCCTCTCCTCTATATATTTGTGGAAATTCCCCCACAAATTATTTTTCATTTATTCATGCAGAGCCTGGGCTAGAGCTCACCACTGAGATTCCTAAACGGGGTTGCCACAGATGCCAAAACTGGAACTGTGCTGTTGCTAATGCAGTCCAGCTGCAGATCCCAATGAAAGCTGTGATGCTGTCACTCTGGTCTCACTGCTGCTGCGTTGGTGCTGGCACTCCACACCCCCGCCATGGTTGCTTTTGAGTAGCTCTCACCTCAGGCACCTCAGCCAGTGATGCTTTTGCAAAGTGAGAAAAAGGATGCTTCCTTGCTCTATGTTACAGTGATGACAAAGGGTTCTAGAACAGGGTTGGTTAGCCCTAAAGCGCAATGAGTTAGATCCCAGAGTGCTTTATTCTGAATTGAACTGCTGCAGCCAGAGCTACCACTTGGAACCAATCTAGTTGGAATTCTGATGTTGCATCTGTCTTTGAACCCGGGAATCTAGGACTTTGCTACCACTGGCACCTTGTCATTTAGGATTTCTGCTAATATCTTGGCCAATTCTGTTTCTGAAAATAAAATATAATGTTTCTTTCTTTGCTTTTAGGAGTGGTGGGAAGGCTTGTGCCCCAAAGTTTCTAGTTGTAAGACAGCTGTTAATTCATACACACAGGGTCCAAACATATGGCTGGAATGCCTGGGTCCCCAGTGTTTGTGCTTTAGCTGCTAAATTCACTGCCTTTCAACCCTTAGGTTCTTTTGCTAAATGTACTATCCAAATACCTTGCCCTCTTTGGTAAATTTTCTGCTGTCTCTCTTTATATCTTACTTATTTTGCTTCCTCCAATTAATTAGTTGTATACATGTTAAACCTAATTTGGGTCAGGATTTAATTATTTCCCCAGGAGCATCTGTAGTATCTAGCAATTCAGTTTATTCCAATAGATTCTGTACTACAGGGATGAAGGGGATGGGTTCTCTTATTCTCCTTAACTTGGATGTATCTGAGTCTCGGCTCCAACCTAACCAAAGCGCTCTGCGTTTGCAGCCAGTTATAGTTCAAGTTTCAAACACGTTATTTGCAAATAACTCTCCCCCCACCACTATAGAACACTCTATCCTCTCACCGTCTTCCTTTGTCTTCCTACTCTCAACCATTACTTTGACATCTTCCTCCTCCCTTGTCTGCCTGCTAGAACAGCCACCAAATTGCTGCATGTTCTTGGTGTTTATCAGTGGTTGGCACAGGGAACTCTTCTGTCAGTGTCTTTCCTATGGTCTTCTCTTTCCTCAGGAGGAGTATCTATTTATCTACATAAAACAATCAGAGAATTATGTTGAGAGAAACTATTTCAAACATTGGGGAAACAATAGAGATTAATATAACAATACCATGTAGCCAACACTTACGTTTTGTAAATGTTAACATTTTCCCATTTTGCTTCAGATTTTTTGAAATCAATACCTTACAGATATAGTGACACTATGTGTATGTGACTCCCCGAGTCATCTGTTTACTTCTCCCTAGCCCATAACTTCCTAAGTCCCCCAGAAATAATCATTCATTCCTGAAATAGGTTTTTTTCTTCCCATAATTTTTTTTTTTTTTTTGGAGACAGAGTCTAGCTCTGTTGCCCGGACTGGAGTGCAGTGGCGGGATGTTGGCTCACTGTAACCTCCGCCTCCCAGGCTTAAGCAATTATTGTGCCTCAGCCTCCCGAGTAGCTGGGATTACAGGCACATGCCACCATGCCCAGATAATTTTTGTATTTTAGTAGAGGTGGCGCTTCACCATGTTGGCCAGGCTGGTCCTGAACTCCTGACCTCAGGTGATCCACCTGCCTTGGCCTCCCAAAGTGCTGGGATTACAGGTGTAAGTCACCATGCTCAGCCCCCATACATGTTTTAATACATTTTATATAAGTGTGTATGCCCAAATAATTATATAATATTATTTTATGGATTTAAAATTTAAGTGTATGATATCATTCAGTGCATCACATTTTCCAACTTTTTTTCATTCAAACTTAAGTTTTTTAGATTTTTTCCTTGTTCATACATTAGATGTAATTCATTCATTTAAACTACTGTAGAGATTATATTTGAGACTATACTCATTTCTCAATTGATAGGGCAAATAGCTACTTTAAATTCCCTTTTTTCCCACTCTTCCAACTCTTGCCTTATTACCTCTGAAAAATTTCATTACTCCTTCCTGATTCTGATTACTAAGGTAAGACAGAAGCTGTCTTACCTTATTTGTCTCCAATGTTGAATGAAGTAAACTGATACCTGAAGTGACAGACAGGGCAGCTAAAGGACAAGAACAGACTCCAAAGTTGTGAGTCCTGAAATGATGACCTGAAGATGCTCTAAGAGTTGAAATAAGGTTGGTGGAGATGCTATGCCTGGCACAGTGAGAGTGTGGGGCTCTGGGGTAAGACAACCCACGCTTGAATTCCAGCTTCACTCCATTCTAGTTGCTTGAATTTTCCTCTAAACCTTTTAATCCCTGCTCCCCATCTCAAGGTCCTAATGGATAGTTTATGGAGTTGTTTTGAGGGTTAAATGAAATAATTCCTATAGAGCTTGTAGTGCATTGCCTGGCACATGGTAAGCATTATGCTCTTCTTTGTTGTGGTTATTCACTTAGTTGAATGCAGACACTTCTATTTTGGTAGGGGAATCTATGTAAGATCTACTTCTGCCTCTTTGCTGGAGCTGTCTCTCTCTCTCTCTCTCTGTGTGTGTGTGTGTGTGTGCACTTATGTGTGTTGGAAAAGGGATGAGGAGGGACTAGCTACAAAGCTCTTACAATCATGAGCTTATATGGAAGACCATCTCACTCCTTGCTTCAAAGGCAAGATGGACTTTTTGATGTGCCGAGGATTCGATATTAATTCAAGGGAATTGTTCAACATCTTAACATCTAAGAGCATTATTAATAATGGGATGTAAAGATTGCCTTGAAATATAGTCTATAATAATAACTTGAGTTATTTCACTACATTAAACACAGTCTTAAATGGTCTTTTCATATGTATGTTTTAACTTATCTGCAACCTCCATGAACCTATTCAACCCCCTTTTTAAACCCACCCCAAATGACAGTTTTCATTAAGAAATAAAAATGTATATATTCAGATAAAGGTAGTGAGAGGCTATCAGTTTGGGAAGGGGGAGACTTTGTGACCTGCAAGATTTTAGTGACTCCATCTTCATTCTTAGAAAAACGGTTTTGTATTACTGCTCTTTGTAGGCATTTTGCAGCCAAAACACACAGATGCTACTGAAAGAAACAAAGGTTGTTCTTTGCTGGGGAAAATGCTAAAGGTAGAATGGGAACCTCTTCAGAGTGCCTTTTCCTTCCGAAATTATTCTGAAACAATTAGTCAGGGGTGTTCAGAGAAAGACTGTTTCAAACGGCTCTACTAACACAAAACGGTGATGATTGTAGCCAGGGACGCAGAAGGAAGTCGGGCCAAATAGGGGTACTGAGCACAAGGAGAATTCACACAGAAGGCGTTCATGTTGAGGACATTTTTGTTTGTTTTTCTTTCTTTTCTTTTTTTTTTTTTTGAAACAGTCTTGCTCTGTCGCCCAGTCTGGAGTGCAGAGGTACGATCTCCATCTTGGCTCCCTGTAACCTCCGCCTCCTGGGTTCAAGCGATTCTCCTGCCTAAGCCTCCCAAGTAGCTGAGATTACAAGTGTGCGCCACCCTACTCAGCTAATTTTTGTATTTTCAGTAGAGATGGGGTTTCACCATGTTGGCCAGGCTGGTCTCAAACTCCTGGCCTCAGGTGATCCACCCATCTTGGCCTTCCAAAGCATTGGGATTACAGGCGTGAGCCACCCTGCCTGGCCAGGAAATTTTTTTTTTTTTTTTTTCTGAGCAGGAGTCTCGCTGTGTTGCCCAGGCTGGAGTGCAGTGGCAGATCTGGGCTCACTGCAAGCTCCGCCTCCTGGGTTCACGTCATTCTCCTGCCTCAGCCTCCCAAGTAGCTGGGACTACAGGCTCCCGTCACCACGCTAATTTTTTTGTATTTTTAGTAGATACAGGGTTTCACTGTGTTAGCCAGGATGGTCTCGATCTCCTGACTTCGTGATCTGCTCGCCTCAGCCTCCCAAAGTGCTGGGATTACAGGCGTGAGCTACCACGCCTGGCCTGGCCAGGAAATATATTTAAATGAATCCCGTGGATGAACTGAGGAGGCAGTATTGGTTAAGACTCAAATTCTCTGGTAGCCAGCAATGGGTCATAGTCTACTCACAGTTGGTGTTTCTATGGACATTCTGAAAAATTAACTTCTTTCACAGGGACAGAAAACAAAGAGATACCATCTTTGGGAAATACTACATGTCCCTATTAGGACCTGGCTCCTAATACTAGTTTTGGACTCATTTTGCAAAACTGCATGTATTCTGCAAAGATGTCTCTCTCCCAAATATGACAGTATCTGTAATAGCAAGAACATTTTTTTACAAAACTGCGTTTGTTCTTTTTTTACTGCATTTTTTTCTGCATATTAAATCTTTGAGAACTATGTTGGAACTATATTGCCTTACTGAGTAGTAACATTCTGCGTAAGCCAAGAGTGGCACGCAGTAATAAAATGTAGTGGCCATCTTCAAGGGAGTTTTATCCTTTGTGGTATCAAGTACCAGACTATGTGTTAACAGACTAGTAACACATAGAATTACTACTCATAGTTACTACTCAGTAAATATGCAACTCAGTAAGGCAATATAAAGATGACATTTATTAAGGGATGCAAGATAATGTAAACATGTAAACAGGAACTGGCAAACTGTTCAGTAAGGATCACGGGACCGCAATTTCTATTCTAAAGCTCATTGTAAGTAGCTTTTCTTAACTTAGAGAATTAAAATTCTTATGGTTGATGGATTTCAATAGATTTCTCTTTCTGTGCTTCACTGGGATTCTATTTTTCCTACATTTTCTTATAGAAACTTTTTCATGTTGACAGATATTTTAAAAATGAATATTGATATTTACATATTTCAAACCCTAGTAAGAATTAGTAGATTAATTTATAGAAGTTCATAAGGAGATATTTGTTGAGACAGTTTCCTACACATTTTCTAGGAAGAAATATTTGATTTTAAGTATTTTGGAGGTTACTGGGAATTTACATATCATGTTACATCAGAAATAACAGTGCAAAAACCTGAAAACAGAATGCTGAGAATAGAACCTGAAAGGAGGGCAAGAAGAAGAGATTCTTACATGGGTTTAGGTAATTTGAGGTATCATACTATCACTAAGAGTTTTTATATTATTTGAGATACATCAAATAATTGTTATTTTTCTTTTTACAGATACCCACAATTGTGTTATAATTTCCTCTGGCTATATACCTGAGCACCGATGCTTGACCTGTTGTAAGTAAGAAAGTCATATGTGGGCCGGATGCAGTGCCCCATGCCTGTATTCCCAGCACTTTGGGAGGCCGAGGCTGGCAGACCATGATGTCAAGAGATCGCGACCATCCTGGTCAACATGGCAAAATCCCATCTCTACTAAAAATACAAAAATTAGCCGGGCGTGGTGGCGTGCACCTGTAGTCGCAGCTACTCGGGAGGTTGAGGCAGGAGAATTGCTTGAATCCAGGAGGCAGAGGTTGCAGTGAGCCTAGATGGCGCTGCTGCACTCCAGCCTGAGTGACAGAGCAAGACTCTGTCTCAAAAATAAAAATAAAATAAAATAAAATAAAATGAAGTCATATATGGCAAAATCCAGTCTTATATTTTGACCTCTTCTGTTTTTTCTTTTCTTTTTTTCTTCTTTTTTGAGACAGAGTCTTGCTCTGTCGCCCAGGCTGGAGTGCAGTGGTGTCATTTTGGCTCACTGCAACCTCCGCCTCCCGGGCTCAAGCAATTCTCCTGCCTCAGCCTGCCAAGTAGCTGGGACTACAGGCGTGTACCACCAAGCCTGGCTAATTTTTGTATTTTTGGTAGAGACAGGGTTTCACCATGTTGGCCAGGCTGGTCTCGAACTCCTGAGCCACCTGTCTCGGCTTCTCAAAGTGCTGGGATTACAGGTGTAAGCCACTGCACTGGCCTATTTTGACCTCCTTTCTGTCTTTTCTTAAAATAAAAAATAATAATAATAAAATGATTTAAATCATAAATGGTTAGGGATAGTAAAACCTCTTTGTTCTGTAAGTGAATATCCTCACCTTGTTCTGCCTAAGTTTAGCTTTAGCAGTTTGAACTCCCGGAGTTCTTCTTGTGATATTGGTGGGTACTCAATAAATCATTGCTATTGTTGTTGTTGGTAAAATAGGTGAAAAATGAGGGCATTTTCCCCCTTTGTGGCTTGATATTAAAATTTTTCTTTTCAAACCATTATAGGGACCTACCTATTTGTTGGTCTTACAATGGTGGGTCATTCTGCAACCTATTATACTTTGCTCCAAATAAAATAGTTTTTATCTTCAAATAGAAACAAATTGGAGAGAAGTAATGAGACACCATTTGGGATTGTTGGCAATTTTAAATGTTCGAAAAATGAAGTCACAAAAGCAGGAGAACCAAAAGCCTCACCCGGCTCATTAGATTATTTAACCAGCAGTTGGCGTTGGCACCAGATCATCAGCCAGACTGTTAAAAAAAAGTGCTAGGGGCTGGTGACCCTGTCCTCTGTGGGGAAAAGAATCTAAAATGTGTCCCTTATTATACCTTTTGGTACACAGGTTTTCCTTATGAATTTCTGATTAGAAGAAAATATGAGGATACAGCATTGTAAGCCATGAGTGTCATACAGCCATAAAATGTAGTGGCCATCCTCAGGGGAGTTTTATCCTTTGACATGTCAAGTTTTGTATTGTCAGGGCGTCTTGTCCTGCCTGGTTCAAAGCACCCATGGCTCACATATTGATGATCAGAGAGAGAGAGATTCCAGGGAAAATGTATTGGAAAAGTACTTGTAAGAGCTTCTGCAGAGTGGAGTAGCATGTACAGATCCTTCTCCAAATATTAAGCAGTGTGTGTCTATTTTTGGCATCACATTATAAATAGGCCTTCTGCTTATTGCGATACAGGAAAAATACTTTCAAGGAGATTTACATTCAGCTCTACCATGTTGTAATATTTAAGGCTGCAGTACTTTTATAGATAATGCTAATTTGCTGGTGAGGTTTATTAGCTTTGTGAGTCTCAGCTGGTAGATGCAAGGATATGTAGTTAGGGGAAGCGCTAGGATTTTCTCTGACAAATCCCAATACGTTAACAGGAAATATTAGCCACACACAGTATGGTTGATAAAGTTCTCTACTCCTTGTTTTTAAAAAAATATACCATTTCACAGTTTTGGGGGATTACCAGAAGCTGGACGTTTTGTGTTAAAGTGTGTGTGTGGTTCACGAGTCCTCATTTTTCCAGGACAAGAAAGGTCTCTCTCTTCTCCTACAGTCTTCAATGAAGCTTCAGAGCCAAGTTCTACATTTTCCAGGGAGAGTCTGTTGATTTTTGTTATATATATATATACCCATCAGTTTTCAATGGACAGGCTAAAAGTTAGGCATTAATTAATTAGGTGTATTTTTTTAACTTACGGAATTAGACTTCTTTCAAATTGTTGATCAGTAAAACTGATGATAAGTAAAACCATATGTGTCAGTTTTAAACAGTATACAACAGGAGCATCCTGTTTAATCAGCATAATCTTTTCAGAGAACACTATGTTGAAAAAGGATTCTTAACTTCTCATGGTAAGCATTTGGGATTTGGAAAACTTGGATCTCTTTCCCTACTTCTGTGTGAAGCCATTCTCTACTACTCTTTGGTAAAATGCAGTAGCCAGAAAACTGTAAGTAAAACTCTATATCCTGGAAAAGATCAATGGGGAGAACGTTTGGTCACGTAAGAGCAGAGATGAGTTTGAGGAGGGATGAACGGACAGATGGCCCTGCAGGGTCTGCCAAGATGTTCAGAGGCCCCAGGACAGCCAAGACAACAAATGGACTGTGCTCTCCCTGTTACATGGACAGCACCAGGGTGGGGAGTTCCGGTTATTTAGCAAAAGACTTTGCTCCAGGATTAAGAAAATGTAGGACTTTCTAATTAGCTGCTTCCTGACAATAGCTGGGTTTTGTGATCTTTGCATCTGCTGCGTTTTGCTCATTTGCTCAACTGCTCATTGACTGCATAAGTTCTGTTTAGATGGTATTTGATTTTTGCTGACTTCCCTCCCTCCCTCATACAATTATTAATACTTCTTCAGTGACTGATAAGGTCTAGGTACTATGTTAGGGCTAGATATGTAATAGTGAACAAGAAGGGCATGGCTCCTACTGCTATAGAGCTTATGGTCTAGTATGGAAAATGAAAATGAAACTAGTTATAATAATGCATAATGAGGGCTGTAAAAGAGAAATTGCAGAGTTCTGTAGGTGTATATAGGAGGGAAACCTAAGATAATCTGAAGGTCAGAGAAAGTCTCTCTGGAGGGGATAAGTAGTCTGAGACCTGAAGGATGAGAAGAAGTTTGCTTATAAAGTAAAGATTCTAGATAGAGAAGACGGCATGTATGAAGTTGTTAAAGTAAGAGAGATTTTTATGTATTTGAGCAATTGGAGGGTAAAGTGGAGAGAAGGATAAAATGGAGGGCCTGGAGGATTTTTGTCTCCTTTTCTCCCTTCCTACCCTCTAGGATATAGGCAGGCATGAGGAAGGCCAGGAGAGGGTTTTGGTGGGACAGAGTTTAAATTTTGGCAGGAGGAAGTATTTCACTGGGAAGTGGGAAGTATGTCTTTGGAAATGCATCATAGGAACAAGGATTGACTGACTCACAAAGGTAGAAAATAAGGTTAGATTAGGGTTAAATTCTCTGCATGGTGTGGCTGGAGGGTGAAGTGAGGAGGAAGCAATTTGGGAATCAATAGAATACAGTAGTAGCTAGGATAACCCAGATGGTATGCATAGAGAAAGGAGAGACGACCCAAAACAGAATTCTGAAAAACACTGACATTTAGTTGACAGGCAGAGAAGCACTGCAAAGAAGGTGAGAAGGACAGTTCAGAAAGAGACAGGGAGAGCTAGGAAACTCGGGAATCACAGAAGTGAAAGGAGAGAGTTTTTCAGGACTGGGGCTTGCCTAGGGCACAAAATTTAAAAAGGTGACAAAAAACTCAGTAATTGAGATAAATAATATTTTAATGCAATATTAAAAAAAAACAAAGTTAATGCAAAAAATCCATGATGAGCATAACATCACATTTTTAAATAAAAATGGGATCCAAATTACTGAATTTTATTTTTGCTGCAAGTTCCAATATGGCTGACAGGACACTGTGGAATTTATATTTAGAAGTCTTATTTTTCTAAGTTTGATATTTTGTTCATCTAGAAAGAAGAAACAATGAATAATGTTATATGTGGCTGAGAAGTCGGTCAAGATAAGGACTGAAATGAGTCCATTGGATTTAGGGACAAGGCATTGTCATTGGATCTTTTGTCCACCTTGTTTTAATAAATTGCAATGGAAATTATCTTACTGTCTCTGTGAACATAATCATCACCTTCAAAAAAGCTGAGTTCTTTTATGAATTAGTGGATTGTATATCTATAAACTTATATTTTTGTTCAAATTTTTATTGTGACAAAATGCATATAACATAAAATTTGCCATCTTAACCTTTTTGTTTGTTTTAGGTTCAGGGGTACATTTACAAGTTTGTTATATAGGCCAACTCAGGTCACGGGGATTTATTGTACAGATTATTTCATCACCCATGTATGAGGCCTAGTACCCAATAGTTATTTTTTGTGTTCCTCTTCCTCCTCCCATCATCCACCCTTAAGTAGGCCCCTGTGTCTATTGTTTCCCTCTTTGTGTTGGTGAGTGCTCCCCATTTAGCTCCCACTTATAAGTGAGGACATGTGGTATTTGGTTTTTTGTTCCCCTGTTAGTTTGCCAACGATAATGGCCTCCAGATCCATCCAAGTTCCCATAAAAGACATGATCTCATTCTTTTCTGTGGCTGCATAGTATTCCATGGTGTGTATATACCACATTTTCTTTATCCATCTGTCACTGATGTGCATTTAGGTTGATTCTATGTCTTTGCTATTGTCAATAGTGCTGCAATAAACATTTGCGTGTGTGTGTCTTTATGGTAGAATAATTTATATTCCTCTGAGTATAAACCCAGTGATGAGATTGCTGGGTTGAATGGTAGTTCTGTTTTTGGCTTTTTAAGGAATCACCACACTGCTTTCCACAATGGCTGAACTAATTTACACTCCCACTAACTGTGTATAAAATGTTCCCTTTTCTCTGCAATCTTGTCAGCATCTGTTATTTTTTTTGACTTTTAATAATAGTCATTCTGAATGGTGTAAGGTGGTATCTCATTGTGGTTTTGGTTTGCATTTCTCTAACAATCAGTGACATAGAGCCTTTTTTCATAGGATTGTTGGTGACATGTATGTCTTCTTTTGAGTTCTCTGTTCATGTCCTTTGCCCACTTTTTAATGGGATTGAATTTTTTCTTGTAAATTTGTTTGTTTCTTGTAGATGCTAGATATTAGACCTTTGTCAGATGCATAGTTTGCAAATATTTTCTCCCACTCTGTAGGTTGTCTGTTTACTCTGTTGATAGTTTATAGTTTCTTTTGCTGTGCAGAAGCTCATAAGTTTAAAGATCCCATTTGTCAATTTCTGCTTTTGTTGTAATGGCTTTTGGTATCTTTGTCACGAAATCTTTGCCTGGTCCTATGTTCAGAATGGTATCACCTAGGTTGTCTTCCAGGGTCTTTATAGTTTTGTGTTTTACATTTAAGTTTTTAATTCATCCTGAGTTGATTTTTGTATATGGTATAAGGAAAGGCTCCAGTTTCAGTCTTCTGCATATGGCTAGCCAGTTATCCCAACACCATTTATTAAATAGGTAGTCCTTTCCCCATTGCTTGCTTTTGTTGGATTTGTTGAAGATCAAATGATCATAGGTGTGTGATCTTATTCCTAGGCTGTGTATTCTGTTCCATCAGTCTACGTGTCTGTTTTTGTGTCAGTTTTGGTTACATGCTGTTTTGGTTACTTAGACTTGTAGTATAGTTTGAAATCAGGTAGCATGATGCCTCCACTTTGTTCTTTTTGCTTGGGATTTCCTTGGCTATTCAGACTCTTTTTTGGTTTCATGCAAATTTTAAAATAGCTTTTTTCCACACAAAGAAATTGACATAATAGCCAGCTAACAATACAATGATGGAATCAAATCACACATTCCAATACTATCATTGAATGTAAATGCATTAAATGTCCCACTTAAAATGTGCATAGTGACAAGCTAGATAAAAAGTGAGACCCAATGGTGGGTTGTCTTCAAGAGACCCATTCCACATATAATGACACCCATAGGTTCAAAATAAAGGGATGGAGGAAAATCTACCAAGCAAATCGAAATCAGAAAAAAGCAGGGCTTGCAATCCTAATTTCAGACAAAACAGACTTTAAACAAAGATCAAAAAAGACAAACAAGGGCATTACATAATGGTAAAGGGTTCAATTCAACAAGAAAACCTTACTATCCTAAACACATATGCACCTAACACATGAGTGCTCAGATTTATAAAGCAAGTTCTTAGAGACCGACAAAAAGACTTAGACTCCCACACAATAATAGTGGGAGACTTCAACACTCTACTGACAATATTAGATAGATCATTGAGGCAGAATGTTAACAAAAATATTCAAGATCTGAACTCAACATTGGACCAAATGGATCTGCTAGATCTCTACAGAACTCTCCATCCCTAAACAACAGAATATACATTCTTCTCATTGCCACATACTCTAAAATCAAACACATAATTGGACATAAAACAATCTTCAGCAAATGCAAAAGAACTGAAATCACTCCAAACACACTTTTGGACCATAGTGTGATAAAAATAGAAGTCAAGACTAAAAACATGCTCAAAACCATGCAATTTCATGGAAATTAAACAACGTGCTCCTGAATGGCTTTTGGGTAAATAACAAAATTGAGGCAGAAATAAAGAAGTTCTTTGAAACTAATGCGAACAAAGATACCAGAATCTTGGGGACACAGCTAAGGCAGTGTTAAGCGGGAAATTCATAGCACTAAATGTCCATATCTCAAAGTTACAAACATCTCAAATTAACAACCTAACATCACAACTGAAAGAATTAGAGAAGTAAGAGTAAACCAACCCCAGTGCTAGCAGAAGACAAGAAATAACCCAAATCAGAGCTGAACTGAAGGAAATTGAGACACAAAAAACCATTCAAAAGATCGATGAATCCAGGAATTGGTTTTGTAAGAAAATTAATAAGATTGATAGGCTGCTAACTAGACAAATAAAGAAGAAAAGAGAGACAATCCAAAAAACACAATTAGAAATGACAAAGGGCACGATAAAGGGCATGTTACCTCTGACCCACAGAAATAAAAGTAACCATCAGAAACTACTATAAACACCTCTATGCACACAAACTAGAAAACCTAGAAGAGATGGATAAATTCCTGGCTACATATATCCTCCCAAGACTGAACCAGGAAGAAATTGATTCCCTGAAGAGACCAATAATGAGCTCCAAAATTGAATCAGTAATAAGTAGGCTACCAACCAAAAATAGCCCAGGACCAGATAGATTCACAGCTGAATTCTACTGGGTATACAAGGAAGGACTGGTATCATTCCTACTGAAACTATTCTAAAAAATTGAGGAGGATGGACTCCTTCCCAACTCATTCTATGAGGCCAGCATTATCCTGATACCAAAATCTGTCATAGATTCAACGAAAAGAGAAAATTTCAGACCAATATCCTTGATGAACATAGATGCAAAATCCTCAATGAAATACTGGCAAATCAAATCCAGCAGCACATCAAAAAGTGAATCCATCACAATTAAGTAGACTTCATAGCCAGGATGCAAGGTTGGGTCAACATACACAAGTAAATAAATGTGATTCATCACATAAACAGAATTAAAGACAAAAAAACCACACATGATTATCTCAATAGATACAGAAAAGGCTTTCAATAAAATTTAACGTTCCTTCATTCTCAATAAACTAGGTTTTAAAGGAACCTACCTAAAAATGGTAAGAACCATATATGACAAACCACAGTCAACATCGTACTGGATGGGCAAAAGCTGGAAGTATCCCCCTTGAAAACTGGCACAATACAAGGATGCCCTTTCCCACCACTTCTATTTCAACATAGTATTGTAAGTTCTGGCCAGAGCAGTCAGACAAGAGAAAGAAAGAAAAGATATCCAAATAGAAAGAGAGGAAGTCAAACTGTCCCTATTTGCAGATGGCATAATACTATATCTAGAAAATGCCACAGTCTCACCCCAAAAACTCCTTCTGCTGATAAACAACTTCAGAAAAGTTTTAGGGTACAAAATCAATGTACAAAAATCACCAGCATTCCTATACTCCAGCAGCTAAGCCAAATGAGGAAGACAGTCCCAATCACAATTGCCACAAAAAGAATTAAATACCTAGGAATGTAACTAACCAGGGAGGTGAAAGATTTCTACAATGAGAATTATAAAACACTGTTCAAAGAAGTCAGAAAAGACACAATCAAATGGAAAAACATTCCATGCTCATTAATAAGAAGAATCTTAAAATCATAAAGATGATCATACTACCCAAAGCTATTTACAGATTCAATGCTATACCTATCAAATTACATTGACATTCAAACAAATGACATTCGTCACATCTTAATCATTTTTAGGAGTTCAATTATATTAATTACATTCATACTGTTGTGTAATAATTACTATTCACTTACAGAACTCTTTTCATCTTACAAAACTGAAATTCTATACTCATGAAACCCTTTGATTTAAAGTCTATTTTTCTGTATTATTATTGCCACCATGCTCTATTGGTTATTGCTTGCATGGAATATTTTTTTTCTCCTCTAACTTTTTTTTTTTTTTTTTTTGAGGCGGAGTCTCGCTCTGTCGCCCGGACTGGAGTGCAGTGGCCAGATCTCAGCTCACTGCAAGCTCCGCCTCCCGGGTTTACGCCATTCTCCTGCCTCAGCCTCCCCAGTAGCTGGGACTACAGGAGCCCGCCACCTCGCCCGGCTAGTTTTTGTATTTTCAGTAGAGACGGGGTTTCACTGTGTTAGCCAGGATGGTCTCGATCTCCTGACCACGTGATCCGCCCGTCTCGGCCTCCCAAAGTGCTGGGATTACAGGCTTGAGCCACCGCGCCCGGCCTTCTCCTCTAACTTTCAATCGGTTAATGTCCTTGGGTCTAAAGTGAGATATGCTATCTATCTTGCAGATAGCATATAGTTAGATTATATGTTTTTATTTATTCTGCCAATCTCTGTCTTTGGAGAATTTAATCCATTTATATTTTAAGGAATTATTAATAGGAAGGGACTTATGCCATTTTGCTGCTTGTTTTCTATATGTCTTACAACTTTTTTGTTTTTCATTTACAGTATTACTACCTTCTTTTGTGTTTAGTTGATTTTTTTTTTTTTGAGATGGAGTCTTGCTCTGTCACCCAGGCTGGAGTGCAGTGGTGCCATCTCAGCTCATTGCAACCTCTGCCTCCCAGGTTCAAGCGATTCTTCTACCTCAGCCTCCCAAATAGTTGGGACTAGAGGTGCATGCCACCACACCCGGCTGATTTTTTTTTTGCATTTTTTAGTAGAGACGGGATTTCACCACGTTGGCCAGGCTGGTCTCAAACTCCTGACCTCAAATGATCTGCCTGCCTTCGCCTCTCAAAGTGCTGGGATTACAGGCATGAGACACTGCACCTGGCTGTTTATTTTTGTAGTTAACATTTTAATTCTCTTCTCATTTCTTTCATTTCTTGCTTTTTTTAAATTTCTTTTTTTTATTTTTATAAACAAGATCTCACCTTAATGCTCAGGCTGGAGTACAGTGGTGTGATCATAGCTCATTGCAGCCTCAGACTCCTGTGCTTAACCAATCCTCCTGCCTCAGCCTCCTGAGTAACTGGGACTATAGGCAAACACCACCATGCCTAATTTTTAACTTTTGTGCAGACAGGGTCTCACTCTGTTGTCTAAGCTCCTTCTCATTTCCTTTTGTGTATACTATATAGCTATTTTCTTTGTGGTTACCATGGGTGTTACATTTAACATCTTGAAGTTATAACACCCTAATTTAAATTTACACCATATTAACTTCAATAACACCCAAAATTCCTCTTTTGTGGCTCACTCTCCACTCTTTTTAGTTGATGTCACAAAATTACAACTTTATAGAGTGTGTGTCCAAAAGCACAAACTAATAATTTCTTTTAAAAATGAATTAATATCCTAAATTATGTAGAAAACAAAATGTATTATAACCAAAATTATTGTAGTGTTAGCTTTTGTCATTTCCCATGTGTTTATTTTTATTGCAATCTTTATTTGTGCATGTGGCTTCCAACTACAGTCTCATGTTCTTTCATTTCAACCTAGAGTACTCCCTTGACCATTCTTGCAGGACAATTCTAGTGCCTCAATTTTTGTTTATCTGAGAATGCCTTAGTTTCTCCCTCACTTTTGAAAGATAGTTTTGCTGCATATAGGATTCTTGTTGACCATTTGTTTCTTTTAGCACTTTAAATAAATATATTAGCCCACTGATTCTGGCCTCCAAAGTTTCTTTCTTCTTTTTTGAACTCATAAGCTTTTATTATATATTCTTTTTTTTTTAAAAATTATACCTCAAGTTCTAGGGTACATGTGCACAACGTACAGGTTTGTTACGTATGTATACATGTGCCATGTTGGTGTGCTGCACCCATTAACTCGTCATTTACATTAGGCATATCTCCTAATGCTATCCCTCCCCGCTCCCCCCACCCCATGACAGGCCCTGGTGTGTTCTCATTGTTCAATTCCCACCTATGAGTGAGAACATGCGGTGTTTGGTTTTCTGTCCTTGCAATAGTTTGCTCAGAATGATGGTTTCCAGCTTCATCCATGTCCCTACAAAGGACATGAACTCATCCTTTTTTATGGCTGCATAGTATTTATTCCATGGTGTATATGTGCCACATTTTCTTAATTCAGTCTATCATTGATGGGCATTTGGGTTGGTTTCAAGTCTTTGCTATTGTGAATAGTGCTGCAATCAACTACGTGTGCTTGCATCTTTACAACAGCATGATTTACAATCCTTTGGGTATATACCCAGTAATGGGATGACCGGGTCAAATGGTATTTCTAATTCTAGATCCTTGAGGAATCGCCACACGTCTTCCACAATGGTTGAACTAGTTTACAGTCCTACCAGCAGTGTAAAAGTGTTCCTGTTTCTCCACATCTCCAGCACCTGTTGTTTCCTGACTTTTTAATGATTGCCATTCTAACTGGTGTGAGATGGTATCTCATTGTGGTTTTGATTTGCATTTCTCTGATGGCCAGTGGTGATGAAAATGTTTCATATGTCTGTTGGCTGCATAAATGTCTTCTTTTGAGAAGTGTCTGTTCATATCCCGTCACCCACTTTTTGATGGCATTGTTTGATTTTTTCCTGTAAATTTGTTTAAGTTCTTTGTAGATTCTGGATATTAGCCCTTTGTCGGGTGGATAGATTGCAAATATTTTCTCCCATTCTGTAGGTTGCCTGTTCACTCTGATGGTAGTTTCTTTTGCTGTGCAGAAGCTCTTTAGTTTAATTAGATCCCATTTGTCAATTTTGGCTTTTGTTGCTGTTGCTTTTGGTGTTTTAGACATGAAGTCCTTGCCCATGCCTATGTCCTGAATGGTATTGCCTACGTTTCCTTCTAGGGTTTTTATGGTTTTAGGTCTAACATTTAAGTCTCTAATCCATCTTGAATTAATTTTTGTGTACGGTGTAAGGAAGGGATCCAGTTTCAGCTTTCTACATATGGCCAGTCAGTTTTCCCAGCACCATTTATTAAATAGGGAATCCTTTCCCCATTTCTTGTTTTTGTCAGATTTGTCAAAGATCAGATGGTTATAGATGTGTGGTATTATTTCTGCTGGCCTCCAAAGTTTCTGATGAGAAATATGCTGATAATTGTATTGAAGATTTCTTGTATGTGATGAGTTGCTGTTCTCTCATTGCCTTCAAGATTCTCTCTTGGACTTTGTCTTTTAACAGTATGATTATAATGTGTCTCAGGATGGGTCTCTGAGTTTGACCTACTTGGAGTTTTTTGAGCTTCTTGGATGCTTATATTCATGTATTTTCATCAAATTTGGGGAATTTTTAGCCATTATTTCTTCAACTATTCTTCCTACCCCTTTCTCTCTCTCTCTTCTCGTTCTGGGATCCTAGAAAGTCTGAACATTGTAATTTCAGTTATTTTGCTTTTCAACTTCAGAATTTCCTTTTGGTTTCCTTTCACGTTTTGTATCTCTTTATTGATATTTCAATATGTTCAGATATTGTTTTCTTGAATTTCTCCATGTCTTCCTTTAGTTCTTTAAGCATCTTTAAGACAGATATTTTAAGCCATTTTCTAGTTGATTTGCCATTAGGTCTTTCTCAGGGATAGTTTCTGTTGGTTTATATATATTTTTCCTTTAAATGGGCTATATTTTCCTATTCCTTTATATATCTTGTGATTTTCTGTTGAAATCTGGATATTTGACTCTAATAATGTGATATCTCTGAAAATCAGATTCTCCTCTTCCTCAGGGTTTGAGGTTTTTGGTTTTGATTGCTGTAGGCTGTCTCTGTGCTGAGAATCTGCCTTAAGTAGGAACTGAAGATCTTTTCAGAGCCTACATCTTTTTCTGGGCATTCATGGTGATTTTCTAATTTCCCCCATATATGTAGTTGCTTTTGAATGTCCTAGTCTTTAAAGTCTGGCTCCTAAAAGAGGAAAAAGAGAAAAATGAAGGTGGGGAAAATGCACCAATCCTTTAAATCCCCTGGAAGTCACTTCAACCAAAGGGAGAGAGGCTTGCAACAATGGAGGGAGGTATATCAATAATGGTCACTGCCTTCCTGTTGCATCTCTGTGATCAGAGGCAGCAATCAGCGATTGGAGCACAGGTCCCTGATATTTGGAGGACAGTGTCCTTTATTTTTATTTTTATTTTTCTACCTTTTTTTTTGGAGAGGAGTCTTGCTCTGTCACCCAGGCTAGAGTGCAGTGGCGCCATCTCGGCTCACTGCAACCTATGTCTCTTGGATTCAAGTGATTCTTTTTTTTTTTTGAGACGGAGTCTCACTGTGTCATCCAGGCTGGAGTGCAGTGGTGCGATCTCAGCTCACTGCAAGCCCCACCTCCTGGGTTCACGCCATTCTCCTACCTCAGCCTCCTGAGTAGCTGGGATTACAGGTGCGTGCCACCATGCCTGGCTAATTTTTTTCTATTTTTAGTAGAGATGGTGTTTCATTGTGTTAGCCAGGATGGTCTCGATCTCCCGACCTCGTGATCCGCCTCCCTTGGCCTTCCGAAGTGCTGGGATTACAGGCGTGAGCCACTGGGATTCAAGTTATTCTTATGCCTCAGGCTCCCATGTAGCTGGGTTTACAGGTGTGCGCTGCCACACCTGGCTACTTTTTGTATTTTTAGTAGAGACGGGATTTCATTATGTCGGCCAGGCTGGTTTCGAACTCCTGACCTCAAGTGATCTGCCCTCCTTGGCCTCCCAAAGTGCTGGGATTACAGGCATGAGCCACTGTGCCTGGCAGTTTTTCTACCTTTTTACCAAAGGGGAAATAGGGTCTTTTAAAAAATCTACCCTTGCTCCCAAAGCTGTTTGCAAAATTGCTCCACGAACACATGCACAGCTGCCTGCCAGTGGAATGGGGGTGAAAGGAGGATGGATAGCTATTGCTGAGCTAAGAGCTGAAACTGATGAGAATTAATTGCAATTTACAATCCAAGTTTTCCCCTGGAAGTTGCAAATCTTCAATAGACTACAGAGTTCCAAAATCATTACATCAGGCAGATTGCAGGAGTGTAATTATTGTCTGGGTAGGGAAACAGATTCCTGGTGCTTTCTGTTCAATCATCTTCCCAGCATCCTCCATGGCCTAGTGTATATTTTAATTGTTATTATTTATTTATTTATTTTCTGAGACAGGGTTTCACTCTGTTGCCCATGCTGGAGTGCCGCGGTATAATCATGGCTCACTGCAGCCTCGACATCCCAGGCTCAAGAGATCCTCCCACCCTAGCCTCCTGAGTAGCTGGGACTACAGCCACATGTTACCATGCCCAGCTAAGTTTTGTAGTTTTTGTAGAGATGGGGTTTCACCATGTTGCTCAGGCTGTTCTTGAACTCCTGACCTCAGGTATTCCACCCACCATGGCCTCCCAAAGTGCTGGGATTACAGATGTGAGCCACCATACCTGGCCAAATCTCATCTTTTATGTTAACTTTAAGGCGAAACGAAATAATTCCTTAATTGTATGAATTAATCTTTAGAAGTTGTATGGATAGATCCTTGTTCTTGCCTAAGTTCATAGGGCAGGCATATCTCAGGGCCAGAAATATGAGCTGGGGAGTTCAGGTAATTAGGTATGATTGCTAAGCCCATCCATGTTTACTCTGAGAGAAGTCAGCTGGTGTTTTGTTTGTAGGTCATTGTATAATATCTGTTTGGGAGGTTCTAGATTCTTTTTAAATGATTTGCTTCCTAATGGGCTCTTCAGTTTGAAGTACCGTGTATAATTTAGTTCTGTGTATGATACAATCCCCAGGCCCCTCTTTAATAAAGATGTTTACTTACATTTCCTTCTCAAGTGCTTTGTTGCCCTTTAATCAGGTCATACTTGATCTAAAAAAATCAGGTCCTTTTACTCTCAGATGCTATTTTATACTCTAATCATGGTTAGGATACTTCAGAATATTAGAAGTAGCATGTCAGGTTCCAGCCACTTTTTCAAAATCTGGGGAACTCCAGCTTCACCTCTCAGTGTGTTAATTATATTTACAGGATAAAAAAAATGATTTAATCTCATGAACTCAGTGTTTGGCTTTATGATAATCAACCATGGTGGTTTGCCCGGGACTGTCCAGGTTTTCATGCTGAAAATATCCTGTGTCCTGGGGAATCTGTCACTACTGAATAAACCTAGACAACTGGTCACCCTATTTGGCCTACAAATATTTCCTGCTTTTCTTTTTAAAAGCCACATAATTCTTCCAGATGTAAGGGTAGCAGGTGACTGCTAATTTGCATGCTCTTGTTCTTGCTAAATTTCTTTTCTATTTATTTATTGGTTTATTTATTTATTTATTTATTTATTTTGAGATGGAGTCTTGCTCTTGTCACCCACGCTGGAGTGCAATGGCGTGATCTTGGCTCACTGCAACCTCCGCCTCCAGGGTTCAAGTGATTCTCTTACCTCAGTCTCCTGAGTAGCTGTATTACAGGTGCCTGCCACCACGCTCAGCTATTTTTTTCTTTTTTTTTTTTTTTTGTATTTTTAGTAGAGATGGGGCTTCACCATGATGGCCAGGCTGGTCTTGAACTCCTGACCTCATGTGATCCACCTGCCTCGGCCTCCCAATGTGCTGGGACTACAGGTGTGAGCCACTGTGCCTGGCTGCTAAATTTCTTTTTACTTATTTATTTGAGATAGAATCTCACTCTATCATCCAGGCTGGAGTGCAGTGGCACTTTTTTTGGCTCACTGCAACCTCTGCCTCCCAGGCTCAAGTGATTCGCCTGCCTCAGCCTCCGGAGTAGCTGGGATCACAGGCGTGCGCCACCACACTCGGCTAATTTTTGTATTTTTAGTGGAGACAGGGTTTCACCATGTTGGCAAGGCTGGTCTTGAACTCCCGCTCTCAAGTGATCCACCCGCCTCGGCCTTCCAAAGTGCTGGGATTACAGACGTGAGCCACTGTGCTCAGACTTAAATTTCTTAATATTCACGGACTGCTGGCAGTTTTGAGCAAGTAAGGAGTTGAGAGACGTCCTGTGCTATGACCATCTGGGTTTACAGATGAATAAAATTTCAGTTGCATAGGCAAGTTTTGGCCATCTTCCTTCCACTCTGGCTGCCATGGTACTAGATTTCTGCAATGTCTTCAAACATCTCCTTTCCACTAACTAAAAACAAACAATTATGTTGGAACATCAACCACAGTAACAGGAAAGAGTAGCATTCGGTTAGTTTTAAATTGTCCAATAATCTTTTTCTAATGCCTCTATTTGCGTCATAGGCGTTTTAACTTCCCTTGTGTCTAAAGTTCAGTGTCTCTCATGGATTACTCATATTATTGGAGTGTGAAAATAAATATAGTCGGGTTAATTAGCATCAATTTTAATAAAATCCCGGAGTAATTTTACACAATGCTTCCTGGGAAGAAAGAAATTAAACTTGGTAACTGAGATGATGGGATCTAAAATAGAAGCTATGCATAAAAGAAAGAAAATAAACACAGAAAAGGGAAAAGATATCGTGTGCATTATGTTTGATATATAGATAAAGTTTTCTTTTCAGAATCACACAATGGGCTTTTGTTATTTTGCCTCCAAAGGAAGTCAGTCTTGGTTTCCAAACAAGCAAACTGACCTTGTGGGCTTGTGGAGAATTCAAATACCCAGCTCCAATACTTGGTCATTCTGATTCAGTAGATCTGGAGTGGGACCTGGCAATCTCTATTTTTAATAAACCTTAAAAGTGATTCTGGTGTTCCTGGTTAATGGAATAATGTCTAGAAACAACTGAGTTAGGGAATTTGAAGAGGTTTTCCTATTTTTCACTTTGGAAAAAAATATTTTGTGGTCATTCTTGAGATTTTGTTGAGATGACAGGTATCATTGTCTTTCCTCCAAAGGGGGGAAATTGAAGAAGGCAGAGTCATATTTTAATCTAAAAATATGGGAAAATGTGGACCTTTACCCTGCAGTTTCATCTTGAAGAGTAGATTGAGGTCCTGAAATAAGACTTGCTATAAAGTGCAAGGGTGAATTCCTTCAGAGGGCATGAGGGACTATGCAAAGCAATGTGTACATTTTACGCGTGCCTATAATGAAGCAACTGAGTGCAGGAGGCTCCTGGAGACTGCCCAGAGTTCATCATTTTTCAATTGTATTCTAATTTATGCTGTAGAGATTGTCCAACACTAATCAGGTGGAGAAGAGATGGTCAAAGTCTCTCTTGCTCATTATACATGATGGAAGTACTTCTTAGGTGTATGTTTACGTGGCCTTTGACACCTATACACGTACTCTGAAAAATCCTCTGGGAAACCGACACAAGGCCCCAGATACTTCATTAGCAGAGTGGATTCCCCAGCCCTGTCTCTTAATGGTATAGCAGAAGATGTGCTTGGCAATTTAATTGGAGGGCTGTAAAGCTGGAATCCTGACCACTAGTGGTCACTGAAGATCCCAGGAGACTTTCCTGATGGCAGGTAGAGTCCTGGACAAATTCCAACTCTGATAATTAAATTACATTCTGCCCAGCTTCCCTGTACACTTTCAACTGGACTCTGTTCCCTTTCCATCCTTAACTGCGGAGGACATACACTTTAACAGAGAACCACTAGTTTCTAAAGATGCCTACAATATAATAACAATGTCACGTAAGTTATGGAGTGAGATTCACTGTAGTGATCTAGCGGCACATTTTAAAGTGGCACATTATGTACAAAGGGAATATTACTGAATTGGTAACCAAAGAGACATGGATCACTCCTGAAAAATTAAGTCTGTTAAACATTTCAGTATATATTAAAAATGCATGTTCTATTAGCTTTTAGAAGCCATTTTTTCCTGTTTCTTTATGGGAGATGTCTTTCTATAACCAAAGTAATTAGTAGTTATATCTTATTAGCAGAATGAAACCAATGTTTTTTTTTTTTATTATTATACTTTAAGTTCTAGGGTACATGTGCATAATGTGCAGGTTTGTTACATATGTATACTTGTGCCATGTTGGTGTGCTGCACCCATCAACTCGTCAGCACCCATCAATTCGTCATTATATCAGGTATAACTCCCAATGCATCCTCCCTCCCCCCGCCCCTGATAGCCCCGATGTGTGATGTTCCCCTTCCAAGTCCAAATGATCTCATTGTTCAGTTCCCTCCTATGAGTGAGAACATGCGGTGTTTGGTTTTCTGTTCTTGTGATAGTTTGCTAAGAATGATGGTTTCCAGCTGCATCCATGTCCCTACAAAGGATGCAAACTCATCCTTTTTTATGGCTGCATAATATTCCATGGTGTATATGTGCCACATTTTCTTAATCCAGTCTGTCACAGATGGACATTTGGGTTGATTCCAAGTCTTTGCTATTGTGAATAGTGCCACAATAAACATACATGTGCATGTGTCTTTATAGCAGCATGATTTATAATCCTTTGGGTATATACCCAGTAGTGAGATGGCTGGATATGGTACATCTAGTTCTAGATCCTTGAGGAATCGCCATACTGTTTTCCATAATGGTTGAACTAGTTTACAATCCCACCAACAGTGTAAAAGTGTTCCTATTTCTCCACATCCTCTCCAGCACCTGTTGTTTCCTGACTTTTTAATGATTGCCATTCTAACTGGTGTGAGATGGTATCTCATTGTGGTTTTGATTTGCATTTCTCTGATGGCGAGTGATGATGAGCATTTTTTCATGTGTCTGTTGGCTGTATGAATGTCTTCTTTTGAGAAATGTCTGTTCATATCCTTTGCCCACTTTTTGATGGGGTTTGTTTTTTTTTTTCTTGTAATTTGTTTGAGTTCTTTGTAGGTTCTGGATATTAGACCTTTGTCAGATGAGTAGATTGCAAAAATGTTCTCCCATTCTGTAGGTTGCCTGTTCACTCTGATGGTAGTTTCTTTTGCTGTGCAGAAGCTCTTTAGTTTAATGAGATCCCATTTGTCAATTTTGGCTTTTGCTGCCGTTGCTTTTGGTGTTTTAGACATGAAGTCCTTGCCATGCCTATGTCCTGAATGGTACTACCTAGGTTTTCTTCTAGGGTTTTTATGGTATTAGGTCTAACATTTAAGTCTCTAATCCATCTTGAATTAATTTTTGTATAAGGAGTAAGGAAAGGATCCAGTTTCAGCTTTCTACTTATGGCTAGCCAATTTTCCCAGCACCATTTATTAAATAGGGAGTCCTTTCCCCATTTCTTGTTCCTCTCAGGTTTGTCAAAGATCAGATGGCTGTAGATGTGTGTATTTTTCTGAGGACTCTGTTCTGTTCCATTGGTCTTATCTCTGATGTGGTACCAGTACCATGCTGTTTTGGTTACTGTAGCCTTGTAGTATAGTTTGAAGTCAGGTAGTGTGATGCCTGCAGCTTTGTTCTTTTGACTTAGGATTGTCTTGGCAATGCGGGCTCTTTTTTTTGTTCCATATGAACTTTAAAGCAGTTTTTTTCCAATTCTGTGAAAACTAATTGGTAGCTTGATGGGGATGGCATTGAATCTATAAATAACCTTGGACAGTATGGCCATTTTCACGATATTGATTCTTCCTGTCCATGAGCATGATATGTTCTTCCATTGTTAGTGTCCTCTTTTATTTCACTGAGCAGTGGTTTGTAGTTCTCCTTGAAGAGGTCCTTCACATCCCTTGTAAGTTGATTCCTAGGTATTTTATTCTCTTTGAAGCAATTGTGAATGGAAGTTCATTCATGATTTGGCTCTCTGTTTGTCTGTTACTGGTGTATAAGAATGCTTGTGATATTTGCACATTAATTTTGTATCCTGGACTTTGCTGAAGTTGCTTATCAGCTTAAGGAGATTTTGGGCTGAGACGATGGGGTTTTCTAAATATACAATCATGTCATCTGCAAACAGGGACATTTGACTTCTTCTTTTCCTAACTGGAATCCTTTATTTCTTTCTCTTGCCTGATTGCCCTAGCCAGAACTTCCAACACTATGTTGAATAGGAGTGGTGAGAGAGGGCATCCCTTCTTGTGCCAGTTTTCAAAGGGAATTTTTCCAGTTTTTGCCCATTCAGTATGATATTGGCTGTGGGTTGTCATAAATAGCTCTTATTATTTTGAGGTACGTTCCATCAATACCGAATTTATTGAGCGTTTTTAGCATGAAGGGCTGTTGAATTTTGTCAAAAGCCTTTTCTGCATCTATTGAGATAATCATGTCGTTCTGTCTTTGGTTCTGTTTATATGCTGGATTACATTTATTGATTTGTGAATGTTGAACCAGCCTTGCATCCCAGGGATGAAGCCCACTTGATCATGGTGGATAAGCTTTTTGATGTGCTGCTGATCCGGTTTGCCAGTATTTTATTGAGGATTTTTGCATCGATGTTCATCAGGGATATTGGTCTAAAATTTTCTTTTTTGTTGTGTCTCTGCCAGGCTTTGGTATCAGGATGATGTTGGCCTCATAAAATGAGTTAGGGAGGATTCCCTCTTTTTCTATTGATTGGAATAGTTTCAGAAGGAACGGTACCAGCTCCTCCTTGTACCTCTGGTAGAATTCAGCTGTGAATCGATCTGGTCCTGGACTTTTTTGGTTGGTAGGCTATTAATTATTGCCTCAATTTCAGAGCCTGCTATTGGTCTATTCAGGGATTCAACTCCTTCCTGGTTTAGTCTTGGAAGAGTGTAAGTGTCCAGGAAATTATCCATTCTTTTAGATTTTCTAGTTGATTTGCGTAGAGGTGTTTATAGTATTCTCTGATGGTAGTTTGTATTTCTGTGGGGTCGGTGGTGATATCCCCTTTATCATTTTTTATTGCGTCTGTTTGATTCTTTTCTCTTTCTTCTCTTTATTAGTCTTGCTAGCGGTCTTCAATTTTGTTGATTTTTTTAAAAAAACCAACTCCTGGATTCATTGATTTTTTGGAGAGTTTTTTGTGTCTCTATCTCCTCCGTTCTTCTCTGATCTTAGTTATTTCTTGCCTTCTGCTAGCTTTTGAATGTGTTTGCTCTTGCTTCTCCAGTTCTTTTAATTGTGATGTTACAGTGTCAATTTTAGATCTTTCCAGCTTTCTCTTGTGGGCATTTAGTGCTATAAATTTCCCTCTACACACTGCTTTAAATGTGTCCCAGAGATTCTGGTATGTTGTATCTTTGTTCTCATTGGTTTCAAAGAACATCTTTATTTCTGCCTTCATTTCGTTATGTACCCAGTAGTTATTGAGGAGCAGGTTGTTCAGTTTCCATGTAGTTGAGCTGTTTGGATTGAGTTTCTTAGTCCTGAGTTCTAGTTTGATTGCACTGTGGTCTGAGAGACAGTTTGTTATAATTTCTGTTCTTTTACATTTGCTAAGGAGTGCTTTACTTCCAATTATGTGGTCAATTTTGGAATAAGTGCGATGTGGTGCTGAGAAGAATGTATATTCTGTTGATTTGGGGTGGAGAGTTCTATAGATGTCTATTAGGTCCGCTTGGTGCAGAGATGAGTTCAATCCTGGATATCCTTGTTAACTTTCTGTCTCGTTGATCTGTCTAATGTTGACAGTGGAGTGTTGAAGTCTCCCATTATTATTGTATGGGAGTCTAAGTCTCTTTGTAAGTCTCTGAGGACTTGCTTTATGAATCTGGGTGCTCCTGTATTGAGTGCATATATATTTAGGATAGTTAGCTCTTCCTGTTGAATTGATCCCTTTACCATTATGTAATGGCCTTCTTTGTCTCTTTTGATCTTTGATGGTTTAAAGTCTATTTTATCAGAGACTAGGATTGCAACCCCTGCTTTTTTTTGTTCTCCACTTGCTTGGTAGATCTTCCTCCATCCCTTTATTTTGAGCCTATGTATGTCTCCGCATGTGAGATGGGTCTCCTGAATACCAATGTATTTTTTTTTTAAAAAAAAGCAAACAAAGCAAAAAGCCCAGCTGAGCTAAGTCAATAGAATAGAGGTAGAGGTGAGAACAGTGAGACATACTGGGAATCAATTTGAAGACTTGAAATTTGTTGATGTAGAATTTGACCTAATGTGTGTCTTCATAATAAACAATTAGTGTGATTTTACTCTTCTACTATGTTTTTCCAAAATGGTTAAGTTTAGAGGACAATCTGCTTTCTCTTAACAGTTAAATTTTGTTATTTTTACAAATTGCTTTACTAATACAGATTTGTTTAAACAAGTGAGAATTTAGTAAACTGCAAATTTACTGAGAACAGAGTGCTGTTGTGTAAGGTGAACAAACTAAATTATTATCCAGCAGGTTGTCTGTTTCTTTGAAATAGAATTCTAAAATATTTTAAATATATGAATAAAATATTATTTTCTCATCGTAGATAACTTTCCATTTAAAAAGTATTTAACATATATTCTTTTTATTTTATTTTTTTGTGTTTTTGAGGCAGAGTTTCGCTCTTGTTGCCCAGGTTGGAGTGCAGTGGCATGATCTCGGCTCACTGCAACCTCCGCCTCCCAGGTTCAAGCGATTCTCCTGCCTCAGCCTCCTGAGTAGCTGGGATTACAGGCATGTGCCACCACGCTTGGCTAATTTTTGTAGTTTTAGTAGAGATGGGGTTTCACCACATTGGTCAGGCTGGTTTCGAATTCCTGACTTCATGTGATCCACTGCCTCAGCCTCCCAAAGTCCTGGGATTACAGGTGTGAGCCACTGCGCCCGGCCTATTTAACATACATTCTATTAATAAACCAAATGAGCCCATTATTTGATATCCTGATTAACTCATATATATTCAGGAAAGCAAAATATACTTCGTAGCTTATGTGGTTTGTCAACACGTTTGAGAATAAGTCCAGTTTGAGATTGTTTTTGTTTGCTTTTATTATTATTGTTAAACTAACTTTCTGTTTCAAGTAATATACCTAGCTTAGAATTTCCTACCTTTAATACAAAAGGAGTCAACACATAGCTCCTGCACACCTACACCCACACAATGCTTAAATTTTGGAATTCTGTAATCATTTTCTGTGCATCTTCATTCTAAGCCACACTAAATATTCCTTTACTTCAATTAGATTAAAGAGAAAAAATAGAGATCAGAAGGCAGACAACAGCTGGTTTTCATTGTAAGGAAGCTGGTTAATTACCTGAGTTAATGTGAGGAATGTGTTTGAGTGTGTATTAAGAATGCCTGTAGGCTGGGCATGGTGGCTCATGCCTGTAATCCTAGCACTTTGGGAGGCCGAGGTGGGGGGATCACCTGAGGTCGAGTTCGAGACCAGCCTGACCAACATAGAGAAACCCCATCTCTAAAAAAATACAAAATTCGCTGGGCTTGGTGGTGCATGCCTGTAATCCCAGCTACTCAGGAGGCTGAGGCAGGAGAATGGCTTGAACCTGGAAGGCGGAGGTTGCGGTGAGCCAAGATCATACCATTGTACACCAGCCTGGGCAACAAGAGTGAAACTCCATCTAAAAAAAAAAAAAAAAAAAAAAAAGAATGCTTGTAAAAATTATTTATTTATTTATTTATGTATTTATTTATTTATTTATTTTTGAGACAGGGTCTCACTCTATTGTCCAGGCTTAAGTACAGTGGTGTGACCATGGCTCACTAAAGCCTCAACCTCTTGGGCCCAAGTCATCCTTTCACCTCAGCCTCCCAAGCAGCTGGGCCTACAGATGTGCACCACCATGAGTGGCTAATTTCTTTTTTATCTTTAATTTAGGGAAAGAGTTTTGCTATGTTGTGCAGGCTGATCTTGAAATCCTGGGCTCAAGCAATCCTCCTGCCTTAGCCTCCTAAAGTGCTGGGATGACAGGTGTGAGCCACCACATCCCACCAAAAATGTTTTAAATATAAACATAGTCCTGTAATGAAAAGAGGTGGAAGTTTATCTCAGAAAGTCTCTGAAAACAGGAAAAATTCTCAGAAATATAGATGGTTTGTGAATGATTCTGTCCTGTGCTTGAAATAAAGTAAATATAGGTAGAGATTGTAGGTTTGTTTTAATGGTAAATTTTAAAATTCTGAAAGAAAGAAAAAAAGAAACAATGCATCAGATTGTGCTATTTTTTATAGAGGTTTAAAATGACCTAGTGAAACATGTGGCTGATTGAAACATGTTCATCTCCCTTTCCTCTAGATACTTCTCTAAAGTGAAAGTAAAGAATAAAAACTCTTTATAGTCACAATGTCAAAGAGAAGGAAATAAAAGCCATTATCTTTTGGGAGAATTTCCACATTATCAATCTGGCATAATGATTTATCCTTCTAAGGGTGAACTGCTGACCCTTCCAAGATGGAAGGTGTTCTCTCTCTCTCTCTCTCTCTCTCTCTATATATATAGTCAATTATATTGTAGTTCAAGACATTTTATAATTTCCATTGTGATTTCTTCTTTGACCTATGCAAAATTCAGAAGTTTATGTATTAGTTTTTAAATACATTTTCTTTTTTTTTTTTTTTTGAGATGGGAGTTTCACTCTTGTTGCCTAGGCTGGAGTGCAGTGGTGCTATCTCGGCTCACCGCAACCTTCACCTCCCGGGTTCAAGTGATTCTCCTGCATCAGCCTCCCGAGTAGCTGGGGTTACAGGTGTGTTTCACCACGCCTGGCTAATTTTGTATTTTTCGTAGAGATGGGGTTTCTCTATGTTGGTCAGGCTGGTCTCGAACTCCCGACCTCAGGTGATTCGCCCACCTAGACCTCCCACAGTGCTGGGATTACAGGCATGAGCCACCATGCCCGGCCTTTTAAATACATTTCCTAGTTATCTTTTTCTTATTGCTTTTTACCTTAACTGCATTTGGATATCGTATGCTGTATTTCTATTTTTTAGTGGTTTCCCTGGAAATTCCAATATAAGTATTTATCAAAGCCTAAAATAAATCAATACCTTTATCCTTTTTTTGGATAATACAAGGTCCTGGGGATACCTTAACCTCATATACCTCACTTTCATCTTACATGATATTTTTGGCATGAATTGACGAACCATAGGGTATTACTATTGCTATATTATACAGATAATGTTTATTTAGATTTATGTACTTTAGTTTGCTCTTTATTTTTTTCTGTCTTCTTTAGCATTCTGTCTGGGAGTACTTTCCCTTTGCCTTAAATATACCCTTTAGAATTTCCTTTACTTGAAGGTCTATTTGTAGTAAAAGGCTGCTATATTTGCTTTTCTGGAAATATCTTTATTTGCCTTTATCTTTGAAAGATTACTTGATGTAAAATTCTAGTTGTTAAATATTTTAGCATATTAAGGATAGTATTTAATACATTCTGATTTCTTCTTCATTGAAAGAAGTCATTGTTACTTTATATTCACACTCTGTAACTGCACAGGACTTCAGAGGAGGGAGATATGGGAAAGCTTTATAGCATAATTTGGATTTTATTTGTTACAGGGAAACAGACCAGATATGGTTGGGAGAGCAGACAGTGACTTTCAGGGAGATGGAATGATTTGTACAAAATAAGAGTGGGGCACAGAGGACTGTTAGGACTGTAAAACCATTCTATCTGCTACTGTAATAGTGGGTACATGTCATTATGCATTTGTCTAAACCCATAGAAAGCACAACATCAAAAGTGAACTCCACTGTAAACTATGGAATCTGGGCGATAATGATGTGTCGATGTAGGTTCACCAAGTGTAAAAAATGTACCACTCTGGTATGGGTTGCTCATAGTGGAAAGGCTGCTATCATGTGTTGGGGCAGGGGGTATATGGGAGCCCCCTGTACTTTCGACTTTGCTGTGAAAATAAAGTTGCCCTAAAACATAGTCTATTAAGAAATGTATCCCACTGTTTTCTGGCTTCCAGCGTTGCTGTTGAGAAGTTAAAAGTCAGTCTATTACTCATTTGTAGTTAATCTCCTTTTTATCTATGAGTGCACTTATGCTTTTTTATTGTTGTGGTTGGGGGTTTTACAGTTTCTTTTTCCTTTTTTTTTTTGAGTGTTGGGGTTTTTCTCTATTGTTCAGGCTGGAGTGCAGTGGCACAGTAATGGCTCACTGCAGCCTCAAACTCCTAGGCTCAAGTGATCCTCCCACTTCAGCCTCCCAAGTCAATGGGACTACAGTGTGTGCCACCATGCTCACTTGGCTAAGTTTAATTTTTTTTTTTTTTTTAAGAAATAGAGTCTTGCTATGTTACCCAGGCTGCACAGTTTCATCATGATGTGTATTGGTTTGAATTTTTAAAAATTTATCCTATTTGGAATTCATTTGGCTTGAATATGGCTTGAAATCTTTCATTAGTACTGGGAAGCTGTTACTTGGATATTGCTTCTACATCTTTCTCTTTTCTCTCCTTATGAAACTTCAATTAAATCAATAAAGTGAGACAAGCTCACTTGATTCTCCATGTCTCTCAAATGCTGTAGTATGTTTAGTCTGTCTTTATATTGTGCATTTCTTGATTGTTACTTCTGATGAATTCTCTCTTCAGTCGTGTCTAATCTGCTATTAAATTGGTTTGTTGAGTTTTCCATTTTATTTTTTATTTTTAGAAGTTGTTTGTTTCTTTCAAATTTTTGTTATGTCACTTTGTGTGTTATCCTCTTTCCTGAAGATATTTGGAAGCTTGTTTTTTATGTTTTTAAACATATTGAATTTTTTTTATCTCTGTGTCTGATAATACTGGAAGGTTTTGAACTTGGTTCTTATGCTTGTGGTTTCTCCTGTTTCCCTCTCATGGACCTTTTTTTTTTCTTGTGTCCTTTTATTTTGGATTGTTTATATTAAAAGTACGAATATAAATTGAGGTGTAAAATTAAGGTGCCACCTCCAGAGAAGTTTTACATTGCTTCTGTCAGGCAGCAGCAAGTACCAGTCTGGGATCACCTTAACCATGTTCATGGCTCCAGGTTTCTTGTTCCACCTGGGTGATAATGCTTCACTGTTTTCTGAAGTTACAGACCTTTGGAACTCCAGCTTACTGAGGAGCGCTTTTCCTAGTAGAATCTCCACAGTGTGTGAGCCTTGGGTTTTGATTTTATTCTCCTGGGCTGCCAGATGCCATCAGGCTTCTGTGCTGGCTTTTCCCTCCAAGTCCCTATTTTTCCTTCAGTTTTGGCCTGGTAATCGCTTCATAGCTCGGGATCTTTTGGATGCTTTAAAAAATATTGAAAAATGGCCGGATGCGGTGGCTTACGTCTGTAATCCCAGCACTTTGGGATGCCGAGGCGGGAGGATCACCTGAGGTCAGGAGTTCGAGACCAGCCTGGTCAACATGGTGAAATCCTGTCTCTAGTAAAAATACAAAAATTAGCCGGGTGTGGTAGCGGGTGCCTGTAATCCCAGCTACTCAGGAGGCTGAGGCAGGAGAATTGCTTGAACCCGGGAGGCAGAGGTTGCAGTGAGCCGAGATCACACCATTGCACTCCAGCCTGGGCGACAAGAGAAAGACTCTGTCTCAAAAAAAAAAAAAAAAAAAAAATTGCTCTGACAATTTTAGTCACCTTCAGTGAGAGGGTGATCTTAACAACTTTTTTAGCTATTGTTGGATACCAGAAAGATCTCAGCAAAATCTGGGAATCAGAAAGTAGTTGAAGTAGAGATGACTGATACAGCTATGTGGTAGAATTCTACCACTGAGCATTTTCAGAAGAAGACTACAGAATTATAAAAATTTGATTTGATCCCACAGAACTTTATGAGACTTCAGGTTCAGAGATACCAGGTTTTTTTTTTTTAAAAAAAGAGTAGAGATGAGATGTAGGACCTAAAACAGGCTGAATGTATAACACTAACAGTAGGTGCCTACCCTTGGGTGGCAGATAGGAGGTTTCTACTCTGAAGAACTCAAACTGTCTCAGGCTTCCACATGCTGGCCGTAGAGTTTCTCCCAGACTATCCCCGCTGGGCATCTCCTTGCATACCCACCACAAAGTGAAATCTATTGATTAAAACACTGTTCATATACACAGGACTTTCAATCATTTTATGTGTGTGTCTGCCTTATGTCAATATGAACAGGTGACTAAGAAACAGTAAAGAAGTGTAGACAATTTTCTTAAGAGACAGAAATAAACAAACACATAAATGTGGAGGAATCAGGGATAGCACAGAGAATCTTAAAAGGTAAAACAAAACTCTCTTATCTCTTAGAGAGAGGAGAAGGCTGTTATGCCTGTAAAACAAGAGCAAGATAAAATGAAAAGATAAAAGAGAACAAGAAAGATCTCTTGAAAAGCAAAACTACAATGCCTGCAAAAAGCAACAGAAGATCTTTAGATGGTATAATGAAAAGTTTTAAGATATGGAAAATAGGAGAGAAGATAAGAGACTTAAAGAAGCAGACAACTAAAAGGTGTTCTAGGAAGAGATAAAGCAAATGGAGAGGAGGACTTTATAAAACAATATTAAGAGCTAACTATGGCAGATTTCTAGATCAAAAGGGCACCTTGAATGCATATAAAATGAATGAAAAAGGCATATAATCATTACATTGCAATATGCTAGGGGAAAAGAGAGAAAGTTTCCAAAGAGAAAATATAGATTACTTTCAATGAATAAAAACTCAGCATTGTCATTGGATTTCTCAAAGCAACATTGATTGTTGGGAGACAATCAAGGAATCACCCCAAAATTTGAAAAAAAAAAATGAATTAAAACCCATGTAATTGCTAAATTACCTAAATATGATTATAGGGATAAGAATGGGAAACTGAGTATTTGTAGGGCAGGAGAGTTTTTGTTAGAAGACTTTTATTTAATAGTTTACCTGAAGTATATACTAATTTGAAAAAAATTAACAACAGTAAAATAAGTAAGTGTAAAAAAAAGGGCTTCGTAATACAGACATTTTTGGAACAGTGTGAAACGGTATTCTTCCTCATTCTGTCCTGTCTTATTTACTGCTGTGGTCTGTGAACAAGGAGAATGATCTAGTTCACTGTTTGAGAACTTTTTTTTGTTTGCACCAAAACATTCTATACATCTAAAACTTGATATAACCTTTGGATATTCTATCTGAGGTGGTTTTAACTGGTGTTTAAAAATTTGCTAATTTTGAGAGTATCTAATTTGATGCTTACTTCTGGCAGTCACTGAACTCTTAACAGTTGAAGCTGCTGTTGGCTCACTAGGATTTTAATTAGGCAGGTGAATCCCATATGTTTATGTGCACTGCTTTAATTTCTCTAGCATGCTTATTTGGGTGGTTATGGCACTTTAGCACCCTACCTTCCCAGGGGACACACAGACAGTCTGATAATTTGGTATATGATGTAACCACAGAACACATATCAGTTAATCAAACACCCGAGGCCCTTTTTTTTTTTTTTTTTTTTTTTTTAGACAGAGTCTTGCCCTGTTACCAGGCTGGAGTGCAGTGGTATGATCTCAGCTCACTGCAACCTCTGTCTCCTGGGTTCAAGTGATTCTCCTGCCTCAGCCTCCCAAGCAGCTGGGACTACAGGCGTGTGCCACCATGCCCGGCTAATTTTTGTATTTTTAGTAGAGATGGGGTTTCACCACGTTGGCCAGGGTGGTCTTGATCTCTTGACCTTGTGATCCCCCGCCTCGGCCTCCCAAAGTGCTGGGATTACAGACATGAGCCACCGCGCCCAGTCAGGCCCACCCACACTTCTAAAACCTAAATGGTAAGTGTTGTAAATTCTGTACACTTGTCTATGAGGTCTGTTGCTCTTGTTCCTTGTTTCTCATTCTCATTTCAGTACTAATTTTCATTCACATCACCTCTTTAAAAATTATTGCGCTCACTTCCTAACTCTTTTCTTATTTTTACTTTCAATCTCTAGTGTTCAATGCATCCTGAATAGCATTGCTAAAATTATTTACCAAAAATCTTGCTTTAATGTCTCTCTCCTGCTCTAAGATATTCAGTGTTTTCTTTTTTTCTTATTTCCTTTAACTAGAGAAATAATCTCCAAAGTAAATGGGATGGACTCAGGAGATAGATGTGAAGGACAATCCATTGTCCTAGGCAAGAGTGTAGCCAAACTTTTAATTCCTATTTCCACACTATGTAAATAATTATATATGTTTTAACTAAAAAGGAAGAAAAGTTAAACTTTGCTAATGTTTCCTACACAGATTGATACAGGAACTATCTTTCAGACTGTATGTCAGATGATCGTGTATTGCTTATGGTATCTGAGATATCTTAAATTAATGGTTGGAGTTCAAGTGCTGAGAGGATAGCACTGGCACTGCATTTTTTCTTTTTTTGGATTAGCTTCTAGCATATTGTGGTATTTTTCTATTTACATGTATCTGGTTATGGACTTATCTGATTTCATGTATAGGCAAGTGGCTTAAAAAGATTTCAGGAAAGAAAACACAGATTGTAGAGAATAGTAATTGCAAGTATAAGAGAACAACCAAAAGGTCAAGGTGTTACTTTTATTCATAGTGTGAAAACTTTGTAAGCCACATTATATAGTAAAAAGAATGCAACTATGACCGGGCCCAGTGGCTCATGCCTGTAATCCCAGCACTTTGGGAGGCTGATGGGGCTAAATCACTTGAGGCCAGTACTTGGAGGCCAGCCTGGCCAACATGGCAAAACCCTGTTTCCACTAAAAATACGAAAAAAATTAGCTTGGCAGGGTGGCACAGGCCTGTAATTCCAGCTACTCAGTAGGCTGAGGCACAAGTATTGTTTGAACCTGGGAGGTGGAGGATTGCAGTGAGCCAAGATCACGCCACTGCACTCCAGCCTGGGCGACAGAGCCAGACTCTCTAAAAAAAAAAGAATGCAGCCAATCAGGTCTGACAAAGCTTTGGCCAAAAGATTCAAAATTATTGAAATAACAATTTGAAATAGGAATTCATCTTATATTTAATAATAAATTTCACTTTAGGCATGTATTGTGCTTGAGATTTTAGTAATAGTATCAAGGCATTAAATTAGCAAGATATTAATAAACTAAACACATGAAAAGGACAGATTCAGGTTCTGAGGAGCTTGAATCTGTGCTGATTTTGGAGGACTCTAAGAGAAAAATATATAAACTTGCAAATGCAAAATCAGATGAACAGCTATGTAGAATAAGAAATCACAACAGATCACTCATTTTAAAAAGCAGGAAATACTACAAACACAGGATCCAAAAAAGTAGCAATATTTTTATAAATCAACTGCTGACATGCCTCTATCATATCTTTTTTCTGTATTTTGTTAGTTACATCTTCTTTGATTGCCTTTTCATGTGATGATTATTTTATAATATTTTCTAAAGATAGGTAATTTCTTTAGCATGGCTGATCAAAATCTGTTTATTACTATTGAAAATAGTTTGCTATTAGTACTGTTATATAGATTTTTTAAATTGTCAAATTTTGGGAAACCTCTATCATGTTTCTTTACATATGAGCTGTAATATTTCAATGATGTTCATATTTTATAATGCAAGACTAACTTTAAATCCTCTTTGAACTGATAAATACTAGTCTGAGAAAATTCAAATGTATTTAAAAATTGCTGTTATTTTGTAGTGAGCTACGTAATTATATGATCAAATTATTCTCATGTTATATTTTGGCTTATGAATAAATATGTGCAGGAATTATGTCATAAGAATGCCTGTTTCTTTTATTTGTTCTGCTATTTGGTGGCAATTTTGTATACCATGTTATGTAGAATTGCCAGATTTCACCAGGACAAGTTACCTGAGACATCCAAAGATGCGTTCTGATAAGTTAGGACACATAAAACATGTGACTTTGCATATAGACATACTTATTGATTGTAGTATTGCTACAGGTTTATGACAAATTACGAACAAAAGAATTATAATAAGTTCTGTTTTATGTGATTACAATAAAAGTAAAACTAAAAATTTATGGTTTACTTTGAATATGATGACTTAAAATGTATAATTCATATTTACTTAAAATATGAATATGAGGAGAGAATTTCTAGCGAGAAACAAATCTTTTGCTTATAATTTCGCATATCTGATGACTCAAAACATTTTCCACAGACTAACTTCTGGTTCCATAATTTCAAACCTTGTTTCCTATCCACTTCCACATACTTTTGGTTCTGCCTGCCATACAACACATTCATATATGAGATGACCTTTGCTTCTGCACCTTTATGTCACCACCACAGGTGACTCAGACAGTGGGCAGGAGTATTCCTGGAAGGCATCCTCTGCTGGGATGGCTAATGATAACCTAACTACACATAGAAAGCCTAGAAACCACATAAATATATCCCACTAAACCCAAACTAAATATATTTGAAACTCTACTTCCTTTTATTCAGACCCCAAAAATGCTTTCAGCTACTTATATCCATCATACTAACATCATATTAACATGAAGGGAAGTATAAAGAAGGAAATCAAAGTAGAAAGGAATTGTAGTCAAATGATCTTACCTTAAATCTCACCTTTGCAGCCTTTGTAGAAACATATGGCCATATGGATACATTCCAGGAGATATGCCCTTGCTAGGGAGGGGTACTGAACTTAAGTTTCATGGCAAATGTGTCTTTATCTTCAGAAAACGAAGTCGAACAACTACACATATTATAATAATGTTTAGAGGCATTTGGTGCTTTATAAAGTGTAGAACGTTGCTGAACTTAAATTCTTTTGAGAGGACTTCCTTATTTAAAAGTGAACAAAAATCCCACCCATTTATCTTTTGGTACCTATGTCAGTCACTAAAACCAACTATTGAATTAAAATAAATAAGCCAGACTTTTGAATCACATTGTCACCAAGTGTTACATAAAGATTAACAAAAAGTATATTAAATCATATTGCTCTCATTAAAAATATTTATTTTTTTAAGAGATGACCAAAAGGACTTTGTACCGTAAATACATAAAGATATTTAAAATAATTTATATTTCACTTTTTAAGATATGTTATATAAAGTATGTAATGTATCAGTTTGTTATACATATATGTATGCTATATATATACATATGAACATACATATGTACATACATACATTCACACAGACTGGGGTATATGCTCAAAAGTCTTTACTGATAAGATGTAAAATTCAAAATATTTGAGTATTTGAGTATCGGCTGGGCACAGTGGCTCACACCTGTAATTCCAGCACTTTGGGAGCCAAGGCGGGAGGATCATTTGAGTCCAGAAGTTTGAGGCCAGCCTGGGCAACATGGTGAAATCCAGTGGTGCAGGACTATAGTCTCAGCTACTCAGGGCTGATGTGGGAAGATTGCTTGAGTCTGGGAGGCAGAGGTTGCAGTAAGCTGTGATGGTGCCACTACACTCCAGCCTGGAGGACAGAGCAAGACTGTATTAGTCCGTTTTTATGCCACTAATAAAGACATACCCGAAACTGAGCAATTAAAGAAAGAAAGAGGTTTAATCCACTCACAGTTCCACCTAGCTGGGGAGGCCTCACAATCATGGTGGAAAGCAAGGAGGATCAAATCACATCTTAGGTGGATGGCAGCAGGCAAAGAGAGCGCTTGTGCAGAGAAACTCTCGCTTTTAAAACCATCAGGTCTCATGAGACCTGTTCACTATCAAGGAAAGTTCACAGGAAAGACCCGCCCCCATGAATCAGTCATCTCCCACTGGGTCCCACATGTGGGAATTATGGGAGCTACAAGATGAGATTTGGGTGGGGACACAGAGCCAAACCGTATCAAAGACCCTGTATCAAAAAAAAAAAAAAAAATGGGGTATCAAAGACAGTCAACGTTTTTTTTTTTTTTCCCCCTAAGACACGTCTCACTTTCTTGGCCAGGCTGGAGTGCAGTGGCATGATCTTGGCTCACTGCAACCTCTGCCTCCCAGGTTCAAATGATCCTCCCACCTTAGCCTCCCAAGTAGCTGAGGTTATGGGTATGAACCACCGTGCCCAGCTAATTTTTATATTTTTCATAGAGATGGGGTTTTGCTATGCTGACCAGGCTAGTCTCAAACTCCTGGAGTCAAGCGATCTGCCTGACTTGACCTCCCAAAGTTCTGGGATTATAGGCATGAGCCACCACACTCAGCCAAAGACAGTCAAAATTGGACCTAAAGTTCTCCATTCTTAAGCTAGCCTGAATTATTCTCAATCCCTAAAACAAGTCTTTATATTTCTACCCTAGTGTCTTAGTATCTAAGTAAATCCTGCCCTAACTTTCAACTCAGGGTGTCTCCTTTTTTTCTGAGTTACTCAAATATTCTCCATCCTCTGAATTAAAGACTTCAATGTAAGGCCTAAAAACTATAAAAACCGTGGAAGATAACCTAGGAAATACCATTCTGGACATAGGATCTGGCAAAGATTTCATGAAGAAGATGCCAAAAGCAAGTGCAACAAAAACAAAAATTGACAAATGGGATTTAATTAAACTAAAGAGCTTTTGCACAGCAACAGGAACAATAAACAGAATAAACAGATGACCTGCAGAATGGGAGGAAATATTTGCAAGCTATGCATCCTACAAAGGTCTAACGTCCAGAGTCTGTTAAGAACTTAAACATGCTAACAAGCAAAAAACAAGTGACCTCATTAAAAAGTGGGCAAAGGTCATGAACAGACATTTATGAAAAAGAGATATACATGTGACCAACAAGTATATGGAAAAAGAAAATGCTCAACATTATTAATTATTAGAGAAATGCAAATTAAAACCACAGTGAGATACCATCGCACACCAGTCAGAATGGCGGTTATTAAAAGTCAAAAAATAACATGCTGGCAAGGTTGCAGAGAAAAGGGAATGCTTATCCACTGCTGGTGGGAATGTAAATGAGTTCAGCCATTGTGGAAAGCAGTTTGGCAATTTCTTGAAGAACTCAAAATGGCATTACCATTTGACCCAGTAATCCCTTTATTGAGTGTATGCCCAAAGGAATATAAATTGTTCTATCATAAAGACACATGCCACATGTATGTTCACTGCAGCACTACTCACAATAGCAAAGACATGGAATCAACCCAAATGCCCATCGGTGATAGACTGAATAAAGAAAATGTGGTATATATACATCATGCAATACCATGCACCAAAAAAAAAAAAAAAAAAAAAAGAATGAGATCATGTCCTTTGTAGCAACACAGATGGAGCTGGAGGTCCTCATCCTAAGTAAACTAACACAGGAACAGAAAACCAAATATTGCCTGTTCTCACTTATAAGTAGGAGCTAAACATTGCACACACATGGACACAAAGAAGGGAAAAACAGACAACAGAGCCTACTTGAGGGTACAGGGAGGAAGGAGGGTGAGGATTAAAACTACCTATGGGGTACCATGCTTACTACCTGGGTGATGAAGTAATTTGTACACCAAACCCTTGTGACATGCCATTTACCTATATAACAAACCTGCACATGTATCCCTAAACCTAAAATAAAAGTTAAAAATAAATACTCTCATCCATCTTCAGGGACCTGTTCTTCAAAGATTCCTCTGACCTCTTCAATTGCCAGAGTTCTCTTGTAATGTTAATTTTTTTTTTTTTTTTTAAGAGACAAGATCTTGCTCTATTGCTTGGGTGGAGGTGCAGTAGCACGATCATAGTTCACTGAGGTCTCAAACTCCTGACGTTGAGCAATTCTACCACCTCAGCCTCCTGAGTAGCTGGGACTACAGGCATGTACCACCATGTTGGCTAATTAATTTTTAAAAAAATTTTTTAGAGATGGGGTCTCACTTTGTTGCTCAGGCTGGTCTTCAACTCCTGGCTTCAAGCAATTCTCCCACCTCGGCCTCCCAAAGTGCTTAGATTACAAACATGAGCCACAGTGCCTGGCCTCATTTTGTTAAATGACTGTCACTTACTATTTTCAATATGCTCTTAGCACTTAGTGATATCATACTTATTTTGTTAAATGAATGTCACTTACTATTTTCAATATGCTCTTAGCATTAAGTGATATCATACTTTAAGGCATCTCTTTTATTGTATTATTTGTTGTAATGCATATGTATCTCATGTTTGCAGCTTCTCAAAGGCAAACCTCACTTATATACTTTTGTATCCCCCACTGCACCTAACATAAGTCTATGCAAATAGTAGATCCTCTGTGAAGATTTGTGGAATCAATACCTTTTTTGGAAAACTCAAGCTGAGGGGAGATATCTTTGTAGTTCAGAGAGCTCTCTGTGAGAGGAGGATGTGTGAAGGCAGTCATGCTGACAGCCTTTTCTTTCCAGTGACACAGTGGGAGGAAAGTTCTCCCCTGTACACGTCTATCCTGTGCTGAGAATGTAATCCCCATGATGAATATCAAGTAAGTGATACACGCTAGAATCTCAAACTATGACACTAAAGGGAAAGAATGACGAGATAATTTTATCTTCTCAACCTACTTTTCTGCCTTATTCATCATGAGATCATGTTCACTAACAACGGTAGATGGGAGAGTGGGGATGTATCTGTCCATCTCATACTAGTTTGGCATCTCTGTAGAAAGAAAAAAATTGACAAAAAAAGCAACTGTTTCCTTTTTAAGTATCCTTCTGTTTGCTCCTTTCTGTTTTGTCTGTTTTTGAAGTGCACGTTCACCATCCCTCTAAAGATGTTGGTTCTTTTATAACAGCAGAGGTCCTCCTTGCTCAGCAGTCCTCTAGGATCAAGAAACTACTCATCCTAAAAGCTCGAGATCATTGGGAACTGCGTGACTTAAACAGATGATTAAAGACCCATTGTCTGTGCTGTAGCTGGGTTTATGATGCCTTTTCATCACGACACCTGCCAACATTTCAAGGTTCTAATTAGCTGTCAATCAGTGTAAAAAGCTCAGAATAAGCAGCATTGTGCCTGGAATTACTATGTGGAAGTATATGCAAATTACTTGGGTTAAAGATAAAGAATCTGCGCTTTAGAGAATGAAAAGCTGTATTAATCTAGGATTATTAAACACTGGTAAATGCGTTATTGACCCTGTCATGATGCCAGATTGTGATCGAGAGCCATCCCAGATTCTCTGGACAGTGGTAAAACATGCTGGCTCTGGCCTGGCTAGTTCCATTTGAATAGCAGGGAGCAGAAAACCAAGCCTATACTAATCTGAGTGTGTCTGGAGTCCTGAGCCCATGAGATCGGGACAAGCTCTACCCTGTGCCACCCACCTTTTCCCATCTGTATCCATCTCCCACTGTGTTATCAGACACTCCAGATGGAGCTTCCTGTACCATTGTTAATTATTATTATTATTTTTATCTGTTCACCCATAATGTCTCTGAATCCACTGGCACTGCAACTGTTGTCTTTGTTGGAAAGAAATGATAGCCTTCCGAAATGGTGATGGCGACATATATTTGTGAGCTCTAAGGAGCAATGTACATGCTATTTAAGTTTTAAAAAATAGTAATTATGTCCTGACACTTTAAAAAAGTGAATTTCTTTATAATTAGTTCCAGTGTTAAGGATTGCTTTAAAAATCACTAGTGTTTTTTACTTTAAACAAGTAGAAAAGATTCAGCTTGTTTCTCTTGTTTGGTATTTTTTTTTTTTTTGGATGAAAAGCACTATAGAAATGTAAGCTATTATTAATCCGCCCCTTCTCCAGACAATGTTGACGGGGACTCTAAAATGTATATCAGCTAACGGTGTGTCTCAGCTCAAAGAAAGCTGCAAATTATCTTAAGCATGTTCTTCAAATTTGCCCAAAGCCTCTCTATTTCCATGGAAATAGAAGTGGCATCCTGCAGCTGAGGCTGCTGTTGGTTTTAGCAGCTATGGCAGGTTTAGCCAGATGGATACTACCTGCCGGACAATACTTAATGCTTTTTCCTAAGTGCTTTTTATAGCAAGGGTAGGGAATGAGTTAAATTGTGCCTGGATGCAGAGGGACAGACAGACAGGTCTTGTAGATTTCCTCCAAAGCCTTGCATATCATAATAAGATCTTGATGACTATTACTTCTGTTGCAACTGCCTGCTTACTAGTATTGCATAGTAAGATGAAGAAAAAAATCGTCATGTTTTGCCCAATAGCTTTATTAGCTCTGTGCCTAGTTGGAATTTTCTAAGTAATACTTCCTTTTCCACTAATGGGCCACAGTTAGTGTTAACTGATCCTAAGCAATCCAGAAATCACGGTCTCTGTTATCATTGTCCTCTTTGGGATATTAACTACATGCATGTGTGTATCACTATGTTGGGCACTGCATAGGCCAGACAGAGACAGCTCAAGCCCACTCCAGTGCAGTGAACATGTGGAGGACGTGGTGGGAACTAGCAAGCCCCAAACATCGTTGGAGTTGACAAGCCTGCAGACTTGCATTGAATGACAATTAATTTAAGTGCATTTGGTGAATTATCTTTTTTTTTAAACCAGGGTGAGATTTGTAGAAATTTGTGCAAATTTGGAATATTTTTATCGTAATTTGGAAATGAGTGATAGCACTGAGCCCTTCTTAGTTTCCTGTCCCTGAACCCCTCTAGGAGAATTTTAGGAGCCTTAGGTTGGTAACATGGGAAACATTAAGACAACTTCTTAAGGTCTCACTTGGATCCTATTTCCTGAATAGCTCTGTGAGGCTAAGCTTTACCGTATGTTTTGGTTATCTATTCACCATGAAACTCAGTGGTTTAAACAACAATCATTTGTTTGCTTATGATTATTTAATTTGGCTATGACTCAGCAAGGACAGTGTGATTCTGTTTCATGTGGTATTAACTTCCAAGGTGGCTTGCTCACATCGCTGGCAAATTGGAACTCAGCTGGGGGAGTCAGCCAAGGGTGCCTTGGTTGGCAGGATTCCCAGGTTCTTCTCTGTGTGGCCAGCATGGGCTTCCTAACAGCAAAGTGGTCCAGGGTAGCCGTGTTCCTTACATTATGACTACCTTCCTCCAGAGTGCGAAAGCAGAAGTCCCAGGCCTTTTTAAGGCTAGTCTTGGGAACTAGCACAGCATCACTTCTGCCAGGTCACAAGGGTGGCTCACTTTCAAGGAGAGGAACTCCAAAGATATGAGTCCTAGGAGGTGTGATTCAATGGGGGCTATTGATGTAATTATCTCCCGGTTTGGTTCCCTGGTTCTTATGGCTGTCACTGCCCTGACACCAAACTTGGCAACCCCATTGCTCAAAGTCTTAGGGACCTGCCCTACTCTTTCTAGAACTTTCAAGGACTGAAATTCTTCTTTTCAAGCTTTGTCCTCTTGGTAGCTATCAAATACCGTGCTCTGCCTTGCTGGTACAACCACTGATTTCCCCATGAAGTTTTCTGTCCTGGCCTTTACTAGTTTCTGACTTGCAAACAGAGTCCTGAATGCATTGAGGTATACAGGACGGTGTGCCAAGGAGGGTGTGGAACTGTGAGACGTATACATGATTCATCTTCCCTAAAAGTAGATTTTACCTGAAAATATAGATTTTTAAAATTCTCATTTCAATCATTATATCTTTATATGAGTTAATGTGAATAAATTATGAAATAAAATACAAGGTTCTATTGAATTTTCAAGATAAAACACGAGGCTTCAAGAATATTTAATGCTCAGTAGGGCTGCTTGAAACTATAATCCCGGATTCCTGGGCCAGGGGTATGTTCTCCCATGTCACTGATGGCCTGTTCAGTTTTTGTATCAGAAACTCTCCTACTGGTCTTGTTTATAATGCCATCCATCCATGTCTAGATTAGCCTACATTGTGGCCTTGGCCTTGGCCATAGTGCTTATGAGGCTTGTTGTCTATGACCAGCTTTCCTGTAAAGGGAGAAATCTCTTTGGTGAAGGAGGAGGAAATGTACATTGTTTCTGTATCCTCATTCTAGGACTCAAATCTCTCTTTCTTTTTTTTTTTTTTTGTGAGATGGAGTCTCTCTCTGTCGCCCAGGCTGGAGTGCAGTGGCGCAATCTCCACTCACTGAAAGCTCCGCCTCCCGGATTCACGCCATTCTCCTGCCTCAGCCTCCTGTGTAGCTGGAACTACAGGCGCCTGCCACCACGCCCAGCTAATTTTTGTATTTTTAGTAGAGACGGGGTTTCACCATGTTAGCCAGGATGGTCTCGATCTCCTGACCTCATGATCTGCCCGTCTCGGCCTCCCAAAGCGCTGGGATTACAAGCCTGAGCCACCGCGCCTGGCCTGGGACTCAAATCTTGTTCTAAACTTTGCTCCGTTAAAACCAGATCCTCCTACTTGCTCTGTGTACTTCTCTTGCCATTTGCTTTTCTAGCCTTTTAATGTCGCTGAATACTAGAGCGTATTGCTTCGAATAGAAGCCCTAGAGGCCAGGGATTCCCTCCTCTGTTGCTGTCCTTAGCATGGCTGAGGGCCTCAGTAGTGCTGAGCTTTGGCAATTGCTCATTTCTAATTCTCTGGTCTTTTGTAAAGACCACAAGGCTGTACTACTCCACAGGCTGAGTCTGTTACTGTGGACTCCACTCCTACTTTTTCAATTGGGAAAGGGTAGTGTCTAGAGAGCTCAGTGCTGAATTTTAGGCAGGGCATTGGGAGTGCCAGCACGGTTTGTCTCCTCTGTGCAGTTGAGAGCTGACCTTCATCTCTAAAGCAGCAAGGATGATGAAGCTTCCTCCTGAGGAGGATGGCATGTGGCATAAACCATGGTTAATGCTTGCTAGGGGTTACAGTTGCCATGAGTCCATTGCTGGGCTCCGATAAGCCTTTAAGTAACTGCAGAGGAATAAAGCTGCTCTTTAGCGTGCCTTGAATCTTAGCCTAAGGTCCATGGTGTGTATGTATGCATATATGTATTTTAAATTCAGTCTTCTTTTAACTATTAATCTATTTTTAGTTGACAAATAAAAATTGTGTATGTTATATCATATACAATATGATGTTTTGAACTATATATGCATTGTGGAATGGCTAAATTGAGCTAATTAACATATGTATTACCTCACATACTAATTTTTGTGGTAAGAACACAATCTACTCTTTTTTTTTTTTTTGAGACAGAGTCTTGCTCTGTTGCCCAGGCTGGAATTCAGTGGCACCATCTCAGCTCACTGCAACCTCAGCCTCCCAGGCTCAAGAGGTTCTCTCCTGCCTCAGCCTCCCAAGTAGCCAGGACTACAGGCCTGCACCACCACGCCTGACTAATCTTTGTGTTTTTATTAGAGATGGTAGTTCACCATGTTGGCCAGGCTGGTCTCAAACTCCTGACCTCAGGTGATCCATCTGCCTTGGCCTCCCAAAGAGCTGTGATTACAGGCGTGAGCTACCACGCCTGGCTCACAATCTACTCTTGTAGCAATTTTCAAGAATGCAATACATTGTTATTAACTATAGTTGTCACAGTTTACAATAGATTTCTTGAACTTATTTCTCCTGTCTAACTGAAATTTTGTACCGTTCGACTGACATAATCCAATCCCTACCACCCCAGCCTTAACAACCACCATTCTACTTTTTGCTTCTATGAGTTCACCTTTTTTAGATTCCATGTTAAGTGACATCATGTGGTATCTCATGGTATTTTAACTTCTGTCCCATCTTCACTGAAACTCAGGGATGAATACTTGTCTTCTTTGAGTTGTTGAAGGCTTCTCTAGCCAGTCTCCTGAAAGAACTCAGTATTTTGGACTTAACTGAAACCCTTAGCACCTTTGATATTGTTCTGATTAAGTTTTAAAACCCTCTGAACTTCTCTCCTAGAGGTTCACAGTGCTGCAGAGAGAGAAGAACCATAAGAGCTTAAATATTCTTTTCCCATCCATAGTCCTGTCCCTTTGGATGGGCAGCATTAGAGCCAAGCCTTTTGTGAGCACAGGTTCAGGTGTTTACCACAAACCCTGTTTTAATACTTCTGTGTCTAGCATTCATTTTATCTCAGGGCCTTTAGCTGGGTGCTCTGGGGCTAGGGAACTCAATACTAAACAACATATCATTGACAAACCAGAGACCAGTAGAACTGGATTCAAGCCTGATGTAGTTACAGAAGAGCCCTCATGCATAGCTGAATGCTTTTCTCACTAATCTTCTATAGGAATGTATGTTTTGAGTTCTCTTGAGAGAGAGCCAGAAGTTCACCTGTCACTTGGAACAGATTTAGAGCGGAGCTAATTTTTGTCCTTTAGTGACCACTGAAGAGTCAGTGTCAGTGTGGGGTTGCCTGTTAACTCCATGTGGTGATGTACAGCATTGTCTGAGGAGCCATCCTGGAGGGGCCATGTGAGATTCTGAAAGGACTCAAGACTCAGTTATGGTTTTATACTTTCAAGGATCAGTATATTGTAAGAGTAAATGTTCTGCTGTCAGACGAACTAGTTTGAGACAGCATTTCCCCCATGCATTAACTATGTGACTTTGAGCAAGTTACATAATCTCTTGAAGTCTCAGTTTTCTCATTAATGTATGTGTGGTAATAGTAGTACTACCACAAGGAGTGTTAGGTGGGCTAAATGAGATGATGAGTCTGGCATCCCTCTATAATCCCCAAAATAATAATAACAACACTAGCATTTTTTGGGTGCAACTTAGTGTAAGTTTGGCCTAGTATTAAGCACATTACATGCTTTACATACAAAGAGACTGTATTACTATCTCCAGGCTAATGTTAGATGAAGAAGCTGAAACTTTTGCCTAAATCCAAAGTCTATGCTCTTACTCTTGACCAAAGAAGAGGTACCTCTATGTCCTGGTAGTTCTATGCCATAAAACTGGTTACAGGAAGTTTTGAGAATATAATATCATGACCAGTCTGGCTCCCTTACCAGTTTGTTCACCAGCTTTCCGAGGTGGAGCAGATCTCTATTACTGATAAGATTAGCTCTGCCCCAGACTCCACTATAATCAAGGAGAAAATAATTAGCTTCAAGCTGAGAGACATCTGCCTGCTGACTCCACTCCGACTCTATATCGAAGTTGTGATAGAAGACCCCATCTTTCACCCAAGTTCTGATAACTGGATCCCTGTCATATTTCCTTTTGTCCCTACACCAAAGTTCCTCAAGAGCCATCCTCCATTGATTGCCAATCCAAGAAACTTCTTGATCACTTCTGTATCTAGACATTAATCTGCCCAGCATTTCTCCTCTGGCATAGAAAATGGTGCTTAGATTCTTAGCCTGAAGTGACTTTTCCATCCATTAATTAATTAATTAGTTAAATAATATTTAGTGAACATGACCACTGCATTCCTGATCTCAAGACACAAGGTCCTTTTAGAACTGTCTTTTAGAACTGTCTTTTATAACTCTCTTTTAGAACTGTCTTATAACTTGAACAAACCTTTATTCTAAGTTCCTGGTTCTTCCACAACTTCATTCTTCCCTTTGCTTTCTGCAAATTTCATGGACAGCCAACAATCTTAGGATAGAAAATTCTCAAGTGGTTGCTCCCTGTCCACCTTGGAAACTTGATCTCTGAAGGCAGCTCTAATCACTGGTTCCATCAGAAAAAAAGAAGTGGAGCAGAATAAAGCAGCTGAGGTTGAAGTCCATTGTGTTAACTCAAAGAAAACGTTTTTTGTTTCTCGTTTGTTTTGCTCACAAGTATAAAGACAGAGAACTACTTTAATAGGAAGTTTCAGTCACAAAGAAATTTCACAAAGAAACAAACCCAATACTGTACTTTGGTTGACAAGAGAGGTTTCTAACACACAGAGAAAATGCACCGGGGGCTTCTCTTTTGTTGATATTGGGCCCTAATGAAAAGATCTTGTTAGATTTTCAGTAAGAATGCTCCATGGATATATTTGCCAAATTCATTTCTATGTTTAACAGTGTCATAGCAGGTCTCCAAAAGATAGACTTCATGCAATATGTTAGTGTGCCCTTGGAATGACAAACCAGGTAGTTAAGTTGATTAATGGAGGATATGTTTATTCACTACTTTGAATAAAACACAGTCAGAGGGGTCAATAAGTGAACTCTTCGTGGAGGCCAGTGTTATCACCTCTATTAATATATTAATACTATTCATTATCTGTTTGCCTCACTAATCAATTCTTTTTTTTTTTTTTATGTTAGTTTGTAGGCCAGGCTTTTTCTCAAAGTTTGTCCAGGCAAACAAGATAAAGCACAGGTTCCAATCAAGTGACAATCATGGTTGGTGTAAACTCTCTTGCAACACATTAAGCAGAGACTATGGGAAAGAACTTGCTTAGTAGGAAAAGAAAGGTGCAGCCAAGGACACACCAAGCCTTTCTGTCCTTTGGTTAGAGAAATTCGTGCATTGTTACATCTCACTCAGTTCATATTATCTTCAAGGATCTGTACAGTCAGTGAACAAAGTTCTCGTGAACAAGCTAATCTCAAGGTTCACAGATTATCCAAACACCATTTCTTTTCTGTACTGACCGTATGCTTCTACCTTTATCACAGTGATTCACATGTCCCTGACAGTGGACTTGAATTCTTTATTTTACAGGAGGGAAGAAGGCTGGTTGGGTATGTTGGGGACCAGGTAAAGAATCAGTAAGTCGGCCGGGCATGGTGGCTCACGCCTGTAATCCCAGCACTTTGGGAGGCTGAAGCGGGCTGATCACAAGGTCAGGAGATTGAGACCATCCTGGCTAACATGGTGAAACCCCATCTCTACTAAAAATATAAAAAATTAGCCGGGCGTGGTGATGGGCGCCTGTAGTCGCAGATACTTAGGAGGCTGAGGCCAGAGAATGGTGTGAACCCGGGAGGCAGAGCTTGCAGTGAGCTGAGATTGTACCACTACACTCCAGCCTGGGCAACAGAGTGAGACTCCGTCTTAAAAAAAAAAAAAAAAAAATCAATGAGTCAATAATGCAATAATGGATCCTTCTTTATTTAACCACAAGGGATCATTCGGTTGGAAAGGTAGTGGTGATTAATCAAAGTCATCAAACTAAACTCCCTTTTCTCTCTCTCTCTCTCTCTCCCTGTGTGTGTATTTGCGGCAGCACTGGACCTCACTCCCACTTAGCAACCACTGACTTTTGATGTGAATTGGCCACCCCCTGTGGATAAGGCTGAAATCCTCCAATTTTCTACAATCTTTCTGCTTATTACTATCCCACTCCTGATCCTCTTCATCCATTTACAACACCTGCCTTGCCCCACATCTGGAGACTGTGAGGCTGTTCACCCCAGCTTTCACACTAGAGCCCTGGTGAGGTTCTATCAGGCCAACATCCAACTTTCAGGACCCTAGAAAGTAAGATGCTCGTGTTGGAAGTACTTCCAACCCTGTGGGCATCCCTAGCAGTTGATGATAAGCCCTGCTCATGTGCCTGGTGATTTTCAGCATGCCCCAGCTCACATCCAACTGCGAATATCCCATCTCTGTACCCATGGGCATTTTCTTCCAGATTTGTATAGTTTGCTCTGGCCATTCACATACTAATCTGCTTCTTTTTTCCCTAGTTCAATTTTATTTATTTATTTAACTGATACATAGTATTTGTACATATTTATGGGGTACATGTAATATTTTGTTTCATGCATAGAATGTGTAATGATCAAATCAGAGTATTTAGGATATCAACCATTGAGCATTTATCATTTTTATATGTTGGGAATATTTCAAATTCTCTCTTCTAGCTATTTTGAAATATGCAATACATTGTTGTTAATCGTGGTCACCCTATTCTGCTATTGAATATTAGAACTTAATCTTTCTATCTAACTGTATATTTGTACCCATTATCCTCTCTCTCATAATTCTCTCTGTTTCTGTTTGGGATGGTCAAGGTGTTTGATTTTCTCTTTCCAACTTCTCCCTCTTCTTGGATTTTCTAGTGAAACTATTTTTAAATGGGTTGTTTTGAACACATAGCATCCAATTGGAATAAACAAAATCTCTGCTGGCCAGGCATAGTGGCTCACGCTTGTAATCCCAGACCTTTGGGAGACCAAGGTAGGCAGATGGCTTGAGCTCAGGAATTCAAGACCACCCTGGGCAACATGGTGAAACCCTGTCTCTACAAAAAGTACAACAAATTACCTGGGCGTGGTGATGCGCATCTGAAGTCCTGGCTACTCAGTAGGCTGAGGCAGGAGGATTGATTGAGTCCAGGAAGTTGAGGTTGCAGTGAGCCATGATTGTACTACTGCACTATAGCCAGAGTGACAAAATGAGACCCTGTTGCAAAAAACAAAATGAAACAAAACAAACAAACAAAACCTCTGCTAATGACTTCTAAATGTATATCTTCAACTGTGACTTTTTAATCTCCATACTAATATATTTAATTGCCTTGAATTTCTATTTGTATTCATCACAGGCATCACAAACACATTATTTTGATTCTTCCTTCCAAAGCTGCTCTGCCCCAACCCCACTCACTGCCCCAGCCTGCCTCATCTCATTAAATTGCACCATTTACACTGCATTAAGTTACACAGATCTCAAACTTAGGACGCATCCTTGATTCTTCTCTTCTTTCCTTCCTCATCACATGATGATCTGTAGGCTTACTTTCAAAACGTGTGTCAAATATGACCACTTCTCATCACCTCCACTGCTACACCTGTCATTCAAGATACCATCAATCATCTCTCACTAGGATAATTGCAAAGACTCTTAAGCTTCCACTGTTTTTAAAAATTGTAAATTGACAACTCATAATTATGTAAATTTGTGAGATACAAAGTTGTGTTATAATTTATGAATATAATGTGGGATAATTAAATTAAGCTAGTTAACATATCCATTACCTCAAATACTTAGCATTTTTTGTAGAAAGAATATTTGAAATTTACTTTCTTATCAACTGTGAAATGTACGATATTCTATTATTAACTACGTTAATCATACTGAGCAATAGAACTCAAAAAAGAAAAACAAAACATATTCCTTCTGTCTGAGATTTTGTACCCTTTGATTCTCATCTCTCCATTCTCCCCATTCCTCAGACTCTGTAATCACACTTTTCTTTTATGAGTTCTATGAGTTCATGTTTCAGCTTTCACATATAAGTGAGAAATTTAAGCTTTCATTCTTGCCGCACTTTCAGTATGATCCTAAGCCAAAGTGATCCTGTCACCTGCTTGCTCAAAACCCTTACATCACTTTCTGTTACATATAGAGTCATGTTTGCAAGGCCCCTATGACCTTTTAAGGCTCATTTTCCACTATTCTTTCCCTCATTCATGCTGCTCCAGCTACACTGTCTCAAACATTTCAAGATTTTCCCATCTTAGCTTGTGTTTCTTCTTTTGGGCACGTTCTTCTCTTGGGCATGCTTCTTTTCTTGTTGGTCCTTCCCTCACACCTTTGCCTGACTTCCTCCCTCTCACTTCACTTGGGTCTCAGCTCAAATGTCTTCACTCTTTCAGAAATGTCTTCATAACCACATTGCCATAAATAGATATGTTGTAAAAACTTGTTTATATTTTGTTTTCCCCATGGAAATAAGTCCCAAGAAGTCAAGAACCTTGTTTGCCTTGCTCATTAGTAACCCCAACACCTAGAACAGTGCCTGGAACATATTATGCTTAAAAAATATTGGATGGATGAATCAATTCATTTATATATACTAAAGTAAGAACTAAACTGAAGTGAATTAAAGCAGCAAAGCTCTCAAGCTTGGGTTGAATCAATGTTTGGAGAATAGGAGAATGAATAAGGAAGAAGACAATTTCATCAGCTCAGGTAGCTACTTTCTAACCTTTCCCATCTTTTAATTGAAAGGCTGACCCTACAATATAATAGCACTTATTGATACCTTATTATATCCAAAGCATGGAAGTGGGGAATACAAAATTGCATCAGACCTGATCTCAAACTTTGTGTGTATGTGTGCGTGTATACAATAGGGACAGGTTTAATCAAAGAAGAGTAAGAAAACTTCTGATACAAACTATAGGTACTCACTGCTCTATAATTAGATCTAATTCATAAAAACCTATAAGATATTTTGTGGTGAGCAGTATAGCTTTAGGACAGAGCTTCTCAATGAGTTTGCTAGTTGCAAGTTTGCCTCATAAGTAGCCGCCTTCTTTTACTAAAATTTACACAAACATATTAAAACTAAAACGGAACACTGCATATAAAAAGAGTGGGAAGCAATGCAGCTTCAGAGGAGAAAGAGTTCTGCTTGGGCATCGGCTAAGGTAATCTTTCTGGGACCTTATAGAGCTACTTCAGGCATCTATGGCATTCAAACTCAACCATGGCTTTTGCTGCTCCCTGTTTTGGGAGAAAATAGTGCCTCAGTGATGCTATCTTAAATTTCTTTCTTTCTTTCTTGCTTGCTTTTTTTTTTTTGAGGAAGGTCTCACTCTGTTACCCAGGCAGGAGAGTGATGTTATCAATATCAGGTATCTACTCATGACATAGCAGAGGCTACCTCCTGTCAGAGGAAATTCACCAACCTGAGTCTCGGGCTTTTTGTAGCATCTTTCTGTTGTTCTTGGAGATGCTGTCTAGCAGTTGAAAATACAGTAGAGTGAATGCAACTCTCTCCAGCCATTCTAAAGGCACAAACTTTTCTCTCTTTTTTTGAAAGAATTACACGGGATTAGGAGTTATATGAATTTTGTTGTTTAACAAGAAGCCCTTCCCTTTCTCTCCTTTCAAATTTCTCCTCTTAAATTTCTTTATTTTTCTTCCTTCTCCTTTATGTTTGCCTTTTCTCTCTTCCTCCTGCTCTTCCTGTCTTCTTTTCATCCTCCTCACCTCTGTCTGCCTTTTTCCCAACTCTCCTTGGAGGTGGTGGTTCATGATGGTCAGTGAGTAATAGGCAGTCAGATAGATGGATTCCAAAATCAACAGTGGCAAAGCAACCCACACACCACAGTGATGCTTTTCCTTCCTTTCTCCTCGCTCTTCTCCCCTGGATAAACCAAGGACTTGGGTTTTTCTGCCAGTGCTCTATGATGGAGTACAATAGTAAATAGGAAAGAAATGGGGCTTGATTTAATCACACCAGGGGTTCATCTGTCAGAATATCAAGCTGATTTATAGCATTGTGACATGGAACATCATATTTCAGAACACAGAATTAAAATCAGTAGGATCTCATGGTTGTCCAGGTAGGGTCTTTCTGAGGAGGGGACCTGATGGGGCCATTGCCACCACCCATCTGTATTGTTGCCAGAAAAATGGCTGTTTACCAGATTTCTAAGGCTGAATTTGTTTTGGTTGAATTCCACATAGCTGGTAAATGTACTGGTCTGGCCTGGTTGTCCCAAGGGAGGCCAGAGCACACTCCATAAGCTGTGACTCTAGAGGGAACTGGGCTGGTTTCAAGAAAGTCCTGGGCCTGACCAGTGAGTGAGATTTAGTGTTTTCTTCCATGTCCTTCCTTGCCCTCCAAAGTTCAGGTAAGTGACTAGATTCACAAACTTATTTCAGAATGCCAGGGGGAGACACATGGAATCATAGAAACTTAGGACTGGAAGGGACTTTAAAGATCACAGACCCCACTGCTGACTTATGTTCCATCTTTCTTCTCTACTTCTGGCCTCTACTTCAACAGTGACAGGGAACTTCCAAGTTCCTGAGATAGCACATCTGATATTTAAAATTTTAGAGACAGCTCTGACAATTGGAAAGCTCTTCTTCATATTGAGTCAGTGTTTCTCTGGGCTATAGTTTTTCCCACTGGTCTCTCTCAGAGCTCTTCTGGCACCCTGTGAAACAAGTCCTGGGTCTGTCTAAAAAGAAACAGGGTCTCCAAACCTTCCAAAGAAATTAATTTTCTTTTTTTTTAATTTAACTTTTATTTTAAGTTTGGGGTACATGTGCAAGTTTGTTATATAGGTAAACTTGTGTCATGGGAGTTTGTTGTACAGATTATTTTGTCAGCCAGGTATTAAGCCTAGTACCCAACAATTATTTTTTCTGATCCTCTCCTTCCTCCCATCCTCCACCCTCTGATAAGCCCCAATGTGTATTGTTTCCCTCTTTGCATTCATGTGTTCTCATCATTTAGCTTCCACTTATAAATGAGAACATGTGGTATTTGGTTTTCTGTTTCGGTGTTAGTTTGCTAAGGATAATGGCCTCCAGCTCCAGCCATGTTCCTGCAAAGGACACGATCTTGTTCTTTTTTAAGGCTGCGTAGTATTCCACAGTGTATGTGTACCACATTTCCTTTATTCTAAATACCCATTGATGGGTATTTAGGTTGATTCAATGTCTTTACTCTTGTGAATAGTGAACATATGCATGCCTGTGTCTTTATAATAGAGTGATTTATCTTCCTCTGCATATATACCCAGTTAGGGCATTGCTGGGTTGAATGGTATTTCTGTCTTTTGGTCTTTGAGGAATCGCCACACTGTCTTCCACAATGGTTGAATTAATTTACATTCCCACCAACAGTGTATAAGCATAAGCATTCTTTTTCTCTGCAACCTTGCCAACATCCGTTATTTTTTGACTTTTTAATAATAGCCGTTCAAAGAAATTAATTTTCTAAGGTCCTCTCTAGAGACAACCTTAGATCTTGAAACTGACATTAAACAAAATAGTTGAAGCCAGGTGTACTCAGTGAGTTTAATTAGAATGGCATAATTCTCTTTCTTGAATATTCTCATTATTTTCTAGAAGATGGCATGAAGGCACTCATTATTATTATTATTGGTTTAAAACTAAAGGCCCCAAAATAGATTCAACAGAGAAAAAAAATTGTAAGAAGATTCTCCAGATGATAATCTTTTTCTGGGCTCCTTTCTGATATGATTTTGGGGCATTGATTTCAAAAGGTCATGGAAATAAGACACTGCTCTACTTAAGCCAGGAGCAGAAAGTCATACATTTTGTATGTTAAAGGCATTGGGTGTGAGAGGATTAAATTCCTTCAGTTACTGGATCAAACTGGAGAGGAGAGCTCTAAACACCTTTCAGGTGTGAGCATGAAATTCTGCAAGTTCTCTTAGGTAAGGAGGAACTTTCTACTTTATTTCTCGTCATTTATTTGTTCAACAAATATTTGTTAGGCACCAATCACATGCTGGACTCTGTGCTCCATATATGGAATGGGGGTGTGAGGGGGCCCATGTTCTCCTTTTACCTTCTGAGGCTTAACTTGAAACCAGTTTTGTCAATTCTGCTGATAGGTTTGGATGAGATTCACTGTTTACTAATGGTTTTTCTCTTATCACCATGAAAATGCAGCCGGAGCCAGAGTTTCACTGGCTTACTTTCAACGATGGCATTATTTTTTGATTCATCAAATGGAGCCCCTAAATCCAATTATCCATCTGGCTTAACTTAATTTTTCATCAACTTAAGTGTGAATTCCTTTTTTTAAACTAATATTCTTTATTTTTTTTTTTAATTTAAGCTTTCATTTTAGGTTCAAGGGTACATGATTAGGTTTTTAATATATGTGTGAATATACCTGCTTATAATTACTTATCTGTAGTATATGTTCATAAAACCATCTTTAATGCTTCAATACCCCTTGAATTCTATGACTGAAAAAGAAAATATGTTATTAATCTTGGGTATTGTTACAAAAATAAATGTTGAGCCTTGACAATCCTTGGAGCGTCAAAGCAGTGAGTTTCTGTACACACTGATGTTGCCTAGGGAAACAGAGTATCTGGAAACAGAAATTTGGGTTTGGCTGAAGGTGGAATGGGGGAGGTAGCAACTGGGTTCTGGGGAGAACCGAGAGCCATATGTTAAGAGGTGGTTAGGGAAACAGATGCCCTTCTCATAAATGGAGATGGTCTGCAAGTTGCCTTCCTCTGGGAACCAAGGTTTGGTTTCAGCCAGAAATAGTGGTATGTAAATAGCCTGATTCCCTCATGTGCAGAGACAGAACTGAGCCAGTAAATACAGAGCCTTTTTTTAGTCAGCAGAAGGCAAATGAAGGCTCAACTGAATGTGTTACCTAAATGGAAAGGTGAATTCAGTTTGCAAAATGCTATAATTGTGCTGCCATTAAGCGTGACAAGCAGAAAAGATGATTTAAAAAATGAAATCCTTTGCTTTATTCCATCAAGGCATCCAACTAGCAAACTCTTCATTTAAGTGTGCAGGGATGAAAATGGGAGAAGTGCAGGTGAAAGTGTTTGGGATTTGTGACCTGAATTCACCTTTGGCAGCTTGCGGTCCTTCAGTTTGCCAAGTGTTCTGGGACCACTATCTCTCTATGGCCTCCCTTCCCCTTTCCATCAGCTTTCCACATTTTTCTTATGCTTTTCTTCTATGCACTCAAAGGTCTGGAATCTGGGGATGTTTGTAGAAGAAGAGTTATGGTACAACCAGGTATGCTGGGGAAGAAATAGTTTGCTATCTGAAAGACCCTGCCTCAAATTGTTCTTGCATTATTTTCATTATTCATTGTTAGGACATGAGAATATCCTGTGCTGTTCAATACAGTAGCCACTAGCCCCATGTGGCTGTTTATATTTAATTTTAAAATAATTCAAATCAAATTAAAATCTCAGTGCTTTGGCCACATTAGCTACAATTCAAATATTAAATTGCCACATGGATGGTGAATATTTAGAACATTTCCAACATCACAGAATGTTCTGTGGCACAGCACTGGTAGACTGGGCCTACTGGTTTGCTGCCAACCTCTTCCAATGACTAACATTTGTTATGTGTGTAACTTAAACATGTATTCCTAATAACAAACATCTTACTCATTTTAACGACATGTAAACTATATCAGTGGTAGGTTTTGTCCTACTTCTTTAGAGTACTGGCCTGAAGGAACTAATTCAATGCATTTCTCTGGTTCTGCTGACCTGCTGACCGCTTCTGATGGTCCAAGGTGATCTCTCATAAAGTCTTCATTTTCTCTCTCTGACATAGCCTTTGTCATTTTTACCTTTAATGACATTTAATGTCATTTTAACCTTTACTTATTTACTGTTTTTTTACACTATCTGTTCTTTCCTCTGTTTATTCTTTTTCATCAGCTTTTTAGGCCTTTCCTCTCTTCTGCGTATTCTTGTGTATATTTTTACACGTAAGAAATATTTCTGTCTGCTCATGGCGGCTCACACCTGTAATCCCAGCACTTTGGAAGGCTGAAGTGGCAGGATCACTTGATTCCAGGAGTTCAAGGCTAGCCTGAGTAACATAGGGAGATCCCATTTCTCCAAAAAAAAAAAAAAAAAAAAAAAATTAAGGCGAGCACAGTGACTCACACCTGTAATCCCAGGATTTTGGGAGGCCAAGGAGGGTGGATCACTTGAGGTCAGGAGTTTGAGACCAGCCTGGCCAACATGGTAAAGCCCCATTTCTACTAAAAATACAAAAATGTTTAGTAGAGGTGTGGTGGTGCACACCTGTAATCCCAGGTATTGGGACTACAGTGAGCCATGATCATACTACTGCACTCCAACGTGGATGACAGAGCAAAACCCTCTCAAAAAAACAATTTTCTTTCAGAAAAGTTTAAGAACTTTAAATATATAAAAAGGCATATATAATGTGTATCTATATGTAATTTAAGAAAATATTATAAAGTATACTTACATTCTTATCAGCTAGCTAAAGACCTAGAAGACTACTCCTATATTACATGTTTTCTGTATGTCTCTCCTTCTGTAGTCCCTTCTTACCAAGGGGTAACCATTATTCTAAATTTCATGTTAACATTTCCTTTGATCTTTAATACTTTTATTACATATATGTTTATCTCTAAATAATACAACACAATTTTTGCCCATTCTTGAACTTTATTTATGTGGAATCATGCTGTGTACATTTTTCTATGACTTGCATTTTTGGCTCAACATTACATTTGGGGGATTCTTTCACTTGTGGTTTTATTCTATGAGACTTAGTTCTTTCACTCAAGATTATGTTTTTGAGAATAATTCATGTTAATATGTGCACCTGTAACTCATCATTTTTGTATCTGTATAATAATCAATTTTTTGAGTATATACACCAATTTATTTACTGGTTTTACTCTTAATGGGCATTTGGGTTCTCTGCATTATTGCTCTCACTATTATGACCTGAGGTACTATGGACACACTTTCTTTTTTTCAATCAGCTTCCTCAGGTTAAAGGACATTCTTATACATTTCTTGATGTACATGTGCAAGAGATTCCTAAAATATTTACCCAAGGGTAGACCTGCTTCACACTTTCTTTGATCTTTTTTCTATGCTTATTTCACCTTCATTTCTCCCCTCATCTCTATACTGCATAATACTCTCCATTTGCTCATTCGCTAAATAAAAGGAAGAATTATTTTATCCTCAGAAAAGTGTCATTTTGGATGAAAAGGACTGGTATATTAGGGTTCTCTAGTGGGACAGAACTAATAGGATGTGTGTGTGTGTATATATATATATCTCCTATATATGTATCCTCTCTCTCTCTATATCCTATATCTATATCTATATATAAAGGGAAGTTTATTAAATATTAACTCACATGATCACAAGGTCCCGCAATAGGCCATCTGCAGGCTGAGGAGCAAGGAGAGCCAGTCCAAGTCCCAAAACTGAAGAACTTGGAGTCCAATGTTTGAGGTCAGGAAGCATCCAGCACAGGAGAAGATGTTGGCTGGGAAGCTAGGCTTTATATTCTAGCCAACCTGGCAGCTGATTAGATGGTGCCCACTCAGGTTAAGGGTGGGTCTGCCTTTCCCAGCCTACTGACTTGAATGTTAATCTCCTTTGGCAACACCCTTACAGACACACCCAGGATCAATACTTTGCATCCTTCAATCCAGTCAAGTTGACGCTGAGTATTAACCATCACAACTGGCTTCCTGGAAGTACTAGCGAGTGATGAAAAGACCGACCTGGTTTTGAAATCCAGCTCCCCTCCTGTTAGATGTCTCTGGTCATTGGCTAGTCATTAGTTAGCCTCGTTGAGCTTCACTTCCTTCATCAGTAAAATGAAGGGTTCTAAAATGTTTTTTCAGAGAGTTGCGTGAGAATTAAATGAAATAACACATGTAAAGCTTTCAGCACTTGGCATGGCACATAGTAGGCACTCAATATGTCTTGGCTTTTTTTCTTCATCTTTGTTAGAAATAAAATATTTCATTATCTACACTACACCTTACAAGCAAAAGGCCAGACTCCCTGTCTACTTCATTGATTAGTAGCCAGTAAAGAGATAGATGGAAATGTTTTAGGACTTCTACTCATTCTCTCTCAATGCCTCTCATTGGCCCTCTACTCCATGCCCTTGCTCTTGTCACCAGTGGGCTGGAAGCACATAATCAGGGTCATCAGTATGTGATGTGCAGGAGCATCAGTAGCCACCAGTCTAGTCTAGCATACATGAGTGATGAGGCAGTGAGGTGAACAAAACAATGTCATACAGTCTTGGATGTTTGTTCAGCCCTATCATAATTCAAGATATATGTGTATTTGGAGTAGATTATGATTGGGGAGTTCCTTTCAGGAGAGATGACCTCTAAAATGTCTATGTTGGTCATCAGGGCTTGAAAACAGCCAATGTGAGGGTCACTGACAAGGGTTTGCATTTGTTCAAGGAGCTTTGCCTCTACAGACTTGATAACCTTTCTATCATCCTGGAAATGAGCTTACGGCTGTGGCTCTTCAAAGGCTTGGTATTATGAGGATATGGTAGCTCTGGATAGAGGGGTGCTGGCTCTACACTGGGAAGCACTGCCTCATAGGCATGCTGTGATGAAGGAACCTGGTCACAGGATTAGAGTGTGGATGCTTTTATTGGAAGAAAGTAGAGAGTTGGGGCAAACAAAATGAGCTGTGTGGGATACACAGCATAAGAATATGCTAGTAAAAGCTATGATAATTTTAGAGTAAGGAAGAAAGAAGATGCTTGAATAGGATAGATACAAGAGAGGATGCAGTAAAGAATGACCTGTCCTTCCAGTGTGCAATCAACAAAGAATTCTGGGTAAGTTAGTTAACATTGGGGTTGATAGAATCGGGTAATTATTATGAAAATGTATGTTGGAGTTGGTTTAAAGTAAAATAGAAAGAAAGAAATATTGTAAGTATTAACACCTGGAGGCAAAATAGAAATGCTAAAATAAATTAGTGACAAAGTTAGGAGAATAAATGTTATAATGCTACATTTAATAGATTAAGAAGAAACTAGAAAAGAAGCAAATCTATGCCAATTAAGGAAAGAGGATTGTAAATAATTTACCATCATTATTTCTTATATTTGTGAAGGAAAATTTGATGATCAGTGTTACCGAAAAGATTCACATGTACTATGAGTTCATTTTGTGTATCATTTAAAAATGAAAAAAAAAAGAAAAAAATTCATTCATAATTCCTTTTATTCTTATAAGTTACCAAAGCGACAATACGGCCTAAATTTTCAAACTGTGGGTTGCAACCCATCTAGTGGGTCACAAAATCAATTTAGTGGGTCACAATGAGCATTTTGTGATATTTGCTTTTATTTATATTATGGTGTGTGTGTGTGAATTTGCATACAATGGGTCTAACATTGAAAAAGTTTGAAAGCCACCAATCCAGATAATTTCCCAGGGACCCTTCTAATTCTGGTGTATAATAATTCTGTACGTTAAACAATTTGAGATGAAAATAATTTTGTAGGAGTTCACATGGTTCTTTTGTCTGTGAATAGTACTAGTTTCTGCTGAGTGGAATTTGAATTAAGCTGTCTCTGTTTTGGACTGCAAAAAAGAGCACTTAATGAATAAAAAAACAAATAAAGAAGAAACATCAGTGGTCTCATCTTTAAGACAGTCCAAAGATGTGGAGCTGGCAGCCACAATTAAGGGGAAGCTCCACGTTATGAAAATTTTATTCTTTCTTCCTTTTTAAGATATAGGCTCTTGTTCTGTTACCCAGGCTGGAGTGCAGTGGCACCAGTATAGCTCACTGCAGCCTTGAACTCCTGGGTTCAAGTGCTCCTCCCCGCTCAGTTTCCTGAGTAGCTGGGACTACAGGTGCTGCACCATGCCCACCTAATTATTATTTTTGTTTTTTTAGAGATGGGGTTTCACTCTCTCACCCAGGCTGGTCTTGAACTCCTGGGTTCAAGTGATCCTTCCACCTCAGCCTCCTAAAGAGTTGGGATTACAGGCATGAGCCACTACACCTAGTGAAAGTTTTCCCCTATATTTCTGTTTTATTATTTTTTGTTGTATGAATTTATCAGAATAGCCCAATTAACTGGGGGCACTCTAAGTGCATAAATTAGAATAAATGTCTGTATTTTTTGGAAAAAATCCATTTGATATGACAGCTATTGCAAACATTTCTTTGCGTTGCTTGGTAATATATGTATGCATACATTGCAAGTCATGATTCTTTATAGAGCAGACTGTACCAAATTACAAGAATACACATGATTGCTGCTGGCTTTTCATACATGAATTTAATAAAAAGGAGCTCAGTCTGTTCTTCCTTATTATGTTGTTTTGCTATTATACATAAAAGTCCAGTTTTGGACTTGTGGGAATGATGATGCACTGCATCACCAGACCAACTCTGTGGCATAGAATTCCACAGGGTGCCGCCAAGGAGGCTGTTGTGGTGGGAAGTGAGTTGGGTTTCCATATTCCCTGTATTGCTCATGCATTAGTTAGAGGTTTTGGTGAACCTCAGAAAGGTTTTTTTATACCTTATCACAGTCTGGTGAGGTAAATGAGTTTTTTATTGGTTTGCAGCCTTAACAAAAATTTTATTTTGGTGATGCTTCACTCTGTGCACTTATGTGCACACCTCAGGCACACATGTCATGCTTTTGATAAGTTCTTATAGTTTGGCTATTCTACACTCACAAATTTTACAAATAAAAATCGCAGGACTTTAACTACAATTGGCTCTGATACAATTAAATGTATTGGTATAAAGACAGTAAAATTATGCCTTGAGAGAAGTTGGCTTATGTCCAAACAAGTGCCTGCACACACACACACACACACACACACACACACATTGTGATTCTGTAGGCAGCTTATATAGAAATACCATATCAAAAGAGATGTAACAGGGGATGAGGAAGAAAAAAAGATATATAACAGCCCTTGAAACAATTTGAGACTTACAGTGAAGCCATCTTTGCTACCACTACTATTTTCTTCTCGATTTCTTGCATTTCATCAGCAGTAGTTTTTGGCCTCATTTCGACAATGCTGAGGTGACAATTCTTTTCTGCTCTGAACTCTTAACAGCTTTAATTAATAGCATTTATTCAGCTCATGCTTAGCAGTTTTGTTTTTACAAAGTGATTTATGATCATTTTTATTAGTTATTCTACATTGAGATTTAGAATGGCATGTCATAAGGAAAATGTTTCATGTTTGCGAAAGGAGACTATTCCTACCCAGCATTTGTCTAAATAGCCTAATTATGGCTGGATTACTCATAGATGGTTTAATTATTTATTCCTTAATCTGTAAATGTAAATACACGACTCCAACCTGCAATTACGGAAGGTCTGCAAACCTGAGTTGTGAAGTTCAACTGATAGCTGTAAGAATTCTTGAGGCAAAGTTGAGTGTGCGTCACTATTAAAGAAAAAGGAAATTGGAATAATGATATAAATTATTAGGCACTAATGCAATCCAAAGTTAATAGTGTGTGTAATAAAGCCATGCCACTTAGAAATCAACTATCAGAATAATGTTATCATTTTTATTCATATAAAAGTAATACATATTAATACGATATATATTAATGTGCTTGTAACAAGATCAAACTGGTAACTGGAAAATCTTTTCACCTGATATGAATAAAAATTGTCATTAAAATATATATTTCTGAATCAAATTTTAAGATTTTTTATGTGTAGATCTTTCGCATACCCAAATGATAAAAATTAGCATAAGCAATATTTTATCATGGGCTTTGCACTTACTACTTTTGAATACATTATACAATGTAATGTACAAATTCATAGCTCTGAAATTAGGAAATTTGAAAGGACGTTTAATATTCTAATTACATTAACTTAGTACATAATTTTCAACCAGTTTTTGATTATTCAAAGACCTTCTGATCTTTGGATTATGTGTACCTTAGTTTGCCTTTGGTGTCTGCCTTTTGGATATTACACTACACATGTAAGAATCTTTGTAAGAGGAGGCCTTGAGAAGGGAGAAATGATGAAACAGCTACCAGTTTCTTTGCTTGCTGGCATCTCTAACAAGGAAAACAACAGTGGGAAGAGGAAAATAAAACCAAGTAAGAAACTCTATAGACCTGGGAAATTAACACCCACCTGCCTTAAAGCCATATTTTCAGTTAAAATTTCCAGACTATCAAATGATGAAAAATGAATTTCATGAGATATTCCCTGTTTGCTATGGTGTTTACAAGAAGAAACTATGAACAACAACTGAAGTTTATGGGAAAAGATCCAGTTAAAAAATGAGAATGTCAGGCAAACACATCCTTGACTCAGTGTGTGTGTGTGTGTGTCTCTCTCTCTTTCTCTCTCTCTTTTTTTTAGGAACGAGTAATATCAACATGCAGCCACACAGCATCTGCATAAATATTAAATATGATAAAAAGATTTACGAATGTACAACTGTGACCTGAATGAAAGGGCATGTCCGAACACAACAAATCCAATTTTCTGCTTACACTGGCAAAGAAACCAACTACTGTGCCTAAAAAAACAGTTTATTTTATCAGCTAAATAAACAGACTAATCAACATCACTGATCCTCTGCTCCCACTTACCCAAAGCTTTTTGAAAAGCTGGAATGTTTCTCAAAGGCAAACTATGGATTTCAGATGCTGAAATGAGGTTTTAAATACTCCCCAAATTCAAGTGATGGTTTCTATGGTGACTTTCCCTCAGCCACATAGAATGGCAAAGTGCTTCCTTTTGAAACATCAAAGTCCCAAGTCCCTTTAGCCTTGTAGCAATGAGCCGAGAAAGGAATGACTGATTTTGAGCAGGGTATTTGGTGTTGGCAGGCACTTCTTACATCAATATAGATTTTGATTTCCCATCAGACTGGTTTCTGGATATTCTACTAGGACTTCATCTCTCTTTGCCAGTCATTGTGTTCGTGTTCTGGGTCAGGGCAGAGGAGAGTACGGGCAAAGTATGTGTGAGCCACCAGCAAGAGATGATTTAGCTTGTGTGTGCTTTTCAGAGTGCAAATACTCCACGGAGAATGGGATGTGACTTAGAGAAGAGACTGCTGAAGTGGCATGTCCCGTTATTTTCACCTGGGACACTTTAAGGGTCCAGTCTTTTTGTTCATGAAACACCTGAGTGGATTTCACAGTACTTCACTTGTGTTTTATTAAAAATATATGTTGTTTATTAAAAAAATAATGAAATGAAAAGGAAGAATTATAATTATAAAAGAAAAATAGAGATACAAATTTGTGTGTGTTCATATATGTGTATAGCTACATATCTATATCTAGATAATGAAAATGGTTTCATGCCTTGCATATAGTGCTCTTCTGCAACTTACCCACTTTTTCCTAACATTGCATTGTGGATAGCTGAATGGATAGACCATAGAGTTTTAACCAATTTTCAGGGGGTTTTCAATGTTTTAAACTTACAACTTCAAACAATGATGCAGATAATATGTTTGTATAAATTTTTCTTTCTCTCTCTTTCTGTTTTTATTGACGAGTAAATTTTTTTTATTTTTGTCTTATTGAGACAGAATCTTGCTCTGTCACCCAGGCTGGAGTATAGTGGCGCGATCTCAGCTCACTGCAACCTCTGCCTCCTGGTTCTCTCACCTTGGCTTCCCAATTAGCTGGGATTACAGGCGTGTGCCACCACGCCTGGCTAATTTTTGTATTTTTAGTAGAGGTGGAGTTTCACCATGTTGGCCAGGCTGGTCTTGATCGCCTGACCTCAAGTGATCTGCCCTCCTTGGCTTCTCAAAGTGCTGGGATTACAGGTATGAGCCACAGTGCCCAGCTGACTTGGGTAGATACTTTCTAGGAGACATTCCTAAAAATGGAATTGCTGGGCCAAAAGTATTGCTTTTATTATTATTGTTTTCATTAAATGTGAAGATACAATACTTTTTGTAGAGTCTTGTATTGCTCAGTGATTATCAACTAGCCTGTATAAAAATCTGAGCATAGTTTCCAATGCATTTGGTTTGATTTTTCTATAGTATTCTAAAGTTCTATTCTATAGTTCTATAGTATTCTATAGTTCTATTCTATAGTTTGATTTTTCTATAGTATTTATCTATAGTATAGTTCAGAAAAGAAAGATGTGTATTTCTGCAATTTGGAATCTGTCATAATGATATCTAACATTTAGTGAATGCTTACTATGCCAGACTTTCCAAGCATTTTACATCTATTTAATTCATGTACTTTTTACATCACCTTGATGAAGCAGAGACTTTTTGCTAATGTGAAAACTCAGCCTTAGAGAAGTTAGGTAACATCAACAAAGATATGCAGCTGGTAAATGAATGTGCCAGGATTAAAATCCATGTAGTCTGATTCTACAGTTAGTAATCTTACTCATGACCCAATACTATCCTTTTTTTTGTTGACAATCTCTGTTTAGGAGGAACTAAATACATTCCCTATTGTTTTGTCTTATTTATATGTCTTGGTAAGTGTTAACTTTAGGCTTTTTTTTTTTTCAAGAACACAGGACAGCCATTATAAATGCCAAATTTTGTTCAATGCCATTTGGGTACTTGATAAAATTGTAATTCTTCTATAATACATTGAGCTATTCTCATGTGGAACTTTTTCATTTCTATAATAGTTTAGTAGGAATCAAAGGAACACTCACCTTACAGATTCAGGAACCAGCTTAAATAATGAGAAGAAAACAGAAATAAGGGGAAATGTGGACAGAGGGAAAGGGGTAGTAATGTCATGGAGTTGAGGAGGGTATTATGAGATGGGAGATGGACTAGATGAGGGATGAGGAAAGGTAGGAGCTGAGAAAAAAAAAGGAATGATAAAAAAAAAAGCAAGCAAGCAAACATTAGTCTAAAGAAAGCAAATAAATGAAGAGGACTTGACTAAAAATATCTCCGCCAAATACAGTCAAAACATCATCACTACCACCACCAACCACCACTTTATAATTAAAAACAAAAGGCTTTGCACTAATTCCTCTTTACTGGCACACATTCCTTTCATATATGGACTAGATTATAAAAATGAGGCTTCGATAAATTCTGAAGGAAGATCTATGTGTTGGAGAAGTAGGTTACCTTCAACAATAAATATTTATCCTCCAGATAAATATAAAAATCTTCAAGATGAAAAACATTGCAAAGAAACCGTATTTTCACAGTACTGATTAGGGCTCTATGCCTGGGGGCCGGGGTATGTCTGCTGAGGGCCAGAGGGTGGAGAAACTTCCAGTGTTTCCAACTTGACTTTCCCTTAAGAAGATAGGTTATGAGTGAGCCCATATGAGATGAGATATGGATTCTGATAGAGACATTAACCTGAACCCTTCTCCACAAAGCAAACAGGCCTCTCACCGTGCACCAAGTAAATAACTGGTGCGATTTCCCTAAAGGGAAGTACAGTGTTATGGAGTCAGAAAAGGTGTCATGTGGCAATATGATTATTTCATTAACTCTACAAGAACATTTATCGCCCTAGCCAAGCATCATCATCCATATCCCATTGTTGTGTTTTACTGAGGGGATGTTGTCAGTGACAGGGAATGTGGAGACAGGAAAGTTGCCTCCAGTTGCCATCCATTAGGTATAGAGTTGATGGTTCACCAGACTTCCATAGGGCAGGTCTCCATCTATTCTCTTTTAATGATGACTGTTGGCTAACCTTATTTGTAACTAATGAATTGCCTGTGTGTGTATTCACACACACAGAAGAGTTCCTCTTCAGTAAGCTTCATGAAGACAAAGATTATATCATGTTTTGTGAACTGCTGTTATTTCCACTACTGAGCAGTGTTTGACACATAATATGCTATTAACTGTTGAATGAATGAATGAATGCTGCAAAACAGTGTAGGAGCCTGGCAGGTGATAAAAGACAACTAAAGGCTCTAGGTCTAACATTGTGTGCCAGGATAACTTTGTCAAGACCTTTTAAGAGACGAAAGAATGACAACATGATGCTGTCAGGGAACAATGTATACCTACATGGATTATTTAATCTGGTCTCTGAGTTTATGAAAGGAATAAAATGGTGTAGAAATGGATGTATTCCTCTCCTCTCTAATTCTGACCATACTCCTATCCCAATCTACTAATTTGGTATAGGATTACAGTGAGTTTTCCAATTCCATAAGAAATAATAAGATGAGTGTGCTTATTTTCATGCCAAGCAGTGACCTCAATTCAATCAACATCACTTTGAAGAGGTCATATTCTTGCTCACCCCAGTTGAAGATAGAATATAGACTGAGGCATTCAATATGTTTGGTGCACTGAGAGGGCTATTTACTATTATTTCGGTGCTGTAAATCGTGTCTTTGCATGGTCACTGAACTACTAGTAATACCCTCACTCCCCCCAGCAGCGCCAACATTGCCACCACTGCCATAATAAGATCAGTTACTGGATAATAAGTAGGAGAGCCACGCTTTGAATCCAAGGTGGTCTGACTCCAAAGCGTATGCCCTTTCTGTTGTGCTCTTGCTTCAAAGTATAATCTTCACAGGCAAATCCTCCTACAGGGAGTAGGACAGTTACATCCTGTTTGATGGCACCGCTGTCAGGTACTCTTAATCAGACAATTCCAAGGTTTTTGTGGTCTCAGTTCAAGCCTAAGCAGCAGAACTCCTGAGTTCAGTCTCTGCTAACCTTTCCCTAATCTCTTATTGCTTCTTGTCCTTATCTTTTAAATGGATTCATAATTCGTGAGAAAGCGGTGTGAATCACTAATGAATACAGATAACAGGGGAGAGTGGATTAAAGAGATTAGCTCAGGAGAGAATGACATATTATCTCTATGAAAGAACATTTTATCTTTGTGTTTGATTTTGGGTCTAGGTGTATTAAAACTCAGAAGAAGAAAAAATAAGTATGATAATTCTTCATGGCTACCACGTGTGGTCAAACTTTTATCATGTAAGGTTAGAGAAACAAGACACTTAAGGACCCATCGAACACATGTATTTGCTATTTCAATTCTATTTATTTTTCGCCTGCTCTATTGCTCTTGATTTTGTTGTATATCCCATGTTTGGGAACATTCTTTTTCACTAAAACCATGTTCCTAAAATTGTACTATGGTTTGTCATGAGGAATAACTCAATCTTTGACAGAGACTGGGGGGCAGGGAGCTAGAAATCAGAATCATACAGGTAGAAAGGAAAGAGCTTTTTAGAAAGTGATTGGTTGCACAAGCTGGCAAGAAAACAATTTGAGGCCAGGTTGGTAACATCAGATGCATTATTTGGCCACAGGAGTAGACAGGCTGTTAATACTTTTTAATGAAGTTAATCTTCACTGTTACTTCATAGTGAGAGTAGTTAGGGTGTGGGCTTTATTTTTGTCATTCTAGTTTTATTAGATTGTCTACTGTAAGTGAAATGGGAGTGTGCACTTCATGCTGTGTGGCATTAGTGCTTCCAAGGAGTGTGCCCCAAATCAGCCACATTATAATTGAGATGTATCTGTACAAAGTAATAGACTGCTTTGCTAGATATTCTAGTCCTAGTATTTCTATACTTCCCTTTAACTCCAAAATACCAGATATAGTCTTTGGTCTGTTTTTTTCTGCTGTGATGTCGCAGAGCAGTTTTGTTGCATTCCAATCATTGATGTAATGTGATAAGTGACTTAGTCGGCTTCAACACAGAAGTTTGGGCTGAATGAGGAGGCATGGTATAGACTACAGTAAAACAAAACAGTAGGTATATAGACTTCCTAAGAAGACCTAAAAGAGATATTTTCATAAATAAATGTGATTCTGCTTCAATATATTTTTATTAATGTAGTCTGCCTTTAGTCTAAACCAGGGGTTGGCAAAGTGTGGCCCTCTGTGGCCAAATCTGGCCACATCCATTATTTGCATATCACCTATAGCTGCTTTCTCACAACAGTGGCAGAACTGAGTAGTTGAGACAAAGAATATATGGCTGGCAAAGCCCAAAACATTTACTATCTGACTCTTTACAGAAAGAGTCTGGCAACCTCTGGTTTAAACTAATTTCTTATCCTATTTTATAACAAGCCCCTACATTCAAATTCTTCAGAAAAAAGGAAAAGCAGGCAGTGTGTGGTGGCTTATGCCTGTAATCCCAGCGCTTTGGGAGGCTGAAGTGGGTGGATCACTCCCATCAGGAGGTCAGGAGTTTGAGATCAGCCTGGCCAACGTAGTGAAACCCCATCTCTACTAAAAATACAAAAATAAGCTGGGCATGGTGACGCATGCCTGTAATCCGTTATTCAAGAGGCTGAGGCAGGAGAATCGCTTGAACCCAGGAGATGGAGGTTGCAGTGAGCCAAGATTGTGCCATTGCACCCCAGCCTGGGGGACAGAGGGAGACTCTGGCTCAAAAAAAAAAAAAAACATATTTTGAAATTCCTTTTGTTATAGTACATCATTAAAACATGACACAGTAAGTTCCAACATAAAAATTTCTATATAGCAGCTGGGACATTCTAAGACTTTAAATACTAAGTGTGTTAGTTTACTTTGTGGAAAGAAATGAAAAAACAAAACAAACAAACAAACAAACAAACAAAAAACCCATAAGACCTAAAACCATAAAAAACCCAGAAGAAAACCTAGGCAATACCATTCAGGACATAGGCATGGGCAAAGACTTCATGACTAAAACACCAAAAGCAATGGCAACAAAAACCAAAATTGACAAATGGGATCTAATTAAACTAAAGAACTTCTACACAGCAAAAGAAACTGTCATCAGAGTGAGCGGGCAACCCACAGAATTGGAGAAAGTTTTTGCAATCTATCCATCTGTCAAAGGGCTAATATCCAGAATCTACAAAGAACTCAAACAAATTTGCAAGAAAAAAACAAAAAAATCCATCAAAAAGTGGACAAAAGATATGAACAGACACTTCTAAAAGAATACATTTATGTGGCCAACAAACATACAAAAAAAAAAAAGCTCATCATCACTGGTCATTAGAGAAATGCAAATCAAAACCACAATGAGATACCATCTCAAGCCAGTTAGAACGGTGATCATTTAAAAAGTCAGGAAACAACAGATGCTGGAGAGGATGTGGAGGAAAAGAAACACTTTTTCACTGTTGGTGGGAGTGTAAATTAGTTCAACCATTGTGGAAGACAGTGTGGAGATTCCTCAAGGATCTAAAACCAGAAATACCATTTGATCCAGCAATCCCATTACTGGGTATATACCCAAAGGATCATAAATCATTCTACTACAAAGAAACTTGCACACATATGTTTATTGCAGCACCATTCACAAAGCAAAGACTTGGAACCAACCCAAATGCCCATCAATGATAGACTGGATAAAGAAAATGTGCACATATACACCATGGGAATACTATGCAGCCATAAAAAAGAATGAATTCATGTCCTTTGCAGGGACATGGATGAAGCTGGAAACCATCATTCTCAGCAAACTAATAGAGGAACAGAAAACCAAACACCATGTGTTCTCACTCATATGTGGGAGTTGAACAAAGGGAACACATGGACACAGGGAGGGGAACTTCACACACTGGGGCCTGTCATGGAATGGGGGGCTGGGGAGGGATAGCATTAGGAGAAATACCTCATGTAGATGATGGGTTGACGGGTGCAGCAAACCACCATGGCACATGTATAGCTATGTAACAAACCTGCACGTTCTGCACATGTATCCCAGAAGTTAAAGTATAATGATAATGAAAAAATAATAATTTAACTAATAAAAAGCATTATTTTGAAGTTCTTCTTGTTACAATACATCATTAAAACATGACCCAATGAGTCCCAAAATAAAAATTTCTATATGGCAGCTGGAACATTCTAAGGCTTTAAATACTAAATGTGTTAGTTTACTTTTTGGAAAGAAAGGAAAAAATAAATAAATAAATAATGTGAGCACACGTAGTTACTGTTTTTTAGGAGCTTCCGGAATCTTAACATTTCGAGCAAGTACCAATATTGGTATTATCCACAAAGCATAATAGTGAAAGCAGAAGTAAAGCCAAGAGCCTTGAGTCCAGTTGTTTTGTCCATAAAAATAAAAGTTTCCTATTGATAATGGATCTGCAAGGGTAATAAGATCTTATTGGTTTACTAAGGAGTGAAATGTTATTAAATAGCAGCACTGTTAGAGCCAGGAGGCAGTGGCTAAAAAAACTGCTATCTTGGGAAATATTGTTTATTGTTAACATTTGCTGTACTCACCCATATGAAGGAGTGATCAGTCACTAAATATTTTTGATTGTTGTAGAGGCAAAACAAATTGTTGACTTTATTCACTCAAAGGAAAGCAGGTCCTAATTCCTAGGAAAATAATATACTTTTAAAATTTAGTATATTGCGTTAAAACAGTTTTCAAATCAAGGTATTCTTTTGCAAGAAATATCCTAATAACAAAGTCCAAATTCTCCTAGTTCACAAGTCTCGTAAGAAAGGTAAAGAGAAAATATTGGGTGTTAAGAAAATAAAAAATACAGAGGATTGTTTTTGTAAACAAAGTAACTTTGTGTTCCAATGCCCTGTTTGGCATACATAATAATTTTATCCGTAAGCAGTCTATTTTATTTCTAGCTCCACTTATGTGAACTTAGAGATATCTTCAGGAAAACTGCTTATGGAATGTCAATGAAATCATGAGATTTGAAATATGCATCAGGGTTTTTAAATTGTCTTCCTTTGACTCTAGCTTTTATGAAATTTGAATACACAGTACTATCAAACTTAATTTTTCCAAGAAGAATTAGGTGCCCAATTTATGTCTGAGCTTCAGATTCCTTGTCTGTCTCATAGTTACCACTAACACAGTTATTTAAACTTCATTTGGGTAAGTGAAACGACATTTAGTTTAAACATTTTGTTTGGAGATTGCATGTTCCTCTAGAATGTAGGATTGAATAGTACAGGCAGATAGGATTATAGTTCAGATGTATTTTTTCCTTGAATGTTTGAGTAACTGGCTGATCTGAATACCACTGCTTCTTGATGAATATATTACAAAACTTAGTAGCTTACAACAACAAGCATTTTATTATGTTCCCAGATTCTGTGGGTTAGGACAGGGCACAGCAAAATGGCTTGTCTCTTCTTCATAGTGGTTAGGATTCCAGCTGAAGAGATTTGAGGGCTGGAGTGATTTGATGGCAGGGAGTTAGAATCATTTGGAGGTTCCTTGACTCACATGTCTGGTGCCTGTGTTGGGAAGACTTGAAGACTACAGCTGCTAACCAGACTACCTACAGATAGGTGTCTTCTCCATGTGGTCACTCCAAGTAGTTTGGCTTAGAGCCAAGCAAGGCAGCATTAGGACAATTGAGTTTCTTACACAGCAGCTCAAGGCTCCAAGCATGGCTATTCTGGCAAACAAAGTAGTAGCTGCATCATCTATGCCACATAGCCTTATTCCATTGTGCTGTATTGGTCAAAACGGTCCCAAGTACATCCAGATTTAAGGAGACGAGAATTTGACTCTGCCTTTTGAAAGTGGAGTCGTGAGGTCACACCAGAGAAGAGGATGTGGAAGTGGAGATGTTAGGGAGACCCTCTTTGGGAAATATAATCTGCCACATTGACCTAATAAAAAGTGAGTATACTATCAGGAGAATGTAAGTGTTATGTTAAAAGTGAAATGTTAACATTTTTGTGATGTTGATTATTTATTAGAATTGGATATCTAATAGACATCTCAAACTTATTTTGTTCAAAATAGTGTTTTTTCTGTCTTTCCTCAAAAATCAAAACAGTGATTTCTATCTTCCCCACAGTTGATCTTCAAGTTTTTCCATCTTAGAAAATGGCACCATTTCCAAAACAAAATGTAGGAGTCACCTCTGATTTTTCTTGTTCTTTCAACTCTTATATCTAATGTGTCAACAAGTTCATTTAGTTCTACCTCCAAAATGTCTTTCAAATTTATTTACTTCTCTCCATCTTCAGTCCTCACCCCTGCCTTAGTCTGTTTTGTGCTGCTAAAATAGAATACCTAAAGCTGGGTAATGTCTTTTTTAATTTTTTAAAATTATTTGTTTTTAAATTTTTTTTTTTTTTTTTGAGACGGAGTCTCGCTCTGCCACCCAGGCTGGAGTGCTGTGGCCAGATCTCAGCTCACTGCAAGCTCCGCCTCCCGGGTTCACGCCATTCTCCTGCCTCAGCCTCCCTAGTAGCTGGGACTACAGGCGCCCGCCACCTCGCCTGGCTAATTTTTTTGTATTTTTTAGTAGAGACGGGGTTTCACCGTGTTAGCCAGGATGGTCTCGATCTCCTGACCTCGTGATCCGCCCGTCTCGGCCTCCCAAAGTGCTGGGATTACAGGCTTGAGCCACCGCGCCCGGCCTGTTTTTAAATTTTTAAATAATTTTTGTGAATACATAGTAGGTGTATATATTTATAGGTTACATAAAATATTTTGATACAGGCATGCAATGTGTAATAATCACACAAGGGTAAATGGAGCATCTATTACCTCAAACATTTATCCTTTGTGTTACAAACAATCCAATTATACTCTCTCTCTCTTTTTTTTTTTTTTGAAATGGGGTCTCATTCTGTCACTCAGGCTGGAGTACAGTGGTGCAATCTTGGTTCACCGTAACCTCTGCGTCCTGGGTTCAAGCGATTCTCCTGCCTCAGCCTCCCAAGTAGCTGGAATTAGAGGCACACGCCACCGCACCTGGCTAATTTTTTGCATTTTTAGTAGAGATTGGGTTTCACCATTTTGGCCAGGCTGGTCTCGACCTCCTGACCTCGGGTGATCCACCTGCCTCGGCCTCCCAAAGTGCTGGGATTACAGGCGTGAGCCACCACTTCTGGCCTCTTTTAAATGTACAATTAAATTATTTTTGACTATAGTCACCCTGTTGTGCTAGCAAATATCAGGTCTTATTCATTCTAATTTTTTGTACCTATTAGCCCTCCCCACTTTTCCCCCACCACTCCCACGACCATTTCCATCGTCTGGTAACCATCCTTCTACTATTTCTGTGAGTTCAATTGTTTTGATTTTTAGCTCACACAAATAAGTCAGAACATGTGAAATTTGCCTTTCGGTGCCTGGCTCATTTCACTTCACATAATGACCTCCAGTTTCATCCATATTGTTGCAAATGACAGGATCTCATTCTTTTTTAAGGCTGAATAGTACTCCACTGTGTGTATGTACCACATTTTCTTTATGCATTCATCTGTTGATGGACGCTTAGGTTGCTTCCAAATCTTGGCTATTATGACCACTGCTGCAATACACATGGGCATGCAGATATCTCTTTGATATATTGATTTCCTTTTTTTTTTTTTGAGTATATACCTAGGAGTGGGATTGCTGAATCATAAGGCAGCTCTGTTTTTATTTATTTATTTATATTTATTTTTTGAGATGGAGTTGTGCTGTTGTTGCCCAGGCTGGAGAGAAATGGCACAATCTCGACTCACTGCAACCTCCGCCTCCCAGATTCTCCTGCCTCAGCCTCCCCGTAGCTGAGATTACAGGCATGCGCCACCACACCTGGCTATTTTTTTTTTTTTTTTTTTTTTTTTAGTAGAGATGGGATTTCACCATGTTGGTCAGGCTATTCGTGAACTCCTGACCTCAGGTGATCTACCTGCCTTGGCCTCTCAAAATGCTGGCATTATAGACGTGAGCCCCATGCCAGCCTCTATATTTATTTTTTTGAGGAACCTCTAAACTGTTCTCCATAGTGGTTTTACTAATTTACATTACACAAAAGCCATTTTAATTGGCGTGAGCTGATATCTCATTGTGGTTCTGATTTGCATTTCTCTGATGATCAATGATGTGGAGCACCTTTTCATATACCTTTCATATACCTTCTTTTGAGAAATGTCTATTCAGATCCTTTGCCCATTTTTAAATTGGATTACTCGAGTTTTTTCCTTATAGCGTTGCTTGAGCTCCTTATATATTCTGGTTATTAATCCCTTGTCAGATGGGTAGTTTGCAAATATTTTCTTCCATTCTGTGGGTTATCTCTTCACTTTGTCAATGAGACTGGGTAATTTATAATGAACCGAAATATATTGTCTCATAGATCTGGAGGCTGGGAAATCCAAGATCAAGGTGTTGGCATGTGGCAAGGGCCTTCTTGCCAGTTCATCTAAGAATGAACTTTCCGGATTCTAAATTTGATCATGTGACACCCTTGTTTATAAATCTTCAGTAGTTTCTGATTGCACTTGGAATAAGATCTTAATTCCTTCCTAGACTTATGAAACCCTGCAAGATTTGTCTCTTGCCTCCTTCTAGAAACCTCATTTCATCACTACTCTCTCTGCTTATTCATTGTGCTCTACCGTCACTGATCTCCTTTCATTCCTCAACCCTCAAGTGCCTTCGAACCTGCTGTTTTCTCTGCCTAGAGCACATTCCCCAACATGCTGCCTGGATCCTTTGAGGTGAGCTGTTGCCTCCTTAGGCCTTCCCTCACCAGCCAATCTATATATTCTACCTCATCACTCTCTCCTTTATCATCCTTTTTATTTCTATAGTATAAATTATAATTTTATAGTTTGTTTACTTATTTACTGCCTCTCTTTTCAACTAGCATTTAAGCTTCCTGATGACAGTGGCCTTGTCTATCTTGCTCATCCCTGTTTCTTCAGTACTTTGCTGAATCTTGTGTATAATAGGCATTTCACAAATAGTTTTTGAATGAATAAATGAAAGATGGTTTAAAACAGAAGAAAATTACATGTTTAAGTCTAATTTCTCATGAAAACTTACCCATATTTTACTCAAGCCAATAACTGAATATAAAAGATGACTTTTACATGACTAGCCACAGAAGAATTAAAACTTACAAGTGTTTTGGTCTCAATATTACCTATCAAGGGGGCCTTTACTATAATTGAACTTGTAAACATCATTAAGTTCATTTATTAATTGTTTTATTTATTCATTCAGCTTTTAGTGAGAGCCTACTATACGCATAGGACTGTACTAGAGGAGACAATGTAAAAATGTATAAGACACATTTCTTACTTTCACAGAGCTTAAAATTTAGTGGGGGATATAAGAAACATATATCAAAAGCCTCAATACTGGTGATGGTGTTGGTGACATGTAAGTGGCACAGTCTCAATGCTATCAGTATGGAGGAGAGAGGTCTTTAGGGCTGAACTAATCAGAGAATATGGATTAAGCCAGCATTTAAATTGGATATTTTAAAATAAGGCTTTTAATAGGTAGAGATGAATATTGAGGAAATAAAGACATTCCTGGTAAAATAAATGGCATGAGCAAGGGACTGGGATCAAGAAAATAAAATGCTTGTTTAGAAAATGGTGAGAAATCTAGATTGAGTAGAGCATCAAACTGTGTATGGCATCAGTAGCAAATACAGCTGGTTGAAGCTAAGTCACGAAATGCTACTAACTCCAAGCTAAATAACATGGATTTCATTCAATAGTTAATGAAGAACTACTGAAAAGTTTTTGTTTTTGTTTTGTTTTGTTTTGAAGAACAGTGGGAGGTTCATCAAAAACAGTGCTTTAGGAAAATTAACGTGACTTTGTGAGCAGGCTAGACTGCAAATGGAGAGTGTGGAAAGGATAGTGTGGATGTTGGGAGGCCATACTTTACCCACCAAGGACTAAGTGGTGCCAACTTTCTTTATGTACCTCCTACGGGTAGATTGAGAAGGCACAGTATAGTAAAAAGAGCACGGACCTAGGCCTAGTTACAGAACCCTGGGTTCGTAACTTTGGTACTTGTGTGACTTGAGGTCAGTCACTTGATGTTTCGGAGCCTCTGTTCCCTCAATTGTAGAACAGGAGTAATTTTTATTCTGTTGTCTAGTTTCCATGGGGATTAGGACATACTTGACAACAGTAGCTACACAGTATTATTAATGATTGAATGCAGTATTGAATTCATTTGCTTAAACTTTTTTAGTATTACGTGGGGCGACTTCCATTTGCTTTGACTGGTGGTCTATGCTAAAGCAAGATTATGAAAGCAGTTTATTAGTACAGCACCACTATACCTAGTATGTAAATTTTCTTTTGTATTCTCTGAAAAATCACCTCCATCTACTTGATTACTCTGGTCTTTATTCCAAATAGTAACTGCAATGTCAGCAGAAGCTTTTGAATAGTTGTTTCTCTAAATGGAATGTCTTTTACTCTTGCCAGGATAGGCAAAGTGTTAAATAAATACTCAATACTTTCTGTATTTTAATTTAATCAAAGAAGCAGTAATGGAATTTGATGGCTACTGGTGGAGGCAGAGAGAGTTGTCTAGAACTCTTCTACTTTGTTCTGTTTGTCTCTTATTCTTTCTTCCTTATTAGAATTTATTTTAAATAACTTCCCTGGACTAGGATGCCAGGCTATTGGTTCCAAGACATCACCACACCTATGAAAAAATTTGAGTATTGAGAAGTAATTTGGGGTTACTTTCCTTGGATCAAAGTTCAAAGTTACTTAAACACTTAGATGAAAGTTTGAGGCAAAAGGAATTTACCTATCAATAATTCGAAAACAATCTCCCTCTTCCAATTCCTGCTTTGCCATTACATATTCTGGCACAGATATTTTCTTTCTTTCTTTCTTTCTCTCTTTCTTTCTTTCTTTCTTTCTTTCTTTCTTTCTTTCTTTCTTTTTCTTTCTTTCCTTCCTTCTTCCTTCCTTCCTTCCTTCCTTCCTTCTTTCTTCCTTCCTTCCTTTCTTTCTTTCTTCTTTCTTTCCTTCCTTCTTCCTTCCTTCCTTTCTTTCTTTCTTTTTCCTTTCCTTCCTTCCTTCCTTCCTTCCTTCCTTCCTTCCTTCCTTCCTTCCTTCCTTCCTTCCTTCCTTCCTTCCTTCCTTCCTTTCTTTCTTTCCTTTCTCTCTCTCTCTCTCTCTCTCTCTCTCTCTCCTCCTCTCTCTCTCTCTCTTTTGTCGCCAGGTTGGAGTGCAGTGGTGTGATCTTGGCTCACTGCAACCTCTGCCTCCTGGGTTCAAGCGATTCTCCTGCCTCAGCCCCCTGAGTAGCTGGGATTACAGGCACATGCCACCATGCCTGGCTAATTTTTGTGTTCTTAGTAGAGATGGGGTTTCACCATGTTGGCCAGGATGGTCTCGATATCTTGACTTTGTGATCCTCCCGCCTCAGCCTCCCAAAGTGCTGGGATTACAGGCGTGAGCCACCGCACCTGGCCTAGCACAGATATTTTCTGACAGATATTTGCAGAATATGAATCTTCTTTAAGTTTAAGCAAGTAAAAATTGCTGAATGAAAAGAGATATGTTGGCCTTTGCCACTAATTTCTGTGTAATTCTGAGTAAAATGTTAGTTTTTTTGTAAACAGAGATAAAAGTCTCAAAATTTAATTTAGGAATGAAGATTACTAGCATCAGGCTCAATGCCTAGATACCAAACACCAGCACCACCATCAGAACACCAAGAAAAAGATTTCCCTACTCCGCTTATTTTATAATGAAAAATCAAGAAATTAAGGTCACAGTATCAGTAGTCCTCCCCTTACCCACAATGGATACAAGATCCCTAGTGAATGTTTGAAACTGTGGATAGTACTGAACCTTATATATACTATGTAGTACTGTCTGTACTATGTTTTTCTATATAGTACATTATAAACAAATACCATGGTGTTACCAGTGCCTGGGAAATTATTAATGACTTTCAAACCTATATGTTGAATTTCTACTGTGCACCCCATAGGAAGGACTGCAGATAGAAAGCACATACCTGTGACTGAAGGTAGAAAAAAACACCATTGAAACTCTCATGTGAGGTAGCAGTGGCAAAATGTAGTCAAGATGAAAAAGAAATAAAATCAAAGTCTAGTATTTTCAAATTCCAAAATTCTGTTTTTGGATAGCTGATATCTCAGAAGTATATGTGGGTATTGATATTAGTATATATATGCTCTGTCAGGTTCAGTTGAAATGAGAGAAGTAGATGTAATTTAGGTGTTCTACTATGTGGATGTCCCCAACAATTATCTTTCATTATTAATTAATTAATTAATTAATTTTGAAACGGAGTCTCCCTCTGTCGCCTAGGCTGGTGTGCAGTGGTGTGATCTTGGCTCACTGCAACCTTTGCCTCCCAGGTTTAAGTGATTCCCCTGCCTCAACCTCCTAAGTAGCTGGGCTTACAGGCACGTGCCACCACGCCAGGCTAATTTTTGTATTTTTAGTAGAGACAGGATTTCACCGTGTTAGCCAGGTCTCAATCTCCTGACCTCGTGATCTGTCTGCCTCGGCCTCCCAAAGTGGTGGGATTACAGGCATGAGCCACTGTGCCTGGCTATCCCCAATAATTATCTAACCCTTCTGGACCAGATGTTTAAATTGACAGAGAAAGACCAACCCAACTCAACTCCAAACTTCCTCAAATTTTGTGTAAATCTGAAAGAGTTGACCATGTATAAAAATGTAGGGAGTTCTGATAGACATATAGCTTCTTGTGAAGATGAAAGTGATACCACCAAAAAATAAATAAATAAAACAACAACAAGAAAGAAAGTGATACCTCTACTAACAACGGGGTTTTTAAATCAAAATTAAATGAGTTAATTTACTAGAACAGATCCTAAAACATGGTAATGGCTATGTAGGTGCTGGCCATATTATTATTATTACTGTTGTTAGTGAGGCTATCAGTATTTTAATTGCCAGATAGCAGAAACTGTCAATAGACAACTTATTCCCTTGGAATTTTCATAAACAGAAGGGAAATTCTGGAACTGTGTTTAGATAAGAGTACAACAGCTATGAGCTGGGTTTGACAAGACTTTTTTTTTTTTTCCTAGCCACATCTCTTAAAATTTGTGTTTTATGACAAAAGAGATTGTCCTTACTCAAAATTAGGTTTGATGACCATACACCTTTTTTTTTTTTTGAGACACAGTCTTAAATCTGTTGCCTCTGAGCACAGATATATGATCTTGGCTCACTGTGGTTTCTGCTTCCCGGGTTCAAGCAATTCTCATGCCTCAGCCTCCCAAGTAGCTGGAATATATTAGGTGTGCACCACCATGCCCAGCTAACTGTATTTTTAGTAGAGACAAGGTTTCAGGATGTTGGCCAGGCTGGTCTCAAACTCCTGGCCTCAAGTAATCCACCCGCTTCGGCCTCCTAAAGTGCCGGTATTACAGGGGTGAGCCACTGCGCCTGGCCCACACACCATTTTTTAATACAGTATGGTCAATCAACTGGAAACCACAAATCTAAATTATGCAAAGGAAATACGTAAAAATATGAAAGTCTTCTCTGAGACTTTTTTTATTGCCACTCCACCTATTTTTCTCTATTTATGATGATTTAATAGTAAAACTACATTGCTTTTATAATGAAAAAAGCAACACATTTTCTTTTATTTGTTTTTGAGACAGGGTCTTGTTTTGCCCAGGCTGGAGTGCAGTGGCATGATTATGGCTTACTGTAGCCCAGGCTCAAGCAATCCTCCTGCTTCAACCTCCCCAGATTTTGAGATTACAGGCCTGAGCCACTACACGTGGCCCAATTTCATTTTTGAAAACTAACCCTTCTAATCAAAGTTACAGCAAGATGGCTGATAAAATGTTTTTTAAATTTTTTTTACTTTTTTTTTTTTTTTTAATTTCCCAAGGTGCAAGAAAAGCAGCAATTTCCTTTCGAAAATCTTTTTGTACTTTTTGGACACTGATTTGAATGGAGCCCAGGTGGGAAGTCAGCAAATACTTTTGGCACTGAACAACATCCAATAACTATGAAAGGGGTTAGACATTCTAGTCTTGTCACTGGTGTCTCAGTAGCCACAGTGTCATAGTTTGTAAAAGTATTAATCTATCAGGTAGGCTTCTGTTTAAATTATATACTTATTCATATGGAAAATTATAGGCAGATAAATGGAATTATTTATATATTTCAAATCCAAATTTCATTTAAAAATAAGCAATCTATGTGCAGAGCTCAATTTTTAAAAAGTATGAATGATTAGGTGAAAAGTCTTCCTCCCTATGCCTGCTCTAGTTCCCCTTCCTGGAAGCAAATAGTGCTTTTAATTGCTGATGTATCCTTCAAGAGATGCTTTATGCACATGCAAATAAATACACAGATATAGTCCCAATGTTACTGTGTAAGAAGAATGATGTCATAAGTAATTTGTAAAGCCTGAAATCTGTCTTAATAGAAATATATTCTGGGTAAGTAAGCTTCTCTATTTTTAATGTTCCAAAAAAGAAGGAATGCCATCAATCATTCTGTGATTACTGAGTTCCTACTATGTGTAAGGCACCATGCCAGATGCTGTTTGTACTGTCAAGTTGCCTTTACAATGTTTCATATTTATGTCTTGTCGATTCAGATCTCTCCTCAAACATTCCTATCACAGAAAGGCCTTCCTTGACCCCCCAACTTGAAAGCAGCTCTCCCTTGCCTTGTCAACTCTATCACATCTCTATGCTTTATTTCTTCTAGGGCTAAGGGGATTCTACAATTTCTCACTATGTCTTCCTTTTGAGGTGAAAGGGAGTGCTGTAATGACAGATGGATAACTGGGGTAAATTGGCAATGTAACCTGGGATAGTTGGTCACCCTCTTCATAGCATGTATCATTTCATTGCATTTAGCATTCCAAGATAATAGACATTATTTTGTCCACTTATTTGTTTACTTGTAAGTTCTATGAAGCAGGAACTTTTCTTTTTCTAGGAATCCATCACCCAGAAGATTCTTGACACAAAATAAGTAGGTTCTTAATAAATATTGGTTGACTGAATGGATGACTCAAGCATTCCCCATATTCTGTGTAGAGCTGAGCATCTTTGGTTAGTACTGGGAAATTGAAAAGCCATGAAAGCACATTTGCTCAGAGTGCTCTTTCCCTAAGCAGAGGGGAAAAGGAGCTAACTTTTAATATTCAGATTTTGATTTGCAGTGTTTTCTGTGAAGACATGAGTCTGGTAGATGAGTACTAGCAACATCAACTGTTTTGTTACTTGCAAGGAGACTGAGGTGCTGTGGTCTCCAAGACAGGCCTGGTCTGAAGAGCAGACCAGTGGGATGTGAATGGTTATAGCCCAGTTGGATCTAGTGGTCGGTTAGTCCATGGGGAAACCTGTCTCCAAGCAATGGAACAGCTGAATCCACATGACTTAGTCCATAGGCCAAAAAGGAGGAACAGCTTTTGAGTGGCCTGCCATGTAGGCCCATTCATTCCCCAAGGAGGCGGGAAGCCAGTGGAATACAAAGGAAAAAGCACCTTTCTGTGTCTGGGAAGTGGCTGGTGTGTGTGATCACGCACATGTACATTTCACACACACACATGCGCACAAACACACACTCACACTCACATTATCAGAGTCCAAGGGCCCCAAGAGTCTGCTCTGGTAGGGAAGTCTAACATAATTCTCTACCATCGCACCTAAAACCAGACCAATCTTTTAAATCAGGGGCCTGGGTTTTAGTGGCTTAGTAACTCATTTTAAGTTTTCCTTCTCCTTCCAAACAGAGAAGCCTGTGTCCTGTGTTATGCTGATCTATGGGAGAATTCCTGCAGGAGGACGGGGCTGAAACATTGGCCTAAGGTTATTAAACAGAGCTTTCATAATAAATATGTTGATACCATTTCTGAAAGATTTGCATATTTCTCTATCACATATTGTTCAATTTTATTAGAGGAAATCATTCTGGTATCCTATTGGAATTGTTGAATTTTGGGGTATTATTTTAAGCTCCTTGATTTTAATGCTGTGGGAACTGAGACTCAGATTGAATAACTTGCTTTCCTTGACATTAACTGAGATAAATTCCTGTTTTCAGAAGTTAGAACCTCTCCTGATATTTGACTTTAGGCATGTGTTTTAAAAATGACAGTTGGATACGGTTGAGAGCTCAGTTGGTAAAGCTGTGAAGCAACTTGGGACACATGTTTAACCAAATAAAATTATTTTCCCCAGCTCATGCTGTATTGACAGCTTCCAAAAACTGTGTTTACCTTCATTCTCTCCTCATAAAAAGGGGCTACAGGTATTTTTAAATCTGGGGTTTGAGGAAGAGAATGTTAATGATAAATCTAGGTTAGGTGAATTTATTCAAGAATTTGTCAGACTGAATATGAATACTCGTGGATTGTAAGTGAAACAAAAATGAGGCCTTTGGTGATCTATCTGTTATCTATTGATTATCTATCTATCTATCTATCTATCTTTCTTTCTTTCTTTCATCCTAGATTGGTTTTAGAATGAGAAGGAAAAAAGTGCTTTTTCTCATTTCTTACTCTTACACCATGAAGAGGTTAACTAAATTGATACAGAGTGGTAATTTTAAATGATCATTCTGTTGCAAACAACTACAAGTCCAAACAAATATTGGCACAAAGAAAATCTCTATTCTGTGTAGCAAAATGTTGGTCAGACTTTCACCAATGAGCCACCTATTTTAAAAGGACTTGATATTGACAAACATCTCTGATCAGTCTTTGACATTTGTAATAACAAGCTATAACGTTATCTCCTACCACCTTTCTGTTTAGGCCACAATATGAAACGCGTATGAATGTTATAATTTTGTTTAACTCCAGGAGAAACATCCAACAATATTTTTCACTTTTTCTTCCTAATAGTGAAAAAAATCCAACTATAATAGTTAATTTAAGGATTCTGCCCTTTGTTGAACACAGTGCTTTACAGATAACATCTGGTGACAAGCCATCACTCTTCCTATTTTATGTAATGAGGAAACTTAAACACAGGGTCTTTCAGGACCTATTCAGTCACACAAATACTGAGAAAATTCTATGCTAATAATCCTATCTGCAGGTCACATCTGCACCTTACTTTCAACAGTCAACATAAGGCCGATCAATTGCATTGTTCTACTACATACAACTTCTTGTTTTAGAATCAAAGAATGTCATGCCTATATGCCACCAGGAATGCCTGGACTACCTGTTCAAAAACTTTCATCTTCATTTTTCTTAGACATTATGTCGTCATCACTTGCTGCCACTAGATGGTGCTTGTCATTGAAACAAAGGTCCTTCTTTCTATTTTCTTTAGATGCCTTTTAGGACCTTGGATGATATGAAAGAAACTTGATTAATAAGCTAAGCACTGGGTGGGTATTCTAAGAAGTCATTTAGTACAGAGAGTTATTGATTAAAAAGTAAACAAATCATTATCAGTAAAGCTTACTTACACCATTTTTCTAATTCCATCAGTTTTTCTGCTCATTCTTCTTGTCACCAAGCCGTGTGAACCCCAAGACGAAAAGAACTAATAAATCTTTCTTTGGGCTTATGAGAATCAAGAGACATAGCATAAGTTTTAGGAGAGGTGAACAAAAATCTCAGGATTCATTGTTATCACCCGGAAAAGCAATCGAAAGTGATCACATGCAGAGTTTATAAGAAAAATTAATCAATGACCTTTCAAAGGAAAACACACATATATCTCAACTACTGGACACTAATCAATAGGAAAGGAAATAGAACACGCTCTTTTATTTGTGGGACAGCAAACATCAAGTAATGAAAATGATAACAGAGATTGTCAACACTTTGCCAAAGACAACTCTTTTTCTCATTAATTTAAGACACACACCAAATTTGTCTCCCTGCCTCCCACCCCACACACCAACTTTATGCTCCCTTTAGGGCAAATTCTTGCCAATCTTTGTACTGAAATGCCTTCAGGAGTTACCTATTCAACTTACGTGAAGGAGAGTTTGATCTATTTTGCAGCAGAATGCTTGAAAAATGTGTTTCTTGGACTTTTTCTTTCTTATTCACCAACACTGACTGTTCATGGCTGCTTCACCATTATAATGAGAAATTGCCAGCTATGTTGAAATACATAATCCACAGTGTGAAAAACTGTTGAACAGCAGTGGCAAATTTTTAATACAAAAGTGACTTCCCTTTGCCTGTTAGCTTACTTTGTGGTTGCTGATTCTTGTTCACTGCCTGCTCAGGGAGTGAAAGTTAATTTTAACATTCATCTAGAAACAGAATATAATCATTCAGGTGAAAACTTTAAAGCTAAATTTTTGTTTTACCTTTGGTTTTGAGTTTCCCATTAGAAATTCCCAGTGATACTCTGATGAATATCACTGCAGTGGGTTATGTAGAATGTGTGAACATGTATGTGAGCCAGATGTGACAAGAGACACATGACAGTACATTTTCATTTCATACGTCAGACTGATTGGGGTGGTTCCTTGTGCCTTCTGAGCATTAACTAAGGATTTTAAAGGTACAAGCTATTTAAAAGACACAAGCTCCATACCTGCTTTCCAAGCACTGGTGAGGCACCATGGATCTCTGGATCTCTTCCAGTTTTGAATACTAGAAAGAAAAGCCTCTGTCCTCAAATTATTTCCTCCCTACCCTTATTTTTTTTTTCCTCTTGGAAGTCCTATTAGCTGTAGCTTTGTATTGAAGAAAGATTGGGAACCAGGAGCAGTTGGTATGTGAAATTATTTCTCTTGAGCTTTATGCGTTTTGGTGGCTACTGTTGAAAACACAGTTTGGTCAGTGATGTCCACATATACATTACAAATAATATGTATTACTGGAAAATGATATACACTTGCATGATATACCATGTGGTTGAAATCCATTAAGTGACTACTCTCTAGCAGCACCCAAAACAATATATGGTGTGTCTGTGCTGACAGTCTGTTCATATCTTAATGTTTTACTTATGATTCAATGGTTTACCGATGGCAATGGTGTTGGGTCATTGATATATTATTTGCTTGGCAAACAGTACTTGAACCTCATTAATTACACTTAGGAACAGAATAAATACAAATAATCACTTTGCTAAGGCTGTTTTCCTAACTCCCAAGGAAGACAGAAAGGCATCAGTGACATAAGTGAAGGACACAGTTGACAACCACATTATCTTCAGACATTTTTTGTTAAAGGTGAACAATGACTTAACACTGTGTTACGGCAGCACTCTATACGCCCCAAGTTTTATAAAGTAGAGTCAGGAGTGATCTGAGCTGGGAAACGCATGCAATTTTAGGTCTGCATGGAAGCACAGGCTCTCCCCATGGGGAACTCTTCTGAGTAGGACAAAAAGTTGGACCTAGGACCCAGCCCAGGGCGTGAGAAAGAAGGAACCCGGGAGGCAAGAGCGGCTGGTCCGGAGCCGGGTCCTCAGCCAGCTCCGGGCGGGCGCTGAGCGCAGAGCTCAAGCCCCTGGCGGAGGCGGCGCGGCTCGAGGCCCCTCCCCGCCGCGGATGCCCGGGCGGCTGACGCCGAGCGGCGGCACCTAGCGGTGGGGGCCCGGCGGGCGGGCGGGCGCGAGCGAGGGCAGGGCAGTGGGCCGGCCGAGGCCACTTACGGCTTTAAATATGGATCGCAGGCTCGCGCTCGCTCAGCCGCGGCCGCCTTCCCTGAGCCCCCGCACCCTGGCTTGCTCCCGAGGGGCGCCCGGGCTGGCTCCACTGCTGCAGCGTTAGTTACTGGCAGGAACATCAGAGATCCCCATAAATATGCAGGAGCTGCAGGAGGCAAACTAGAGTAGACGCCCGCGCTCTTACACACTCGCTCGCCGAGCACCACGCGGGCCGTGTAGATATCCCCCCTGCGCCACCTTTCTCCCTCGCGGGCCCTTCAGGTTCCAGTCCTGCCTGTTCCGAAGAGCCTCCCGCCCCAGCGCCTTTGCCCGGCTCTCTCGCGCTCGCCTCTCTCCGGAGCGCGCACCCACCCAGGCGGCAAAGTTGTGACTACTTGGACGCGGGTGACTGGCGCCCCGCTCGCTCCGCGCCCCGCGCAGACAACTTCCCGCGGCTCGGCCCCGCCGCGTCCCGGGCTCGCGCCTCCAGGGATTCCGCGGTCCCCCAGCCTCCAATCCCGGCGGCGCGCCGGGCAGCGCTTCGGTGGCGGCGGCGGCCGCGGTGGCAGCGAAGGCGGCGGCGGCGGCGGCAGTGGCCGCTGCAGCCCCACACTCCGCCGCCAAACTGGAGGAGCGACGGAAGCTGGACCCCAGGAGGTGAGCGCCTGGCCCCGGCAGCTGCCGGGAGGGTCGATGGGGTCCCTGGCTACACGGCTGGGGCGGGCGCGAGCTCAGGGGCCGATCCAGTGGGGCGCGCAGGCGGCCTCAGCGCGCTCCTGGGAGGGAGAGAGAGGTCAATTGCGGGCCGGGCATCCCCTGAGCTGGGCGCGGGCGGTGTGTGGAGGCTGCTTCCGCGGAAAAGTACTTTTTTTTTTTCCTTCTTAGGGTTTAGAGGAAAAGTTTGGGTGGTCCTGCTTCTCCCTCACTGCTAAGTCCCTTGCGCGCAACTGGGCGTCTTTACGAGGACTGCGGGGCCAGTGTCTGCGGCGGGCTGGGCTCGGGCTCAGTGACACGTGTGTTACTGTGAGCCTGGGTGGTCGCCCTGTGACCAGGCACCTACTTGAGAGGAACACATCCCCAAACCCATCACAGGGGGAGATTTGGGGACTCTCAGTGCTACCGAGGCCGCGGTCCCCACTTCACTGCCCGCTCCAGGACGGAGCATTTACATCTCTCCCTGGCACGCCGAAGGCGGGGGGTGAGTCAGGCAGATTCTCTGCAAGTGGCACACACACATTTATTTGCAATGGATTTGGATAGGAGAGGCAGAGGTTAAACTGGAATTTCTTTTGGCCAGCTACAGCGGAGCTCTTCCTCAGGTACTGGGCAGCATGTGCGTCTTGGCAAGGAGAGGTGATTTCTTTTTTCTTAAGTGCATTTTACTCAGCCGTTGCCAGTCCGTTAATAAGTCACCAAAGGAAGGCAGGAGTTGGGAACTACATCAGCAAACAGCAGCAAGCACCATAAAGACAAAAGTTCTTACAGAACAAAAAGAAAAACTTGAATTGACGTGAAAGATGGAGAAGGAAGCAGTTCTACCTCTGTCCTGTCACTTTTTTCAGCGCTCTGTAAAACTGTTTTTTCTACCCTTCCTTCCCTCTCAAGGCCCTACCTTCTCAGCATAATTGATCGCAGCAAGCTCTTTCCAACTTGACACTGAAGAGCAGCGACCCCTTTGGCTTACCCTCCCCATTTCTTTTCCTAGTTCGCTTCAGTGCCCTGGAAAGTTGCTCCTAATGAGAAATCAAGAACACTGGGCTGTACTAAACGCTCATTGTCTCAGATCCTGGAACAGTTCCTTTCCTAAGAGACACTGTATTGTACTGTAGTTCTCTTTTTTCTTGTATCTTGGGACTTGGAGTTGTAATATTACCTGAATTAAATTAATTAAAGTGTACATTGCTCATTTGGGCTTATTTTTTTTCATTGTGATTTGAGTAGATTCGTCAATGGCATTAGAACAATATTCAGTACCTTTTTATAGCCAATGTAATGTCTTTTGAAAACGTCTCTGACTACAACTGTCTTTCTTGTGTCTATCATATTAGCATGTAAATAATTTATATGGTCATTTTAGTACTTAGACTGAACATATTAGTATAACTTCATTCAAAGGAAGTGTGCCTGTTTATTTTTCTATAGCTTTTATAGCTGAGAAAAAACTTTTACTTTCATTTTAAAGTTAAAAGTACTGATAGGATTCTGGTCTTTGTGGTAGATCTTGAAATTGAATGATTTGTTTTAACTGTATGCCACACTGTCAAGTAAGATGACACAGAAACTCTCATGTATGTAGGTGGAGACATGAAAGCAGTACCACTGCATTATGAGCTGTTGAGGCAGAGAGCATTTGTAGGAGTGCGGGTGATGAGAACAAGATGGGATATTTTGATAGTCCCAGCCATGTTTAAAAGAACTGAAAACTAAGAAACCCCCAACATTTTGGATTTAACTGTTCTTCAGAATGAGGGTTTTGGTGCCATTTGCTCTTTTGGGGTCATTTCTGGAGACTTACAAACATACATTAGACATCTTACCCAATGAGACTGGCAGAATGTACTCTCAGTTTAGATTAATGTATTTCTTTTAGTTCATGTAGTCAATATTAAATAACTCTAGATATTTGAATGTTAGTGCTATGATTTCAGTCTCTTAAATGATTAAGAGACATTTTGGATTTACAAAAATGTTGTGTGAAAGAAATAAAGGCAATCAGATTTAGAGGAATAATGTGATAGAAATCGGGTAACCTTTGGGACAACTTCCAGTAGGCCCTGATGGTAATCTCAGTTTTCGCTGAGTGCTGGCAGGTACAGTTTTGAGATTCTGATCCCTTGTTCTGATAAAAGTGATATCTGGCCATAGCTTACATCTTAAAGGAAAAGACAACACTTAAAGAAATGCACACTAGCTGGTGAATCATGTAAATAAACAGGATTCCTTGCCTGCCTCTGAGAGTGCTGTAGACCATGAGGACTGCTATTGTTAGGGGAGAAGAGTCCTGAGATACTCTGCTGGACTTAAGTGTGGTGAGATACATATTTGTTTCTTGGAGTTTCTTTGTGTTTATTTAAAATAATATGAATGAAATCTAAGACTGGGGTTGATAGATAAGATTGGGAGTGGAAAGAACAAACTGAGAAGAGGAAAATCTAATGATGATTAAAATTTCTAAGCAGTTTTTTCTTGATTGCTAAATGGAAGGAATCAGAATGCATGATTTGATGGGACAAAGGAAGCTATAAGCAGAACATGGATCTCAGTTGATGCTGTTTCCAAGGACAACCTGTGATTTATGAAATTTATGTATTTTTAGGGAGTCTTTTGGCAAAATGGATAAAGAACATCCAGGAAGCTAGTAAGACTTTACAAAACTGGATCTTACTACTTTTACATAATGTAGGAATCTTAGAGAAAAGGAGGATAAAGTTTTAAGGTCAGCTAAGTTGTATTCCAAATACATTTTGCCTTTCTCCCAATATTTAAGCTGTTGATACATTTGGGTCACAAAAATGGAAAATATGCTTCTGTTCTTCTGACACGAAGATGATCTTTTTATCCTCCGTAGTGCACACCTTTGGTTATTTTTCCAGCAATAGGGATGGATTCCCCTTTACTCAGTTCTGCCTAATATATGTTTACACACACACACACACACACACACACACACACAAATCATTTGTAGAGGCTGATTTAATTTTGTCAGAAGCCATATTAACTACTTTCATTTTTATTTTTTATTTTTATTTATTTAGTTTTTTGAGACGGAGTCTCGCTCTGTCGCCCAGGCTGGAGTGCAGTGGTGCAATGTCAGCTCACTGCAAGCTCTGCCTCCTGGGTTCACACCATTCTCCTGCCTCAGCCTCCGAGTAGCTGGGACTACAGGCACGCACCACTACGCCCGGCTAATTTTTTGTATTTTTAGTAGAGACGAGGTTTCACTGTGTTATCCAGGATGGTCTCGATCTCCTGACCTCGTGATCCGCCCGCGTTGGCCTCCCAAAGTGCTTGGATTACAGGCGTGAGCCACCGCCCCCGGCCACTTTCATAATACTTCTGTGGCAATGGCTTTTATTGTATTTGGTAGTCTCAGCAGTGCAATGACATTTCTAACAAGACATTGAAAATACAATGCGAGCCAGGTGCAGTGGTCGCAGATACTCTGGAGGCTGAGTTGGGAGGATCACTTAAGCATGGGAGTTCGAGGCTGTCATGTGCTATAAAATTGTGCCTATAAAATTGCTATGAAATTGTGCCTGTGAATAGCTACTGCACCTCAACCTGGGCAACATAGGGAAATCCTGTCTCTAAAAAATGAACAACTGTATAAATGCTAATGGCTTTATTTACTTGCTGTGGCAAAAGAGAGATAAAACTTTTTCTTCCAATCTTCCTAATGATGCCAATAATTTTATTCCTTAATGATAATGTCTTACTTGACGCTGAATATAGACGGTTCCAGACTTACTATGTTCGAGTTAAAATTTTTCAGAATTACAATGGTGTGAAAGCATTCACATTCAGTAGGGTCTATACTTCGAGTACTGATAACAACATTCTGTTTTTCACTTTCAGTACAGTATTCAATAAATTACATGAGATATCCAATAGTTTATTTGTAAAATAGGTTAGGCTTTGTGTTAGATGATTTTGCCTAGTAGGCGAATGTAAATATTCTGAACACATTTAAGGTAGATTAGGCTAAGCTATGATGTTTGGTAGGTTAGGTGTATTTGACACATTTTTGACTTGCAATATTTTCAATTTATGGTGGGCTTATCAGGACATAACCCACCGTAAGTTTAGGAGCCTCTGTATTGGAAAAAGATAGTGGTAGAAACAGTAATGTTGAAACTATGTGCCTCTGTAGTTGTTTGTGTAAACCAAAACATCATCTTGTTCTTCTTTCCTGATAACTAAGTAAATGTAAGGGATTGTTATGCTTACTGAGAAGAAGAGGAAACTATGTCAGAGAACCTATGCTTTTCTTAAACTTAACTGCAAATTATTGGTGGAGGTAGAAATGAATATTTTATCTTTTGACTGGTGATACATGTTTGTCGAATCACTGTCAGTGAATGGGTGAATGTCCTTTTAGTCACAGCAGAAGATACTAAAGCAGATAAAAGTTTATCCTGTTTTAAAGTGATGGTTTCCATTTTCTGTTGGTAATTCCGCTCAGTAGCAGTGCCCACTTGCCGCAACTTTATTTCAGGTTCTGCAATCCAGGGAGTGTTTCATGAGAGAAGAATTTTCAGTTTGGGTGTGCCAGTTTTAGCTACCATCTTGAGAGCTAACTTTTGTTTTTCATGTAGAATGAACACAGAAAGAAATTAAGTGAAATTAGGATGTTAAAGGAAATAAATAACCACCAACTGATATTTTGGAGTTTTGTATTTTTACTTTGTGGATAATTGTGTGGAAAAGGTTTACTCCTTGACTTGAATTTAACTCGAATTTCTGTATTAGAAACCTTAAGAAAATTTTAAATAATACTCCTAGTATGCTTTTTTGGGAGATTAAAAACATCAATATGAATAAAAATACAAAATGAGAAAGGAGTATGTTATGTTTAACACTGCTATAATAGTCTATGAGTGACACAACTAGAAAAATCTACTCTTAATATTTTGAGGATACCTTCTTATTTAAGGAGAAATTGGTGATTTTTTTTTTAAGTATATTCACTGGTTAATATTATTCTTAAAACTATTTTCAAGTAAATAAGCTTGTGGGATATGGACTTCTGTGTTAGTTAATTCTAGCTTTGGCCTGGAGATCTAATATTCACTGATAAGGTCTAGTAACAACTTCATCTATTTGAAACTCCTACATTTGGCATGTTCCCCAGCAAAAAAAAGCCTCTGAGCAGGCAAAATAGAGAGTAAAACAAGAAATACATTAAAAAGAATTTACTTTACTCCTAGGACATCCCTCAGAGTCAGTTTACTTTTAATACACATACTGTTCTATGATTGATTATAAAATTTCTAATCCCATAGCAAACAGTAAACTACAAAGTAGAAGACTAAAATGGGCTTCATTGGCAAATACATGGAAAACATTGAAAAGTACCTGAAAACAGCGTGGTAGTAACGGAAGAGGGAGACAGAGGTAAGAACTAAAGCAAGCGCAGTGGTTGAGGACTATTTAGGTGTGGACTTTGCCTCACTTCATTACACCCCCTTCTCCCTCCCTCACTTTCTCCTTTCTTCCTTCTTTTCTCTTCCCCTCTTCCTTCTGTTAAGTTTTATTGAAATACATTGGTCAGAAAATTGTATGTCATCATACCATCAGTAGACAGCTCAGCGATTTACCTAAGTGAACACATGCATGTAACCAGTGCCAAGACCACAATATAGACCATTGCTGGCATCCAGAAGCCTTCTCTAACTCCCTCTTCAAGTCATTACTTCCCCCCAAGGTAACTGCTCTCCTAATTTCTGAGACAGTAGGTTACTTTCACCTATCGTTGAACTTTCTATCAGTGAATTACATGGTATGTATTCTTGTGTGTGGCTTCTTTTGCTTCACATTATGTTGTGAGATTCATTCTTGTTTTGTGTGAAGCATCAGTTTATTCTCATTGCTGCATAGTGTTCTACTTTATAAGAACGCCACAGTACATTTATCCATTTTGTTCTTGATTTACTCATTTTGTTTGGGTTGTTTCTAGTTTTTGGCTATTATGAATCATGCTGCTATGACCATTCTTGTGTATGTCTTTTGGTGAGCATGTGGGAATTTCAGTTGTGTGTTTTGCCAGTTTAATTGATGGGACGGTTTTAGTAGATAGTGCCTTCCTTTAGAATTGGTACTAATCCACATTTCTACCAGCATTGTGTGAGAGTATTGTCTCCACCACATCCTTACAAAAGGGGTTTTGTATGTCTTTTTTTAAAGCCATTCTATTGGATGTATAGTTGTATCACATTGTGGCTTTAATTTGCATTTCTCAGAGTACCTTGTCTATCTTTTCATATGATTATTGTCTGTACTTTTTTTGTAAAGTACTCTTTCATGCTTTTTGCTCATAAAGTTTTTATCCAGTATCTTTTCCCAAGTAAGGATGATTTAAATACTTGGGGAGTTAACTTCTTTTATTTGTTTAGAAGGCTCAGCTAACCAGGCAAACTCATTCACCAATGCTTCCATCTAATAAGTAAATTCATGGGATAAAGAGATTATAAACATTTTGAACTTGTAAAAATGATAGTCTGAATCTTTGAAACTTTATCCCTAAAAAACAAAAAACCTAAACCAAAACAATATTAAGTAACTTTAATACAGCACTCAGAAACATGCAGAACTTGTCCTCAATGTTTACATAAAAGCAGAGCATCTTGTAATTTTGTATTGCCCAATGACCGATACAGATTTGTATTTGGAAGGTATGAGTTGAACATCCGGCTTTCTTGCTTATATTTGTTTGATTTTGAGAATTAAAAAAATCATCTGTGTCTTTTTTCCTTATTAAAATAATTATAAAACCTCATTCACTGAGGAGTTATGAGGAACAGATAAAGTGATCTTTATGAAATCTTGTTCAGCAGTGTAAATGGCCATATATGTTAGTTATTATTATTGTTATTGTATTCTTCAACATTCCTTATTCTTGAGTTGAATTGTGCCAGCACTGAGAACAGTTCCTGGCATATTAATAAATGTTTGTTGGCTGAATGAATGAACAACACATTTAAGCACTTTTCTTAAGCTGTTACTCTGAGTGACTCAAGCTGTGCTTTACATATTTTTTTTTCTCTAGGACTTTTACTTTTTATTGCTAAAGCTGAGTTGGAACCAAGGTTCATCAAGCATCATATTGAAAAATTGAGTCTAATAGCCAGCAGTTTGAGATCAACCATTTCACTATATAGTTCGTATTAAATTTATGCCCCCAAGTAACACACACGATTTGGAGAACCCTTGAAAATGATTACAGTGCTCTTCACTCCATGAGTGATCCCCAAAGCTTACACACTGAATATTTTTAGCTTCTATAATTAGAATGGCCACAAATTTCCAGATTTAAATTATTACAGTGGTTTCTCCAGTGCTACTACTTTGGAAGCCATGTTTTGTGTAAAATTGAACATTTAAGGATGAACAATAGCTGAAAACTGGAGCTTTTATAGTCCCTTTTCAGCTTAATATGAATAAGGTGTTTCACAGATATGTTGATTACAATGTGAAAGCAAACAGCATACACCTTATACACATTTGTGTAAAGCAACAATTCTTAACCCTTTGATAGGTCTGATTTTCAGCTGTTGACTTGATGTTGTAACTCTATTCCAAAAGTAGTTTAGAGGCATATTTTTATTTTTAGATTAAATAGATTTAAAATTTGTATGATTTTTGTTTTGGGGAATTACATGATCTTCCTTTAAATAATAGTAGGTATCGCTTTGAAAAATCAGGCTTGCAGCAGAAGAAACTTGAATATCTATATAGAAATCTAGTTAGATTTTCTTACCCAAAGACTGATGTTCTTTGTCTTTTTTCCTGAATTTGAGGTTTTTTTTTTTTTTTTTTAGAGCTTATGGTGTTCTTAGTTGTTTGCTGCCATCATTTAAGTATAGCTGTTCTGTGGTACTCAGAATACTGAGCATGTAACGTTTTACTTCAGAATAACATAAGTCAGTGTACATTTTATAAGGACGTTTACATATTAGGTAGTATACCGCATTGTGCTTGACGCAAATGTGGCCAATTTAGGGTGATTTAGTGGAAAATTGAATCATCTGGTATAGTAAACAGCTTTTGTTTTCTGTTGCAGACATAATGCTATGGAAAATTGAAATAAATGCAAGGGGTAGTTATGGTGAACCCTGTTAAGCTACTGTTTTAAAAATAGTGAATTTCAGAAAAGTCTCATCTTCTGAGTGATTTCATTCCTTTGAGAAGTTAAACTGGCTTTTTTTTAAAAACAAATGCATCCAGGCGTGCCTGGTTATTGCTGTATTTAAAGCTGGAAGCAAGGCTCCTCCTTTCGGTTCTCACTTGACACGTGGGATTTAAAAAAACAAGGGTATACTATGGATTTAGGGAAGGATACTTGTTTAACAAATAGGATTATGACAATTAAAGTAGCTAAACTGATCTCCCAAGGGAATGGGATTAGCTCTTCCATTTTTTGTGCTCTTCAGCATGGAAATCTGTTAGCCTTATTGAAATATTCCTGGCCGGGCGCGGTGGCTCAAGCCTGTAATCCCAGCACTTTGGGAGGCCGAGACGGGTGGATCACGAGGTCAGGAGATCGAGACCATCCTGGCTAACACGGTGAAACCCCGTCTCTACTAAAAATACAAAAAACTAGCCGGGCGAGGTGGCGGGCGTCTGTAGTCCCAGCTACTCGGAGGCTGAGGCAGGAGAATGGCGTAAACCCGGGAGGCGGAGCTTGCAGTGAGCTGAGATCCGGCCACTGCACTCCAGCCTGGGCGACAGAGCGAGACTCTGTCTCAACAAAAAAAAAAAAAAAAAAAAAAGAAATATTCCTAACGTCTCTAATACAAACCAGGTTTTTGCACCTTCTACCCCAGAAGGATCAGGAATGAAGTCCTGAAAGTGAGACTTGGTGAATATGTTTTGTTCTGAGTGAGGAATCAGTGGGACCATCAGTTAGGCTGAAAGTTTCATGGGATCTTGAGTGTTGATGGCTGCAGTCCTGAAACTCTCTCCTTGTGTATTGCATGACCACAGCTGTAGTGAGACATCACAGTTGAACTGCTTCACAAATTCCTTCGATTCCTTTGACCTCTGGAGACTCTGTCCTTAGGAATGTGAGATGAGCACTCACGATGTTAGCAGAAGGTAGGGCCTCATGGTAGGGAGTTTGCTAGAGTACTGATTACAATCGCCTTTGGAAAATGGCTGAGCATTAACAGATTAAGCAGAAACATGCAGCTCACACATTTGCACTTTTACAAGTTGCCAGGGAAAGGGAGAAGGTGGATAGGAAATGTCTCAAAAGATTTAGATAAACTAGATCAGATAATTTCCCTGGAAAATATATTAAGAAATGAAATAAAAACACCACTCCAAAAGCGTCAGAAGAAGAGTTCAAACACTTACATATTTTTATTGGCAAAACCTTAGGCAGTGAATTCCACACTTTAATTGATTTATTGCTTACTGCTTTGCACTGCCCTTTAATTGTTTCATATGTATTCATGTTGTCTACACAGTATACTTCCCCATGGTCCTCATAATGGCCAGAAAATGCTTCTTTAATGGAAGGATACTTGCTATTTTAAAAATATGTACTGGCCGGGTGCGGTGGCTCACACCTGTAATCCTAGCACTTTGGGAGGCCGAGGAGGGCGGATCACCTGAGATCAGGAGTTCGAGACCAGCCTGGCCAACATGGTGAAACCCCATCTCTACTAAAAATACAAAAATTAGCCGGGTGTGGTGGCTGGTGCCTGTACTCCCAGCTACTTGGGAGGCTGAGGCAGGAGAATTGCTGGAACCTGGGAGGCAGAGGCTGCAGTGAGCCGAGATTGTACCACTGCACTCCAGCCTGGGCAACAGAGCAAGACTCCGTCTCAAAAAAAAAAAAAAAAATGTGGACAGACCAGAGATCCCAAATCATCTTATCCAACTTTATTTAAACTGTATTTCTGGCTGGGCACAGTGGCTCACGCCCGTAATCCCAGCACTTTGGGAGGCCGAGGTGGGTGGATTGTTTGAGGTCAGGAGTTCAAGGCCAGTATGACCAACATGGCGAAACTCCATCTCTACTAAAAATATAAAAATTACCCAGGCATGGTGGCTGGTGTCTGTAATCCCAGCTTCTTGGGAGGCTGAGGCGGAAGAATTGTTTGAAGCTGGTAGGCGGGGGTTGCGGTGAGCCAAGGTTGCACCACTGCACTCCAGCCTGGACAACGGAGCGAGATTCCGTCTCAAGCAAACAAAAACAAAAACAAGAACAAAAAAACACTATATTTCTTCTGGAGATATTCCTTCAATGCAGTAGCTGTGATCATTGCTATTAGGCTTTTTACATACTTTTTGTGAAATTTGTTGTAATGAGGTTTGGAGCCCAGAGCTTTGGGGATGAATATTTGTTATTATGGTTTGTGATGTGTTATAGTTTCTCGGAAAAATTAATTAACTTATTTTGATTTGACTCTATTTGATCTGTTCTTTGAGTTGGATACAATTTTAGTTACTGATTATTTGAGATTAAAAATAAATTGTTAGCGCTTTCATAAATAACTTTTTGTTTTTAAATACAGGCTCACTAGAGTTGCAAAAATATAGTGCAGAGAGTTTTTCTGTATGCTTTTACTCATCTTCCCTCAATGACCACAACTTTAAAGATGCCTGAAAAGGCCTTTACCTAAAAAGATTTATAAGGAATTACAATTTTTATGCTTGCTCTGAAGAAAAAAAAGTATTTTACTGATTATATGTATAACCACAGATTATAAGAAATAGAGACACCTTCTAACTCTCTATTTTTGGGGGTTGTGGGTTTCTGTTGGAAAAGGTGCTCATGTGGCAGGCAAGAAGGAAGAGTCATTCGTTCACTTATTTATTCATATCTGTGAATTTGGTGTTTGCCTCATTCAAATCATTTAAAAAATATTGATCATATTGATTACATTGAACTAAGAGTTTGAAGTCTAAATGTTGTTCCTATAAAATCTTTCAAAAATATAATGCAAATAAAAATGAATGAGAGTAGAACTTCTTTTTTTAATTTTTGTTATACTTTTAAGTTCTAGGGTACATGTACACAATGTGCAAGTTTGTTACATAGCTATACATGTGCCATGTTGTTGTGCTGCAACCATTAACTCATCATGTACATTAGAACATGAACTCATCTTTTTTAAAAAAAAATTTGTTTATTTATTTTTTATTATACTTTAAATTCTAGGGTACACGTGCACAATGTTCAGGTTCGTTACATGTGTATACATGTGCCATGCTGGTGTGCTGCACCCATTAACTCGTCATTAACATTAGGTATATCTCCTAATGCTATCCCTCCCCCCTCCCCCCATCCCACGATATGCCCGGTGTGTGATGTTCCCCTTCCTGTGTCCAAGTGATCTCATTGTTCAATTCCCACCTATGAGTGAGAACATGCGGTGTTTGGTTTTCTGTTCCTGTGATAGTTTGCTGAGAATGATGGTTTCCAGCTGCATCCATGTCCCTACAAAGGACATGAACTCATCCTTTTCTGTGGCTGCATAATGTTCCATGGTGTGTATGTGCCACATTTTCTTAATCCAGTCTGTCATTGATGGACATTTGGGTTGGTTCCAAGTCTTTGCTATTGTGAATAGTGCTGCAATAAATATATGTGTGCATATGTCTTTATAGCAGCATGATTTATAATCCTTTGGGTATATACCCAGTAATGGGATGGCTGGGTCAAATGGTATTTCTAGTTCTAGATCCTTGAGGAATCGCCACACTGTCTTCCACAATGGTTGAACTAGTTTACAGTCCCACCAACAGTGTAAAAGTGTTCCTATTTCTCCACATCCTCTCCAACACCTGTTGTTTCCTGACTTTTGAATGATTGCCATTCTAACTGATGTGAGATGGTATCTCATTGTGGTTTTGATTTGCATTTCTCTGATGGCCAGTGATGATGAGCATTTTTTCATGTGTCTGTTGGCTGTATAAATGCCTTCTTTTGAGAAGTGTCTATTCATATGCTTTGCCCACTTTTTGATGAGGTTGTTTTTTTTTCTTGTAAATTTGTTTGAGTTCTTTGTAGATTCTGGATATTAGCCCTTTGTCAGATGAGTAGATTGCAAAAATTTTCTCCCATTCTGTAGGTTGCTTTTTCACTCTGATGGTAGTTTCTTTTTCTGTGCAGAAGCTCTTAAGTTTAATTAGATCCCGTTTGTCAATTTTGGCTTTTGTTGACATTGCTTTTGGTGTTTTAGACATGAAGTCGTTGCCCATGCCTATGTCCTGAATGGTATTGCCTAGGTTTTCTTCTAGGGTTTTTATGGTTTTAGGTCTAACATTTAAGTCTCTAATCCATCTTGAATTAATTTTTGTATACAGTGTAAGGAAGGGATCCAGTTTCAGCTTTCTTCATATGGCTTGCCAATTTTCCCAGCACTATTTATTAAATGGGGAATCTTTTCCCCATTTCTTGTTTTTGTCAGGTTTGTCAAAGATCAGATGGTTGTAGATGTGTGGTATTATTTCTGAGGGCTCTGTTCTGTTCCATTGGTCTATAGCTCTGTTTTGGTACCAGTACCATGCTGTTTTGGTTACTGTAGCCTTGTAGTATAATTTGAAGTCAGGTAGCATGATGTCTCCAGCTTTGATCTTTTGACTTCGGATTATCTTGGCAATGCGGGCTCTTTTTTGGTTCCATATGAACTTTAAAGCAGTTTTTTCCAATTCTGTGAAGAAAGTCATTGGTAGCTTGATGGGGATGGCATTGAATCTATAAATTACCTTGGGCAGTATGGTCATTTTCACTATATTGATTCTTCCTATTCATGAGCATGGAATGTTCTTCCAGTTGTGTCCTCTTTTATTTCATTGAGAAGTGGCTAATAGTTCTCCTTGAAGAGGTCCTTCACATCCCTTGTAAGTTGGATTCCTAGGTATTTTATTCTCTTTGAAGCAATTGTGAATGGGAGTTCACTCATGGTTTGGCTCTCTGTTTGTCTGTTATTGGTGTATAAGAATGCTTGTGATTTTTGCACATTGATTTTGCATCTTGAGACTTTGCTGAAGTTGCTTATCAGCTTAAGGAGATTTTGGGCCGAGATGATGGGGTTTTCTAAATATACAATCATGTCATCTGTAAACAGGGACAATTTGACTTCCTCTTTTCCTCATTGAATACTCTTTATTTCTTTCTCCTGCCTGATTGCCCTGGCCAGAACTTTCAACACTATGTTGAATAGGAGTGGTGAGAGTGGGCATCCCTGTCTTGTGCCAGTTTTCAAGGGGAATGCTTCCAGTTTTTGGCCATTCAGTATGATATTGGCTGTGCGTTTGTCATAAATAGCTCTTACTATTTTGAGATACGTTCCATCAATACCGAATTTATTGAGTGTTTTTAGCATGAAGGGCTGTTGAATTTTGTCAAAGGCCTTTTCTGCATCTATTGAGATAATCATATGGTTTTTGTCTTTGGTTTTGTTTATATGCTGGATTACCTTTATTGCCTATGTTGAACCAGCCTTGCATCCCAGGGATGAAGCCCACTTGATCATGGTGGATAAGCTTTTTGATGTGCTGCTGGATTCGGTTTGCCAGTATTTTATTGAGGATTTTTGCATTGATGTTCATCAGGGATATTGGTCTAAAATTCTCTTTTTTTGTTGTGTCTCTGCCAGGCTTTGGTATCAGGATGATGTTGGCCTCATGGAATGAGTTAGGGAGGATTCCCTCTTTTTCTATTGATTGGAATAGTTTCAGAAGGAATGGTACCAGCTCCTCCTTGTACCTCTGGTAGAATTCGGCTGTGAATCCATCTGGTCCTGGACTGTTTTTGGTTGGTAGGCTATTAATTATTGCCTCAATTTCAGAGCCTGCTATTGGTCTACTCAGGGATTCAACTTCTTCCTGGTTTAGTCTTGGGAGAGTGTAAGTGTCCAGGAATTTATCCATTTCTTCTAGGTTTTCTAGTTTATTTGTGTAGAGTATTTATAGTATTCTTTGATGGTAGTGTGTATTTCTGTGGGATCGGTGGTGATATCCCCTTTATCATTTTTTATTGTGTCTATGTGATTCTTCTTTCTTTTCTTCTTTATTAGTCTTGCTAGCGGTCTATCAATTTTGTTGATCTTTTAAAAAAAACCGGCCCCTGGATTCATTGATTTTTTGAAGGGTTTTTTGTGTCTCTGTCTCCTTGAGTTCTGCTCTGATCTTAGTTATTTCTTGCCTTCTGCCAGCTTTTGAATGTGTTTGCTCTTGCCTCTCTAGTTCTTTTAATTGTGATGTTAGGGTGTCAATTTTAGATCTTTCCTGGTTTCTCTTGTCGGCATTTAGTGCTATAAATTTCTGTCTACACAGTGCTTTAAATGTGTCGCAGAGATTCTGGTATGTTGTATCTTTGTTCTCATTGGTTTCAAAGAACATCTTTATTTCTGCCTTCATTTCGTTATGGACCCACTCGTCATCAGGAGCAGGTTGTTTAGTTTCCATGTAGTGGAGCGGTTTTGAGTTTCTTAATCCTGAGTTCTAGTTTGACTGCACTGTGGTCTGAGAGACAGTTTGTTATAATTTCTGTTCTTTTACATTTGCTGCGGAGTGCTTTACTTCCAACTATGTGGTCAATTTTGGAATAAGTGCGATGTGGTGCTGAGAAAAATGTATATTCTGTTGATTTGGGGTGGAGAGTTCTGTACATGTCTATTAGGTCCACTTGGTGCAGAGCTGAGTTCAATTACTGGATATCCTTGTTAGCTTTCTGTGTCATTGATCTGTCTAATGTTGACAGTGGGGTGTTAAAGTCTCCCATTATTATTGTGTGGGAGTCTAAGTGAGAGTAGAACTTCTTTATGGTACAGGTATTAGGGCAGCATGATAACACTGGATTTTATGTAAAGATGAGAGAATATCATTGTTCTGTATATCTCTATATGTAAGGTGCATGTTATTACCATACAGTATGTGTGAATGCACAATATATTGAGACGCTTTAGACAGATGTTTCATTTATTACATATGCATAATATTTCCAGTGAAATCTCAGTGTTTCACTACTCCTTAATATATTGATAAATATTACACTTGAACATGCATTTGCATTCAATTGTGTCTTAATAGGAATCTTCTCTCTCTCTTTTTTTTTTTTTTGAGACGGAGTCTCGCTCTGTCGCCCAGGCTGGAGTGCAGTGGCGTGACCTCGGCTCTCTGCAAGCTCCGCCTCCTGGGTTCCCGCCGTTCTCCTGCCTCAGCCTCCCGAGTAGCTGGGACTACAGGCGCCTGCCACCACACCCGGCTAATTTTTTGTATTTTTAGTAGAGACGGGGTCACCGTGTTAGCCAGGATGGTCTCGATCTCCTGACCTCGTGATCCACCCACCTTGGCCTCCTAAAGTGCTGGGATAATAGGAATCTTTAAATGCTGTATTTCTATGTTTGTCCATGTGTCTGAACTTTATGCAATCTTATATAGAATATTCCTTTGAAGGTTTGGTCTTGCACCTCAGGGCAGATGTAACTGGGAAGGGTCTAGAGAAACACACTGCATATCATGAGAATGGAGGAGTTTTTTTAAGAGAACACACAGAAAGTTATTTGCATGCTTATGGTCCTGAACAATGAAGTGTGAAGTCTGAAAGGAGTCCTCACCAAAGCCTGTAATGTCATGAACACTTTCCCCAAATCCAAGAATATCAGAACTAGTAGCACCACATATAACAGAGAAATAGGCTGAGTGGCTCATGCCTGTAGTCCTTGTGTTTTAGGAGACTGAGGCAGGAGGATTGCTTGAGGCCAGGAGTTTGAGACAGCCTTGGCAGCATAGTGAGACTCTGTCTCTACAAAATACAAAATAATAAAAAAAATACATAACTGAGAGAAATAGGCTTAGCTTAAATTTTTAAAAAGTTGAAGTTTATGCAGTGGGTATTTATGTGAGCAGATTTTTTTACCACAAGAGGAGAAACTGGATACTTTAACAGGAGAAGGTCCAGAGCAAATCATTGGGTGGATTAAGTATGTATACAATTTGAAAGAGAAGATGGACATTTGGTAAATAGACCTAATCTTTTGGGTGGTTATTCTCTCTTTATCCAGGACTTTACCCAGGATTATCCTCTTTTCACAGAACTTTCTTCAAGTCACTTATCATTTTGTAGAATAATTTCCTGTTCTTTGATGTCGTCGGGTATCACTGAAACTTGGAGAGGATTGTGGGTCTGACCACATATGACAGTTCCTATAAAGTTTACTGGCCTCAGCATGTCTTATCTCAGCTCTTGACCTTGACCAGAAAGCACTAGTGTAAATGCACTGTTACATTTGAGGTTGTAAAATAAGCACTTAGACTTCCTTATAAAATTTCTATGAATCAAATCCACATCTTGCTACTGATAACATGAAATTGGATGTTATTTCTGAATTGAAACCAACATTTTTGGTTTGGGGTTTATTTGGTATTATCTCACTAATCTGAAATAGTTTATTTTTCCAAATAAATGCAGTATATTTTATTTTGGGCAAGTTTAAAAATCATCCTCTTGGATAGCTTTTTAAAAGGTAATGCTATGTATGCAAATTAAAGAGCTTGGAAAGTCTGGTGCCATGTACTCCTGTTCGGCCTACAGCTTTTAGCTTCTGTGATAAATGGACTCTACCACATGGGCTTGAACAACACAGTGTCCTTTTTTTACTTTTATTTTTTGAGACGGAGTCTCGTTTTGTTGCTCAGACTGGAGTGCAGTGGCGAGATCTTGGCTCACTACAACCTCCTCCTCCTAGGTTCAGGCAGTTCTCCTGCCTCACCCTCCTGAGTAGCTGGGACTACAGGAGCATGCCACCATGCCCGGCTAAGTTTTGAATTTTTAGTAGAGGTGGAGTTTCACCATGTTGGCCAGGCTGGTCTCGAACCCCTGACTTCAGGTGATCCGCCTGCCTCAGCTTCAGAAATTGCTGGGATTACAGGTATGAAACACTGTGCCTGGCTCACAGTGTCTTTTATGTAAAAACCAGAATAGCAGAAAAAAGTAGGTTAGAGCATGTGGACCAGGCTACTACTTGAGTTGACAGCTGATGGACTAACTTCTTAGTCCTGTAGAGAAAGTGAGGATTTAGTCTTTAGGTGAATGTCTGGGGATGTGGGATCTGACAGACCCCCTATGGCTTGGGGAGCAGTGGTGGGATGATGTGAAAGCCTTAGTAGGTACTATGCAGGGTCTGTGGAATCAAAGAAGAGGAAATCATGTTTTGAGGAGGCTGATTGTGAGAAACTGTAAATCTGTCTGCTGAAATTACAAGAGTGGGCCGGGCGCGGTGGCTCAAGCCTGTAATCCCAGCACTTTGGGAGGCCGAGATGGGCGGATCATGAGGTCAGGAGATCGAGACCATCCTGGCTAACACGGTGAAACCCCGCCTCTACTAAAAAATACAAAAAACTAGCCGGGCGTGGTGGCGGGCGCCTGTAGTCCCAGCTACTCAGGAAGCTGAGGCAGGAGAATGGCGTGAACCTGGGAGGCGGAGCTTGCAGTGAGCTGAGATCCGGCCACTGCACTCCAGCCTGGGCGACAGAGCAAGACTCTGTCTCAAAAAAAAAAAAAAATTACAAGAGTGGTCTGTTTATCTGCTGTCAACAGAGATGAAGTAGTCACTTTAATTGAATTTTATGATAATTGAAGCTTACTTACTTAATTAAGTGTCTAAACTACAATTGTCTGAAAATATTTTCTGATGTACATCATTTTAAAATGAATTGCACACATTTATATACTGCCTCAACATATTGAATATAATTTTCCCTCTTGTTCATCTGTTGATATTCATTATGTAATTCAGATGTGGTCTCAAGTCTGGAGACATGTGGAGTTATTGCTCTTACACTGAGTGTTTCCATGTCATTATGCCTTAATCCTTGTTTAGACACAGCTGTGACACCCTCTTTACAACATAAAGAATAAGCAAAAGGTTCTATAAATGTATCCTGGGCTGGAAAGTGGCATTATTGACTGGCCACTGGCCATCAGCAAAGGGCCTGAGTGGAAGGATATGAAAGGATGGGTGTAATGTAGATGACGGATTGATGGGTACAGCAAACCACCGTGGCAGGTGTATACCTATGTAACAAACCTGCACATTCTACGCACGTCCCAGAACTTAAAGTACAGTTAAAAAAAAAAAAAAAAGAAGAAGAAAGGATGGGTGGTGAGCACAGCTGACACAGCCCACGAATACCTGGGGGCTTTGAGAAGGTTGCTGAGATCCAGCAATCATGTGGCAAATTTCAGTTATTTTTATTGAGACCTCAATAGGCTGTTGAGGTCATTGTAAATTCCTATCAAAGTTGTTTTCTGAATCCTCTGTGACTGTCAGGGTTTCCCTATGCGAGTTAAGCTCTGGAGCCAGAGAGCCCGGGCTTGAATCCTGTCTCTACCATTGTCTTAGGCTGAGTTCCCTGTGAAACAGTTTCTGAGATTGTGCAAGAAGTTTACTGGGACTTATACTGAGGGACGCTACCTGTTGGGGGAGTTAAGGAAGATGGACTGTGAAGAGGGAGGAGCTGAAGAGCAAGGCAGTAACAGAGGCCTCCGCGGATCCCATCAGGAGCTCTGGAGCTGGGGAGAGAGACCTTTAGAGTTGCCCCACCTTCAGATAAGGAAGCCAAGCCTTCTTCTCCCACATCAACTGGTCGTGATACATGGGCTGCCTCTGGAGAGGGCTGTGACCTTGGGTCAGATGGCTCTTTTTGGCTAAGGTAATTTCTAGAACAAGATTGAACTGAGTGTCATCAACCAACACTCTACCAGCTGGGGAAGCACCTCTGTTCTGAAGGGGAGATCTGGGCCGCACAGCACAGCACCAAAGACTTTGTGCCTTATGACGGGGGACTCTGTGCTTCCAAGTTCTTTATCCCAATCTTCTTTAATTCCTAGGGTTTAAGTAAATTAATGAATGTGAAATGCTTAGAAAAATCCATAGCACGTAGTCAGCATGGTTTAAGTGTTCGTTATTATGATCATACCTGACTTTATCAGCCCTACCTCTTTCTCATACCATGGTTCTTCTAACATGCTGAGTCTGAAAGCTGCTAATACCCTCCTTACTAATTTTTTAAAAATTTTCTTTGTAAGAGGAAAACAACTGACAATATTTTAGTAAGAAATGATTTACGTATAATGTGTTTTAGTACCATTTGTGTTTTTCATTTTTACCAGAAGAAAGATGCAAAAGAAGTAATTACTGATGATGACATTTGAAGGATTTGGACATACGGTGGATAAAAGTTTTAGGAGTATGTGTGTATTAATTGTTGGCCTCCCTCAAAGTAACTTAGATAAGCAATTTCTGAGTTAGCAGAGAATTCACTGCTGTTGAGTTGGAGACTGATGTGATAAGAGCAGTTCATAACCAGGGGATAGTGTCCAGCTGAGAAGCTCCTTGAAGTGTTGGTCTTCTCCTATCCCATCACCATAGGCCTATAAACATTAAAACGTATAGCCAATACATATAGCATTGACAGTTAAATTGCTTTATTTCTTCAACATTTCAGAATCATTCGTTTCAGTATTTAAATTCCATAAATATAGAGCAGATCACCTGGAATGCTTTAGAAATTTGGTTTTGATTCAAAATAATGTTCTCATGGAGATTCAGTCTCTGCCAATTCATTTCTCATTCACTTTAGGACATGGCTAATTCCCTTGGACAGTTTTTATCTCCTTTATATTCATATGGGTGGAGAACATTTTATTTGAAATGACTCACCCTTCCCCCACCTCCCCAAATATGGCAACTATGTTGTATTGTTTATTTTTAAGGGACTATCTGATTGCACTGTGAACATTAAAGCAGGGATAGTTAAAAATATATGCCACAAAACACTTTTAAAATATCAAATGTGAACATTTCTTCTGTTTGTACCAGTAATCCATTATTTGTACACCCTAATAAAGTTAGCAGAGTGGAGGAGGAAATAATACAACACCTTGTTTGAAATTTTTTTTTAAAAAGAAGGCTTCCTTGAATCCATTTTCCTCCCCAGTTTTAATTTAAATTACTTGTACTTATTCTCCATTTCTTTTACAGAAATGAGATTGTTAGAAATGAACCATGGAAAATAATTTATCTACATATTTATTATATGATGATCTGTAGAAAATGAGGATTACATGGAATATATAGTAAGCATCAAGCTGTCAACAAGAAATTTTGTTTTAACTTAACTTTCTTAGACATTAACCTTGTTTCTGAGTTGAGCAATCTGTTGTGGGTTCTATGCAGAATTCCATGGTTACTTTTGTTATGTGAGCCAGGAACCTAATGGAAATCTTCTCACTTCAGCAACCAGCTAACTGTTTTTTTCCTATTGAGACTAAGGATGTCTAACACATTTAAGATTTTACTTCCACATTTTGGTGGGGGGATGGTATTTGGGAAGAGTGAATATGGATAAAAGATTTGAGGTAGACTAATAGATGTGTAAAATGTATTAATGTTTATATATGATGAGTGGTAAAAATGTATTGCATAACAAGTCCTTTCTCCTTTTAGAAAGATGACTTTTAAAACTGTGTATTTTGGGGATTAAAATACATAAACCCTCTTTTTAGAGAAACATTGTTGAGCTTGATTTAATGGGAAACAACTCTATATCCAAGACGATAATGCTAGTGTAGCTTTTAATTCTCAAAAACATGAAATTATGACATTGGTGTGTATGATCTTTCACTACTTAAGAGACAGTGAAGTAAAAATAGTATGGACAAAATTATGTATTGTGTCCAAAATGGGTGTAGGTGAAACTTCTACTCTTGTATATTTAATCTCAAGCCAATCACAGTTACTGTGTGATGCTTTGCAGAGGGTCCTGCTCATAACTCCCAATGAAAAAAAACAGTTAATGCCCTCTTTTTTGTTAGCATGCATGTAGGTAGGTTTTTATGTGGATTTTAGTTATACCTTGGTGAAAAACATGCATTTCTCAATCTTGGGCCATTGACCTGAGTTTTTTAAATGAATAGATGCAAACCAGAATATATTGTAAGAAGGAAAATCTGTTGATCCAAAACACTTGTTTATTTAAATAGAATGGCTTAGTACTTTCATTTAGAGTATAAAGGTTAATCAAGTCTTGGGATTGTTCATCTTAATATATAAATGTAATGTTGTCAGGGACACCTAAATAAATGTTTGCTTAAATGATAACTAGTTAGTAGAAGTATATTAAAGTTGATTTTAATCACTCACAAAGTTTTACAAATGAAATGTGTAGTAAACTCACTGTATATTATGTAATTTAAATAAAAGGCAGAAGAGGAAAAATACCTAATAAGCAAAACACTATAAATTCCAGAAAAACCATGTTATTGGAATTTATATTTTCTCTGAAAATCAAGTAGTTTTTCACCCACAGGCCACTTGAAGGTTTATCAAAAGGAGAGGAAGATTCCATGTGGTGTTGGCTATTTGATCTAATGGTCTAAATGAAATGGAAAAAGAAAACATGGCCTTATACTAATGGTTCAGTTTCCAACAATAAACCTGGTGGGTTCACTTTAAGTGTGGTTTCCTGAAAATTGATGATGATTTTTAGCACTTAGCTTCTTATCTTCAAAGCACTTTCCAAATGTTAAATAATTAATTGCCACAACCCCCATGTGGGGGTAGAATAGCAAGCATGACTTTCCGTTTACCAGGAAGCCATTATGACAGAGTCTGGAAATGTTGATTTTTATTTTTAGAGGTGTCTTTGCTTTCCAAGGTGACCAGCATTTTAAATGATGTCCTGGTTTCCAATCACAGGGTCATGGGAAAAGTAACCAAGGATATTGAGTACTCGAAAACTTTTTCTTCTTCTTGTTTCCATACAGATTTCACTTTTCATCTTACTTTTACCTGTTCATTTTGCAATACTATTTTTTAAAATGGAATATTAAATATTAGCAAGTTTAGTCTTTGCCGTTAGTATAGTCTCTTTGTACCTAGTAAATCCAGCATGTAGAAAAGCTGGTGGAACTAGGAGGGATAAAGATAACTTTAAGTGGAAAAAAAAATCACATTTCAAAAACAACTTTAATATATTAAATAAATGAATCATTTTAAACAATAGTTTTCTAGCTTAACTTAACCTTGGAGTCTGAGGAATAATGAATATAGACCATATATATGCCTAACAGTGTATTATAGACAGTTGCACTGTATGACATATATTGAGGATGAACTTATATAAAACAACTAGAGAACAAGAAAGACAATGAGAGAGGCTAATGTAGACAAAATAAATATGGAGTAAGATGGCTAACACAGGAGTTAACGCATACATCTTAACACCGGATTTAATGCATACATCTTGAGGAGACCAAGGTCGTGGGTGATGGTGTGACAGGACCTTTAGGAAGGAGGTGGGTTAGAATTTACAAGATATGTGGTGACTGTCCTAGCAGACAATACCTACATTAGCCAGACTAATTCCCGGCTTGTTTGTGTTGCCAGCATCAGGATCTCTACTGATTAGCTCTCTGGAGGATGCAGGATGGAGTCACTGTGGCAGATGCAGAAGGCTCCCCATCCCTCAGCTTCTCAACCTTTGAAATAGAAAAGAGCCAGGACCTTACTTTGAGAGCAGTTAATCCTTTTATGCTTTGAGAAACCCACCAGATAACAAAGAGAATGCTGTGGTGATTATTTCTGATGAATTTGTTTCTTTGCATACGATTAACATCTTTAAAGGCAGAGCAGAGTTAGATTTTTTCCATGTCATTTTAAGGAGGTAAGGCGCTCCGATTCCCCAAATCAGAAGTGTCAGCTCACACTTGTCTATTGAATGCAGTATATCTTCTTCATCGTGAACTTTGAGACCCACAGCTGGGCTTCAGCGAAACCCCTCAATATTGTTGTGTACAGAATTTGTGTGTGTGTGTATGTGTATGTGTGTGTGTGTGTGTGTGTGTGTGTATTTCTGGAGAAGTATGTCCAACATATTTATGACATTACTGAAACTGGGGCATACACAAAAATATTTAATATTTAATACTGACTAGGGTCCCTTATGGACCACAAAACAAAATATCAGTTTCTAGCTATCCACTCCTCCAAAATTTGAATGAAAATAGAATGAGAGCCTGTCAGCTGCAAGACATCACCTCCAAAAAATCTACTGTTTTGTGTTATCGGAAAGATCAGAAAGTGCAATGATGCAGTCAAAACCAGTGAACATGGCTGTTTAACTACAGTACATTAAATTTGGAAAGGTAATGATCAAGATTATTTTATCTACCATCAGTCATGGGACTTTCTTACTATCAGATCTGAAGAGGGTATGCCCATAAGGATAAGGCAACTTTAATTGTGCATTTGTAATTTAGCTCACATTCAAACATGAGTACTTTGATAGCCTTTTTGTGGGAAATTGCTCATTGACTACGTTGTAGAACTCACTTGGGAAGTAGGATAATTCTTTGCCTCTCTGTAGTTCTTTCTGTAAGCAAAGTAGTTATTTTCCTGTAAGTTTGTATACTAATTTAAACTTTGTAAATAAGACCACATTTTCTGTGAAATTTTGCAAATAAGATCATGATTATAACTCATTAGGGGAAGCTTGATATTTAAAGGAGTATTGGAATATAAGACAATCATTAAATATGGAAAACAAGACTAAAAGACTAGGGCATTTTAATTGAAGTTCATTGTTGCTCTTTGAGGTGTGAGTGTTCAATAACTTCATGAAATTATAGCCACGTTTAAATTATATATTCATATATCCATTTTATTTTTAGGTTACAATTCACAGTTTTCATCAGATTTCCAAAAGGCTCATGGCCCCCAAAATGTGAAGAATTATTAGCTTATAATGTCAGAATTTTGTAAGAGTTTATCTAGGAAGAAGCCTTCCATGATTTTGAGAATTTTGCTCAACTTCAGTAATTTGAAAACAGGTCATTGATAAATAATAAAATAGTACGATACAGTGGAGTTCAACACTGTTTAGTTCTGAGTATAATGCTTTATGAATATATATTAGACTTGGCAAATGTGTAAGAAGATAAGCAAGAAAGATCAAAATATTAACTCTGAATTATAACTGAGGGCCTGGGACTGAATATATGGGTTGAAATCTGTCAATAATCTGTGACTCTCATTAAAACCTGTAGTTGGAACCATTTCACTCATGAAATTCACATTTATTTTGATGATGATGATGATGATGATGATGATGATGATGATGATGATTTTAGAAGGAGAGGTTTCTGGCCCTAGTGATTGGTTTGGGTTTCATTTCCTCTCCATAATCATCTGCTGCAGGCAAATCATGCAGTGGTTAAGTATTCAGGCTCTGGAATCAGCTTGGACGATCATATTACTTTGCCACTATGACTGTGGTCTTGGGGAATTCACTTGGCATCCATGTGCCCGTCTTCTGTAAAATAAGCATAATGGTATTAGTAATCTCATAAGGTAGTAATGGAAAATCAAATGCTGTAGTGTGTATTGAGAACTGTACCACCTGTCTCAACTGAATAATTTTAATTTTGTCATCATTTCTGAAGTGATGCCTGCTCATAAGATAGATAAGATACTAGCAGCTGAAAGGACAATAAGAAGAAATGAGATGTTGGCTGTATTCCAAACACTATGGTCCCTTGAATAAATGAGAATTGACGATTTGTTTTATTGACACTAGTCTGAAGTCTCCTGGAAATGTTTCATCTGATTTAGTATGTCTAGACAGATGGTCCTCCTGCATGGAATATTTCTACGTTTATTAATTCAGAATTAGAAAAATTTAAAAATCTGTAAGCATGTGTGAGGATAAATTTATAGCATGTGCTTCCGTATCCTTAAAGCAAAGTATATCTATAGGTACAAATTACTGTTGATCTTACAACTATGATTTCTCAACATTTGGTGAGTATTTAACTTCCTTTTGTTTACAAAACAACTAAATGAAGTCACTGACTATGAAATACACTTTAAAATACTGAAATCAGATAATCTTAGATGATAATTTTTCTGCAGTGGTAAAGGAAGTATTGGAAGTGATGCAAAATTTGCTACTTCACATTCTCCTCCATCAATTACTTCATGGTCTTTCAAGTTAATTTGTATTTCTAAGAACTGCACGAAAGCTTATTTTCTTTGTGTAGAAAAATATTAATACTTGAATTCTATTTTTCTCTTTGTTTTCATTTGAGTTTAGGAAATTTTTGGAAGACTTCCCTCCTTTTTTTTCGGGGAGACCGGGGCTCCATTGCCCAGGTCGGAGTGCAGTAGTGCAATCATAGCTCACTGCAGTCTCGACCTCTTAGGCTCAAGTGATCCTCCCACCTCAGCCTCCTGAGTAGCTGGGACTATAGGCTCGTGCCACCTTGCCCAGCTAATTTTAGTCTCTATAAGAGACAGGGTCTTGCTTGTTGCCCAGGCTGGTCTCAAACTTCTGGGCTCAAACCATTCCTCTGCCTTGGCCTCCCAAAGTGCTGGGATTACAGATCTGAGCCACTGTGCCTGGCTGCTTTCCTCCTTTGACAAATTATAATAATATAACAATGTTACTCTTACAGGTATCCAGATATGTTATTGGCTAATCATCTCTCTAAAATGAAAAAATTATTGGAAACAGAATGTGGTATTACACACTTTATCACATTATATTAAAAGAGGCCTATATTAGAATGTGTAGAAACAAGCCTGTGTTTTTTTGGTATTAAAATCTCATAATTTCATTTAATGATTTATTAATTACGATTTTCTTTCCCATTATAGCCTTTGCTTTTATTGTTGTCGTCTGGACTCTTCTATTTTAAATCACCTTCCTTTTTATGATTGTATGAAAAGCGAGTTAACCTAATTAAGCTGGGTTCTAAGATGCCTGAATCAGTGTCCCGCACCATTTATACCATCTCTTGAGGACGTTAGATGACATTCAGATGACCCTCACTTGAGTGTAATTCTTGAGCCAGGACCATAGGTTTGATATGAGATGAATATTTCTCAGTTTTTTTTTTTTCTTGGGTTTCCAGGCTTGAAGTTGGCTAGCAGTTAGCTGGAATATTTGGTTATGAGAGACAAATTTGGTTACACTAGAAACCTGATCTTTAGAATGGCTTTATGCTCTTTATGCAATGCTGAAAGTTTTCAGAAAGTTCATGTCAAATATTCTTTCCGTTTTAGTTTATTCTGCATGATCAGAATAAGTATGGCATAAGTTACTTTATATGACAAGGGCACATGTTTTTTTTTTTTTCTCAATGCTCAATATAATATGCAAATCAAAAGGACCCTCATACTCTCTGTGCTGTTGGCTACAGTGTGTTATGTCTAACTTTTGAAATGAACAGTGGCATTTTTATTTAATATTCATCTATTGTTTTGAGCACTCTATTAGGATCTTGGGAAAAAGAAGCTGCAGGGCACATTCCTCCCTAATGTGTAACAGTCTACTGGGGGAGACAGGGCAGACACATTTAGAAACAGAATTCTACAAGGATGTTGCAAGAACAGGGCCAAGTGAAGGGTGTCTGAGGTTCACAGGTGCTGAGGCAGTTGAAATCTTCCTTTTCTTCTTCTTCTTTTGAATACAACACTTAGATCACATTGTTGCAGCTAATAAAGACGTATCATAAAATATGAGTATCAGTACCTGTAATGCATTTTGGAGATTTTCATTTTATTGTATCTTTCCTCAGAAAATTATGAGCATTTCAGTCTGTTAGTACTCTGCAGCTGCATGTCAATTGGACTCAGATTGCTCAATCTCTGATTTTCAGACCTATTTATTTTTTCCTTCTTGAGTATTGTGAGAAACCTAGGTTTTAAAGGTAGCTGACTTTGCTATTGTGGTGAGTTATGCTTGAAAATTGGAAAAATAAATTTTGATGTATTCTTGGATTAACTATTATTTACAGTTTTCAGGAGATTTCAGCACTGTATTTTATTTCATCATTATTATTTTTATTTGGTCGTATGTTATTTGGAGGCACTGTTCCAGTGCTTTTTGTGGTCTATCCATGAAAGTCTCTGAGAATTGAACATTTATACATTTTTGTGGAGACCCCTGTGACCATGTTTATCTCTTTTTTCCTTTTGCTTTTCACCTTAGTTGCCTGTCTTTTGAAGCCTGCCATGCTGGCAATGATATCACATATTTCTGGTGCTTTTTGTAACTACCAGTGTGGACGCCAATTGGGTACCCATCTGAGTAGCCCTAGGTGCCGCCCTGAGCTCACCTGCATGTTGGCCTGAGCACTGCTGGTATTGTAGGGAAAGTCACTGTTTGCTTCGTTTGGGCAAGCAGGTGCTGCAAACCTGAAAATACGTGATTTTCTAGACAGTAAGCAAGGGTGTACTTAGCATTATCCTTCTTGACTGTTTAATAACCATTATCTAATTTAAGGAGAAATCACAGCATCTATGCAGTTTGTTAAAAAACATGATGACTTAAGCATACTTAATATATTTCTAGAACCAAAGTAACAGTTGCCAGAAATATTGAAGAAGTTAAATGTCTTCTCTGAGCAACTTTAGTTTGTGGGCAGTGCATTGTGTGTGTTAAAATCCATAATCTTTGGTAATTTTTCAGGAAACATTTTCTTTTCGACTATTTCTCACAAAAGAGCATGTTACTTGTGATTTCTGTTTCTCCATCTCTCCTTCCATTCCCCACACTTACCCCAAGGAAAATCTTAGGGAAATTAACACAACTAAGGAGAAAGCTTTATTCTTGTTACTGGGAACACTGTGTAAACAAAATGATCAGAAGAATTGAAGAAGTGTATTTCTTGGAGCTTGAAGCTATGTAGTTATGTTTATATACTTTTCTACCTCAGTAGTCTATAATCTCCTGAATGAAGTGTCTGTCTTATTCATTTTATATGTCATCAGTCTCTAGTATGGACTGATGCAGAGTAGGTACTCAATAAGGAGTTGTCCAAGAGAGCTGAACTGCAGACATACAGTTGCAGTTATAAAGATGAAAAGTAATAGAGAAAAAATGTTTGCTACTCAGAATTTCCAAAGAATTGTCTGAAAAATGTGAAAAGACTTTGAGCCAAAATATGACAAAGAAAACTCACATTCAGAATGTTTTTCTTTGTAGTTTGTCTTGGCAGCATTTATTCATTTGCACACATCCATGTGGTTGTCAGATTGCTTTCAAATAATATCTTTGTGTGACAGGGTGACTGAATATACTTTTACCACAAAATATCTTCACAAAACAGTTTATCTTTTTATAATTACCTTCCATCTTTTCCTTTACTTACTCCTACAGATTTTAGGCTTTGGGCAGTGATTCAGAAAAGATTTATCTTTTATTTGCTTTTAACAATATAAAGACATAGTGATTCTCCTATGATTCTGTATTGTGTAAATTTAGATCTGTCATCACCATGCTTTGTTTAACATAGAGAAGTTTTTTATATATTACCTGTGAAACTCCAAATAATTTGCAAAATTAAAATATCAAAATGGTATATGATAACTCATATCATGAGTTTGTTTTTACCAGGAGGTAGAAGGATACTTTGGGTCTGTAACACAAACTACTAACAATAAATTTCTGTCCATCTTAATTGAGAATATACCAGGTTTTAGCAGTGATCTTAATGTTGCTGCATCCTGAAGTTTTAAAAATGTTTAACAGCTCCCCAACGAATCTGAGCAAAAACCAGAAGAGTTGGAGCTCTGCCCTAATTTGGTGGACAGATTTTTCACAAATTTCTATTGCTAAGAATATGGAACATTTGGCAATTTAAAGTCATGTCCCCCATAAGTTGCAAGTAAACACATTAGTAATAGTGTCACTTGAATTTATCTGTTTTTTTTTTTTTTTTTTCTGTGAAGAGCTTATAATGCTTTATGGACCTTATCAGAGCCACATGGTGATGACTCTCAGACCTGGAGTTGTGCAAAAATGAGCTTTGGCTCTTGCAGCTAAGGAGACTTAGACACTAAAAACCAGGAACTTGTTTTAGAGTTACCTAAGAATTTGTAAGATTTACAACCAAATTCATGAATGCGATCATTGCAGTGCTCCCTCACCAAGGAAGCCAGCCAACTGTCAGGATGTCTTACTGGTTGTGTATGAAGACAACTTAGATGCCATCTAAGAAAATCTAACCTTCCAGCCTTTGCTTGTCCAAGTGTGTCTGCCCTCAAAGAGTCATTCTAGCTTTCTGTCTTCTGTCTGAAAGAATAATTTAGGTCTAATTTTAAAATTATCTAATTTTCCCCTAAAATTTTGAGTTCTTTATCTCTATTGTTACTATTTTGGGGTTTGGAACCCTCTGGCTTTTTTCTCTAATGGGCTGTGCACTGAGCTTAGGTTTCTCACTTGGTTAGATTCGGGGTTAGTTTTAATATAGTCCCCATCCTGTGTTGAATCCTCAGGATTAGGAATGGATGTAGGCAGAATTATGTCTGACTGGGAGAGTAGCCAGGAAGAGGCCCAGTCCTCCGGAGCTGGGCAGAAGGTGGGGGTTGCCCTTGCTGGGAGCAGAGGTTGAATACCAGTGCTGACCTGCTGTCAGAGGGGCTCACCAGAAATGAGAAAAGCCAGATGGTCACTAAGACCAGAGTTGGAATCTACAGGACAGAGGCACAATGGGGTTGGCGAACCATGGGACATGAAAGTGTAAGGCAGAGGTTGAGACTAGATGAATGAGACGAGGTGGCCCATATTCCACAATGGCAATGACATTTCCTGTGTGCTCGCATTTGTGTCTGTGCACGTGTGTGTGTGAATAGGATAATAGGTGTAGTTTTGGGTAGGCCAGGTCACATTAAATAAACTGGGATGGGGTAGGTACTAGGGAGCTGAGCAGAGTGACATTATGAGGCTGAAGCTCCTCTGGTGCTGGGGGAAAGTGTCCAAAGGTGAGAGAAGTAAATACAGTCATGCCTTGCATAACGACGTTTTGGTCAGTGACAGACTACATATATGACAGCGGTACCATAAATTTATATTACTGTATTTTTACTGTACATTTTCTATGTTTAAATACACAAGTACTTACTATTGTGTTTTAATTGCCTACAGTATTCAGTACAGTAATGTGCTGTACGGGTTTGCAGTTTAGGAGCAATAGGTTATACCACATAGGTGTGTAATAGGCTGTACCATCTAGGTTTGTGTGAGAACCTCTCTGATATTCACACAATGAAAAAATTGACAAATGATGCATTTCTTGAAATGTTTCCTGTCATTTACCAACGCATGACTGCATAAGACCTGATGATAACTCATCAATACTAATTCTGTATTTTCCTGCATACAGGGTGTTGCTGATTTGCATCTGTTTGTCCCTTCCTTTATTGTCATTACTAGAAGTAATCCTGGATTTTACCTCATAAAGTATTGGCTTGTGAGTGCCACTCTTGACATGTTACAAGGAGCTGGTAAAGCAGACATAGGGAAGCCTCTGTTCTGGTTTTGGGGACTAAAACACAAGAAAGAAAGCTCTGCTTCCAGGCTAGTGGGCTTGAAAGCAGGGGCCTCTTTTGTCACTACACAATTTGGTCTTACTGGAGTACTGAGTTTTCATGGCATACTAATTGCTCTTTATTAAGAGTCATTTCTGTGGCTGTCGTTATGATTGTGCACCTTACTGTATTGAGTAAAAGATGGAAAGGTGAGAAGAAAATCTCCCTGTAATGGGTTGAATGTCTGTATCCACCCCGACCCCCACCCAGAGTCATAAGTTGAAGCCCTAATTTCCAATATGATGATTTTTGGAAGTAAGACCTTCAGGAGGTAATTAGGTTATGAGGGTGGAGCCCTCATCAATGGGGTTAGTGCCCCTATAAGAAGAGACATGAGAGAGATGATCTCTCTTTTGGCCATGGGAGGACATGGTAAGAAGGTGGCTTTCCGCAAACCAGGAAGGAAGGTCTCACCAGGAATTGAATCAGCTAGCACCTGAATCTTGGACTTCCAAGTCTTCAGAATTGTGAGACATAAATGTCTGTTCTTTAAGCCACCTAGTCTGTGGTGTTCTGTTATAGCAGCCTGAGCTGACAAGACACTCCCTCTTCTCTACGCCCCACTCAGGCTGCTCCCTTGCAATATTTTGTGCCGGACACTTAGTATCTCAATCATTTTTCTTGACATGACCCCTAGGTACCAGATGTACTGGGGTTTTGTGTGGAGAACTGAACTGTGCACAGACCACACCTTTGGCATGAACTGATCCTGTACCAAGGGGTGTAGAAGTGCTCTCAGCTGTGGCCTCCTAACTTGGTTTACACAGCCCTGTATACAGCACTTCAGAAGTGTGTCATCCTTAGCCTAGGACGATGCTGGCTAATGGCCCCCTAGGGAGGGAAGAGGTTTGAAAGGGAATGATTATTGAAGCAACTTCAGTTACATTGTGGATTTTCTAGGATTTCCAGGTCCATGTTAGCATTTCTTGATCAAGAAAGTTGGTGATCTCAATTCTGTTTTCCATAAACGCATCATCATGGGGAAGGTTGATGGGGCAGAGAGATAGGACATACGACCCTTGTATATAACACAGAAGTGAGGGATGTGGTCCTGCCACCACTTGTACCCTATCCTGTGTTCATAAACCTATCCCATATCTTTGCTCTTGTGGGTTTTTGGTTTGGTTTTGTTGAGTTCTGTGTTTATTTTTTGCTGTGTACTGAAATTGATTCAATAAACCACGTGATCTGAGCAAAAAAAGAAAGTTGGTGAAATAATAGATTTATTTACTAATGTTTCTGAATCTTTTTCACGTCACACAGTGCTCGGTAAATAATAATATTTGCACGGTACACTAGGTAAACAGTCTAGACATCTTTTGACTGGAGGTAAGTGGCCTGGGGCTTGGGCTTTGCCTGGCCCTGCCTGGCAGCTCCCAGGAGTGAGGGTCATCTCCACCCACTTGAAACTTACTCCAACCCTGGTTTGGAACCATGAGGATTCACAGTTGATGCAGTAGTAGCTGTATGCAATTATGCAGCTTTATGCATTGTATACTGGAAGCTTGGGTTATGATTTTGCTTTTGCTGTGATTTCCTAATGTGCTTAGGACTTTTTGTCTAAATTATCTGATCTCTAACCCAGAGTCAATATATTACTTATCTTCTTATTAACAACTAGGAATGCAGAGAGAATAAACAAATTGTATGTAACTCTTAGAGTATCTTCAAAGGAACACCCTATGCTATTACAATGGCATCACGTATGTTGGATCACAAATGTCATTTAGTCCATCCTCCTGTCCTCTCCTCAATCTTGTTGGTAGTACAGGGTAGACTAAAACACCACAGCTTTTTTTTTTTCCCTGAATTTATTAATTTGCTTCTGACTGCTTTTTTCTTGTTTTGTTTTACTAAGAACTTTGTGTTCTGGTCCTGTCCAAGGTGCAGATGGTTATGCTTTCAAAATACCTTATTGTCATAATAGCACCCATTTCAAATAATACTCTGCTCTCGGCTTCACCATTTCAAGCACTATTCATTTGATTCTTGAGGAGAAGGTGATGATCTTCCCCGATCTCCAGGAATGGTCTGATCCTCCATCTACCTCATTCCTTTCCCAGGTTTGTAAGGAGGGTGGCAGCGGCAAATGAACCCTGTGCCGGGCACTTTCACGTTCAGTAAGGAGAGCATGGGTTTTAGAGTCAGACAGATCTAAGTGTGAATTTCCATCTCTTCCCTCTTAGACTCTGTAACCTTGGGACATTACCTTTATGGTTGTGGAACTGTGTTTCGTCCTATGTAAAGTGGAGCTGCTGGTAACTACTGGGCATGTGCATTGCTGTGAAGATCACAAGTGAACTGTCCCAAAGGGGCTAGCGAACAGTGGGTGCTCAACAAATGATGTGCATAATTATCATTATTGATAATTCCGTAACGCATTGTACAGAGTCAGTTGTTTTACCAAACAAAAGAAATTATTATTGCTTGTCTACCAACTTTGTCATTTCTTTTTTTTTGTTTTTTGAGATGGAATCTTACTCTGTCGCCCAGGTTGGAGTGCAGTGGCGCTATCTTGGCTAATTGCAACCTCCGCCCCCAGCCCTGATTCAAGCAATTCTGCTGCCTCAGCCTCCCAAGTAGCTGGGATTACAGGCGTGCACCACAATGCCTGGCTAACTTTTGTATTTTTAGTAGAGATGGAGTTTCACCATGTTGGCCGGGCTGGTCTTGAACTCCTGGCCTCAAGTGATCCACCCACCTTGGCCTCCCAACGTGCTGGGATTACAGGTGTGAGCCACCACACCCAGCCATCATTTCTGTTTTAAGAAACCATTCATTTCAGAAAATTAGTTCTTACCAAAGATGTGTTAACTGAAATACATTTTTTTTCTTGCTTTCATTCCTCTGTCACTTCTATTTTTAATGTTTCTTTTATTCTGATTTTTTAAAATTGGCATTTGGAGTCATTTTTAAGTTTTATTCTTGTCAAAAACATTACACAAACAGGTCTGTGTTTCCCAGGGTGACCACCTTTTAAAAAATGCCCCGCTGGCCCATTTCCATGCCTCAGCCATGTGCCCAGTTAGTCCTCTGAGTATTATCAACAAGTTGAGAAATTTGACCTCTGGTATATCAAGAGGCACATGCTTGATGATTTCTTTCCTTGATTCCCTGCACTTTACATAAAATTCAAAAGAGGGAAGCTCCACTTATCCTTTATTCTTGGCTTCCACCTTGGGGCTAATAAGCTTAGAAGAGACTTTGGAAGACTATCTGGTTATCCCTTCTGCTCCATGCTGAGGAGGTAGCGTGGCATAGAGCATTGGAGTCAGACAGAGCTGGGTTTGAATTCTTTCTCTGCCAGTTGCTAGTAATGTGACCTTCATGAACTTGTGCCAGGTGGTAGCAATTTGACCTTTATGAACTTGTGCCTGTCTGGGAGAAATTAAGGACTTGGTGCATAACAATACTAGCTATGTGCCTTGTCTACCCGCTTTATGCTAAGTACCTACCACACAGGGTGCTTTTGTGTCCATTATCCCATTATCCCATAGCTTCCCCACAACTGAACAATGTGGATATTACTAAGCCCATTTTTCAAATGAGAACATTGAGACTTAGAGAGTTGGTAACTTGAATTATATTCACTTTATAAAAATTCTTTACTAATTTTGTTTTAAAGAAACTGTGTGAGTGGGACAAGATTGGGAGAATAAGAATTGAGCAAGAAATACCACTTTAGATTTGCTTTGACATTAAAGTTTTTTTTTTAAAGCAATTTAATCCTTACTGAGTCTGAATAATGTGTTTCTACTAATGAATGAGCTGTCAGCTCTAATGATAAAACAGTGCAAATCAGCAGTATAAGGGAGCAATAAATGATTTGGGTACTAACAAAATGACATTTATGGGCCAGGCGTGGTGGCTCACGCCTGTAATCCCAGCACTTTGGGAGGCTGAGGTGGGCGGATCACCTGAGGTCAGGAGTTCAAGACCAGCCTGGCCAACATGGTGCAACCCTGTTTCTACTAAAAATACAAAAAATTAGCCGGGGTGGTGGTGGCACGTGCCTGTAGTCCCAGCTTCTTGGGAGGCTGAGACAGGAGAATTGCTTGAACTTGGGAGGTGGAGGTTGTCATGAGCTGAGATCATGCCACTGCACTCCAGCCTGGGCAACAAAGTGAGACTCTATCTCAAAAAACAAAAAAGCAAACCAACAACAAAATGGCATTTATGTAGCTTAGCAAGTAGTTTTTATCTGTAGATGCTTATTATATGGTTGGTTGCTTTTCAAAGACCATTGTAAACAAAAATGATTCTGTGACTGTAACAGAAATAGGAAACTCTCAGCTGGTCATCACTTCTATTTGGTATAAGAGTGGCATCATATGTACTTAGCTGGCATTTCCTGATTGACTGTTGGTTTTTATAGAACTGGAAGCAGAGGCAGGAAGACTTACAAAACAGTCTCTGAGGTCTTCATCAAGGCTGGAATGTGGTAGTGACAGTCTGACATGGACTGCTTTTGGCTTTTCTTCCTTTTTGGCTTCGCCTGAAGCTAGTGAGCTGGGGGGACTGTGAAAGTTGAAACAAATGGAGAGTGTAGGCAAAGTGATCTTAACTTTTCCTAAGAAAATGGGAAATGGGACTTTTCTTGGCAATGGGACTTTTCTTCTGATATTTACAAGAAGGAGTAATTCTTTCTTTTTTACTAGTGGCTTGTAAAGTGTGATCCAAGTAGGTAATAGTTCATAAGCAAGTCCCAAATCTCCAGAAAGGAGATGTCATGATACTGAACAGCTCCTTAAGAAGTGAATGATGTTTTACTTTGGTCTTTAGGTGTCTGTGTTTATCCAAATAACTGAGTTTTGAGATAATGAGAAAAGCAAACGCAAAAAGTTACCTTAGACAGCATGTGTTGTAATTTCTTTTTAGAGTTGGTTTGTCTCAACTGGTTATGGTTAATTTTATTTGTGATTACGTATTAGAGGTAATACTGGTATTTATGCTCTAATTTTAGTCATTTGTTTGATGACCTTTCTAAACAAATACATGTGCTGCTTCCAACTTAATTTTGGAATGCCATCTCTTTATATTTATTATTTAGTTGTTTGAAACTCAAAATGTATTTAACTGTAGTAAGCAATATTGGAATGATACTTAGTGTTCCAGACCCACTCAAATCTATACAAGCCTACTTCACCCATAATATACCTAAAACAGTACTATTAGCACTCTAATATTATTAGTAATTTTGGTGTTGTGAGCTAATAATCTATATGGGTTGTATCACTTAGTAGCTGTGTGACCTTGACAACTTGCTTGCATCTTTAAATCTCAGTTTTATCGTCTGTAAAAGGGGGATGATAATAATAGCAGCTATTTCATTGACTGGTAGTCAAGTTTAAATAATTTATATAAAGCCCTTATTATATTAAATTTTATTATTATTTCTATAATTTGGCCCCATTTTCAGCAAATTGAACTTTGTGAGTTGGCCTTGGAACCTAATCAACAAATGTAATATTACTTCCTTGGGAAAAATAGGTATCTTGTGTTTGGCAAGAAGGGAATATGCTATCACTGGGAACATCCTTCTTCTTTTCCCTTGTATCCCATCAATGTCTAGTAATACAAGGGACTGTATTAGTTTTTGGTGAGTTTTTATTCTTCTAGGATCACAGGGAGGCTCACTTTTCTGCAGAGACATCACAAGAGCCTCTAAGTATTCAAATGAAAGGAAGAGTAGCACGTCTCTCACTTTAAGTCAAAAGCTAGAAATGATTAAGGTTAGCGAGGAAGGCATCTCAAAAGCCAAGATAGGTCAAGAGTTAGGCCTCTTGTCCCAATCGTTAGTTAAGTTGTGAATGCAAAGGAAAAGTGCTTGAAGAAAATTAGAAGTGCTATTCCAGTGAATACACCAATAATAAGAAAGTGAAAACAACCCTTAAGATTTATGCTAAGAGCAGTGTGAAGAAGAAGAGGTGAGAACGACCCCGGGACGGACCAAAGCCCGCGCGCGCTGCATCCCGCGTCCAGCACCTACGTCCCACCGCGGTTGCCACCATGCCCAAAAGAAAGGCTGAAGGGGATGCTAAAGGAGATAAAGCCAAGGTGAAGGACGAACCAGAGAGAAGATCCACGAGGTTGTCTGCTAAACCTGCTCCTCCAAAGCCAGAGCCCAAGCCTAAAAAGGCCCCTGCAAAGAAGGGAGAGAAGGTACCCAAAGGGAAAAAGGGAAAAGCTGATGCTGATAAGGAGGGGAATAACCCTGCAGAAAACGGACATGCCAAAACAGACCAGGCACAGAAAGCTGAAGGTGCTGGAGATGCCAAGTGAAGTGTGTGCATTTTTGATAACTGTGTACCTCTGGTGACTGTACAGTTTGAAATACTATTTTTTATCAAGTTTTATAAAAATGCAGAATTTTGTTTTACTTTTTTTTTTTTTTAAAGCTATGTTGTTAGCACACAGAACACTTCGTTGTTGTTTTTGGGGGAAGGGGTATATGTCACTAATAGAATATCTCCAAAGCTGGATTGATGTGGGGAAAACACCTTTCCCTTCTAGTTTTGAGAGACTTCCTCTTGGTTCCCAGGAGGAGGGATTCCCTACTTTGACACACATGGCCACCTTGGCACAAAAGCCTTGTGGTATGGAAAAACAAATTTGTTTTTATGTCCTCTTCTCGCTTTCCATCTTTCAGCATAGACTTAACTCCCTTAAGCCCAGACATCTGTTGGGACCTGACCCCTAGTCATTGGTTACCAGTGTGTCAGGTAATCTGGACTTTCCAGTGATGCCACTGAGATGGCACTTGTCAAAAGAGCAGTGGTTCCATTTCTAGATTGTGGATCTTCAGATAAATTCTGCCATTTTCATTTCACTTCCTGAAAGTCAGGGTCAGCTTGTGAAAAGTTGTTAAACAACATACTAAATGTGAAATGTCAACCCTCACTCTAAACTTTCCCTGTTCGGAGCATCACATGAAGACTTCACTGGGTTTTATAGTGGCTTTCTGATTTTTGGTAGTCCATTGAAGAAGGGAGTTTGAAAGTTGTTGTGTACTGTTAATGATTGTCTGCCCATGTCCTGTTTATGGAAAGTATCTTTCCATAAGATACTTTCCATAAACACCATGATTGTTTATGGAAAGTATCTTTAATAAAGCTGGATACAGTTTGAAAAAAAAAAAAAAGATTTTGCTAAATCTACTCTGCCTATGCTCTGAAGATGGAACAGCACAGCCTAGATGACAGCACATCTGTTTATAGCATGATTTACTGAATACTTTAAGCTCACCGTTGAGACTTACTTTCAAAATTTTGCTGCTTATTGACAGTGCGCCTGGTTACCCAAAAACTCTGATAAAGAGGTACAAGGAGGTGAATGTAGTGTTTATGTATGCTAAAATAACTTTCATTCTGCAGCTCATGGATCAAGGAGTAATTTCGACTTAAAAGTCTTATTATTTAAAAATACATTTTGTAAAGCAATAGCTGTTGTAAATAGTGATTTCTCTGATGGATCTGGGCAAAGTAAATTGAAAACCTTCTGGAAAGGATTTACCATTCTAGATGCCATTAAAAACATTTATGGTTCATGGGAAGATGACTAAATATCAACAGAAACAGAAGGAAGTTGATTCTAATCCTCATGGGTGATTTTGAGGGTTCAAGACTTCGGTGGAGAAAGTACCTGCAGAGGTGATGGACATAGCAAGAGAACTGGAATTAGAAGTGGAGCCTGAAGAAGTGACTGAATTGTTACAACCTCATGATAAACTTGAATGGATGGGGAGTCACTTCTCCTGGATGAGCAAAGAAAGTGATTTCTTGGGATAGAGTCTGCTCCTGGTGAAGATGCTGTGAACATTGTTGACACGACAACAAAGGATTAGGATTTAGAGTATTACGTAAACCTGGTCAGTAAAGTAGCAGCACGGTTTGAGAGGATTGACTCCAATTTTGGAAAAAGTTCTACTGTGGGTAAAATGCTATTCAACAGCAGTGCATACAACAGAGAAATACTTTGTGAAAGGAAGAATCAATTGATGAGGCAAACTTTATTGTCCATCAGAATTGAGGCCAGACCTTCCACCAGCAAAAAGATTACAACTTGGTGAAAGCTCTGGTGGTTGTTAGCATTTTTTAGCAATACAGAATTTTGAAATTAAGATATGTGCATTTTTTAGACATAATGCTATTGCACACAATAGACAACAGTGTAGTATAAACATAACTTAAAGGCAGGGCGCAGTGGCTCATGCCTGTAATCCCAGCACTTTGGGAGGCTGAGGCGGGTGGACCACGAGGTCAGGAGACCGAGACCATCCTGGCTAACACGGTGAAACGCCGTCTCTATTAAAAATACAAAAAAATTAGCCGGGCATGGTGGTGGGCACCTGTAGTCCCAGCAACTCAGAAGGCTGAGGCAGGAGAATGGCGTGAACCCAGGAGGTGGAGCTTGCAGTGAGCCGAGATCGCACCACTGCATTTCAGCTTGGGCGACAGAGAGAGACTCCATCTCAAAAAAAAAAAAAAAAAAATAATAATAACTTTTATATGCATTGGGAAACAGAAATTTCATATGACTCACTTTATTGTGATATCTGTTTCATTGTGGTGGAGTGGAACCGAACCTGCAACATCTCTGACGTATGCCTGTAAAGACATTAAAAATATATGTAACCTCACCACCATTATCATACCTAATACAGTTAATAATAATTCCTTAGTACCAGCTAATACCCAGTTAACTTGCAAGCTTCCTTATCTCAAAATAGTTTGTTAGACGGTTGATTTGTTTGAATTAGTATCTCAACTCACGTGTCACATTAGATAGTTATGTCTTATGGGTGTCCTTTTTTCTCTCTGAGTTAAGGAGAATGTTTTTATTTTATTTTTTCATTTTTTTAACTTTTACTTTAGGTTTGGGGGTACATGTGAAGGTTTGTTACATAGGTAAACGCATGTCGTGGGAGTTTGTTGCACGTATTATTTCATCACCCATGTATTAAGCCCAGTACCCAATAGTTATCTTTTCTGTTCCTCTCCCTCCTTCCACCCTCCCCGCTAAAGTAGACCCCAGTGTCTGTTGTTTCCTTCTTTGTGTTCGTAAGTTCTTATCATTTAGCTCCCACTTAAAAGTGAGAACATGGAGTATTTGTTTTTCTGTTCCTGCATTAATTTGCTGAGGATAATAGCCTCCAGCTGCATCTGTGTTCCTGCAAAAGACATGATCTTGTTCTTTTTAATGGCTGCATAGCATTCCATGGTATATTGATACCACATTTTCTTTATCCAGTCTGTCATTAATGGGCATTTAGGTTGATTCCATGTCTTTGCTCTTGTGAATAGTGCTGCAGTGAACATTCATGTGCATGTGTCTTTATGGTAGAATGATTTATATTCCTCTGGGTATATACCCAGTAATGGGATTGCTGGGTTGAATGGTAGATAGTTCTGCTTTTAACTCTTTGAGGATCACCTTACTGCCTTCCACTATGAAGGAGACTGTTTTTAAATTGGGTTGTAACATCCTTTCACAATGTGGACCACTCCTCTCCGTACACACAAGCGGCTAGAACCAAGCACAGGATATCATTCTATGGCAAAAGGATGCCAAGCTCAGGGCGTTTTCCCCCAAAGTGCAGTCGATGTAACCGTAGAATCAGAAAACTCATAGTTTAAACCAACTTTAAATGTATTCCTTTATTATTTAAAGTGTCAATTTGAATTATGGGTGTTAAAAAAAAAACACCAACAATAAGCTGTATGCTATTCTCATGATATCCACATATTAATCATCTGCTTTGGCATATTCTAATACTACGTGTTGCCATCCCTGGGGCAGATTTAGGTAGGCGAGGATTCAAGTGGCAACAACTTGAGTCATGAACTTTGGAGCTAGTTTGGCAGAAGTTGATAAAGATTTTATTAACAAGTTAATGCAGATTGGCCTTTGTCATGAGCACTGAAACACTGCTCAGCACCTTCACAAGGCAGAAGTCAATGTCAAGGCTCTGAGCCCTCAGGATGAAGTCTCCTAAGGTGTGTCATTCCACTTTTGGATCTGCAGAGCATTGGGTCAAGTTCTGACATGGTGATGTAGGATTCTGACCCAGCAGACCCCGCCTGTAACCTCTGTGCTACACTTGCTGTGGCCCCAGAAAGACCTTCTAAATAGGTTTCATGAAGCACCTTAATGGAAATGTTTATATAATGACAAAGACTTAGGTAAAGACTATAAACTTGAGGAAGTATCACTCTATTGCTTAGACCCTCCAGTGGCTTTCTAGTTGTTCAGAGTAAACACCAAAGCCCTTCATACAGTGGCCTCCCAAACCCAAAGCAGCCTGCCTCTCCTTTACCTTCGTCTCTCTGATTTTATCGCCACCCCTCCTGGCTTACTCTGCACCAGCTACTGGCCTCCTTGATATTCCAGTAATCTTCCAGGCTATTTCCTGCCTCAAGGCCTTTGCATTTTCTGTTCTCTCAACATAATGGCAAGTCTCACTATCTTACCCGTTTCAATCTTTGCTCAACTATCACTCGTTGAGGCCTTTCTTAACTACCTATTTAAAACTGCACTACTCTCCAGTTTAACCAGCATTCCCTAAATCTCTTCCTTGCTTACATTTTTCCATTGCAGTATCAACTTTTAACACATTGTGCAGTTGATTTTTAAATTTTGTGTATTGTCTATTTCCCACCATGGATTTATCCTTAGTGCCTAGAATAATGCCTGGTCATAGCAGACACTCAATAAATTGAATAAATGAATGAGTACATGAGTTAAACTTTGGAAAATTAGATCACAAGTGTACACTGAGAGATTTCTTGGGAAAAATGAAGGATAAACTTTGAACAGCATTGTGGAAAGAGACATTTTAATAAGGGAACACAGACTAGAGAAATGTCTTCAATGTTCTTGTAATAGTGAACTGTGCTCATAAAGTTTATGAGATAAAAGTTGTTTTTCTGCTTAGTAGTGCAGCCCACGTGGTGAGTGATGCACTCTTCTGGCTTTTGATACAGTAGTTCCTTGGCATGTGTGAATTTAACAATTGTGATTTCAACTATTTGCTAACAGCCCTAGAAGGTTATACCATGTAGTAGGTTTGTGCTTTGGTGGAGAAACATGTGGCCAAGTGGTGAGCCCAGGCTGAGCTGGCAAATGGAAATTAGATGCTATGTGGTACTTGTGAATTGGGGAATTTGCAAAGTGGGCCTGGGGAGGGGATGTTCATGAATGTCAAGGGTCTGTATACTCTTTAATTATTGAGTGTTTCTACTCTTTCACTAAAGGTCTGTCTGATATTTGTGATCCCAAGTTCCTAGAGTTTTCATTTTTGTTTTTGTTTTGCACTGGCATTCTTTTATTTGAGATGCTGAGCTCCGTGCTCAATCAGGGTTGAGTGGAATGGGTTTTAAAGAACTTAAGTATATAACTGAGTTCAAACTATTTTTAACTTTACATCTGATTCCCAAGAATAAAGCAGAAGATGAAGATGCTTGCATGTGGGCCTCCCAGATTGAGTATCCGACACAAGAAAAGCCTGCCCAAAGCCAAGTAGGCCGCCCTTTCCCTTTTCTTGGTAGGGTGATCTCACATCCGTGGTCCCTTAGATCCAACGCTTTTAGGAGCTCGGGTCTTCACAGCCCTGTTCCGAGACTCAGGAACTTGGATTCTCAAAGCCCAGATCCCATTCCCACAGAAGCCCGTCTTCACTGCCCGCTTCTGTTCCCTTCCAAAACTCAGGTTTTCTCAGTCTGATTCTGCCCCTCAGGAACTGGAGTGTTCGTGGTCCCATTTCTGAATCCTTAGGAGCCCGGGTCTTCACTGTCCCTCTTCTGCCACTTAGGAGCCCGGGTCCTCACTGCTCCGCTTTTACCTCTCCGGAGCCCGTGTCTTCATACCTCATTCCTTTCCAGTCCTCTCCTCTTAGGAGTGCGGGTCCTCACAATCCTGTTCTTCCCAGACCGACTTCCCTCAGATACTGGAGAACTCCAATCCATCCCCGTTCCCTAAGTCCTGTCTGGAGCCCGGGTCCCCACAGCTGCTTCTTTTCTGACCCTGATCCTCTTAGTCCCTTCCCAAGAGCCTGAATCCTCACAGCCCCATCTCATCCACAACCTAGTCCTGCGAACACTGACCCATTGTAGGTCTCGGTCCTGACTTCCTCCTCCCGCTCTTGTTCCTCAACTGCCAGGGTTCAAGACTCCCCAAGATATTTGGAGAGTTTTAACAGATCAGTCAAATTGGCTAAAAAGAGGCAGCTTGACATTGAATGGGTAAGAGAACAGATTTTGGAGCCAGTCCTCCTGGGTTTGAATCCTGACATCCACAGTTATAGCCGTGTGATTTTTTTGGGCATGTGACTTAATCTGTCTGTGTTTCAGAGATGATGGTGATAAAAACAGTGCAAACCTCATTGGATTGTTGTATTAAATGAGTTAATAATATCTGTAAAGCAATTACAATAGTAACTAGGACATAGTAAGCACTACCTAAGTGTTTGCTAAATAAAAATAAAGGTATTAATTTGGGGGGAATTGTTACAGGATGCTCTAATATTTGGCCAGTAGGCACACTGAAGTAGAGAAAGAGGTAAGTGATGTAATTTGAAATTATAAGAAGGAATATATGTAAGTTCAGCATTATGAAAAATATTCTTGAAGATAATCCTTGGTGGGCATTGATTAGTTAATTATGAAAGAGTATAGTAGAATGGTTAAAATTGTGGACTGCTCAATTAGTCTGCATGCCTGGTCTTATCACATGTACTGTGTGATTTTGGGCAAATTATTTATCTTCAAAATTAGGACTTTAAAGTGGGTGTGTGAAGAGTCCCTACCTCGTGGCATTGTTATGAAGATTGAATCAAATCATCATCACAAAGTATTCAGCTTAGTAGTTGGCAAGCAGTACGTATTTAAAATGTGACTTAAAAAATTAATAGATAATGCGCTGGGTGCGATGGCTCACCCCTGTAACCCCAGCACTTTGGGAGGCCTAGGTGGGTGGATCACCTGAGGTCAGGAGTTGGAGACTAGCCTGGCCAACATGGTGAAACCCCATCTCTACTAAAAATGCAAAAGTTAGCTGAGCGTGGTGGTGCGTGCCTATAATCCCAGCTACTTGGGAGGCTGAGGCAGGAGAATTGCTTGAACCCGGGAGATGGAGGTTGCAGTGAGCTGAGATTGCACTACACTACAGCCTGAGCAACAGAGCAAGACTCTGTTTCAAAAAAAAAAAAAAATTTAATAGATAATGAAAGTCCCTAATCTCAGTTCCTACATTGTTATAGGTATTGACATCCTTTAGCTAGAACCTTCAGTTCTGCCCTGTTACTGAGTCAGATAAAATAAGATGGCATCCAGAAGGAAATTATGCATGTATGTTGCTTAGCACACTGACTGACATGTAGCAAGAACTTAATAAAATTTCAGGAGCTTCATCCCTGCCAGCCAGGTGGTAGTTCAGGATGGGAGATGTGAACACTGTGGTTGCCACATTGGGTAGAGGTAGGAAGGTTTGCCTAAACCCATTTCAGAAGGCATCTTCTTCAGTGTCAGTTCTGTGTGTCAGAGGTGGGTAGGTCAGGGACTGTGCCTGATCAGGTGCCATGGAGCTGACTCCCAGCCCTGTGTCCTGGAAAAAACTCCTGCTCTTGAGTCCCCATCTGCCTGCCAATCTGCGTCTGATCTGAGATCACTGTGAAATCCACAGTAAATGTGCAAAAGTCACAGACTACAATGGATATGAATTAACTGAGGATTTTAGTTATCCGTGCTATTGCCATACTAATTACTACAAATAATTTATCATGGACTGTCTATAAATGTAAACCTAAGCTAAAATTTCTAGAGCTTAAAGTTTATATTGACATTTTGAATCCCAGTTTTATTTGCAGGTAACTGCCATCCAGCTTCTTTATAGATTTACCTAAACACATTACAGAGTTTTATTTGTCCAGTTGCAGGCCTGATGAGCAAAATTGAACTCTCTTATAACTTTCATGCTGCTTCTGAGCATTTATTATTTTTTTTTTAGAAATAGATCTCACTGTGTTGCCGAGGCTAGAGTGCAGTGGATATTCACAGGCATGATTGTGACGCACTACAGCCTCAAAGCTCCTGGGCTCAAGCAGTCTTCCCACCTCAGCCTTCCTAGTAGCTGGGATTTTAGGCATATGCCACTGTATCAGACTTTGCTTCTGGGTATTTAAAGTAGTGTATGGTGTGATTTATTTTTAAGTTCATTCATTCTTCTGTTCATGAAACAAATTTTTATTTAGAACCAAATATGTGGCAGGTCCAGGTACCTCTTACTTTTTTTTTTTTTTTAGCAGACAAGGGAAATTCCCATTTGAATGTAATTTGGCCCCTACATGTGAGAGTATTGGTATAGTCTGTGTGGAGGGTTAAATTCTAATGTTAATCTATAAAGAGAAAATTATATAGTTAAAAATATCCTTGAAAAATCCCTTAATTCAACCATAAACATAACATTCTTCAGGGAGTATAGCATAGCCATTTTCCCCCCTTTCTTTGGAACACATCACTGTTTCTCCTATTGAATAACAGGCTAAATCATTGGAAATTTGCTTGTTTATGGGGTTTATGTTGTTTGAAATACACATTCAGGGCCTTTAGACTTAGAGATCCACTTAATACTAAACATGTATGTGCCTTCACTGTGCCTATTTCTAACTGGTTGATTGACTGATTAATCGATTGATTCATAGTCAGTGAATCAATTGATTAATTGATTGATTCATAGTCACCACACATAGTTACTAACTACACTACAAGTAGTCTACTAACTATGTATAGTGACTATGCTTGACACTAGAGGTAGAAAAACTTTAGAAAGACAATATTTGCTCTGAAAGAGCTCATGATGTGGTGGGGACACGAGCCATGACATGCTTAAGTACAGTTGAGTGATGATAAGTTATAATGACAATGTGTTGTAACGTGCTATGTGGGAAGCAGGCACATTCAGGAAGCCAATGGAGAACAGAGGAAGGAGCATAGCTCTGCTCAGGGAAGGGTATGTCTGAGAATGTAGAGAGGCTTCTGGAGACGTTGGATCTTAAGTTGGGTTTTGAAGAATGGGTTAACTAAGATGATATTTTAATTAGAGGAAATAGCATGTACATGAAGGTGTGGCGGATGGTTCAGGGTGTATGGCGTGGGGATGGTAGGACCTGAGCTTACGTTTCGTGTTAAGCAAGTTGGATTTCTCTTCCATGTAATGAAGAACCACTGAAGGCTCTTTAAAAGGAGAGATACCAAAGTGCGTTTTATAAATGGATGCATTAGAGGGGAATGAGTTCAGATCCAGGGAGGCCAGTGAAAAAGCACTGGTGAGAAGGCAGATGGGAATCCTGCCATCCTACACTCACGTCAAACCTGAGCATGTTGGGGCATCCCTTGACTAAAAGCTGCCTTGCAGGGTGGGTTTTCAGCTATAGATACTCCCTTTCCTGTGACTGTCCTGTGGGATATCATCCCTTCCTCCCTTTGCTCTTCTTTCCTTACTCTGCTGCTGGTTTGGGTCTGGCTCTTGGTTGAAGAGCTGATGGTGTTATGGAGGAGGGGACAGAGGACGAACATGCTGGTTGCCATCCTCTGTGCTGGTGTCTCATATGGAGGGGCCCAGCCATTTCATCTGGCCTGATTCCTGTCTTAGGACCTTTGTCATTTTCACACAAGAAGCCTTGAAGATGGGTCATTGAAAGCTAAAAGAGTTTAGAAGGGAGCTTCTTTTTCCTGTCCGTAACAGTAAAACCTCTGAGAAAATGTTGGAAGGACAAAGTACTTTGTTTCTGACATGGGAAGGAGACTACTCTATTCTACAGCGGAACTCTGGTCAGAAGCAGCACAGGGTCTTTGTGGAAGCACATGAATGAGATAGTCCATTAAAAATATTAAGGAGCATGTGAGTGTGAGTGCAGGCTAAGTCAGGGAATGTCCTGAGGAGTCATGAACGAAGTCCTCCTTTCAGCACTTCGTACCCTCCCCACAAGCACTTTTTCTCTTCATCGCTCACCTCTCCTGGCCTCCGAGCCTTTTCTCACCCCAGAGTCTCTGTCTCCGTCCTCCTATCAGTTATTTTCTTGTCCTTTGTTACTGAGCCTGCTCCAGCCTTTCAGAAATCAATCAACAATCTGAAGACAGAGTTTAGGAGACCTAACCCTAGCATGGAGAAGATGGAAAGGGAGAGTTTGATCCTAGTAGTTTGAGGAACAGTGTATCTGTAGTCTCCTTAGTCAAAAATCCCGTGCCTTTGCTCATGAGACAGAATCATGACCTCTGGGTCTGTAGGAGTATTAATACTCTATTCTCTGGGCCCTATGAACTTTATATTTTATTTAACTAAAACTGGTTGTATTTATTTAGGAAATTATTTAATTCCCTAAACTAACTTCTGAAGTGGTATAAGCCCATTTTAAAAGACAGTGAAGTGAGAGAGGCTAGTTAACTCTCTAAGCTTGCACACTTAGCAAAGTGTGCATCTGGGATTTTGTATTCAGTTTTGCCTGATTCTGCATCTGTGTTGGTGGACCTGACCACCATGTAGAATAATGCTTCTAGGGGAAATTAAAAAACAGAGTTACAAATGAGCTTTTTTAAATTGAAAATTTTGTTGAGATAATTGTAGATTCAAATGCATATTTGAGAAATTATACAGAGAGGTTACTGGTGCAGAAAAGCTCCAGTTTGCCAGTTTTTCCCAAGGTTAACATTTTACAAAACGGTAGTATAATATCATAACCAGGTTATTGGCAGTGATACAATTCACCAAACTTTATTCACATTTCCTGTTTTACGTGTACGACTTTCTCTCTCTCTTCTCTGTCTGTATTAAGTTCTATACAATTTTATCACCTGTATTGATCCACAGATAAGATACTGAATAGGGTCCCTCGTGTTGCCCTTGTTAACAACAAATACCTCCATCTTTAACCCCTGGCAAACATGAATCTGTCCTTTGAAATCTGTCCTTCATTTCTAAAATGTTGTCACTCCATATAAATTGTATAATATAGTTTGTAACCTTTTCGGATGAGCTTTTCTCACTCAGCATAAGCTTCTGGAGATTCATTCAAATTGTTGTGTATATCAATAGTTTGTTCATGTTTCTTGCTAAGCAGTATTCCATGGTATGGATGTACCATAGTTTAACCACTCTCCTGTTGAAAGACATGTGGATTAATTCTGGAGTTTTCTACTCTACTTAAAGCTGCTGTGAACATTCATGTACAGGTTTTTGGGTGAACGTAAGTTTTTATTTCTCTGGGATAAGTGCCCAGGAGTACAAATGAACTTTTAATACAGTTCATAAATCCAGAATTGGATTTGGCGTGATCCTGCTCTGGGTTGCATTTTCACCTTTTATCCAGTTCTCAGTCTGATTTTGTGTGGGGCTCTCACCTATTTCCCTCTGGCCCTGGGCCTGTGTAAATTTCCAGGCTGATTAGGGTGCTCTGGGAAGGAGACTGACTTCGCTTTGTTGCCGGCTGATCTCTGGGAGTCATCACTGCCATCAGTCATGCTTGTGAGTTTTGCTGCACCGATGTCCCTTTCACCCAGTGTGGATGTCCAGAGCTCCAGCTGTCTGCACAGTTAAGTCAGCAACTGTGTTCTGTCTTCCTTCCTGTGGGAATGAAAGGCCTTCTTAGAGCCCCTGTGAAGATTTAAAGGGAATGGTTGCAGCTTTTTCTTGCCCTTCGGTTCCCTGTAGTGAACACATGTTGCCAAAAGATGGCAGTGCACTTTGCAGCCACTGAGATTGCTCTTCCCTGTTGCCTGTGGCTTAGAGAATTGTGTCCTGTTCATCATGTGTATGTTGAAAATGTGCATGGCAGATTTTACAAAGCAACAAAAACACCAATAAAATGCTGTGAAGTTTAGAATCATGAAAAAAAAAAATCACGTTTGCAAAATGGTTTATAATGGAAGTAGTCCCCTACTTCTTAACATGATTTGAATAGGGAATAGAACTCAGAAATGGGTGTATGAGTGTATAATTTTAGATGTCGGTACTGATTGTTGTATTCTGTATAGCTCCTGAAAAAGACCTGTGAAATGCTGATTTTTATCTGTCATCTGATCCAAGATTAGCCAAGTAACAGGGACAGCCTGCTTTTGAACTCTGAGACTGTAGTCCTCGAGTAAAGGCCTTTGTATACACTTAGTTTTCATGGCAAAAATGGCTAATAATAAAACTCTTCACTTGCTAGCATTTATCACTCCCCTGTGTGCGTCACTTTGGTGTGTGTGTGGGCATGTGTGTAAAGAACTGTTTAAACATTGGCTATGCATGGGAAAGCTGTGTGAAGTGAGAGATTATGGGGTTCACCGGATGTTGTAAACAGACCAAGCTGGTGAGGATAAAGTGGGATGAGTTGAAATACAAGATTAGCTAATAAACTTTATGCTGTATGCATGGAGAGAATCAGTGATATGAAACTCTGGTATGGGCATGTTAAACACTGGTGTCCTGCTGCTCTCCAGGATGCCATCCCCGGTGCCTTTTGGGATGCAGTCAAAAAGCCCTGCTATGAACTTGATCCATGTGCAGCATCATTAAGTGCAGAGCAGGCTGTGGAAGAGAGTGGGCTAGCTCTGGGATTGGGTATACAAACCCCGGAGTGGATCCTCTACACACCAGCCAGTGTGCCAGGGTTGGAGGCTCTGTTTCGCCTCCCCTGGGCTCAGTACTGTAGTCGCTTTCATCCTATAGTTTACAAACTAGCTGCAATCCTGGGGTGGCAAGGAAACAGGTGGCTCCACGGTAAAGCAGCAGGCTTTTTGCTACTGCATCCTTTGGCAAAAGCTTAGGCTAGGAGGAGAAATGTGCTGTATAAAGTTTTAACCCTGAAACCAGATGCTGTTACTATAGAGACAAGTGAAATGCTACAGCAGGAGGCGTAACAGGGGAGGGATGGGAGAAGGGAGGTGGGAGGGCAAGTGAGGCGAATCTAAAGGCTAGCACACTCGAAGACCTTCAACCTTTAGCAGCACTGTGACAGGGCAGGCTTGCATTCTGAAACTTGTGTGCTGGCGGTCTGCCACGTGCTGACTGGCTGAGTGGCAGCTGCTTGCGCTGTGTGGACTAGCTGGTGAGCACGTTGGCAGTTGGCATGGGCTCTGGGGGTGGGAACTTAGAGGGGTGGAATGTAGATGGGTGCTCAAGACCCAATGGCTGACAGTTTTGCACAAATGTTTCTCATGCTGGGCTTAAGTCACCCTTATGAGCCTGCTCAGTGATTAGGACCGGCTGGTAAAAGCCGGTCCATTTGGCAGTAGATTTGACGTGTTACAGTTAAATCATTTTGGTGTCCCAGAATAACGGAGAATAAGAAAAACCTTGCTTTGGGTGTGGACTTCCGTAGAAAGGGTATAACTTGTACAGTCAGAGGCCTGGCTGAGGGAAGGCATTATTGGCCCTGAGTGGATTTTATACTGACTGGTGTGACCCTTATCCCCGTGATGCTGGTGAGAAGCTTCCAAATCTATTCTGAACTTTGCCTCATGCTGGTGATGTGAGCAACCCGGGAGCTTTTTAGAAGCATGCTCTTCCCTTCTTTGTTTTCAGCGAATGCAGGGTGTGTGAAAGGAACTTTTAAGAATGGGTTTGAGGGCCTGATTAAGGACTGGATAAGTTAATTTCTTCCTATTGATAGAAGGAGGAACTAGTTGGGTCAGATGGTTATTTTAAAATATATCTGTCTTACTAATAATAGCAAGCAACTGCTGAGAGGATTTGCGGTGGGGAGGGACACAAGCCCAAATAATTGACATCTGTAGTGTAAAGATGAAGAAAAGGTGCTGAATTCTTGTATTTTGTGCAGAAGCCTAGGTGCACCAGGCTGGACTTACTTCTAAGGAGGACTGAGGGCGGCTGTGGGGAAAGGCCGCTGTGGGTGTGCAGGTTTTATATTTTCCGTTTGCTTCACTCATGCCTTTTTTCTTCCTGCAGGGAAGAGGCTGCTTTGAGATGCTCTGCATTGTCTGTCAGAAAGAACGAAGTTTCTAATTACTTGCTATGTATAGTCTTGGAGGGAATGTGAAATATGCATCAAAGAGCCAAGGAATGCACCAATCATTATTCTCACTCTCTAACTCAGATGGAACATAGTGACAGTGCCTCAGTTAGGCTGGATGGTTTTCTTAGCCTAGGAAGAGGGTTTTTCTGAACTATTCTATTATCCCCTCCAGTTGTTGCTGCTTTTCATTTTCTCTTTCTTTCTGTTTCTCTTTTTTCTTTTAGAGATGGGAATTCACTGCGTTACCCAGGCTGGAATGCAGTGCCCTACTCATAGCTCACTGAAGCCTTGAACTTCTGGGCTCAAGCAGTCCTCCCACCTCAGTCTCCCAAGTAGCTGGGACTACAGGTGCGCAACACTGCACCTAGCTAATTTGAAAAAAAAATTTCAGAGATGGGTCTTGCTATGTTGCGCAGACTGGTCTGGAACTCCTGGCCTCGAGCAGTCCTCCCACTCAAAGCAGGCTGAGCAACTGTGTCAGCTTTTCTTCTTTTACTTCTTTGGTTGTTGCATGCAATTTTGGGAATGGCTTAGGCACAAAGGCTAAACATTTTAGTTAGGAAATTTGAAAAAAGACAACAAAAGACTTTAGGATCAGTTTGATTTATAGTGAGGTGCAGAAATGATGTTCCGCATGAAATTGTGTTGGACTCTATAGGCTGGAAAGGGTTAGTTCTGATAGGACTGGAAAGGGTTAATGTGAGCTAAACCACTCTGTTTTCTAAAGGGGAGCTGGCACTATTAATGTACGTGCAGTAGCACAGGGCTTCAGGATTTTGTTGTGCTTCTGAGGTCTTTTAAGAAAATTTCCTCATTAAACTGTCATCCTTATCTGTGTCTACAAATGCATAATGGATGGGTTCTTGCCTTTTGAACTTACTTGCCTGGATTGCTAAGGGTAATCTTTGAGAAGGTGGATGTGATTGCGTTAGGCACCTTGTTTGTCTTGCTCACTGTAACTCTAGTGCCTTGGCTTGTGCCTGGAGCATAGTAGTAGTATCCAGTAAATATTGACTGAATGAATGAATGCAGGAAAGAGAAAAGAAAAGAGAACTATTGAATGCCTCCTCTGTGTCTGCTACTGTGTGTGGTATGTAAAAATTATATTTGGCAATCAGAAGATATTGGTGATCATGACTAAAGTGCTTTTTATACCTCTCTTTCCATCTTTCTCAGCCACTCGGTAGCAGTGCTCTCCTCCTTTTGTCACTTCCTTGACATCACTCTTGCCTGGATTTCCTCTTACCTCATTGACTGTTTTTGTTCCTCTGCTCTGCTTGTAAATGTCGGCATGCCTCAGCACTTGGTCTTGGGTCCACTCCTTGATTTTTACATTTTCTTCCTGGATGATCTCGTCTAGTAATAGCTTCAGGTACCAGCTTTATTCATTGATTTCCTAATTTTTATCTCTAATCCTGAGCCTCTGAGCTCCAGACTCAGACATCTACTTGTATGCCCAATGGCTCCTTTTTCATGTGTAATAAGCATCTTATTCTTAAAGTGGCTAAATAGAACTCTTGATTTGTTCCCCAATAATTTGTTTCTCCCATAGCCTTCCTCTGGCTCCTGCGATAATTTCTTAATTTCTCTTGTCCCCTTACTGTCCATTTTCAGGGTGATCTTTTAAAAATGAAAAACAGTCAAGTCACTCTCCATTTTAAAACTCTTCCGTGGCTCTCATAACACCTAAAATTCTGACTCCTTACCCTGGATACTGTGGCCCCAATCAGTATCATCTCCTAAAGTTGACCTTCAGGCCCTGTCCAGCCGTACTAACTTTGTTTCTGTTCCTGGAACATCCTAAACTTGTCTTCACCTTAAAGCCTTTGCACTTGCTGTTCCCTTTGCTTGGAACACATTACCTGCAAATATTCACAGTACTGATTCCTTCCTGTCATTTTTGTCTCTGCTCAGTTGTCATCCAGAAGCCTCATGTGAAACCACCCTATGCCAAGCAGTCCCTGCCTCATTTTATTTTCCACAAAGTACTTAATGCTATCTGAGATTACCTTGTTCATCTATTCACTATTAATTGCTTGGGAACTTTGTCTCTCTGATTCACAGATATATTTCCCTCTCTCTGAAGAGTATGAGGAACATAGCAGGCACTAAATAAATATTTGCTGAATCAGTGAATATACTATATCATTTAATTTTCATGGGAACCAGAGGCTTAGAGAAGTTGATAAATGACTTGACTTCTTAAGTCTTTTTTTTTTTTTTTTTTGAGATGGAGTCTCACTCTTTTGCCCAGGCTGGAGTGCAGTAGCACGATCTCGGCTCACTGCAACCTCTGCTTCCTGGGTTCAAGTTATTCTCCTGCCTCAGTCTCCCGAGTAGCTGGGATTATAGGCATGTACCACTGTGTCCGGCTAATTTTTGTATTTTTAGTGGGGATGGGGTTTCACCATGTTAGCCAAGTTGGTCTGTAACTCCTGACCTCAAGTGATCTGCCTCCCTTGGCCTCCCGAGGGATTACAGGTGCCGGGATTACAGGTGTGAGCCATGATCATGCCCGACCTCAAATCTTCAAGGAATTTTCTTTTCCACTAAAATCTTGATGGCCAACCCATATCCTGCTTGCATTCAGATTTCTATTTTTAGTTTGAGTATAGAGAAGGAAAATGATGTATAGATTGCCAGGGTGAAAAGGAAGGAAACAGAAAGGAAGGAAACTTACAGTAATTAAACATGTAGTATGTGCTAAGTCCTGCACTGTGTGCTTTTAGGTATGTTACCTAATTCAACTCTCAAAGCCTTCAATGCAAGGTTGATATTATTGTGTTGAATCAATGCAAGGTTGATATTATTACCCCAGTTTTATAGATGGAAAAACTGAGGCTCAAAAAAGCTAAAAACTTTGCTCCAGGTAGCACACCTATTAAGTGATGAGCTAGATTTCTTAAACCAGGGACTACCTGACACCAAATTCCTGACTCTTTATGTTATGATGGTTGCTTTGTGAGATGGATTTGCTTCTAAAATAGTAAGGACAAAAATATGAATTCAATGCACATCTGCGTAGATTATAACAAATATCTGAAGCACAAGAATAAGTTATACAGACAATATGGAAAACAGACCTACAATATTCAATGCCTGAGCATATAATTGGATGAATAGAATACAGAATGAACATTTGGTTCTCTGGCAGGGCTCATGTACGGTATGACATAGAGCAGCTGTCCCCAGAGAAAGTTCTTTGTTTCTAGACTGGTACTATACAAGCAGCATTTGAGCAATTCAGGATTTCTTTCTGCTTTCACTATAAATAGAGCTCATGGAATTCTGTATATCAAAGTTAATGCAATGAAAAGGATCTGCAGAGTATGGAAATAAACCTTAACTCATTCTATAAACTAGAAGCATGTTTGGCATCGGGAGGCCCTTAAAACGCTGTCATTCCTTGGATGGATTCTGAGGTCTTATTTAGCATATGAAATTGCAGAGTAGATCCTATTATGTAAGGAGACAGGAGGACAGCATAATGTGGTTGCAAAATGAAGAACTTTGTGCCCTTCAGGGAAGAGTTAACAGGGCAGATATACATAGAGAAAGATGTGTGATAAGAATGTGGAAAATGAATGAATGGGTGGCATGTATCTGTGTGTATTGCCGAAGCCGGGTTGCTGGATAATCCTCAGATGTCAGATTTCCGTAAGGCCAACATGTGACTCAAAGCTTGCCACTCAACAGAGAATACTGGGCTGTGCTGGTATTAAGAGGCTGGCTGGAAGCTAGGCTCCCACTGTGCACTAGCCTAACTCCCTGTCGCTCTCTGCGTGTGGGTGGGTGTGCATGTGTGTGTGTGTGAGGGTATACATTTTATGCAGTGGGTGTTTAAAGAGCTAAGCACTGAAGCTGGATTTCCACAAACGATCATCACGAGCACTCCAGACACACCAAACTTCCTCTCTTGGTATTTTTTTTTTTTTTTTTGCTTTCATCCTTTTTTTAAAAAAAATTTAAAACCCTAAAGGAGAGAGCCCCCAACATCCTGCCTACAGGATTGGGATTATTTTCTCTTACCTGTCTATGTGGGTGCCCTCTCAAGGTTAGAACTGAAGCTATGTGGGACCGGCATATTCTCGAGCACCAGATGAGAGGAGCTGCGTGAAGCAGTAGCAGACACCAGAAGAAGAGTGACTCTGCCCTGCTAACATGAACAACAGCTTGCAGGTTAACCTGCCCAGAAGCTGGGCTGCTGCAAGTGGCTCACTCCAGGAGAAGTCTGAGCATTCTTTTTTTCTTTTTTATTACTATAGGATGGAGGATGAAGCTGTCCTGGACAGAGGGGCTTCCTTCCTCAAGCATGTGTGTGATGAAGAAGAAGTAGAAGGTGAGCTTTACGGGTCTGGGAAAGTGTCTGCTGACATACATATGTCTCTATAGATAATAACATTCATGAATTTCATAGATCTTACATTTTTAAAATGAAACACCAAACCTTTTCTATATAGTTTCATCAATCTCTACATTTTGCTTCAACACAGAAAGTAATTTTAAGAACTTCACTGGACCATCAGAATCTGATTGAAAATGGGTCTTGCCTGGTTTTTAAAAAAGTCTTATTTTAAAGTAAGTGCCTATGTTAGCTGCGCCTCTTTATCAAAAATAAACATTTTACCAGATAATACTAACCACCTTCCAATGACTAATTCAAGAAAGCTGCTAGATTTATATAAATCTATTCAGCAGCATCTTTAATATTCTTTCTTGTACCTTGTAGTGTAAAGATATAGATATTACAGAAGGATAATGATACCCTTGTTGCAGGAAAAATGGGTTTAAGATGAAGATGTTAAGAGTGGTAATCATGGATGAGTTTCAGTTAGGAAAAGATGGACAAGCATTTTTTACTTAAAAAAACTTCAAGGATCTCTTTTATTGATGTTTCCTAGTGCCTGTTAAAAACTAAAGAAGAGTTATGTTTTATCTGGTGCTATAATACTTTCAGCAGGCATTCCCTTTTCCTGTCTCCTGACTTATCAGTAAGTGGGAATAATGCTATTTATTTGATGGAAGGCAAAGCTGAATTAATATTTATTAAAATAAGTATATGAAGGCATCACAGATATATGTTATTATTAATATTTATAATGAGATTTTTTTAAAAATCAGGGTTCTAGGCAGTACTCAAAGTTAAATGAAAGTTGCAGGTGAATCATGTGATCAATCTCACCCTTTAAAGTCACCTGAGAGACAATTCATCTGTGTTTTGGAGATTCTGGCCTGACCAGTGCCATGTGGTAAGCATTTAGTGCCAGCCCCAAACTTGAACCAGAGGGTGGTGGGCTTGGGTAAAAGAGAGTCAGTATTGTATGTTCTGGAGTGATTCTTCAAGCAGACTGAACACCAGGTATGGGGCAAGTGATTCTCCTGTGCCACTTGGAACAGTTTGAATAGTGTGGCCATTATGTTGTTTCTCATGTTTCTTTAGTGAGTTTCTTCTGTCCATGTGGTGTTAGAGGATTGGCGCCTCCACCCCCACCTCAGCTTCCCGCATTTATGCTCTTGAGGCTGACTAATACGAATTTGATGCCTAAGTTTCTTAGGAAAACGGAAACTACAGTATTTTCTTTCATATTGTTTTATGGGTTCCTTGCATTTTTACAACATGCTGTGGGAAAATGTCAAGCTGGTGAAAGCAAAATAGTAAAACTTTTGTCTTAAGATTCTTGGAACCCATGATGTTAAATCATCATTTTAGTGACTCTGTCACTGTCCCAGTGTCAAAGAGGGGATATAAGTATTAAAGTTTTAGCATATGGATATAAGAAATAATGTAGATTTGAGCAAATAGCCTATAGTTTTAAGACAATTGAAGTAGAAAAAGCTTGGGAGTGACATATACTGTGTGCGTGTGTTTTCCTTTGAGAATAATGTTCTAGCTAGGTTCACAAGAGATATAAATCACTTCTTGAGTTTGTAAGGTCTGTAGGATTGACAGTACTCTACTGCAATAGGATGTTGTATACTGTTTCTTAAGACTTTGACTAAGTGCATTTCCTGAAGTATTTCCCTTGATTTTCAAGCACAAAGTTAAGACAACAACATAAATGAGTAGCACACAAATCTGTAGCCAGGTGTCTTTAAGAAGAAACAGAAAGACAACCAAAGGTGGTAGAAACACATCTGTAAAATTCAAGAAATGTGTTGGTTTTGTGATGATTAAAGCTCCCGAATGGATTTATGTATTTTCCTGTTCTTATAAGACCTCTATTTTAGTGACTGTCTTTCACGTTGATTGACACTTGAGCTGACTACATTTCTTTCAAGACATGCTCAGATAGTTGCCTGTTGCTGAGTCCTGAGTCCCGTAGGAAGATTGCTTATGGATTATTTTGTGGGTAACTTTCAACAGTGCTGACTGTCTTACAATACTAGCCTTGAAATTATAGTAACTGTTCATTAGAAATGAACAAAATTGTTCATTTTTAATTTGTTGTTCTCCCAATTGACCCTCCCCCTTTTTCACCTTGCTTTATTGGTGGGGGTGGGAGGTCTTAGATTTTATAGTAACTCTAGGTGATAGTATAAAACAGTTGAAATGGACAGGGGTTTTATGGCACATCCATGCTTCCAGTGGTTGAGAATGAAGAAACAGATGGCCTATGTCAAGACCTCTTAAGAAGTATTCATATTTTGAGGGGAATTTTTTTTCCTAAGAATATGAGTCCATCTCATATTTTTAATTGCATAGAGAAGAGAGTATTTGAAGAAAAGCAAACTGTTATCTCTATTCTAAAGTAGCTTCCTGGCACATTTATGGCAGAGGTGAATGCCCCAGTTTTAAGGGTCAGAATTCAAAAGATAAGGAGCTGGAACACTTTACCTTTATATTATTATTTACATTTCCTTTTATGCAAGTAGTTATTTCTCTTGCTTCTAGGATAAACGTAGAAGTTTACAATGTTTGTAAACATTCTTGGCAAAGTCAACTTAAAATAAAACTTTGTTTTTTACAGTTATCTGCATAAATAAGATGTATTCCCAATAAGTGATTATTAAAGTAACTAAGGTCTGATGGTTCTTGTTACTTTAAAATATTCATGCTTTAAAAATGCTTAGGGTCCCCTAATTTGGGGTGATTGGATTCAGCTCAGCCTGAAGGCAAGAAGAGCCAGATACTCTCTCTTAGTTCCTTTGAATGCTGTGGTTCTGAGGAGAGAGACTTCAAACCACACCCTCAGTTCACCTTGTTCAACTTTACTCTCAGTGGGTGGCATGACACTTAATCCACATTCTAAAAACTTAATAGAAAACCATCAACTGCAAAACTCACTAAGCATGGAGTGAGTCAGAAGAGGAGTCATCTGTTTAAATAATGAACTATGTGGCATATATTTAAAGACCTAAACCTCATTGTCACATAATTTTCTTCATGTGTTAATGGCTTAAAGAGATACTCTTTCAAAATGAAACCAAGTGCCAATTTTAATCTTTAAAAGAAATAGAAGCCTTTAAATCTGCTCTTCCACTGGTTACCTTGTACTATGCATGGTTTTGTAAAGTTAACATTTTTTGGAGGAGAATGGTTACTGTGGATAAACTTATTTTAAAATGTCAGTATTTCAGGTATTCACATTTATTTATTTATCAGAATGCCCCAGCTCCCACCCAGGCCCTTCCACGCTTTCACAGAATTGGTCTATGGATGACAAATTAACATTACCAGAATGGTCCAGAAGTGCTGACCAAGAGGAGCAACCACTCTCTTTTCATTTCAAACATAGACGGGGGAAATTGCTAATTACATAGGGTGAATGAGGGTTGAGATAGGAAGAGTCAGTCCCAGGTAGCTTTTTCCAAGCAGAAGAAAATCCTATGGATGTTTTATTCTTAAAAAAGCCAGCCAGGATTTTGGATCTGTATGATATAAACAGATTACTTAATAGTCTCATATTTTGCAATAGGGGAAAAGAGCAAACTCCACCTTATCCTTTGAGATAAGGCTTTGGCTCTGCAAGGCTAGGTAACTCCCAGCAGGCCTTGGCAACTCTGACTTCATGAGGAGGGGCCTCTTCTTAACATCAAGTTCAACCAACAACTCAGAAAATATAAAATGCAGTAACACAGTATTGGCTGAAATGTGTCTCCATTTTTGAGGCTTGGTCAGTACTCTCCTAAAACTATTATGCTATATTGTGCTGGTTTTCCTCTTCCATTCAAAACTTAATGCAGTGGGAAGTGTGCACCCATCTGTCCCAATGGAAGAATAATTCTACAAATTCACATGTCTGGTGAAGGACATTAAGAGGGAGTGTAGTTGAAAATGCATGGAATTTACAGGAGGATCGTTTTCAGGAAAAGTAAAAAAAATATGTCAGGGTCTGGGACAGGGTAGATATTCACTAATTATTTGTTAAAAGAAAGAATGAATAAATAAATGTATAACATAAACTAAATAAAGTATATGTAGAATCACTTTGTATAATCCTTTTATCTATTTTTCAAAAAATTTTGTTAGAAATTTGGTTGTCAAGGCTTGACGTTGTGGTCATGCCTATAATCCTTGCACTTTGGGAGGCCAAGGTGGGAGGATCACTTGAGGGCAGGAGTTCAAGAACATCCCGGAAAACATGACAAAACCCCATGGCAAAACTCCATCTCTACAGAAAAATAATAATAAAAAACATAGCTGGGTGTGGTGGTGCATGCCTGTAGTCCCGGCTACTCAGGAGGTTGAGGTGGGAGAATCGTTTGAGCCCAGGAGATCAAGGCTACAGTGAACTGTGATTGTGCCACTGCGCTCCAGTTTGGGTGACAGAGTGAGACCTTGCCTCAAAAAAAAGAGAAAAGAAAAAGAAAAAAGAATTTTGGTTATCTTAGTTCTCTTATTCAAATGAAATGATATAGCCGCTCATCTTACCCTTGGTGTATTACTCCTGTTTGATTTTGCAAAAATCATTGACATATCATTTATATATTTATACTGATAAGAAAAAGAAGGGCCTAAACACCTCTGCTTTATCAAACTTTTTCATTCTTCTAGTATGTTTTTTGAAGAGACAGACTAAAATGATGAAATGGAGGCTTTTGTCTTTTTGGAAGTCAAGTCCTCAACATTTTACAGACATGAAATCATGACTTAAGCCTATTTCTTGCTAGAGGATATTGTAATGATCTACTCATGTGTATTGGAGAAGGTAGTATTTTTTTCTAAAAAAAAGTGGGGCCTGGTAGACATTTTTTAATAATTACAATGGTATAAAACGTAATTGCCGAGAAGGAGTGAATGAAAACGTATCGGATGGGAAGGGAGGGGCCAAGTTGGGACTGGGGCTATTCTGAGCACTAGATATAAGTGTCCGGTTGCATTTTGCTGACCTCTTCTCTGCTGTTCACTCTAATTGCTCAGAAAACAGTGTGTACAGAGGAAACTCTTGGGCAAATACTGCTAAAGGAAAAGCCTTCTTAAAAGAAACAATGTATCCACACATTGGACTGCTTTAAAGAAATGCAGTGAGGTTTTTAAAAGTTGGTACTTGAATAGCAACCTAGGTTTCCCAGAAAAGGTTGAGCCCATGCAGACCTTTCCCAACTCCCTGCTCCTTTCTCCTCATGGCCTCAGCTGAACGCTGGCCAGAGGTCCTCAAGTATGCGGCACTTAGCTCTGTAGCTGCCTGACACCTCTTGCTGTGTCAGGGAAGTTAAATATTTATATATAGATTTCTTTCACTTCAAGGAAGGCTGATGATAGTTCCGTGTTTTTGAAACTAGAATCCGACATTCCTTCTGAGAATTTTCCAACTGTAGAGAATTCCCTGGTAGTATAGTATGGGCTAAAGCCGTCTTGAAGCCATTTCCTATCCCAGGTGTTGGTGTTCTTTGATGGCAATTAAGCCATAGCAAATTGCACTTGGTACTTGCATTGCATTTGGCAAGGATCCAGAAATTCTGAACTAGTACATTTACAGCAGTTTTGTCTATAGATTGAGCTTCTTTTTAGAAGCTTTTTTATCTGGTCATATTAGTGAGACATGTTGTTCGATATTTATTTTGGGGAGTCTCTATTGTTTATTTTTTTCCTGTGTTGTCAAAGCAGAGTGGCTAAGTATGAGTTTGAGAATAAAAATGTAAAACTTGCTCTATCGTCAAATCATTGCATAGGTGAAGGAAGCAACTTATAGTTTAGATTATAGATTTTTCTCTTTGTAAAATGGAAACAGTGGAGCATGTCATTCACCTTAGAACTCTTAAGAACTTCCAACAGCAATTGTTGCTGTACCTGACATTAGGAACAGGCGTGTTTTATACTCCACCACTCTCTGTTGTTTTTCTTTCTGATGGATACAGCCTCACCAATAATTTTCTTTGGTTATTATCTTCTTTTCTGAAAATTATAACTGGCATAAATATTGTTTACTTGCTTAATTCATTTCTCCCTACATCTGTCCTTTGCCTTCCTAATCATGCTTACCTACTGCTTCTTATATTGGAAAACTAAAGCCAGAATGATCCAGTGACATTTCCCAAGGCCTACTCTCTGTTTCCCTTTGGACTCATTCTCATCCTTTAAGCTCTGGGTATGAAATCTAATTTTCAGTTAGACTGCTCTGATACACATTATCCTTAATTTGTTAAATTGTCTTTTTTTCCAAGAAGAGGGATATTACCATAATTGTATACTGGGTAAAATACAAATGCTTGTCCATTGTATAATAAAGCCTGCAACGTTGCTTCATTTGGAAAACGGATTCAAGAATGTAGTATTTTTCTGCCAGTGAGAAGGATTCAAGAGTCTAGTATGTGTATATGTATTTAAACATGCATATAGAAATGCATTTCCCCCTGTCTGCCACATAGACTAGAATAATTCTGCTTCCTACTGACCATTATGTAATTTAGGTACCAATTAAATGAGATTATGCAACAGTGTAGAAATAATACTATCTAACGTGAACTAAATATTTCCCCTTTTTTATCACCACAAGATTAGAAATCATTGGGAGAACTGAGAATTGGGCCTGATGAGAATGAGTAAAATAAGAATATAATAAAGATCAGTTGAGGCTCTCTTGTTGCTGTCATGAGCTTGCTGGTGCGATTTCATTTTATTTTGTTTTATTTTATTTTACTCTTTTGGCTGATTGCATTTAGATGACTGAGGTGAGAGCCTGCAATGGCATAGGTTCACGGGAGGTTCCAACACTCATCCCTGGAGCTGCTGATTGCCAGGTGGGATGAAAGGTGAAGGTAGTGAGGGTGGTGAGTGACAGCCACTGAATCAGCAATATAGATGACTTAAATAATTCATTTCTCTGAATAGCTAAAAAGTTTTCAAATCTGGTAAATTGTTTCTACCTTTCCATAGAGTTAGAATTAGAAGGCAGCTATCCAAAGGGCTATATCCAATGTGTGTACCTTTCTTCATACTCTGTTGATTTTTGGAAGAACAGACTCTACTTTTAGACCTCATGAAATATTATTTTATTGACTATTTTTCATGGTGGAATGCTCAGTAACTTTTACCAGGCCAAAAACTTCTGGGAATAAAAAGAGGTTTTAAATTTTAGTAATATTGGCCAGTATATCAGCTTTAGACGAATGGAATTATATTTTTATAGATGGGTTAAATTACTGCCAAACCCCCAATTGATTATTAAATTTTCAACAGGAAATTTGATTCCTACTGAAAAATAAAGAAAATGTGTTCAAGGTAGAATGAAAGCTCATGATTGAATCTAATGGATACGTGTGTTTGGCAAATTAAATTAGTATCTGATTATTCAAGTTTTTACTTGCTTTTATTCCATCTGTGCTATGGTTCAGAGAACATGGTGGTGGACCAGTAGTCTCAGGACCTTTTTCTGTTCCTGGTCTGCCGCTGCCTTTCTGGATAATACAAAGCAAATCATTGTCTTGTGGTTATGGCTTCTTCATGCAAAGTGCAGTGAGTAACCCGTCTCCTTAGCCACCTACTGGAAATGCTCTAAGAATTTTGGATAATACCTGAAAAATACCTTGATACTTCCAGTAGGCCATTAAGAAGTTACTTAATTTCTGAGTCTCAGTTTTTTTTGTACAAGGAGATAGAATTTGCACCTCTCATCTCCTAGTTTTTCTAGGAATGTAAGTAAAGCAATTTGAAATCCCCCAGGATTAACCCCATAAATTTAAGGTATTATCTCCCTTGCATGTAATCATTGCATGTAATTTATCTTTATGCACAACACGTTCTCACCAATGGTTGCTGTGACTGCAGAACACTGTCAGACTAAAGCTAATTGTGATATCTGGTAATCAACAGATTAGTTGATTAGTACTTATGTTAACTCTTCTTACTAAATTTAACTAACTGATGGACCATGCCTTTTTTTTTTTTCTTTAAGCCTATCAAAATGGTAAGAACAGTTGCAGGTGTGACCTCTAATATGTTGCTTTTCCAGGCTTATGTGTATCATTGAATGTTAGGTAACATAGTAACTAGGACCATGATTATTGTTTAGTCAAATAAACCAGCCATTATTTAAGGACATAAGGTTAGTTGATATGATCATTTTAGAGATGTATCACATATGTAGGTGAGTTTACATGGAAGGCCAGGGAATATGTGTCCTACAGAATAACATTAAATTGAGACCTAAAAGTGGAAAAGGAATTTGCTAGGTGAAGAATCAGGGAAGCATTCCAGGCAGGCATGTGTGAAGGTCCAGAGGTGAGAAAGACTTAGGCCCATTTGAGAAACAGAAATAAGGCTACGGTAGCTGGACCATGTGAACAGGGAGAGAGTAGTCTGAGGTGGATAGGACCCAGATAGTTCAAGGTCTTTTATGTTATGGTAAATGTTACAATTTTATTGAGTGTGCACTAAGGAAACATTGCAGAAGGGTTTTAAGCAGGGAAGTGATAAGACCAAATTTGTATTTTAGAAAAGATTCTTTTGGCTGCTGGGTGGAGACAGTGTCCCAAGACGGCAAAGACAGAAGTGTGGGGGCTGTTGTCAGGATTCAACTGAGAGATGATTTTGGATTGGACAAGAGTGGGGACAAAAAAGATGGAGACAAATGTGTTGAATTGATGAGTGGATATATGGATGGGGATGGCTGCTTCTGGATTTCTGCTATGAGCAATTTGGGGGATCATGTACCATTTTGTAAGATGGGGAACACTGGAAGAAGAGTGGTGGGGGATGATAGGAGTTTAGCCTTTTGTATATATTGAATTTGAAGCACCTGTGAGATATCCAAGTAGAACTCTGAAGCTGGTAGTTGACTATACAAGCAGGAGCTAAGAAGAAAGGACAGGGATGGAGATATAAATCTGGGAGCCCTAGGCCTATAGCTAGCATTTAAAGCCATAGGAATGGATGATATTGCCTAGGGTCAAAGAATGGAGTGAGAACAAAACTGGATTGGACTCTGCAAGTGCCAACTTTTGGAGATTAGCAAAGTGCAGTCATAGAAGTAGGAGGAAAACCGGGAAGAGAGTGAAGGCTCTGAGGCCGAGAAGAGGGCTTTTTAAATAAGGAGCTAGTGATTGACAGTGCTGAATGCTGCCTTGAAGTCCGGTAAGATGAGGACTAAATAGTAGCTACTGGATTTGGCAAAAAGAAGGTGATTGGTAACTCTTGTTAGCAATGTGGTGACGTGTCATGGTTAGTTGGGAATCAAATTGGGGTAGACTGAAGAGTGCCCAAGAGACAACTATCATTATGAGAAGTTAGGAAGAGACTTTAAGGTGATGCTGGAAAACTTTTAGCCTTTCCCTCTATGTGCTCCACTTCACTTAACTACTTAAAATATTTGGAATTATTATAGATGTTTTAGAACTAGAAAGGATCTTAGAGAAAATTTAGTTCAATATTCTCAGCTTACAGATGGCTAGAGGAACCATGAAGAAGTTAAATGATTTGCTCGAGGTAACACTGGTAGGAGCTGGAATAACTAGGACAAGGATCCAGGTGTTCTGACTTTCCCAAGGCCGTGCTCATCCCAAAAGAGTGTGCTTGAGGTTGATTCCCTCTGCAGAGGAAGAGGAATTTAGGTAGGGAGATGGATGAGAACTAGGAGAAGCACCTGGAAGAACAGGCAGTGGAAAGAACTGAAAGGAATAAAAGGTGTTGAAAAGAGCGTACAGAGAGGTGAGAGGGAAAGAAAACACAAGACTGGCCTCAGCATTTGAATGACCCCTGGTGGTAAGTGGGAAGACAGATGTCCCAGCCAGAACATTATCATATTTTGGAGCAGTTTATGAAACTAAGGGTTGTGGATTTCAATTTGTCATTCTATGACTCTAAGACAGAAACATTTCCAGAGAATCCTGAGCCTATTTTTCCCTTCTCGATAATTACTAACTTGAAAGGATTAATCGTTATTATTCTTTTGGCTATGTTTTCCAGACAGTGGAGGATGGGAGGGATGGGTGGAGGACTGGTACCATGATAGTGGAAAAATGGGAAAGGAAGGCTTATACATCCGGGGCACTAGGAGTCCTAGTCTCTATATGTCATTAACTGGCTGTTTGGCTTTAGTTAGATCACTGGTAAATGAAGAGGCTGAGCCAGTTAAAGTGATTTTTTGGCCACTTTAAAAGTATAATTATGTGCTTCTGTGTCAACGAATGTCGTCCCTCTTTTTCCTGGGTGCATGTGGAAAACCACAGTCATGAAGATTCTGGGATTCTAGGCTAACAGAAGTCTCTCATAGCACTTTCCCTACTTCTGGGTGATTGTTATAGCCCTATGATATTATCTACATCTCATTTGCCTACATATGTGTATGCGAGGGAAGGGAATGATGTGAACTGTAATATTTATATTTTATAACAAATATAAATTAATATTTAATATATTAAATATTTATATCAACATTTTACATTATATATTTAAAAATATGTTCATCTATTAATACAATAAAATATATAACTATATATAATATTTTGCATATGTGATATATAATTATGATAATAGATAAATATATATTAAAATTATATATAATATTTATATATTATATTAAATAGTTGATACCTGATTAACCATGAGTGTATTAACTATATTGCAAATTACCTTTCCATAGCAACCAAGGACTCTTCATCCTATTGCCCAGCCAGGGCTTAGGCCGCTGCAAAAAGAGAAGCCATAATAGAGTCAGAGATGGACAATGTGGTTGGGATGAGAATGTGAGTGTGTGCGTTTATGTGTCTCTCTAAGCTGCCTCTCTGGCTGCAATTGCAAATCCAGTTATCGGTGACCATCGAATTAGCTATTGTTTTGTATCTTCCAACCCTACATCCCGTTCACTTGTGCACATGGTGACCAAAGAGAAATGATGGAAACTGTCAGTTCTCTGTGTTTGGCTCACAGGTGGATTTTGTCTGACGGCATGTGTACTGCATGTTACAATGCAGCAGCCCCTGTGGGGTGGTTCTGGGTGTCGGGATAAGTGGAGGGTTCATGTCTTCCTGCTGGGTGGCTCCTGTTCACTCCGAGCACTGTTCTGCCTAGTGCTGGCCTTCCTAGGCCTTTTGGCTCTACCCTGTCTTGTCGGAGCAAGTGAAGGACTTACGGACCTGTGTTCAGTGGATTGGCAGTGAGCCATTAAAAGCCCTGGGGGAAACTTTACCCAAATCAGGGTGGAGATTGCCAAGTCCTTGCTTCTGGACAGAGTTAGGGAAGGCTGAGGTTATGGAAGGTGCTGCCTTTGTTGAAGAGCTCAACTCTGTAGGACGGCTAAAACTGCCCATCAAGGGACAAGTTAAGAATAGGTCTGAGGTTGACTCTTTTGTCCTCCTCTAGGTGAATGTTCTGGAGAAAAAAGAGTGTTCACAAGTTAGTTATTATCGGGGCTGGAGGTGGGTGGAATGAGAAAAAACTGTGCTGTTTTTTTCCCTTTGAAAAGGGAAGGGAGAAATAGGATCAACATTTATGGAGCACCTTTGTGTACCAGACACAGTGGGAGACTATGTTTAATTCAGATTGTGCCTTTAAAAAAAAAAAAAAAAATATATATATATATATTTATATATAATCTCTCTATAAAGATTATATAGAGATAGATATATAGATATTTGTATGGGTAAATTTATATCTATATAGATATAATTATATAGATTTAGATACGTTTTGTATCTATAGATATGGATATAAAAGATTTTGCTAGAGGAAAGTTAACATTGTTTTGGAGAATCAACTTTGAAGATTGAAAAGCTCGTCAGGAACTGAGGTTTACATAGGGTAACCTGATTTTTAATTCCGTTAATTCCTTAAGGTAGATTCCTGAAGTAACTTTACGAGGAAATTCTTGTTTTTCTAGCTAAGATCTTTTCAAATAATTGATGATCACTGAAAATACTAAAGTCGTATTTCTATAAACATATTCACAAATTCAGACTTTATAGAGTGCCAGTCAGTTTTTGCCTTTATTATTGACCATTAATAATGGAAACTGCAAAGGAAGCTTAACTTCAGTGTGTTGTCTTAGGCTCCTCACCTTCATCTAAGACTGTAATTAATAGAACTCTTTTGTTAAAAATGAGCTCTTGGAAGACAGATGCATACGTTTGCTGAGCTAAAGGACAGGAGTCTAGCTAACAATCATAAGCTTGCATCTCCTTTGAGACCTTTTATTCTGTAGCTCTTAGTTCTTGCCTAGAGATTATCACTATTATTATCATCATCAAGTATTAAATATTAATAGTGCTGTGCTCAGTAAACATCAAGTAACAAGCTAAGATTTCTTATCGGTCTTGCTTGGGGAACCTCAGGTTGCCTTGAGGATTTCTAGGAGGCTTTCAGTATATAAAATTCCCATGCAGTTCAGTGGGACGAAAAGTATTTCCCTGTTTTCCCTCACATTTGCCATTTGCTTGCATGCCTGGTCCTATGTAATTGGTAGCATTAAAATTAAAATAAATTACTCATCAGTATTCAAAATTATCCATACATAAATTACATATGTAATATGTAATTATCTATTAATAAACACATTATCTTTTATGTAAAAAATTGCCCTTATCCAATATATAAAAATAGAAATCATCACTTGTTCTGAGTCAGGACCCTCATACAAACATTTCATAAAGGGCTGGTTTACCCCCTGGTAACTGCAAGATTACACTGTGCTTTTTGAAGAGGGTTTTCTTTTCATGAGCTGGTATTTATACCAGTAAATTAGCAATGTTACTTTGCTTGTATCTTATTAGAGCTGCTGATGGACACTCTTATGGGTTTGAGAATAATAAGCTAACAAATTACTTGTATTTTGGCTGAGCATGGTGGCTTATGCCTGTAATCCTAGCACTTTGGGAGGCAAGGTGGGTGGATCACTTGAGGTCAGGAGTTCGAAAGCAGTCTAGACAACATGGTGAAACCCCACCTCTACTAAAAATACAAAAAAATTAGTTGGGCATGATGGCACATGCCTGTAATCCTAGCTATTCAGGAGGCTGAGGCAGGAGAATCACTTGAACCGGGGAGGCAGAGCTTGCAGTGAGCCGAGATCATGCTACTGCACTCCAGCCTGGGCAACAGAGCAAGACTCTGTCTCAAAAAAAAAAAAAAAAAAAAAAATTACTTGTATTTTATTAAAGTGTTTAGGATTATACATACTTGTCATTTATTATTAAATAAAAGTGCCAATCACACAGTGTCCACTGTGCCTGGACTTGATACTATGGTTTGGTTTAAGTTTTCTTATGCATATACTTTTAATTGAGAATTTTTTTTTTGTCTAACAAATAAAGTCTTTGCAGAATCTTTTTATAATCTGTCACTCATCCAAGGTCTCCGCCTTTCTACATTTTTTCTTTTCTTAATTAAAAAAAATAATAAATCTCTTAATTATGCTCTTCCTACATTCTTCTTGGCAATAGCTTCAACATGTTTTGGGCATCTTGGCAGAAGACCAGGTTATGTTAGATAAGCCAGGAAAGGCAATATTTAACTCATATTTTGGGAATATTGCTGATTAGTTCTGAAAGAAGTATATAAAATACTGCATGTTGTAGAATCTTTGCTTTGAACTGGAGAGAACAGAAATTCAGCTGAAACAGTAAGAGTGTGGCTATAAATCAAATTTGGAACATCCCTCAGTGTTTATTTAGAGATGTATGTAAGAGGCTGGATATAGGGGATGGGTGGTGGGAGGTGGGGAAAGGTAGACTTCTGGGTAAAGATTTTACCTGTCCTTTGGTGATCCTTTAGATAGAGTACAGTACTGATATATCAGGTTAAAAAATTATATACTACCTTATTCCAAAAAGGTTTAGGGTGAAGGGAAAGTAAGTGTTGAAAAGTTGGAAGAGTGAGGTTAGTGTATAAAATGCATGTCATGAAACTATATATACTCACTACAGGTTTGTCTAAAATGTGTCTGTTCTTCTTTTAGCAGCCAATGAGGAAGGAGACATAATAAGTTATTACATTTATGATATAAACATAGTATGTTTTACAGAACACACCATCAAAGTAGTGATGAAGCACTCAACTAGTCTTGATACTGAGAGCAGAGACATATTTCTCCTGTGGGGTTTTATGAAGATAACACTTCATAAAAAGTTAACTGATTATAATGTCCTTGACTTCCTCTAACTGTGGTTTTTGCACCTGTACAATGGGGATAGGAGCAGGATTGCATTAGTTGGTAGATACAAAACACCTTGCAGTGCCTGGCATGCTTGTAAGCATTCACTAAATAGTTGCTATCATCTGTATGTACAGTAAACACAGCAACATGTTTCCCAGGAAGGAGCTAATAGATCTGTCTTACATATAGAGGCATATGTTGTTAACCATCCACTCAGCTATAGAATTTGTAGTTTGGCTGATTTAAAACCCTTTTCTGGCTTGAAGGTTTTCATACTTCAAAGTGTTAAATCATCCTTGGTAGCAAAATGTGTATCTGTGAAAGCCATCTTAATTTGAATGGCTCCAGAGTTACTAAGTGTAAGTTTTCTCTTTGCCAGAAAACATTATAGCAACTATGAGAAGTATGAAGTTAGGTTAGAAATATTTCAGGAATTGGGATAATTTAGCATCATAGTACTTCCTACTTGCAACTGGGGTGGAGCATGTAAGGATGGGAAGA